>NC_077233.1:50578889-51186389 GCF_027887165.1 Monodelphis domestica | reverse complement strand
CTCCCGGTCAGCCTCATCCTCATCTCTACCTTCCCTTCAGTCTCCACCTCCTCCAACTCAGAGTCAAAGCTACACCTACGGTAGGAGATTGGGGTGTTGCCCCCCAGGTTTCGGATGGCGAGGATAAAGTCACCGAGCATACATTAATTGCCTGCTGTGTGCGAGGCACTGAGTTTAGCCCTTAGATCGCAAGAAGGGTTAGTCCAAAGAAGCCGCAGCCGAAGCTGCCTCTTCCCAGGCCTTCTCCATCGCTTCCTCTCCGCTTCTCTCCTCTTTCCTCCGTGACTTCCAAGTCCATTGAACTGTTGTGTGCGGCTGCCTGGAGGCACAGGGCACACAGGGCGTGTCCCAGGGGTGAAGGCTGCTAGATAGAGCCCGTTTGTTTAGAGCTAGACGTCCGGCGATGCCTCCAAAGCCCTTCTCCGCACAGGCTGCTCTTTGCTTCCACACAGTGCTCGTGGACCGCCGTCGGCAGATGGACCCACAGACGGGATGATCTCCCCAGTATTGAAGTGGGGGGGTGGCTCCTGGGGGGCGACGACAGGCGAGGCCTTCCTCTTCCTTCTTACAGTGACTGACAAGCCCGGGGGCTGGGGGCCGCCTTCGATCGGTCCTCTTCTTAGAAGTCAGTGGCCTGACTTTCCAGTCAGGGCTTGGCTCTGAGGCTACATCACGGGAGCCGGGCAGGGTCCCGCAGCTGTCTGCCCAGCTTGGCTCGGGAGGAGAAGGGCTGGCCTTGGCCATGGTGTGCTAAGCCTCTCCCTGGGAAGGAGAAGGCAGCATTTCTGAAGCTGTAATCGGCGGCTCTGGGTGCGCGCCAATTTCCCCAAACAATACAGAGGCTTCACTCTTTAGTTACTAGCATTGGAGGGGAAATGACTTATTTTGGTGAAGGTCTGGCCATGCTCCCTTTGCTCTGTTTCTAAGGAAAAATATTCTGTCTGTGTCTGGAGGGAGGGAGGGAAGGAGAAGGGAAATGAATGTGCCTAACGAAGTCAGGCAGCCTCTCCTAGATTTATTTTTGGAGCAGTAAGGTGGTAGTTTGATTAGTGTGAGCCAGCTGGGGCAGCGCAAGGATGGGGTAGCTGGTGTGGAGGGCCTCAGGCATATGCAGGAGGCTGGGGAGGCCTGAAGAAGGCCTGCCTGCCTGCTATGTGCCGTCCTGAGGCTTGCCCTCATGCCTGCCCTTCCCAAAGACGCCCCCAGTGCAGCTAGAACACACGGGAGCCTGGGGAAATGAAAAGATATTCTGATTATATCCTGCAGTATCCATTACATTTAGTGCGACTATGATAATGATGATGACGGCAGTTAGCAAGGCAGTACGGCACAATAATCAAGGTCCAACATCAGGGTGAGGAAGACCTGTGTTCAAATCCTGACTCTTACCCATACTGCCTATGTGCTACTGGACAAATCACTTCACCTCTTCATGCTTTTAGGCAACTTTTAAAGTCTACGCGTGGCAAAGCAGGTATCCTTCTGCTTTGGAAGAGGGCATCCCTCCTGCAGAGCTCCCAGGAAATCTGCAAAAATAAGCCGAGACTAGCTTACAAAGGCAGTCCGGGGTAGTGGGTACAGTGCTTGGAAGGAAAAGGAACTCTTCAAGTTCATCCTTTCTGTTACCTACTGGCTGCGAGGCCCTCCTCGGAGCCTGGGCTCGAGTCAGGAGGGGTGGCCACCTGTACCTGAGGAGGGCAGCTCAGCCTCCCGGGGCCCTGGGATTTACAGACACGGGGCCCGTCACAGGGGAGCTCCCTGAGCATCGTCTTGGGGCGTACCCCAGCCCCTCGTCCGGAACACTGAAATGCTGATTGACTGACTGGCCAGTTGTCGGCTCTCATTTAGCCTTCCCTGTGAAGCAGGCAGCATAAATGTGAATCCTCCTTGTTGGCCAAGACTAGCCCAAGGCCACACAGCCAGTAAGCATCAGAGCAAGACTGGAACTGCCTCCAGGGTCACTTTTCTTGAGAGCTGGCTTCGAGGCCTAGTTCTGCTTCTGATTCGCTTTGTGACCCCCGGAAATAATCCCCTCGCCTTCCTGGGTCTTAATCTCCTTCTTAGGAGAAGAGGAGCCATTGAACGTGGGGCTCTCTAAGCCCCTCCTGGCTCTAAAACGTAAAGTTCTGCCAGCATTGTGTTATATCACATCCAACCATCTTTTAGCTGTGAATTCTGGAATAGGAATTAGGTGCCTTCCCTGGGCGGGGGGAAGGGACCAAAATAATGGGACAGAAGAGTTTTGATTGAGTGTGAATGAAGACGCAGATGAGGAGGGTAAGTTTGGGTGGAATACCAGTGTGTGGGTGTTTGGGCCCCACAGTTGGCAGGTGCAAAGGATTATGGGAGGATTATATGACACATAGGAATAGCCTGCAGATGACCAGCCAATACTGGGCATGGACGTTAGGTCACTAGCATGGCCAAAGCCCCTGTCCTGGACCCATCTTGGAAGAGATTCCTTTTGTCTGGATTTCTTACTTTGTATGTAAAATACTCTCTACAGTCGGAGGTTCACAGGATTTAGAATTAGAAGGATCCAGAGAGATCACTAATCTGGGTTAACAAACAATCTGAGACCTGAAGTGGGGATGACCTGTCCAAGATCACATAAAAGCAGCATGCAGTAAAGTTGGGATTGGAACCCAGGCATTTTATCTTTAAATCCATCCTTCCTTCCTTCTTTCTTCCTTCCCTCCCTTACCCACTTTCTCCTTTTTCTTCCCTCCCTTCATTCTTTCCTTCTTCCCTTCTTCCCTTCCTTCCTTCTCCATGCCTTACCTTCTGCCTTAATATTAATTCTAAGGCAAAAGAGCAGCAAGAGTCAGGCAATTGAGTTTATTGAATTGCCCAGGCCACTCAGCTAAGAAATGTCTAAGGTCACATTTGAACCCAGGTCCTCCTGACTCCAGGCCCAGCATGTTATCTAGTTTACTGCACTACTTGGCTGCCCCTGCCGGCACTCTTTTCACAATATGCCTCCTCAACCCCAGTTTCACAAAACACTCAATCAACAAACATTTAGTAAATGCCTACAATGTGCCAAGCACTATGCTAGGCACAAGGGATAGAAATCCAAAGGTGAGATGGTCCCTACCATCTTTAGGAAGCTCACATTCTAGGGTAAGCACTGAGTCATGGAATGCTGGCACTTCTGAGTCTTAAGGGACCTTAGGGGCTATCTAGTTGAATTCATTCCTGAAAAAGAAAAGGCTCTGCAATCGCCTGTCTGAATGCCTCCAAGGAGTGTGAATGACTCAGGGCCTCCGTTTCCCTATCTATGAAGAGTGGAATGATTTGGACTGGATGGTTCACAAAGGGATCCTATCAATCCACTCATTCCACAGTAATTCTGATTGTGTAAGGAAATTTCCGTATATCATGTTTGGACCCACTTCTTTTCTCTCAATGCCTTTTAGGTCTTACTGGGTGCACATCTCAGTCTTCTCATCTATTCTGCAGAAACCAGAGACCTGGCTGAATGCCCCAGGACAACCCGGAGCCTTTGCCCCAAGAGGGGCTCCTCAGACACCAAGGTTTCAAGCTCACTGCTGAAAGGGGAGGGATTCCACCGTCTACACTGCTCATTGAGTGGGTGGGGAAAGGAGGCAAGATCTCTGCGCCCCGCAACCCCCAGCTCTTCAGGGCGATTCAGTAGCTTGTACCCAAGAATCCATCAGAGGAGAAGGAGGAAGGACATAGAACAGTTCAATGGTGCAGCTCAGAGTTAGACTGGTGGTCAGTCCCAATTCTGCCTTGGACTTGCAGAGGGGAGGCTGGACTAGTTGAGCTCGAAGGGCTCTTCCAGCCCTGACATCGTTTGACTTGGTTTCTTCCTCTCTGTCTCTTATCCACAGCATTTTGTAGAACCCCATGTTAGAGGCAGAAGGGCCTTCAAGATCATAGGAGCGCAGGCGGAGAGCCAGAGGGCCCCTTTAGAGTCCAACCCCACCATTTTTTCGAATAGGAAACCATGAGTGACGTGTTGGAAATTCCCCAGCTAATATGCCAGTGGGGCTGGGGCTGCTCTCTAGGCTGGACTCTGGGCCTCCTCTCCCATGCCTCAGCTCTGCTCCAGCCTGGAATTCACCCCTTTTGAGTCTCCTGTGGTCCTGTAGGCCTTTTCCTCTGAACGAAGGCTCTTCCCAGAACCTCCATTTAAGCAGTCCCTAGGCCAGCCTTGTCTTATTCTTCTCCAGGCTGCATTCCCACTTAGCATAATGCCTGGCACAACCACAAGTGTTTAACACATGCTAATTAACTGCCTGACTGAAACTCAGATCCACAGGAGCCCAGGGTTATGATTCAGAGCTAGAAGAGACCTGAGAGGTCATTCAGGCTAACTCTTATTTTTCAAATGACGCAGCAGAGGCCCTTTGGAGGATAAATGATTTGGCTAAATCAAATTGCAAACAGCAGAGCTAGGATCAAACTAAGGCCCTCTGCCACCTTAGCACTATAGAGCCAGCTGGTGGCACATCTGATAGAGCATGGAGACACCCTGAATTTGAATCCTGCCACAGACACTTTACTAGCTGTATGACCCTGGCAAGTCACTTAACTTATTGGCTTCAGTTTACTCAATCTGAAAAGATGATCCTTCAATTCAACAATTATTTATGCAATACCCATGGCCTACCTTACAGGGTAGTTGTGAGAATTAAATGAGATATGAAAAAGTGCCTAGATAATATATGTAAAAGTACCCACTATGCACCTGGCACATAGTAGGTGCTATATATATGAATGCATATTCTTTTCCCTTCTGTCTACCATTTCCATAAGTTCCATTTCCCAGGCCCCTAGTTCTCTTATGTTTTCCAGAGTCACAGGTTTAGAGACTGAATCTATAGTCCACCCCATTGCCTTATAGATAAGGAAACCAAGCCCCAAGGGGAGAAGGTGAACTTGTCCAAGGTCACCCAGCTACTAAACAGCTGAGGCAGGAAGGGATCTCCAGATTCTGGCTTCAGATCCAAGGCTCTTTCCACTGAAGCACATTCACCTCCCTTCAGTGTCTTCTCAGGAGAAGAAAAGCAGCTCAGCTTAGTCATTAGAACTTCTGATATGAGTTAGCTTAATGGGCTTGCCCTGCATGGGGGAAAAACGTGGTAAAAGGGTGATGCTTCACCCAAAGGAATGACAGGCTTATGGTGACATCTCTGTCTCTGTGGCTCCTGGGTGGGTGAGGATATTTGTGGGTAATCTGGACTTTTCCTAGCCCTTGAACCACTAATGGGCTACATTTTAAAGAGTTCAATTTGGTGCTTTTAAATGGGAACACATTAAGTCATTATCATTTATCACTCTTAGCTCTGCTTGGAAAATACCACTTGTTTAAATCCAGGCACCAGGCCCTTATCTTAGAGCATCTCCAATTGTGAGTTGAGAAGGCCTCTTCCCAGGCAGTTTTAAGATAATGGATTCTTATCCCCCTGCACAAGACTGACCATCAACAGGTTGGTCTGAACACTTAAGATCTCAATTATGAACGAGCCCTCTGGGAAGGCAGGGGCTGTTTTTCTGTCTTCTATTCTTTCATCCATCCATCCATCCATCCATCCATCCATCCATCCATCCATCTATCCATCTATCCATCCATCCATCCATCCATTCATCCATCCATCCACCCATCCACCCATCTATTAATCTATATTTCTTTATGAATATAAATAAAGCACTTGGCACATAGTAAGCATTTAATAAATGCTAGTTGATTATTCTGGTTTCACCTATGCTACTAGGCACTTAGGAGAGAGGGAAATGGGGACCCTCTCCACATGCTGACATGGTCTCCTTTAAAGATGTGGCCATGTGCCCATGATCTTTACCTCAGTCTCTTAGAATCTTCCTTCGAAACTCAGTTTAAGAGTTGCTTCCTCCAGATGGCCTTTATTGTTCCTCCCAGTTGCTAACATCCCCCTAAACTCTTGTTCATTTACTTTTTAGATAGTTTGTATTAACTTCACACACACACACACTTCCTGTTTTTTCTCTATCCCCTAGCACCCAACAAAACACCTGACTCAATAGGCATTTTATAAAATTATCATTGAATTGAAAGTTCTTCTTTACAGTTTGTAACAAAGGGCAAAACTGAGCAAGAGCCCAGAAAGAACAAGTAGGAGACCCTGGAAATCTTGTGTCATACTTTGCTGTGTGACTTTGGACAAATGGAAATTCACAGCCAGAAGACTTGTTTTCAATCCTGGTTCTGGGCCAGAATTGTTAGCTTTGTTGCTTCAATCAAGCCACTCCATTTCTCTGGGACTATTTTCTTTTCTCTAAAGTGAAGGGATTAAATTATATGAGCACTGAATTTTCTTCTGGCTCTAAACAGATGATCTTATTGTATCATATCTTCCTGTCTCCCCAAACCCACTGGCACTAGCAGTTGGGTCCCCAGAGGGTGACTTGTCAACTGAGTTCTCCTTCTGGGATTGGCTCTACCATTGGCTAGCCCTCTGGGGTTTGGGGATTTTTGGTTCTGACCCCTGTCTTGTACACCCCTCAATATTGATTAACTACTCCCAGTTAATGAGATTTTAGAAAATGGTACTTACTAATGTAGCATAGCAGGAACAGTTGGTACAAAAACATACTCATAAGAGTCTGGGACACTATTTCCTACAAGTACATACAGGATTCTGAGAAAAGCTGACTCACATTTAGAGAGTACATGTGACCAAAGGGTAACTCATAGCTTAAATCTTCTCTGGGCCTCAATTTCCTTTTTCTGTCAAATGAAGAACTTGGGCTAGATGATTTTTAAGGTCCTTATAAATGCAAGCACTTTATGACTTATAACTCTGTTCCCAAGGTATCTTTTCCCTACTGCCCAAAGACCTACTATCCCTGAAAACAGAACATTTTCCTGTATTACATTGACTGCTATTTCTGTTCCCAGACATAATCAGGGAGATTCCCCACCAAAATATGTCTGAGCAGATAATATTGAGATTCATTCCAGCATCAGTCAACTTGGGTTCAGAAGGGCTTACTTTCCCTTGGTGCTAATCAATGGTCTCTTGGTTCTAGATATAGTCTACATGTCTCTCTCTAACTCTCTATCTACCGATCCCTATCACTACTCTCTTTGAAAGAGACCCCAGCAGCAGGGAGTGGGGTTTGTGAGGTCTGCTTTTATGGAAGATCACTGGCTTCTTCACTAAACGAAAACACGAGCTTCCTGGACAACCGAAGAAGCAGCAAGCCCTCCAGTTCTGACCAAGTGAGTCTAAAAAAGAATGACAGTCACTTCCAACAGTAACAATAAGCACTCTCATTTCCCTGGCACGTTAACGTTTGCAAAGCAATCTTGACATAGTATCATCCAAGTGTTAACATCTCCACTTGGAGATGCGGAAGCCGAACGTCAGAGATAAATTGATTTGTGCGTGACTACGCAGCTAAGCAGCTTGGGAAGGCAAGCGAGGTCTTTTTTCTTCAGGGGCAGCATCCTGTCTGCTACTGCTTACAAGGCATAGGCCTTAGTCTCCTGGTTCTGGCAATCACATGTATAGGGATCTGAAATTTATCCATTTATTCATTCATTCAACGAGGGTTTATCTTTACGTCCCCCCTCTGGATCAGGACCTGTGTTAGATACCAAGGAAACCAAGACACAAATGAAACAGTGCTTCCCTTCAAAGAGCCTGCAGCCTAATAGAGTGATACGGCATTCAAACAGATACACAGAGATGCTAACAGTTGTGGGTAGAGGATCGGCAGCTAACTAGAGGGATCTCTCCTGGGAGGGAGGGAGGGAGAGCATTTTAAGCCACATTTTGCTTAAAGAGAAACTACATTTGATGAAACTGTGGAACGGTTCATTAAGCATCACTGGTCTAACTCAGTTGTTTCCAACTTTCTTGGTTCTCTGAACCCCTTTCCATAGCAACAGAAAAAATGGTGTGTGGCGAACCCTCAAGACATGTCATATTCTGCTCATCAGCTTCCGTGGTTGTTTACTGCCCAAAGCACCGTTAAAGAATTCTAGTGCAAACGCATGAGACTTAATGCCTCGCTGTCTTCACATCATCGGTCTAATGACCGTTTTATTGAATGAAAGTGTGGAAAGGCCCGAGTCAGTCAGGAGGCTGGTTCTAGTCCTGACTCACCACATGCCATTGGTCTCTCTCACCCCTGCCCCTTCCAGTGCTAGTTCTTTCTTTTCTATAGGATCAAAGGGGAAACGATTTGCCTATGACCCCAAAGCTAGTTTGGTCCAGTGGCCTTGGCCGAGTCCCCAGCCTGACCCGTGGGAGTCTTTGGGCCTCTCACGCTGGCCCTGATCTGACTAAGGCTAAGGATTAGAGCCAAGATTGAGGCTCGCCTCTCCTGGCTCTAAGCATCCTCCTCCAGAGCTCTGGGAGGTTGCGCGCCCTCCCGTCACTGACTCACCGAGCCAGGCAATGCTAGTCATGGCTAGGAGGAGCCCAGTCTGCCACGGACTTCAACATCATGGCCACTCTAGTGTCCATTTGGCTTTCTGTCCCTGTAGCTTCATAAAGGAAGGTGCTGCTCTTCTGGTGTGGGGAGAAGGATGCACTGTGGGCACTGTGAGAGATGGAAACGCAACCCCCAAGGCCAGGGCTGTGGGCTACCTAAGCTTGGTCATTGTGCCTAGTTCAGTGCCAACTACAGCTGGTACTTAATAGATAATGGCTCAGGCAGCTAGGTGGCACCATATGCACAGAGGGCTGGGCCTGGGGTCAAAAAGACTCATCTTCTCAAGTCCAATGACCTCATATGTACTAGTAGTATGACCCTGGGCAAGTCACTGAACCCGGTCAGCCTCAGTTTCTTCATCTGTCAAATGAGCTGGAACAGGAAATGGCCAACCACTCCAGTGTCTCTGCCAAGAAAACTTCAAATGGGGTCATGAAGAGTCAGACACGACTGAAAACAACTGAACAACAAAAGGCTGGTCGTGGTGTTGACTTGCTCAGGGTCACAGAGATAATGAGCTGCAGATGTGGGATGCAAACTTAGGTCTTCTGACCCCCAGACACTGTCCTTTTCCATTGCCCTACTCGGGGGGTCAGTAAAAATAGGAAGTGCATTCACCTTTCCCTTCTTCACCTTCAAGGTGTCACTAAACTGTGTGCCTCAGTTTCTCCAAATGTAAAATGAGAATAATGTAAGCAGTCTGCCTCTCAGATTGTTGTGAAGACAAAAGGTATCTGTAAAACAGCCCAGGGCATGGCTCACAGTAGGTACTCTATGAATACTACTTATACCATTAAATTACTACTAAATATTTAATAATTAATGGATTAATTACTACCATTAAACATCTCTATTGTTGTAATTATTATGTCATTTGAAGGAAGTAGGCCTGCTAAGCTCGGAGAAGGGAAGCCTCAAGGGAGTGAGGACAGCTATTTGTGAGAGCTGAAGACCTAGTAAGTGGAAGAGGGACTGCCCTTGCCTTTTTTGGCCCCGGAATCCAGAACCTGGAACAATGGGAAGATGTCACAGACAGACAGACAGACTTAGACTTGGTCTAGTGGAAAACCTCCAAAATAATTTACGCTATTCCAAAGTAGAAAGGGCTGGCCTGGCTGTTAGTGGATTCCTCCACGTGGGAAGTCACCAGCAAAGACTGTACGCCCAGTGGTGGGCTCTGTGTGCGAGGGGATTACTTCTGGTTTGAATAGACGTCTGCTGAGGCCCCTTCCAATGCTGCCATGCTCTGAGAATGATGAGCGAGGCTATTTTCTTTACACGACTTCACCATAGCTTCAGAATCACATAGCCTGCCAAATGTGTGGAATGCCATTCACAGAGAAAATTCTCTAGGTCTTCCACTTTGACCCCATAGTATTTTTGTTCAGTTGTTTCAGTTTGTGATCCCATTTGGGATTTTTCTAGGCAAAGATACCGGAGTGGTTTGCCATGTCCTTCTCCAGCTCCAGCTTACAGATGAGGAAATGGAGGCAAATGGAATTAAATTAGTTTCCCCAGGTCACCCAGCTAGTGCGTGTCCGAGACTGGATTTGAACTCGGAACATGGACTTTTTGATTCTAGGCTCAGCACTCTGTGCACTACAGTACTTCCTGGTTGTTCATCTATTAGCATCTCTTTAGGGTTTGCCAAGGGCTTTACATGCACTATCTTGTTTGCTATTCACAACAACTGTGGAGCAAGTGCTATTATGATCCACATTTTCAGATGAGGAAATTGAGGTTGAGGCAGGTTAAGAGTCTTGCCAAAGTCACATTGTAAGTGTCTTGAAGCAGGATTGGAACCCAAATCCTCCACATCCCAAGTCCTGGGTTCTCTGTACTGGGTCACCTAGTAGATGCACATTTTAAGTAATTGATGAAGATGAAAAGAAATACAAACACACATAGACACACAAATATCCTCATAGAACCTCAAAGCTGGAAAGGATATTGGAGATCACTTGTTCCAGAGCCCTAATATTTGGCAGATGCCAAAGATGAAGTCCAGGAACTGGGACAACTGGCCTATAGAGGCAGGACTAGAACCTGGGTCTTCCAACTCATGGATCTAGATCCTAAAGGGACATCAGAGGCCTTCTAGTTCAATCTCCTCTTTCTACAGTTGAGGACAATGAGGTGCAAGGAGGCTTCCTGACAGCTCCCATCCACTTTAAACCTCTGTCCTCGGATTCTAGTCAGTGCCTTTCCCTCTACACCGTCCTCTCTTCCATTGGGCTTTAGAACAGTCAAGGTCCTTACATAGCAAATGACACTAAAAATCATGGATGTTTTTGGATGTTTAAAAATGGTACTATGCCTTCCCAGTACTCCAGCCCCCTAGAAAACCCTCCCTGGTATCCTTTACTCTTGCCATTGAAGAGACTCATCTTCCTTACATCAGTAGGAACTGCTGCCAATTGGCAGGTAAGTCCAAGAGTCCTCAGAGAGGCAGCGCCCTACTGTTCTCCCCCAACCACCCTTCCAGCATCTAGCCCAGTCCTCACAAACATCATCTTGGGAAGCAGTCTCGGTGGAGATGAGACCTGGCGGCTACTGAAGATCCAGAAAGTTCTTGCCTGCAGTCCTTGGTACTGCCCAACGGGTTGACATCAGAAATCAGCATGATTTTATCGGTGGACACACCATTAAAGAAGAAGCATTAGCATCCATCTCCTTTGTGGCCACACTCTAAGGACCATGGGCCTTTTCCATCTGATTCACAGCTGAAAGTTCCCATGTGTGTTATCCCCCTTTTGAATGCGAGCTTCTGGAGTGTGAGGACTGTCTTTTCTGATTGTATCTCCAGACTTCACAGGGCACTTTGCATATAGTAAGCATTTCAAAAAGCTTTTTTCCTTCCTTCCTTCCTTCCTTCCTTCCTTCCTTCCTTCCTTCCTTCCTTCCTTCCTTCCTTCCTTCCTTCCTTCCTTCCTTCCTTCCTTCCTCCCTCCAATATATTTTATAAATGAGTTAACAGGCTTGTGACTTGCTCAAAAGTAGCAGATCCTCTGACTGCAAGCCAGTGATGGTTACAGGACACTAAGTGCTTTCTCCTGCTCTCCTGTCAGAGAAGCCACTGGAGGAAATACACTCACCTTGGAAGTTAGGGTGTTTAATGAATCCTTCTCTTAGGGAACTGGCTTTTATCAAAGAGATTCTCCATTCTCCTGGTTACCAAAGCAACCCCCCAGCACTTACCACTGCAAAGAAGGTTGATAAAGGAAGTCTGTCCCCCCGCCCAGCCCCCTTTAAAATGTTTCTTATATCTGTAGAGGCTCTATTTTAAAGACTAGACTGTGATGGAACTTGTCATGATAGTATACAATTCTGCTTTCCAGGCACTGTTCATTGTTCTGCATGATAGTGAAGGCATTAAAGGTAAAAAGCAAGCTTTTAAAGTACTGTTCTCTAAAGAGGAATAGGAGGCATTCTCATCTTTGTTCACATAATGCTTTTTAAGCACACATTTTGTCATTAAGATTGTCTCCACCTCTCACCAAACTGGTCAGAAATCATGTTTGATTTTGTTAGAAAAATTCAATAGTCTGGTGGAATAGAATATTGGGTCCAAGTGGTCCAAAAGACTAAAACACTGACTCCTGAAACTGGTTTATGCACGAAACATTTTGGGCCTTGGGCAAAAATTAACATGATTTCTGTAAAAAAGGGAAAAAAAACCCATACCATGAATGTTTATTCATGCTACTTTTCATCTATATTTTGTCATCCCAGATTGCTGAATTTGATCTTTACAAGAAAATTGATTGAATTAAGGTTTACTGTAAACATCTGCTGTCATACTGACAGTTATGTCATTGCCAGAGATTTCAGTAATTAAAGTGAGAAACAGAAGCTGAGGTTACTTTCCTTATTGTTAAAAACTACGTCTTTAAAATCAGAATATTACAGTTTTTGTAAATTGGATATCTTAAGCTGAGTACAGTTTAGGGGAGCCTTTCTCATTCCAGGAAAGTACTGCTTTCCTCAACACTGCGATTTGATCTGGGACAAATCTGTACTATACTATACACTCTGTAAATGGCTAACAGGTCTGTTGCAAACAAACTGAATGTACAAATCTTAGTGTTGGTGCTGAAATCTCTTGAGAAGAGTCATCATGATTTGAAAGTTTGCTGTTTAAAATGTTTTTTTCCACATCGTGTCAATCAAAAGTGAAGATGAAACACTAATGAATGATGAATTTTCGTGCTTTCGGGGTACCTCCTTTTTAGAGTTATTTTTCAGTTCGTTCTCTGCTATTTTTACCATACTGTGTCACTTAAATTTCTTCCATGCTAACTTTTCATTTGAGTGATTAAAATAAAATTGCAATATATACAAAATAAAAGAGATTCTTAGATCAAAGGAAATACTAAACTCAAAGGGACATCTTTAGGGATATTTCAGGGAATGGGATTGGCTGGGTGGATGAGGGAGGGGAAGCCTTGTAGGTACTGTGAGGAGTCCCATCCCTATTTGCCTGGATGGCCACCCTGCTCTGATGGCAGATGGCATTTCTAAGGTACTGGTGGGATCCTCTGAAGAGCTGCATTATGGGAGGCAAAAAATCAGACCTACTCCACTAAGCTCTTCATATAGTGATAGTTCCCCATGAGAGCTTCTAAAGGATCACACACACACATACACACACATATACACCCCCCCCCCCCCATGTATATGGGAAGCTAAGTGATGTAATGGGTAGAACACCAGGCCTGGAGGCAGGAAGAGCTGAATTCAAATGTGGCCTCAGACACTTACTAGCTGTGTGACCCTGGACAAGTAACTTAACCCTGTTTGCTTCAGTTTCCTCGTCTGTAAAATGAGCTGGAGTAGGGAATGGCCAGCTATTCCAGCATGTTTGCCAAGAATACCTCAAATAGGGTGTTGAAGAGTTGCTCACAACTGAACAACAAATATATGTATATATGTATATATGTATATAGGAATACACATGTATACAGATATTTGATTGTCTAGACTGAAGAAAGTGATGGAGAAAATGTTAATAATACAGATCAAATTGATAAGGGTGTCCTTCGTAGGTATTGGCTCCTCAATCCCCTACAAATGACTATAAAACATTTACTGCCATATTCCTGCTTCAAATCCTGGTGCCTGAGTAAGTCACTTCCCATGAGGGGCAGTTGAAACGATACTGGGGAAGAATGCTGGACTTGGAATCCGAGGAGCTGCCTCCAATAAGATATCTTGCCATGAGGAAGTCTCTTTGGGCCTTAATTTTCTTCCACAGTAAATAACATAGGGAGTGGTGGTGGTAGGACCAGAGGACTTCCTTTGGGGGCTTCCGTTGGCTTGAACTGCACGTCCTCGGATACCTGGGCCCTGGGCATGGATGCGTACTGAGACAAACAGGATTCATTACCAGGAGGCATGTGCACCCATGATGCCGGTTGGTTGTAGCAGGGGATTACGGAAGGGCAGTGAGGAGATGCACGGATAATGGAGATTTCTGTAGGGTTTAGTCCACGTGGCTTGGAGAGGCTCTCTGGGAACCTCCTGGAGAATGGAAGAGCTCTGTGAGCAATATAATCACCAGCAGCAGCCACTGGAAAGAGCTGTTTGCCACAGTACAGGGTCTAACCCTGCCTGCACCAAAGACATCAATCTTTGATTCTGGCTGCAGAATTTTTGCTCTGTCTTCTTATTGGAGCTGTGGGTCTTGCAGAGGCTCATTTTTTCAGGCTACTATGGGGAGATGGGGAAATGCAGTTGTACTCATTCAAAATGTATGATGAGATTGTTTTCTTTTGTTTGACTATTCATTTCGGTGCCAATTAAATGCCTTTTCATTTTCTATGATGTTGCTTGTCTGGGACTGCCTGCATGCGGAGCCCAGATCTGAGTTAAATTTCATTGGATCATAGATCCAGGCCTGGAAGGAACCTCAGAAGCCATCTCATCCACAGCCCCCTCTTCCCCCTCATTTTACAGGTAAAGGGAGTAGAATGACTTGCCTAGCCAGGCTCACAAAGGTGGTGAGCACCAGACCCAGGGTCTCTACTGTGAGTCAAGATTCTTTTCACTGAATCACACCCAGTTTTCTAAAGGGGTGAGGACCAATTGAGTGAGGCCGATAATTATTACCAAAAATTTCCCAGAGAGTGAGGGAAAATCTGAGAGGTTATACGAGGGGCTGGACCACAGAGCAGTTCCATTTATAAAAAGAGGAAGGGAATTCAATGGATTCTAAGTCCTCTTCTATCTTTCAATCCTCTGATCATTTAATAATAACAGCTTTCCCTTCTAATGTCCTTTACAAAACCCCTTCTTCCCAAGGCATCTTTTAGAAGGTAAGAAAGGCTACTATCTTATCACCATTGCAGAAACTAGAGGAGTCAAACTATTGACCCAACCACTTGTAGCTAAGGGTTCCAATTCAGGCCTCATTGCAAGCCCTTTCCCGGCTACAACAATGCTATTCAACAACCAAGTTTGAAGAACCTAAAACAGAAGACACCTAGATTCTGCCTTCTCTCCTTCTCCTTCTGTTACCTTCACCTTTAGTCCTATGATGCCCTCTCTAACTCTAAACTCTATGATTTTATAAATGTTCTTCTGGGTTTCCCAGGGGCCTCCCCCGTTGCCTCACCTGTGTATCCCAAGGGGTGTGAATTTCCCTCCGAGGGTTTCAAGGACCCTGGGCTACCCCTCCAAGATGCCAGTTGTCCCGAGAATGGCAGGGGGAGCAGTCTGGGAGAAGTCCATTTGAGAATGACCTGTCACCCTGGTGGCCTGGCACAAAGAAGGAGTGAGTGCCACTGAGTCAGGGGCTTTAGCCCTTTGGTTATAGCTTTCCCAGGACATAAGAGCAATTCTTACCCATGTGGAAGATCTCCTCAAATTGGGGTGAGACACTTTTCCTCTGGGCCTCAGTTTCTCTCTCAGTATAATGAGAGGCAAGGGCTAAATGAATCCTAACATTCTATGTCTTTATTCTAATTCTGCCAAGGCCAAGAAAAAGCCCATCTCCAAATACCTGGATCCAGCTGAGACCAGCATATTTCCTTGATCCTTTTTTATTCCTGCCCTGCCTCTAACATTCTAGATCATCTTCAGCGAATTTTCTTCTAATTACTCCATGCGAAGCATTTGGGAGTTGGTTATGGAAAAGTTCAGGAATCGGGTACATAGTTATAATGAGGTCTTCAGAGAGCCTATCCCTGCCTCAAATGAAAATATTTTGTCCCAGCTTGCTAATGACCCTCCACTTGCCAAGCAGACATACTCTGGGGCACCGTGGGCTGGGCTGGGACAATCTCTGACCAAAGCAAAAGGATCACAATCCTACCTTCACCACATCTTCGTTAATATGCCTTGGGTCTCGGTTCACCAAATCAATCTCTTTTTTGAGCCTGTCCTGGAGGGCTGCGGGTTCCTTTTGCTTCCGTTCTTCAGCCATGGCAATAATGCCTTTTTTCCTGTGTAAAGGCCCGAGTCCTTTTGGATGGGGGGAAAAAATACCCTTGGGGGAAGTGGTAAATTCAGTGTTCCCAGATTTATACTCTCTGACTGTGAAATAAGCCCCACCCCACATGCCAGGGGACAGCTGTCGCACATACCTTCTCCCCCTCCTTTGGTAAAGCAGACCATGGCAGGTCTCCAAGCTAAAATTAAGATTGTAGCTCACATGGGCCAACCACTCCTTAAAGGGGATTGTTGGGAGTCTGGTCTTCATACAAGACAAGTATTGTTGGGGTCTAGCATTCTCCTTCGTGCCGTCAAGATGGGGGTGCAGCAGGGGATTAGGGGCGCATGGGAACCCTCAAGGGACTGGACTACCCTAGAGCTGCTGATAAAGGAAGGGCAGATGACTTTGGGGCGTTTGCACCATTGCTTTTCTCCATTTGTGGAATTGAACCCTCAGGGATAAGCTGGGCCGGGGGCAGGGAGCTATATTTCACTGGGTCAAGTCTTGCCACACACACGGCCCTTTCATTGAGGATGGGAACTGGAAAGCTCAGTTATCTGATAAGCCATGAGGTTGCCTGCAAAAGTTGGGTATGTGCATGCACATATATGTACATCCATGTACTTGTGTAGATTTTGACACATGGGTAGTATGGCTGAGAATCCAGGACCATAACACCTGGGTTCCTTCCTGACTAAAACCATATGTCTGTGGGCAAGTCACTGAACCCCTCCGTGTTCCGGGCAACTTTCTAAGGCTATAAGTTTCAGGGAAGGGGCAGAGGGAGTTTGCTCATTGCCGGTTCTCTCTCTCGCTCAATACGTTAGATCTCTTTGGTGTATATATAGCTCTATATGTATCCGTATACATATGCTGTGTGAATATTTATATCTGAACCCCACTAGTATGAGACATTCATGTCCACGTCAGTAACACAATGTGAAATACCAAGAATGTTTATTGACTGACTGAATTATAAGTGGATCCCCAAAGAAGTACATGTGTGTGAATGTATATAGGTGTACACATAGGTGTAATATCATTTCATTCATACATATGCAAATGTAAATATTTCTCTCCTTTTTCGTATCTGATCATTAGCACTAATATTTATATAGTATTTTAAAGTGTGCAAAAAACACTTGACAGATTAACTCATGTGGTCCTCCGAACATCCTGGGAGTAGAGCCGCTACTGTTACACTCACTTCACCTACAGGGGATGAAACTAGGCCGAGAGTTTAACCGACCAATTCCAGTTTACACAGATAGCCGGCGAGGGAGGATTCTAACTCCGAGTGTCCATATTATTCACTAGTCTATTTAGCTGCCTCAAATACACGAGTGTCATCTGCCATCTGGGGATCGGGATGGGGAGGGCTTTCTCAGAAGGGAGACTTTCATTCTAAATTCGGTTTAGGTTCAGTCCTGGGGAACCACTGGCTCATTATGCCCTGACTTCAGAGTCACAGGAAATCAGGTATGGCTCGTGTCTAGCGTTCCTCCTAAAAAGGGTTTCCCGAGTCCCTTCTAGTAAGTTACTTAACACAACAAGCAGCATCAAGTGAACCAGCTCCCTGAGGTCCCTCCCTGTCCGGGTCACAGATCCCTGTCCCATGCTCCCAGCTCCCACTTGGCCAGTAATACAAGTCCAGCCTCAGACATAGCTTCTGGTCAGCATTCTATGCCATGCTCAAATGACCGCCAGTCAGCTCTGTTGATCGCAAGGCTCCTCGGCAGTTAGGCATCCATCTCTCCTCCTGCTTCCCTCTCCCAGAAGGCAGTTCTACTTCAAAATCAGGAATAAACCACTGGTCCTGGGGGAACGCTGGTAAAACCTCGGGCAAGTCCCTTCTCCCCCCTCAGGTTTGTGGGGAGTATGCCTCTTTGGGCATGGCTGGAGGCAGGCTACACATTCATAATAATGTGTTTGCAACAAGTTGTATAATAGTTTCTGGCCTGCAGAGTTTCCTTGCTTGGAGTTTCGTGGACCAATGAAATTATAGGACCGGTCAAAAATAAAACAAAAAAAGCATGCATAAAAATTGAGTTTGCATGTAGAAACACCTTATATACTCACACATATGATATACATGTGTGTACATTGTGAATACACATGTGCATACACATCTCACCTAACACTGGGATTTGTGTAGGCTAATGGGAGGAGACTGATGGCAGCTGGGAAACCCACTCTGGAGTGACTCTAAATGAGACTTCAGGCCTTTGAGAAAAGTGGCTCCCTGAAGGGAAGTGATTTTTTGAGAGTGATTCCTACTTTCTTTCTTTTATAAATTCCATGTCTGGTTTTCCCTTTCCCTTCTTTTTTGGCTTGACTTTTGACTCTGACTGAATGGAAAAATGTATTTGGCTTCATGTAGGCCAATCTGTAAGTAACACTGAATTTAGAGTCAGAACCCCTGTGTTCAAACCTAGACTCTGCTAATGCGCCAGCCTTGCTGGACTCTATTTCCCTTCCTGCTAAATTAGGGAATTGGAGTCCATGAGAATAATAACTTTCTTTTAGGCCACACTTTGACATTTGAGGAATACTGTGCATATGCTTGGAGGTAGCTTGGTGGTACTGTGGTTAGAGCAAGACCAGAGCTCAAATCCAGCCTCAGATATTTATTTGGCTGTATGACCCTGGGCAAGTCACTTAACCTGTTTGCCTTAGTCTTCTGGAGAAGGAAATGGCAAACCGCTCCAGTATCTTTGCCAGGAAAACCCCATGGGCAGTGTTGGCGTGTCATGGTCCACAGGGTTATCCAGAGTCAGACCAGACCAGACTGAACAACAGCCCCAGTGTCTACTACCTTACCCGAATTAGCCACAGACCTACCTGAATACTGGACCCCCATTTTGTATATTTAACGTGCGGGCGCTCTCTCTCTCTCTCCTTGCTCCTGTGCCTCCCACCACCACGAAAACCCCCCAAGCCAAAACCAAAACCTTTAAAACAAACAAACAAACAAAAAAGAAACAACTGAAAGTGAAGAAAGTGGAAGTGGAAACAGGAGAGAAGCGACAATGGAGGAAATTCCGGTGCTTCAGAGTGGACTTCCTGTGCGTCATAAGAAGACTTCCGGTGCTTCGGAGGTGGACTTCCAGCCCTTCAGGGCTTCCGGAGGGAAACAAGAAAAGTGCCAACGAGGGAGCCAGTCAGTATTAAAGTCAACTAGCTAATGCAGGAAATAAAGACTGACCTAGAGCCAGGACCAGCCTTACACACTAAGTGTATGACTTTGGGCAAGTCACTTAACCTTTGTTCGTCTTAATCTGTTGAAGGAGGAAATGGCAGATCATTTCGGTATTCTTGCCAAAGATCCCCGCTGGGCAGTATGGGCCATGAGATCCCTGAAAAACTGCCCCAGCGTCTATGCTACCTTACAAGAGACAGGCAGGCGTACCTGAAAACCAGGCCCCCATTTTATGTATTTAATGTGTATTCTCTCTTCCTGCTCTTGCTCCTCTGTCTGCTTAGTGCACCTGTGGCTTCCCACGCATAGAAAAATAAAACACAAAATCTTAAAAGAGATGAAAAAAATGAAAGTAAAAGAAGGTAGGATATCCGGAAGTTCCTGTGCTTCTGGTGCTTCACGTAGGACTTCCGGGGAGTTGAGGCGCTTCAGGGGGACTTCCGGTGTCTTGAGGTAGAATTCCTGGAAGTGGCTTTCCATTTCCAGTCTGGGATGAAAAGAAGGCCAGACTGTGCCAAAGGCAACTAGATGACATGAGAGATAAAGACAGACCTGGAGTCAGGATGACCTGAGGTCTACACTTACCCAGTAGGTGTGTGACCTTGGTCAAACCATCGAACTTTTCTGCCTCAGTTTCCTTTTTTGTGAAATAATATAGAAATACCACTTAGCTTCCAGGGCTGCTGTGAGATAATTTGTGTAAAATGCTTTAAAGTGTTATATAGATTTCAGCTCCAATTATTATCCCCCTCTTAAAATTGGGGAAACAATCTCAAAGGGGTTAATGGATTTGCCTCTGGTCATATACCTAGTAAATGTTAAAAGTTTAGGGGCAGCTGGGTGGCTCAGTAGATTGAGAGCCAGGTCTGGGGTCAGGAGGACCTGGGTTCAAATGTGACCTCAGACACCTTCTAGCTGTGTGACTCTGGGCAAGTCACTTAACCCCCATTGCCTAACCCTTTCCCCTTTTCTGCCCTGGAACCAATACACAGTATTGATTCTAATATGGAAGAAAAGGGTTTATTTAAAGAAAAAAAAGAAGAAATTAAAAGTTTAAATACAGCTGATTCCCTACTCCAAGTCCCAAGGATCTTTCAAGTGATGTTATATTGCTGAGGTGTGTGTATTCAAAGACAAAACCCTAGTAAATAGTTGATGGCTGAGCATTCAGCACATCACAGCTTATGGCTGCCTAGGACTGATTTGTTCTCTAAACAAATAGTTTGTTTATGGAACCAATAAACTCCTGAGGACTCCAGGTCCTCCATAATGGCTGTTTGGGTGCCATTTTGTTCTTCAGTTTTCTACAGAACTCCATAGTTATACCTGAACAGTTAAGGTGCAAATTGTTGGTGTTAATGAACTGTGTCACTATCCCTCTTTAGTGGAGGTAGTATATCAGGATCCACTGGAGAAAGAAGTGGCAAACCACTCCAGGATCCTTGCCAATAAAACCCCATGGAGAGCTGTGGCCAGCCGTCATAGAATGGCACAACAAAAATAAAATATAGCAGAGTAAAGGGTCTAGCATGGTCTAGTACACTGGATTGAGAGGCAGGAGGTCTGGATTCCAGTCAGATCATTACCACCAACTGTCATGGTAATACTGGGCAAGCTAGTTTCTTCTTTTTACACCTGACAATCAAGGGAGTTGGACCAGTTTGCTTTCTGAGATCCTTTTCACATATAAAGTTTACAGAATCATAAATTTATACAATTTTAGAATTAGAAGGGAAATCGGTGGCCAGTGACTCGAACCTGAGCCAAAATGCCCTTTATGTCACTGGTAACATGCAGTCATCCAATGTTTGCTTGAACACTTCTAGTGAAGGGGAAACTCATTACCTTCCAAGCCAGTCTCTTCTACTTTTGGAAATTCTTATTGGGCAGCTAGGTGGTGCAGTGAATATCCCTGGAGTCGGAAGACTCATCTTCCTGAGTTCAGATCTGGCCTCAGACACTTACACTGTGTTCTTGGGCAAATGACACTATTTTCCTCCTTTATTCTGTTTGTCTCCATTTTCTCATCTGTAAAGTGAGCTGGAGAAGGAAGTGGCTAATGCCACCAGTGTCTTTGCCAGGAAACTCCCAGTTGGGGTCACAAATAGTCAAACATGACAGAAAACAACAATTGTTAGGAGAATTTTTACTTGAGCTTAGATTCATCTTTCTGAAATTTGTATCCATTCTTCATGTTCTGTCTTCTGGGACCAAATAGAACAAATCTAATCTTTCTTCCGTGTGACAAGCTTTCAAACATTTGAAAATTGCTTTCATGGTGGGGGAAGCCATAAGGGAGAGATATATACCAGCTTAGGAAAGTATTATTTGAAGAAAAATTCTAAATAATTATCTATGAATAAAACATTTTAAATATCCTATATAGGATTAAAGCTCTCCAGCAGAATGAGGGGCACTCTGCTGTCATGGGTAGAATATTAGACCTGGAGTTGGGAAAGGTTTGGGTTCTGATCCCACATCTGACACTTACTAGTTGTAGGACCATGGGCAAATCATTTATCCTCTTTCAATGTCACTTTCCTAATCTGGAATGAGGGAATAATAATGCCTGGAGTCCCTTTTGCAAAGGGTGGTTGTGAGGATCAAATGTACTTAGGTATGGAAAGTATTTTGTTATTGATGAACCTTAGCCTTGTTGAATCTCTGTCTCTGTATCTCTTTATTTCTCTCTCACTGTCTCTTACTGTTTCTGTCTCTCCCCATCTTTCTCTGTCTTTCTTCCTCTTTTCACCTCTCTCTGTTTCTCTTTTTCTTTCTCTCTCATTGTCTCCGTCTCAGTGTCATTTTTTCCTTCTTACTGCCTCTCTTTCTCCCTCTCTCACTGTGTCCGTGTCTCTCCCCATCTTTCTTTATCTCTCTCCCTCTTTTTCACCTCTCTGGTCTCTGTTTCTCTGTCCCTTTCTCTATCACTGTCTCTGGGTCTCTCCCCATCTTTATCTCTCCCCCTCTTTTTCACCTCTCTAGGTCTGTTTCTCTGTCTCTTTCTCTATCGCCGTCTCTGGGTCTCTCCCCATCTTTCTTTATCTCTCCCCCTCTTTTTCACCTCTCTAGGTCTGTTTCTCTGTCCCTTTCTCTATCGCCGTCTCTGGGTCTCTCTCCCCATTTTTTTGTCTCCTCCCCATCCCTTTATGTATCTGTGTTTCTGTGTCTTTGGCTCCCTCTCTCCTACAGTAGCTAAGCAGTCATTCAAAAGCCACAGGTGGCCCAAGGATGAAGATTCTCTACTTTAAGGGTTCCTTCGGTATGCAACCTTCCCTCCCAGAATCTCCACTTCCTATAAAAAGAACCGAGGAAGTTACTCCCAAGAAGCCTAAATACACTTGTGTACACCAGAAACAAACTGCCCAGTGAGGTTAGAGGAAGATGGTAGTGCCATACGTATGGATCACCGATTGGGAGGCAGAGTGGTGCCCTGGGAAGAATGGGAGAGGTCTTGGAATCCTAGCTGCAAAGAAGGCCTCTGCCCCCGAACTAGCTGCGTGACCCTGGAAACATCCCATATCCTCTCTGGACCTCGGCTTCCGTAAGTAGAATAGGGACAAAGAAGGGCTTCCCAAGTCATGTGTGTGAGGCAGCTTACAAATCCTCAAGCCCTTTATAAAATCTCCCAGCGGAGGACTCGTTTCTTCACGTTTGGCTCTTCGAACAAATCGTGGGAAGGAAACAAAGACTGCGTACAGAGAGCCTAGCTATAACCTGGATGTAAGGGAGGAAGGCTGGACCCCTGCCCAACTCAGCTGATACAGGTACAGGAAGACCCAAGACATCACAAGGCGACAACGAGGCATCTTCCTGGAGCGCCTTCATTCAGAGGTGGGAGCCATCGCTATTGGCTGGCAGTTAAGGAAAGTTTCTCAGAGACAGTTCGACGGTGGCGGATAAACCCTTGACTTGGAGTCAATAAACCTGGGTTTCAGCCAACTTTTTGTTGTGCTGTTGTTTCAGTAGTGTCTGACCCTTTGTGACCCCATTTGGGGTGTTCTTGGCAAAGATAATGGAGTGGCTTATGCGGTTTGAAAAATTAATATACAATAACTAAAGTATCACATTTTAAAAGTTTTATTAATAATAACTAAAATAAAACTTAAACCTAACTCAGCTGGGGTCCCAAGAGAAGAGGGAGGGAGGAGTTACAGCCAACTTATAACCAATCACATAAAGGCAAGGACACAGGAAAAGGGAAAAGAATTCTAGGTAATACAGAAAGGAATTTTGGGTAATGTAGTTTTTAGGGGTCCAAGAATTTTCAATTATATACTTACCATTTCCTTCTTCAGCTCATTTTACAGATGAAGAAACCGAGGCAAACACGGTTAAGTGACTTGCCCAGGGTCACACATTTCCTTCTCCAGTTCATTTTACAAATGAGGAAACCGAGGCAAACAGGGTTAAGTGACTTGCCCAGTGTCACAGGTAGCATGAGCCTGAGGCCTCATTTGGACTCAGGTCTTCTTGCCTCCAGGCCTGGCGCCATAACCACTGTGCCTCCTACTGCCCCTTTAGCTAACTCAATGGTGAATATTCACAGATCTCTTAACTACTCCGAGGCTTCATGAAATGGGGATTGCCCTTCACTGTGCTGTTTCCAGAAGGCTGTTGATAATGGAAATGCTTCAGAGTCAATAGAATCCTTCATGGCCACGAGGGACTTTGAAAGTGATAATAATTGCTGGAGGATGAAGGATGACACACACAGGGGAGAACATTGTGACGTCTAAAGAACAGGGGAAGAATGAAGTGTTTAGCCCTATTCTTTGATGCCAGTAAAAACAGGAGCCCACACTTTTCAGCCTCCATTTTTTGCTGGTAGTTGACTGAAGTCTGTGTTCTGATTGTAAAATCAATTTTCGTATGCTGTTATTGTTGTTTTCTAGCAGCTGATGTTCCACTGATAATGTATCATGGAGGAGAACATCCCTTTGAGGGTGACGAGCAGAGATAACTCAACGGATGTGAATGGAGAGGGAAAGAGCACATGAGGTGACTCACAGACAAGGTGTGGCACGATGGTCTGAGGACTCGATCCGCTGCCAAGGACAGGCTACCAGCAGCCAGATCCATTACCTCCCCAGGTGCCCCCTGACCTTAGACAGCCTGGATTTATGAAGGTAATAGAAGAATATTGTTATAAGGTTTTATATCCACAGACAAGGACTTGTTGAACCCTGGTCCAATGGATTCAGTATTGGACCAGGAGGCCAGAGAATTAGTTTGGATAATCTTAGGAAAGTCATTTCAACTTTCTTGGCCTCAGTTTCTTCATGTGTGTTATGAGGATGTCGCATAATGGTGAGAGCACCAGATTTGGAGTCAGGAAGGCCTGGGTACTTACTGTGACCCTGGGGAAGCGGCTTCATTTTTCTGAATCTCAGTTTTTAAATCTGTAAAATGGGAATACTATTAGTAGAGGCTAGGGATTAACAAAACAATGTAAGTGCACATAGGGTAATTTGCAAGACTTAAAGCACTCTACATGTAAACATATATGTGGTTGTTCACCCCTTGTTTTCGTAGAGGACCCATGAGATCACTGGAAGATGTGGTGCATGAATTGGTTTAAACGGAGGCAGAATTGCCCAAAGTTGCCGCCTCCCTGTCTCTTCAAGAATCATTGAAGTCCAGAGGCAAGACCACAGTCAGAATGACTGACAATGGCCCCATAGGCAGCGGATGACCCTGGTGTCTGATCAAGCTCTAAGTCTTTCACGTGCCTGCTTCAGCGGCCTTCACGATCGTTAGGACAAATGGTTCTCATCTGCCCATTCTGAATGGGGAAGTCTTTCCATGCATCCCTTTAACTCGGGGATAGGTTTGAGGCCTGTGGGTTACTCTCAGTCTGGTTTAGCTTGTCTGCCAAGATGCTTTTACCAGGCTGTGGGCATGGTACAGCTTTTTGGAGCCACAGGGAAGAGTTGGGTGAAAGGTGGACACCAAAGGCGGAGGAGGTGCCCTGGAGAGGGCGTGGCGATTCCTCATATCCGAAGTGCTAGTCCTCTCTGAAGCCCTTATATGCCCCACATGTGTAGGCATATATATATATATATATATATATATATATATATATATATATAGAGAGAGAGAGAGAGAGAGAGAGATGTATAGACATATATATCTAATTTATATCTATCTATATATTTATGCAAGCTATTAACAACCATTATCACAACCCTTATTTCTCTTATTATTATTATTATTATTGCTTAGTTATTAAGATTCTTTCCTTCCTCTAAAAGCCTATGAGCCTACAGATCTATTCTATACATGCCTAAATGAACAAAAATCAGTTAATAAATGTTTATTAATGGGGCAGCTGAGTGGCTCAGTGGATTGAGAATCAGGCCTAGAGAGGGGAGGTCCTAGGTACAAATCTGGCCTCAGACACCTTTGAGCTGTGTGACCCTGGGCAAGTCACTTACCCCCCATTGCCTAGCCCTTAACGCTCTTCTCCCTTGGACCCAATACACAGTATTGACTCCAAGACAGAAGATAAGGGTTCTAAAAAAAATAAATGTTTATTAAGCTCCTATTATATGCAAAGCATTGTATTCGATGGTAAGTATATAAAGAAAGACAAAAAATACTGCCTGATCTCAAGAAGCTCACCCGTCTAATAGGGAAGCAACATGTCAACAGCTACACCCATCAACAGGTGGAAGGCACTAGGTATAAGAATGCTTGAGAAAGCCTTGTTCGGTAGGATTTTAGTTGGGATGCAACGGAACCAAGGAAGCCAGAAGGTCGAGATGAGGAGATAGAGGATTCCAGGCATAGGACACAGCCAATAACAATGCTCAGAGCCAGGAGTTGAAGTGTCTTGTGAGAGAGCAGCAAGGAGGCCATTGCCATTGTATGGAAGAGCACGTGGGAAAGGGCAAGGAAAGTGTAAGAAGATTGCAGAGGGAACAAAGGGCCAGGTTCAGAAGAGTTTTGACTTTCAACAAATAAAAATCCCTTATTAGTTCATCTATATTAATATGGTTTCATTGTACTTGACCTCTTGGTACATAGCCATGCTACCTACTGGCAAATCTCATCTCCTAACCCAGATGAAATCAACCTTTAGTAGGGGTGAGGTAATAACGATACGTGCTGAATTTCGTATTGTAATTTAATGTTTTCAAAGCATCCTATATGCATTATTTCATGAGTTGTGAGAATTTATTTTTTACATTCTATATTCTATGTAAGGGTTAGTGAGAATTTCTGTGTAGTCTTATGTCAGAGTTCTGGGTCAGATTCTATCCAGTCGGCTGCTTTTTGAAATTTTTTATTTTTTAAAGGAATCTCTAGGAATGTGTCCCTTTTAACAAAATTTGGCTAATAAATGAAGGGGGAAAGAAGTTCTTTTCCTGTATATGTGTTCCTCATGTCACGGGGATGGGGAGGTACGTAGATTGTTTGAAGGATCATCTAATAATTAGGTATTTACCAATTATATAAGTCTTAGGATATTCAAGGGTGGGGCTGAATAATGTGATCCTAAAAGCGTATTTATTGATCTGCCTGATCAAGCTTTGGAGTCTCTGGCCACTGAGAAGGCCATTGACCTATTTTACTTTATTGGTTATGATACAGGCCTAATCAATAAACTGACATAATCAATAAGCTGATATTCTTACACAAAAATTAGTTTCGAGATAATTTAAAATCATAACAAAGCCTCAAAATAAGCTTGTGAGATAAGACTATGTATATTATTATCCCCATATTACAGATTAGGAATATGAAATATTGAGAGTTGAAGTGATTTGCCTGTGGGCAAAAAAATTATCAGTTGCCTGGGGTTTGATTTAAACCTAAGATTTAACAAAATCTGAGTCTTGCATTCTATACTCTGTGCCAAGCTACCTCTCTGCCTACAGAGAAATTAAAAAACCAAACCAAATCAAACCTAATAGTATCTCTTATTGGTATCAATGTGGGCTTAAGGGAATAGTAGCTATGAAGTCCTGTGAAGAAACTGGTTATAGGCATTGGAAAGGTATAACCAATTTGGTCTGTTGTTGATAAGTATATCAGTTCTTTCTTTTGGATAAATTAAAATTTGATGAAAGGTATTAAATATCTAGCATTTATAAAGTCTTTTGCTAAACAGTAGGAATTCTAAGGTGGGGAGAAAAATAGCCTCTATCATCAAGAAGCTTATTTATAAGCCTGTCTTTCAGAAAAGGGCAATATTTGGCAAACCACCGTCTGATGGTTAGGAATTTTCCCCACTGGGGGCTCTGAGCTATTATGATTGTATTGCTCGCTTTTCATTTGGCAGAAAGTACATAACATAGTAGAGGAGGGGACCGCATGGCCTTAAGAGCTCCTGTGTGAGCTAAATATTGTTGTGAGGGTGGTTAGTCAGATCTCCAGGGTGCGAGGAAGTAGGGAGGAGAAGGTTGTAGTTTACAAGAAAATAATACCTTCAACCAGCTCTCAGGAAGGAGATAGGGAAAACCTTGAAAAGATACAATTCTGCACTATTAGTGACCAACAGACTTTATACACCACAGTGACACCCAGTGGTGTTATACTATATAGAATAATTTAAAATCCTCTACCACATAGTGCCTTGTCAATCAGCTTCTTATTATATTTTATGTTACATGTCATATATATATTTTAACAAGCATAGTAAGAGAGGCTGAGTAGGGTAATGAGTCAGATCAGTAAATATGGTCTTGTGGATAGAGAGCTGGCCTCAGAACTGGGAACTCCTGGGTTTGAACCTACTGACTTTTAGTGCTCGGGCCAGAGGTGTCAAAAAGGATCCCTGCAGACCACAAGTTGACTTAGAACAACACAAATGAACAATATCTATGTTGTACAGTATTTGTATTTGTTTTGTCAAACATTTCACAACTATGTTTTAATCTGATTCCTTTACTTCTTTGGCAGGTAGCTTGAGGGATGTGAGTTTAATACCTATACTCTAGGCAATTCTCTAATACTCTGAGTTATAGAGATGCCATCAAACTGAATTTGTAGAAGTCAACTCATCTGGAAATTCTCTCTGTCTGGGAAATCAGAAATCCAATCCCTTTCTCTATTTATGTGTCAAGCATGGCTCTAGTCATCGTGAATACAAAATAAAAACCAAATCAAACCAAATCTTATCTGAGATGGGATGGAATCTGTCGTTCTTGATTTAATGTCCAGTATTCTATCAATTAAGGTAATTTTTCATTACTAAAGAAAGATTCTTAAAGGCAATGCTTGATTTACTGGGGCTGTGTTATATTCATTTAAAACTACACACAATTTCCAAATTTTACAAGATTACTTCAGATTAGACTCACCATTAAAACCGCTTGTTTTTTGGCTTAGTCTCTATTTGTGAAGTTTTCTTAATATTCAACAGACTCTTAATTTAAAAGAGAAATACTCCGACTTCTTTAAAGAAGGAGACAGCTTCCCGTTCAGAGCAGGTTCTCATCTTGTCTGAACATCCATTTGCTTAGGCAGTACTTTAATGTACAGCACTAAATTCTTACAGGAGAAAGGCAGTTTGACTCTTGTAGTTTTGGGATATTTGTGGCTCCTTAATTTCGTCTCCAGCTATGTGCTGCACCATTCTCTGTATTCCCCAGGCACTAAAAGGCCTCATCTTTAACCTCATTTGCGTCACATGGGCTATGCATGAGATCCTACTCTTGTCTGAGAGGTCATTCTGCTGCAGGCTGGAGAGAGGGAGGACAGAGAGGGAGAGCAGAGTGTAAGGGAAAGGTCAGGAAGAGAGAAAGAGAGGGAGACAGAGAGGGAGACAGAGACAGAGACAGAGACAGAGACAGAGAGACAGAGAAAGAGAAACAGACAGACAGACAGACAGACAGAGAAGCTGTATTTCCTGGTCACTTGACAAACACTGATCGAGAACTTACTACATGCTTGATTCTTTGCCAGGTATCATAGGGGAATCAAAGGTAAGTAAAATTCGGCCCCTTTCCTTTAGTAGGAAAGACGAGATCTGTACTGAATATCAGGTAGAATATGACAAGCACAATGTAAGGGGTTCAGAGTGAAGGAGGAGTTCATAGGAGTGATGATGGGTTTGTTTCCTGGAGTCAGGAGAAAGGGGGCAGGGTAGAGGTATGTGAAAATGGAGATGTAAACGGAGGATGATATTGCAGTGTAGGATCAGAGAGTTTGTTGATATTCCCTACAGAAAGAGGTTTTTAGGCTCACATATTAGGATTAACCTGAAAGATAGAATGGGGCAGGATTCTGTGAAGTGTCAGAGAGGAAGAAAGTGGATGATCTGGTTTGAGGAGAGGGAATTTTTTTTAACAGGGAAAGACTAGAAGGAAAGTCCTCAAATGCAGTGGTGTCATGAAACTATTCATCTACAATAGTATATCCCATTTTTTTTGGTCACCCTGTCGCCTGCAGGAACTCTCTTTTTAAAAGTGACCAGAAGAACTCAGGAAATGTTTGATTCAGATAAATGGCATGAGACTATAATAGATCATCATCTTTTATACATTGCTCATTCAAACTGGAATATATGCTAAATTAGAGGTGGTGACGGTTGTAAAATGATGGGACCCAGGTTAAAGGACCCCAGCCTAGTCTCTCTCATATTAGAGTTTATCTAGACCATTCTTAACATCTTTCTTTTTAATGTACCAATCAATGAATTTTCTGATACTTAACTGAGTCACACTATTATTTTTTCTACCTTTGGCATTGACAGGCTGGGTCTCCAGAGGGTGGTTTTATTCTCCAACTCAGGATTCTATTAAAAGGTAACCACGAGGGACCAGAATTCTCATGGACATTTAGGTTTTATGGAAAGATCCCCACATGTATGTAAATCTATTTTGGGGGGTAAGATTGGATTCACATGTAGTATAGTTCACAGAATCCTAGAATTTGTGAGCTGGAAGGGGGATCTTATCAACTGTCGGGTCTGACCTCTCGAGGAAGGAATCCCCACTAGTTCCTTGGTCTAAGTCTCTACAAGTGGACGTCTGAGGGGCTGGAACCCATCACTTGTCAATTCCATTTTTATTCAGCTCAGAGCAGTCCTCACATTCAGTTCTGGAGCAAACTCTTCTGAATCATCAGACCTTCCAGTGCCGCAGCTCTTCAGTCACACATGGCTGGAAAGAGGCTCCCCAAAGGTTCATGTATTAGACTAGAACGAGGCAGGGAATATCTACACATGTTCTGTGAAATCTGAGTGGGTGCTAAGGACTAGGCCCTCATTAGTCATTCCCCATTAAGTCTATATAATTACTGTCCCATACAATGCTAACTCAAGGACTCTCAAGCGCTCAGCTGAAATGCTGGTTTCCCATTCTCCACATCACTTTCTTCACTATATTAAATACTCAAATGAGATATTTGTAAAGCACTTAGCACAGTACCTGGAACATAGGCCTTTCCTTCTCCCCCTTCCTTTCCTTCTCCCCTCCTCCCTTCCTTTCACAGCCCTGATGCAGTGGCAAGAATAGAGGCAACTCTCTAGACCATAATATAGAGGTGTGCTAGTAAATGTTGAACAACCGGCTCTCCAAAAATGTGTACAACACAAGTTTAATCTGTATTAACAACATTTTGGCAATCACCTTCTTAAGTCTGGACCATCAAGATATCCGATTGATCAAGTCCTGATTTGTAGTGTTTGCTGATTTCCAAGTATAAATGTTCACACTGAAAATTTAACAGCTGGTCTCTGAACAGTCGCCTTGAACCCATTCCTAGTCCTGCCTCTACCCCTAACTGGTGTGACCTCAAGTAGGGCACTTCATATTCCTGGGCCTCGGTTTCCTTAATTGTAAGATGAGGGGTTGGTGTGCCATGGATGCCTCTGGGAATCTTGTGAAATGTATGGACCCCTAATCAGAATAATGTCTTTAAGTATATCAAATTCATAGGATTACAAGGGAAGTCAATTATATAAAAATATTTTTAAAAACTAAGTCTATAATGGACCCCAGTTCAAGAACCACTTTAGATGATATCCAAGAATCCTTCAGCTTGAAGATTGAGTCTATGAATAATTCTGAATAAAAACTTCCTAGAAGAACAATTTATAACCATTGGTCCATGTTCTTTCTATTCATTCTCTTCTTGCAACCATGTGACACCGTCCTTATTACTTAGCTACTGGATTTGTGTCCTTAGCTATCTCCAGATTTAAAAAAATCATGAATATATGTTGTGGAATGAGTGAATGATTCCCCTCAACTTCCTTTCAAGCATTTGACATTACTGATTACACAGTGCTACAGAAAAGAAATCTTGGTTTGCCATCAGAGATCTTGGGTTTTAATTCTGGTTCTGTTATTTACTTCTGGCATACCTTTGGAAAAGTCACTTCACTTTCCTTTGCCTCAGTTTCCTTACCTGTAAAATGAAGTGGTTGGACTAGATGGCCTCTGAGGGTCCTTCAGCTTTAAATATATGATTCTTGTGTCATCCTCTTCTCTCTGAGCTTCTTATGAATATTCAAGCAGTACTAACACACATTATCTGAAGCATCTTTGACCCAATTGACCAAGTAGATGTTCTCATTTCCCAGTTGTAATTTAGAGAGCTTATCAGCAAGCTATGCTCATGGTATGAGACCTCCACCAAGTCTCTTTTGACCTGGCCTAGTTTCGATGTTTCTGATTTACCCTCTAACCTTACCCTTCCAGTGTAGCCATCCCTATACCATTTGCCCCTGGAATGATCATTGTCCTCAAGGACTGACTTATTTCTGGGATGGAAGCCCAGCAATTCTTTTGGTTATGGTTCAAAGAACCAATCAGGATTCAGTTCTTACCCCAGCACGAAGTATTTTATTCTGTGAAAATGTCAAGGACTAATCTCCCCTGCCAGTTTTTATGAGCAAGGAAAGATAAGGGATAACTGAGTACAGCCAAAGTGTACTTGGCCTCTGATCTCTTTCATTTTTCACATGAACAGTAAGTTTATGGATGGGAAACGGGTCAGGAAAGGATGTGTGGGAAGGAAAAAGGAAAAGCCTGAATATTTTTAAAGATTTGCCAGTGGAGGTGGTGGTGGGGGTCTAGATAGCTATTTTCAAATATCTGATGGGCTGTCACATGGTAGACGGAGCTCTGTGTTTCTCCAAAGGGCAAAGGGCTGAGAGGTGGAAGTTCCTGGGAGGCTGCTTTTGGCTCAGTATAAAGAACTCTCTAACAATGAGAGCTGTCCAACAGTGGGATAGCCTGCTTATTCCCATTCACTGGCAGAGCCTGATTGAATCTGTCAAGGATGGTATAGAGATAATTTTAGTACTGGGAGAAGGGAAGGTTGGATAGGATGACCTCGATTGCCCTTTCCTACCCTAACATTTTATGGTTTTACTGAAAGATGACAAATTCAGAATTACTCAATCACTTAGGATCATAGGTATGGCGTTGGGAGTTAACTCAGAGGCCCTCTAGTCCAATCCTCAACATTTGGTAGATGGAGAAGGTGAGGGATGAGGGTAAGGAAAGTCAAATGACACCCAAGGTCATAGAAGAAGGATGGTAAATGTCAGAGGTGGAGTCTGAGGCTAGGTGGACTTCCTCATGAGTTATGTCAAGTTGAAGCCAACGATAACAATAGAGATGAACTGTTTGGGATACGTTTTATTTTATGTTCTTTTTTAAACCATTATCTTTCATCTTAGAATCAATACTGGGTATAAGGCAGAAGAGTGGTAAGGGCTAGGCAATGGGGGTCAAGTGACTTTCCCAGGGTCACACAGCTAGGAAGTGTCTGAGGCCAGATTTGAACCCAGGACCTCCCATATCTGGGCCTGGCTCTCAATCCACTGAGCCACATAGCTGCCCTCTTTGGTATACATTTTAGAATCCTGATGGGAGCTTTATGATACCCAAATGTCATGGAGACCATGACACTGATATGGATTTTTCAAAACCTAGCTTTTCAGGTGGCCTTTCAGAAGCTCAGTTTCAGGGCTCAGTTTCCTTATCACCTGATTCCAGTTCAAAAGGAGTAATTACTCCTCTGCAGAAATCACCTGCTGGGTGTCAACGTGCTTCCACATCTGCACTTTAATAATGAGCTTGGAGACAAGCAGAGGAAGCATCCATTACCCAATGAAGTGGCACAAGAGGTTGGGGAGATATTGGTGGGAAGCAGGAAGAGGTGGGAAAAGTAGGAATCAGGATTTAGAACTAGAAAGGATCTTTAAGATCTCTTAGTTTAACCCTCATTCTATAAAGAAAACCAAACCAAGACCCAGAGAGAGGAAATGACTTACTTAGAAACAGAGAAGGAACAAGGACTACATTGGGAGTTCCAGCTCAAGGTTTCACTCCAAATCCAGGGTTCTTTCCACTATTGCTGGCATTTACCTAGCGTTTTATGATTGCCGAGTTATTTGTTGACATTATCTATCACGACAACCCTAGGATATGGGTATTAGGAATATTATAATCTCCACTTTGCAGATGGGGAAATAGAGATTCAAAGAGGAGGAATGATTTTAAAAAGAGAACTTTGATGACTAATCTTGTTCAAGTAAGGAAGGCTACCATAACTACTAAGTGGTAGTGGATAGAGTGCCTGACTTGGAGTCAACAAAACTCATCTTCCTGAGTTCAAATCTGGATTTAGCCACTAACTTTATGACCTTAGACATGTCATAACTCCATTTACTTCAATTTCCTTATCTCTAAAATGAGTTGGAGAAGAAAATGGCAAAGATTTCCAATATCCTTGCCAAGAAACCTCCAAATGAGGTCGAGATTCAGACATGATTGAAAAACAACTGATTTATTTTAAATAATAACCTTCACCCTCACAAGCCTTTTGTTTTATTGTAAAAAGCCCATTTTACTTATCTGTGACCATGTTGTCTTTCTCAAGTGGAATGGAAGCTCATTGAAGGCATGAAAGATATATTTTTTGTCTTTGTATCTCCAGAAGAATTTATATAATGGTTTAAGGTTGGCAGAGTACTTTATATAGTTTTTTTTTTATGAGTCGTATAATCCTGGGAAGCTGATTCTATCATTATCCCCATTTTACAGATAAGGAAACTGAGACTGACAAAGATAAAGTGATTTGCCTAGGATCACAGAATGAGTAAATTATCTGAGACAGGATTCAAACTCAGATAGTCTTGACTCCAAGTGTTACCTAACTTAACCATAGAGCATTTGTTTAATAAATGCTTGTTGATTCATCTACTGATTGATTGAGCTCAGATCCCATAGCTAGTAAGTGGCAGAGGGCAAATTGGAACCCATTTCTCCTTCCTGGAAATCCAAGTCTTTTTTCCATGGTACTTCATTATAGTCATGATCTAACTTTCCTCAGAAGTAGGGAGGGTCAGATAAATCTCTAAGCCTAGAAGAGAGGAAATAGATTCCCCTCCCCACCAATGCCTTTGGAAAAGTTAGCCAGATAGTTTAATTTGAACACGAGAGAAAAGATTTGTAACAAGAAGGGGCTGACAAGCTTGGTTTGGACTCTGGAAAGACTAATAAGAAGAACAGCTGCTTCCTGCCTGCTGGAATCATTTCTGGGATTTCTTTCCAATGGGTAATGAGAACCTTTAACAGTCAACCATTCAATTTATCAGGTGGAACTAAAATTGCTAGTTTTTTTCCACTCTAGAAGATTAATATAGATTTAAATGCAGGTTTACCTTCTCCTTTTTCATTTACCTGAAATAGTTTCTGATTAAACATAGTGGGCAAAATGCTGCATGCTAATTACTTCAAGATAACAACCTCAAAGCTTAGAGATTTCCATTATGATTATTTCCATGCACAAACAGAATTTTTCTCTGCTTCATTTCTTTTTGTCAGCATGAATCCCCCTCGACATATACATAGATCTTGACAAACCTTTGGAAGGGCATTAATTTGAATATTTACATTCATGGAAATGAGATTCTTGGAGGCATCCATTCTTTTTTGCTAGTTTTTAAGATCAGTCAATCAATTAGCATTTAAATGCATTAGTCAGGCACTGTGCCAAGTGCTGGGGCTAAAAATAAAGGCAGGAACATGATCTCTGCCCCAGAAGAGCTCCCCTTCTAATGGGGGAAACTATTTGGAAACTATGTACATAGTAGAAATGGTAGGCAATCTCCTAAGGAAGGCACTAAGGTGTGTGTATGGGTGTGTGTGTGTGTGTGTGTGTGTGTGTGTGTGTGTGTGTGTGTGTATGAGACAGGTGGGGCAAGGAAAGTAGGAAGGTTTTCCTGAAGATGGTGGGATTTGAGATGAAACTTGAAGGAAAACTCAGAAGTCAGGAGGTAGAGACATTTAGGTGGAGGATCTTGAACTAGTGGATGTCTCCAGATGTCTCTGTCCCCAAGTTCATTATGAAAGTGTAGACACCAGAACTATGTTGACACCCAGTTAGTGATTTCTGCATAGGAATAATTACTCCCTCTGAAATGAGTCAGGAGATAGGGAGGCTGAGTCCATTCTTGCATTTGAAAGGCCATTTGAGAAGATTCTGGATTAGAAAAACCCAAATAATTGTCATCATCTTCCTGACATTTGGGTATCATACAATTCTGGTGGGACATCTCAGGAGGGAGAGCATTCCAGGCATAGGGGATGGCCAATGAAAAGGGATAGAATAGGGAGATGGTAGGTCTTATGTTAGAATGGAATAATAGCAGGAGGGCCAAGATCAATGGACCACAGAGTTTGTAGAGGGCATTAAAGTATAAGAAGAGTATTAGGGTAGGAAAGGGCCAAGATGTGAAGCGATTTCAATAATAAACAGAGCATTTTTGATTTGATCCTGGAGGTAATAAGAAACCATTAGTTTATTTAAATGGGGGTGATGGTGTATGAAATACTATGCATCTATGATAAAATGTGACCTATAATCCAGGGCTAGAGAATAACTGGTACAACTAGTGACCAGTCGGGAAATTATCCCTCTTGGGATTTTGAGTGTCTGAAGTAGCTGCTCAAAGGGAGCACTGTCCTAGTGGATAGCTAAGCTGAACAACCAGTCTTCCTGGGGGATATCATCCCATGAGAAAAGCCCCAACTATGGTACCCCTTCCCAGATTCATTTGTGTTCTTTCTAGCCCCTCTTAACTTCCCTTGCTTATATACTGGGGGAAAATGAGAGCCCAGATAAGCCTGAATAATGAATTTGATCACATGTGAGATAGAGTTACAGAACCAAACTCTGGAAACCTCGAGTAAAGATGGAAATGTTTGTGTGTCACCAAGTGAGATGTACCACGATACTTTCTGTCCATCTATGGGTAGAGGGTGTGATCTGGAGGAGAATCCAGCAAAGGAGACAGAAAAGAAATGGTCAGAGAGGTAGGTGGAGAGCCAGGAGAGAGTAGTGTCCCAAAAATCAAGAGAAAAGAGTAACAAGGAAGGGAGAGTGGTCAATAGTGTGAAAGGATGCAGAGAGGTCAACAAGAATGAGGACTGAGAAAAGATCATTGGATTTGGTAACTGAGATCATTGGTAACTTTGGAAGGAGTGGGGCAGTAGGGCCAGAAGCCAGATTATAAGGGGTTTAGAAAGAGGGAGAGTGAATCGAGGCACCTCTTTGATGAGTTTAGCTACAAAAGGGCAGAAGAGATATGGGATGATAATTAGAAGGGATGGAAGGATCAAGTGAGTGTTTTTTTTTTCCAAGATGAAAATATGGGTATTTTATAAGCAGTACACAAAGTAACTGAAGAAACTTCATGCTCATACAGCTGATTAGTTATAGAGCTAGGATCTACTTCTCCTTTTACAGAGGTCCATATTATATAGGTAATGATAAGAGTCCAGAATCAAACCAGGGGCATTTTGACCACAAACTCAGTGCTTTTATGGCTATTAATAGAAATGTTGAAGGTGAAAAAATTCTCCAGTTACCTTATGTATTCCCCATTTTCCTACCTTTCATTCCTTTTGGATATCTCATCACTACGTTCTGGATTATCTCCCAACTCTATGCTTTGCCTCTTCCCAGGACATACTGCCTTCTGCCAATCCTGGCAGCATCTGCTGGCCTATTTAGATAATGAAGGCAATGGCCCCAGAGGCCAACAGATGCCCAATTTGAGATCTAACTTTCTGTAACTGTCATGAAGTTTTCTGGAATTGGATGCTAGACATTTAGGTTCTGTGGGGAGGAAACTATCTGGAGAAGATCTTACATTTAGTTTCATTCCCTGAGTTTGTGCCTCTCTGGAATGGAGATTGGAAGCTGCTGGCACTTTTTAAGTGTGTCCACAGCAAGGGATCCTGGAAAGAGTTGGCATATATTCCTTATTCTCATTTCTCCGGAAGCTCTGGAGTGCTAATAAAAAGAAGAACACTGAGACCATCTGAGAGGAAACTCTAGATAAGGCCGATTCCATGCTGACAAGTAGAATCTAGTCAAACTGGTAAATCACAAGTTATTAAAAAGGAATTGTGTGTCCTTGACTATATTAGAAAGAGGAAATTGACTTTCAAAGCAGCTGCCATCCATGTATCTCCAGGAATACTGGAGAACCCAGGGCATCAACATCAATCTCTCCATGCTTGCATACCTTTGGACTTGTGGAACAATTTACATTTTGATGAATTTGAAGGGCAAAGGGCCATGAAGGTGGAACAGGAAAACAAAAGGGGGAAACATAAATCTGAAAACTCTCATGCAAACGTAGAGTATAATTTAGTTATTGTCCTCCTAGGGAGAGAAGTTGGACCAGTATCATGTCACCAGAGAATGAGTAGCACAGAAGAGAAAATGAGACTTCCGTTAATTGTAACAGCAAGTTGTGGCAGAAAGAGGGCTGGATAGGAAGTCTTGGGTTTGAATTCTGACTCAACCACTCATGAGTTGTGCAACCTTAGATGAGTGAATTCACCTCCTTGGGCCTCAGTTTCCCATATGCAAAAAGAAGGAATTGGGTTAGATGACTTATTAAGATTTCTTTCAATTCAAAAACTCTGCTCCTGTGGCAGAGGTGGGAACGGTCCGTTTTGCTCTACCACATTTCTCTTGGAGGAGAGGAAACAGCACTCAAAAGGCAAGGTTCCCAGCAGCTGGGAATTAAGGGAGTGTGTAACTGAATGAAGGGAGGTGCTTGCAGAGTCTTACAACAGGATCCTGATTGTGACTCAGGCTTGCTCTTTCTTTCTTCCTTTCTTCCTTCCTCCCTTCCTCTCTCCCTTTCTCCCTCCCTCCCTCCATCCCTCCTCTCTCTCTCTCTCTCTCTCTCTCTCTCTCTCTCTTTCTTTCTTTCTTTCTTTCTTTCTTTCTTTCTTTCTTTCTTTCTTTCTTTCTTTCTTTCTTTCTTTCTTTCTTTCTTTCTTTCTTTCTTTCTTTCTTTCTTTCTTTCTTTCTTTCTTTCTTTCTTTCTTTCTTCCTTTCTTCCTTTCTTTCTTTCTTTCTTCCTTTCTTCCTTTCTTTCTTTCTTTCTTCCTTACTTTCTTTCTTTCTTTCTTTCTTTCTTTCTTTCTTTCTTTCTTTCTTTCTTTCTTTCTTTCTTTCTTTCTTTCTTTCTTTCTTTCTTTCTTTCTTTCTTTCTTTCTTTCTTTCTTTCTTTCTTTCTTTCTTTCTTTCTTTCTTTCTTTCTTTCTTTCTTTCTTTCTTTCTTTCTTTCTTTCTTTCTTTCTTTCTTTCTTTCTTTCTTTCTTTCTTTCTTTCTTTCTTTCTCTCTCTCTCTCTCTCTTTCTTTCTCTCTCTTCTTTCTTTCTTTCTTTCTTTCTTTCTTTCTTTCTTTCTTTCTTTCTTTCTTTCTTTCTTTCTTTCTTTCTTTCTTTCTTTCTTTCTTTCTTTCTTTCTTTCTTTCTTTCTTTCTCTCTCTCTCTCTCTCTCTCTCTCTCTCTCTCTCTCTCTCTCTCTCTCTCTCTCTCTCTTTCTCTTTCTCTTTACCCCACACTGAACACTTGAAAGCATAATTGCACAGGCAGAACACAGAGTTTTTTTAAAAGTTGATTTTGTAGCACTCCCCTCACATTACTGTACAACCAAGGCTTGTGGAGATGTTAGTAACTAAAGTCTTTGGACATGATGGATTTATTCACACCTTAGGCTAGCTTCCCTTTTTTGGGTAATAGCATTACGTAGAATTCTCAGAATCCTCTTGGCCCCCTCTGGTGGCAGACAGGGATTTTGGGACCAGTAGAAAAACAGCATTGAGAAGCGTGTTATGCCTTTTTCTCTCATATGTGTGTGTATGTGTGTGTGTCCATGTAAGTGATCTTGACAGAGGATTTTTATGTTTCTGGAAAAGTCTTGGCCTCTGTGCTCTAGGCTGAAGCTCCTTATGGCAGCTGAGCTGAGCTTCATTTTCCAACTGACCCTATACAATCTCTTGCCCCCATGGTCCCTAGATACAGCTCCTAGGAAGGTTGTTCCCGGTTTCCAAGTACTCGGAGTCATGGCCCATGTTGAACTCCTCCACACATTGTGACGAATGCCTTCCATTAGCAATCATGGCGTCAGGTCAGTAACAACCCAAAGGGAAATGTCAGCTCATAAGGCTATTAATCCAGAGAGTAGTGCCTTTACCTCATGTACCATTTTTAATTAAGCCAGGATGGGCTTTCTTGCCCATTCCTCATGTCTCCTTTTCTCCTGCAGGAGGATGAACATTGCCCTAATGTTGTGCTGTTTCCAAGTTTAATCTCATTTGGGATGGTGGAAAATTTTGAAGCCTGTCTTTGGCTTCTTCTATATCCATTTTCAGTGAATTTCTCCTATTTCCTGCCTGCCTGCAGAAGCCCAACTTAGACTCTGGATCACTTTCCGGGAGGGTCTTGCTCTCAATAATTGTCCATTACCACTAAGTAAAGTATTAGCTAATTACAGCTTAGGGTGCTTTACCTCTTATGGGAATCTTCTTCTGAGACTCTAAAGCAGGGAGTTTTAACCTGGGATCTATGAATTTAATTTCTTTTATAACTCAATTTCAATTTTTTCTTGTTATCCTGTGCATTTTATATTTTGCAGTTAGATACCCTGTTCTGAGGATGGAGTCTGTAGGCCTTATGAGATTGCCAAAGGGGTCCAAGATATGTAAAAGTTAAAAATCTCTTCCTTAATGAATGAAAACAATTCAAGAATTTTCTATGGATCAGGAACTATGCTAAAAACTGGGTTTCCAAATATACTGAACATCCCTCCTTTCAAGGAACTTAGATTTTAATAAGGAAGGCAAAAATATGGTGGAGTTGTGGCCAGGAAAGGGAGGTCTGGATTGGGGAGTAATAGGATTATTCCACTGATACATAGGGCAGTCAGTCAACAGACACTTTCCAAAAGCAATAGCATTATTGACTTGATTACTGTGGTTGGGGCAAGAAGAGGAAAACAAGAGTGGGCAAGGGAGGTGAAAAGGACAGATGGCAAAATGGCCTCAAAGGTTAGTTGGATAGGATATGAAGCATAGTCTAGTATGGACCGGGACCAGCTAGAGACAATGAACTAGACACATTTGTGCTTACTTAGTAACCATTAAAAGTGGTGAAACCATAGGGCTAAGCACACTGATGAAGCTCAAAAGGAGGAATGTCAAGCACCGTGAAAGGTAGGCATTATGTGTCAGGTGTCAGCAGAAGTAGGTTCCATTTCCAGCTTTGATCCTAACTTGGTATTTAACTTATCACCTCTTGGGACACTGGTTTCCTCATTTATCCAGAGTTACAGATCTAGAGCTTAGGAGATCTTATAGGTAATCTAGTCCAATTTCCTCACTGGATGGGGAAATGAGGGCTGAGAGAAACTAAGAGACTTGCCCAAGGAGGCGGTGAATTACAGTAGAAAGAGGATCTGTGTTTAAACCCTCACTTTTATTTCCTTCCCCCTCTAGTTATGTGTAGAAACAGTTTTAACATTTGTTTTCTGGCATTTTACAATCCAAATCCCCTCACTCCCTAATGGCCCTCCTCTCCAAGATGGTAAGTAATGAAATCCCTACTATTCTACTTGAAGTAAATTCCCTTAATTTTATAGAGTCTCAGTATCTTCATCTGTAAAATGAGCATGGTGAACTAGTTCTGAACTCATTAACAAAAACATGGGCTCTGAGATCCCTTGTGATGGTTCTTCTTGGGGCCGTGTATAATCCAGGAAAGCAGGAAAAATACGTAGCACCTCGCTTACGCTACAGAAACGCAGGCCAGTACCTTTTACCTATTGAGGTTTTTCAAGGCCTCTGAAGGTGTGGAGCCCTCTGGAAGGCCAGGGTGAGAGAGAGAACTATTAGAAACCGATTATTTGCCCCCAGTTGTATTTAATGTTTTGAAAGTAGATATAAAACCTGGTTTCAACCATATAAAAATGGTTGTGTTCTTGGCACCATGGACAGAGTGCCGGCTTTGGGATCAGGAGGACCTGGTTCACAGACTAATGTTGCTATGTACTACCTTGGGCAAATCACTTAGCTGGACAACCTGTTTTCCCATCTCTAAAATAAAGGGACTACACTAGGTCATCTTGGAGATCCCTTCTTCTTCTGACTCTGTGATCCGAAAGGTCATTCAGCAGAGTTCGTTCTCCATCAAGAAGAAGGAATTGGTGTAGGCCTTTGGTTGAAAGGGTGGCCAGGGTAAAACCATGTGTGCTTATCTAAGCCCTTCAGGCCTTCACTTATCATAGAATGAGTACCATGGGAAGGGGCCTTTCTGGCTTAAAAAAGATGTATTTATAAAAAAAGGCATATTAAAAAGTCATCCTCATGTTGCTCCTTCTTTCCCAAATACTGCACCCTAGTCGGCTCCTAATTTTGCCCACCCTAGTTTCATTTTTTTTTGTGAGAAAAAATGCAGCTGATTTCCCAGGGTTGCCTAGGGTTGCCTAGCCAAATCCTTCCCTCCTTTCCCTGGACCCTTGAGAATAATAGAGTCTGGAAAACAAACAGACAAATCTGTGACTTTGGGAGTTGCTGGTATGTGTCCAAAGGAAGTTCATGGGGTCAGGCAGGGAGAAGGTCTCAGAGATGTTACAGCTTAATGATTGGTTCTTAGAATCTGAACACTCAGAGGGACCTCAGAACTCAGCCAGGCCCAGGAAGCACAGCAGAGGTCGTTGTTGTTGTTGTTGTTGTTTCTCTAGTCATCCATCACCCAGAAGGAGCAAGCTGCCATCCAAGTTCCATTCTACTCCACAGGGTGTTATAAAGATTTAGCAGTGGCCTCCGTTCCCTTGTCAGGATCAGCAGAGAAAAGGAAAGGAGCATAAATAGCTTAAAAAAAAGCTGAGGACAGAAACAGACACGAAGTTTGCTTGGCCAGTGTTCCAGCCTGGTGAGGTTTTGCTCTTTCACATGACCCAAGCTCTGTTTTTCCAAAAAGCACAGTTTATTTGCTGTTCCTTTGACATGTCTTATGTTTTTCAGCCTCCTTGACTTTGCTCGTGCCGTGCCTAGGATGCACTCTCTTATACTAGCCCTTTAGGGTTTCCAAAGTGTTTTGCACACTTTATTTTATTTGCTTCTCACTCCAACTCTGTGAGGTAGGTATTCTCCTTCTCCCAATTTTACACACGCAGAAACTGAGGTGCCGAGGGTTATCGGGTTAGTGTCTGAGGCAGGATTGGGCCTTCGGACTTCTTGATTCTGTGTCCAACATTCTCTGCCCTCCCTGCCTATTTCATTAGAAAGATGCCAGCCTGAAGCCAGGGAGGGCGGGCAGTCACCGTACAATCTTAGACAGAGGCTTCAAGGATGTCACAGGGCAGTGAGCTCGGAAGGAGGCCACGAATGCTCTGTGACACCTTGGCCAAGATGCTATCAAAAGAAGCTAAGAGAATGAAGATAATTATGCCTTTGCTATATAATGAAGGCAATACGTGTCTGGCCTACTTTCTCCAGATTCATAGGATTATAGATTTGGGTCTGAAAGGAATTTGGAGGCCATTTAGTCCAATCCTTTAATTTTACAAATGAGGACACTGAGGCCCTTCAGTGACCTGACTAAGGTCACATAGCTACATCCATAAGGCCACATCAGGACTAAGATGTTGAACCGGAATATTTTTTTTTCTGAAAGCAGACTATCATAGTGATTTTCTAGTGAAGGGGCAAATGAGATCATGGACACCAAAGTTTTTTGATACCATCAAGGTCAAGTAGCACGTAAATGCAGCTACATCCATCATTCAAAGGCCACTTCTTCATTGGCCTTCCTGATCCAAACTCCCCACATCCCATCTCTGCCACCAAACCAAAGAGATTGCTCATCTCTTCAACTTGACCTTGAAGACAGAGGCTGGCTGTCATGCCATTCTATCCCCTAAGGAGCCCTGAATATTGTCGTTTCTTGGTAAATGGATCACAGCTTTGGAATTTTAAAGGTCATATGACCCACCTCCCTTCCTCTCCCTTCAGTTTTAAAGATGAAGAAACTGAAGTCTCTAAAGGGAAAATAAATGGCCCAAAGTCACATGGGTAGTAAGTGAAAAAGCCAAGATTTGAACCCAAATCCTCAGAAGATTTTAATTAAATCCATAGAAAATATTCTAATAGATGGAGTCTATGAAAACAAGAAAACAGCTGCAGGGTAGATGCCAAGGTCTCCTCACCAAAGAGTCTCTGATGTGGAAATGAGTGACTAGAAAAGAAAAAAAGAGTATTCAACGCTTATTATGGAGATAGAGGCCTGTGCGTTAGTGGATAAGTCCTAGGGAGGTGTTTGGGGTACACAAAGTTAGGTAACACCTCCAGTTCCACAGCTATCAGTGCATGAAGGCAGCGTGTGTATCTTCCTGAGGAGGAGCCCCCCACGCTATCCTCTCACTTTCCCAAGCTCCCACTTTACAGGACCTTCCACAGGAATATAAATAGCAAATACAGATTCCTTGGACATAAATGGAACCCAAATTTCAGACTCTCAATGGTTTATTTATCAGGGAGGAAGTTGCATCTTTTAAAGCTACTTTCCACTCAATTTATAAAAGGTGCCTTCAGAGATTTCTTGTTCTGACACCCCAGTCATAGTTTGAAAAGGGGGGATGTGGCACTTGGTACAGGCAATCAGGTACCTTCAAGCGCCTCCAATTTATGGTGCCTGACAAATTCATGGCCCTGCTGGTGGCTGAGTGTTGGGAACATCAGAAATGTGATTTGTATTAAAATCAGTTGCTCGAGGATTCTTTTTGCACCTGAAAGGACATTATATCCAACCGCCTAGGCAGGAATGCATTTCCCAGTACCTGAGGAATATCTCAAGTCAAATAAAGCCAGGGCACAGCTTGGCAATCTATTTTTTCTTCTTCATATTGCCTTCTTTTCTTGATTCTGCCAGAATTCTTGCTGTTACAGACAAAGAAATGTTTCTAAACTGCACGGGAAGCCATCGCTGCTGTCGCGGAATTCTTCCGTTCCCAACAGGAGAAGTGGAACCCACGCATTGTCATGGATTCCGCTTATCTTCAGTGGTGTCAAACTCAAATAGAAAAAGGCGCTCCTCCAGCCACTAGATGCTAAATCCCGGCAGGCTGCATATTGACTTAGAAAGCCAGATGCGACTATTTTCTCTGTTCTCTTGTATTTTTATTGATTTGGTCCAATAGCTCTGAATTGTGTTTTATTCACTCAGGAGCCTTCTGTTTGACCCCGCTGCTGTCATATATATGTCTTGGGCTGTCAGCAACATGAGGGCACGTCTTCCATTTTACAAAACTTTTTATTCCTTCCAACGACCTGTTGGTAGTAGCCGCTCAGTGGCCGCTTCACACAGGTTGGTCGAGGGCAGGATTCACACTTTCCCCAAGCCTGGATCCGCAGACTGCTGATTCACCAGAGTGGATCGATTCATTGGGGAATTTGTGATTGTATTGATGAAGAGTAAGAATCCTGCTTTGTCCTTTCCCTTAAAAGCTCCAATTTGCCGAGGAATCCTTTCCAATAAGGGCTGGCTCACATGGTGTGGGCAATGTACAGATGGGAAAATTGAGACCCAGAAAAGTAATTGACTTGTACAAGGTCATATGTTAAGAATTCAAACTCAGGGCTTCTGTCTCCAAAGCCAGCCTTTTTTGTACCCTATCTTATTACTTTCTGAGGCTAAGTAGATTAAAAGGGCATCACAAGAGATAGGGGAAATAGTCTCTTAGGATTGTTTAGCAAGGGATCCGATCCAGAAGCCCTACACAGGAACAAGTTAAGGGGTAATACTTATCATTTATTCCCAGGCAAGAAAGGCCCTCTCAAGATAGTGCCCTCATATTCTGTGTTTGGGAGCTTTCACTCTATAGGGAAGAGGGAGCTATTGAAGATTTTTGAGCCCAGGAGTAACACGACGAAATCTACAGGTTAGAAAGATCAATCTGGAAGGAGACAAAGACGCCTGAAGCCTTTGAAATCAGATTCTCAACAATAACCACCTTCCTAAGTAATATTCCCTACCATGAAACAAAGAAAATAAAGCGGACACTAGGAGATCGATAGCTTTTTTCCAGCAGAATTCAATTAGGTGCAGCTCAAAAAACACTGGGTTCATATTGGCAGCTACACAGCCCAGGGGATTGTGAGTTGGGCCTGGGCCTGGGCCCAAGAAGAGGGCAGTTCAAATGTGACCTCTTGCTAGCTCTGAGATCTTATGCAAGTCATTTCACTGCTGCCTGCCTCAGTTTCCTCAGCTGTAAAATGAATGGGAATAACAATAGGGTTGTTACAAAGATCAAACGAGACAGTATTTGGTATGTGCTTTGTACTGTCCAAGTTAGCTATTGTTTGAAATTATTCTTATTTTTATTATTACTCCACTATTCCTCTTAGTTTATAGGGAGACAACACGGAACCACAGTGCTCCTGTGGCTAAAGGGCTGGACTTAGGATCAGGAAGGCCCCAAGTCAAATCCTGCTTCAGAAGCTCTCTGGGTGAGCCTGGAGTCATTGACCGTCAAACCTCAGTTTCCTCATGGAGGGACGGCATTCTGTGCCTGTAAAGGACTTCCTGCTCTCCAGTCTCTGAGCCCGAGACACACGGGCAATGACGGGCCAGCTGTCCCCCTTTCCTGTGTGTGTGCTTGACGCCTATTCTGTCATTACTGGGTCTCCAGAAAACGACTCGTGCATTTAGAAAGCTCTTTACATTCAAAGCTCCTTTCCTGCGTCGCTGGATTCTCCCAGACCCCGTGCACCCTGTAGGGAAGGCGAGACAGAGTGGCTCGTCCAGGATCACGTGTCAGCTGAGCTCCTGCCAGCCTGAAGCTCGGCTCTCAGCCCCACACTTGGTCCACAATGCCGTGGAAACAGGATCATAAAGCTTGTAAATGACTGAGGCAGGACTGGAACTCGGGTCTTCCCCACGTTCCACTGCACCCCCACCACATCCTGGTGCCAGAGAAGCCGTATGAGGGCAGAGAGCTGCATCTGTCTCGGGGTCCCTCGGGCCTAGCACGGCGTCCTGCCCCTGATGGATACTTAAATGGTTCTTCACTGTGCCGAGCCGAACGCTTTGGGGCAATGACGCCATACCTGGTGGAACACGGCCTCTTCTCGTCCTGTGGATGGGGGGCGCCCGGACCCCCCTCGTGGTTGGGGTTGTATAGCTTCAGTCATAGGCCTGGGGGGCTCTGCTGGATAGGGGACAGACCTGGAGCCTTTCAGGCACTCAAAGGAATCAGCCGGAGGCTCCTCTTCTGCTGGGGCCAAACGCGTCGTTTGGGGGAGAAGTCAGGAAGTGGCCCATCGAGACATCATAAAACGTATGGCTTGAAGGGACCGCAGAGGCCATCAGCCCTTCCTGAATGACTTCACAAGGAGAAAACTAGTCCCCAATAGGGGGTTAGTGATATGGTCAGGCCCTGTTCAAACAGGGAGCTTGTAAGTGCTCCGGCCTTAGCCCGCCTCCCTCGCCATGAAAACGCCTGGGTGCAAGGCGCCTACAGCAGTATTTTGGGTAAATCACTATTATCCGGGGGCAGCTGGGTGGCACAGTGCATAGAGAGCCAGGCATAGAAGTGGGAGGTCCTGGGTTCAAATGTGGCCTCTGACACTTCCCAGCTGTGTGACCCTGGGCAAGTCACTTAACCCCATTGCCTAGCCTTTACCACTCTTCTGCCTTAGAACCAATATATAATACTGATTCTAAGAGGGAAAGTAAGGGTTTAAAAATATAATTATTATCCAGTTCTAGAGGAATAATTCACATATCCACTGTGTGTAGAAGCATCATTAGATGATGAACTGGTTGGGGACAAGAACCATTGTCTGTCCTTTGTATTCCCAATACTTTAGTGCTCTTTGACTTGACCTCACTGGCTTCCGTCTATCTCATCATTCTTATAATGTATTATTCATCTATCAGGGAATTATTCTAGCAATATTTGTTAGCCTTTTATTGCTATTCCATTTAACTAACATGTTTAAACTGCCTACTATGTGTAAAGGACCACTTCAGGTACTAGGAAGTCAAAGGCAAGTACACAACAATCTTGCCCTCCAGAAAATTATCTTCTACTGGGAGATTCAACATTTCCACAGATAAATAAGTAGGAAATAATGTGCAGAGGGGCATCTGAGTGGGTCAATGGATAGAGAATCAGATTTGGAGATGGAAAGTCTTAGGTTTAAATCTGGCCTCAGTCACTTCCTAGCTGGGTGACCCTGGGCAAGTCACTTAACCCCAGTTGCCCAACTCTTCCCCCTCTTCTGCCTTAGAACCAATAATTAATATTGATTCTGATTTAAAAAAAAAAGGAAAGGAAAGCATGTGAAGCGTGTGAGAACACTAACAAGCAGGGGAAATTAATTTAGGCCTCATGGAGGAAGTGACCTGAGCTGAGCCCTGAAGAAGTGTGAGAATGTGAGATGAGGAAAGAGTACATTCCATAGATGGAACTAAGTGGGAGAAGCAGAAATGTTAAGTTTGGTTCATGGGAAATAGTCTAGTTTGGCTGGAATGTCAAATGGGTGAAGGGAATTAAACGAAACGGAACTGGATGGATAGGTTGGAGGCAAATTGTGGAAGGCTTGAAATTCAAGTCTCAGGAGTCTGTTTTCCATTCCAGAGGCACCAGGGAGCCTTTAGAAGGCTTTTAGAACAAGGGAAAACCCCCAGAGGCAGAGCTGTGATTTAGAAACACCATTTGGCAGCTGGGCAGAAGATAGGTTGAAAAGGCACCACGCTTGGTCCCTGGAAAGAATCAGAGGAGGATGGATTGAAGAGGGGAAGATAAAACAGGAGGGTCCCCTATTTAGATACCATTTTAAGGCTTCCTACTTTCTTTTTACCTCCCAGCAGATGTCTGCCATCATGGGTGTCCCGTTTTCCTCTCTTTGATCAGAGCCTCGGGATATAGAGAATCAGTATAAGGTCATTATTGAGAAGAATAAACTTCTCCTTGTGGGTGATGCTACTAAAATTCAGAATCGGCTCTCAAGGGGCAAATCCTTGTCTTACGTCCTTCTACCAGGTCATGGGATACTAAATGATAAGAATACTCGGCATATTGCAGATGAGAAAATTGACGTTGAGATTCAGTGACTTGCCCACCACCACCTAGATAATGGGGGGCAAAGCCAGGATTGAAACTCAAGGCCTCCGAGTCCAAACCCAGATAGAATTCTAGAGATAATCCAAACACCGATTCTTCTTTCCCCATTTTATAAATTGAGAAGCTGAGGTCAGAGAAGTTAGCCAGAACGTCTCATGGCAGATTTTGAACCCAAGGTCCTGATTTCTAGTCCAAGACTTTTCTACTCTACCCAGTTGTCTTCCCGTAGGGACTGACCTTATGCATTATCCTCTCCTGCATATGAAAGACTGAGCTAACTTAGTGGACTGGTTTATGAGCACTCATTGCTAGTTTAGCCTGCTACTTGGTTTACGTGGCGTGGGGGAAAAAGCAATGTATTTGGTGTTAGAGGACATGGATTCAAATTCTGACTCTGTTACTTTTCAACCCACGTGACCTTGGGTCAATCACTTTACTTTTCTTGGCCTCTCTTCTCCCATTGAAGGTGGCTATTCAGTCATTTTCATGGCTGGCTAGGACCCCTTTTGGGATTTTCTTGGCAAAGATACTCAAGTGGTTAGACATTTCCTTTTCCAGATTATTTTCCAGATGAGGAAACTGAGGCAAAGAAGGTTAAGTGACTTGTCCAGGGTCACAAAGGCTAGGATGTGTCTGAGACCAGACTTGACCTCAGGGAGACGAGTCATCCTCACTCTAGGTTGGGCACTGTATCTTCTGTGCTGAAAGGCCATTGGACCAAATGATCCCTGCTTCTTTCCAGGGACCCCGAGATGCCTTAAGAGCATGTCCTCTTCCCTGAGGTCCCTGCCCCTGGTTCATAAGATTGAGTGCAGGAGTTCAAGTCAATGAGCATTTATTCAGCACCTCCTGGGTGCATGATAGCATGCTAGGTGATGGAGAATGTAGGAAAAATGAAGGAAAAATAGGCCGCATCTTTGAGGGTTTGTCTTTTCGTCCAGAGTCCTCCTACTCGACACCCTGCCCTTAGTTCTCCTTGTGCAGACTGTGACCCTGAACCTCCCCTTCTGGCCCCCCTCCGGTGTCCTGTATCCATGACTTGGTCCTTCCCAGGCATCTCCCCCTCTCCCCGTTCCCGGGAGCCTCTCTTCCTCTCTGCCTCCCGACCTCCTTCAAGCCCCCAAGGAAGCCCTGGAAGCCTTTCCTGATGATTGCCCTGAACCGCGGCGCCTTCCCTCTGCTGATTGTGCCCAGCCTGCCACGGCCAGCTTGTTTGCACGGCTCTCCTTGGTCTGCCCGGGAGCTCGGGGAGGGTGCCGCGGCGCAGTGCCGGGCACAGGCTCGCTTGCGTAATAAGTGCTCGTTGGGGCCTTGATGACCTCCCAGCCCTCAAGGTGGTCTGCAGTCATTCTCACCCCTCTTCCGTAGCTATTGCCATGCTGGGCCTCCTGCCGCAGGGCCGCACGGGGCTGCTTCTGTAGGAGCTGGTACACGACTCGCCCCGTCGTCCCCAGGCCTCCTCGCGCCGTTGGGCAGATCAGAGGTGAAGCCGTCTTTTGGGGGTTACACGGGCCATCGGTGACTAAGCGGGAACGGCGTCGGTGGGAGGAACGGGCGTCGATTAGGCATGCCAGACTCCGGGTTATGTCCTTGGAGAGAGAGGGGAGGTACAAAGGGAAGCCACAGAGCCTCCCTCCCCTCAGGAGCGCGCATCCTAACAGGGGAAGAGGGCATAAGGAGGGGCCCAAGAGGATGGTCAGAGAGGAGGCCGCCGCTCTTCCTGGACAAGCCCCAGTAGATTCCAGATTCTGCTGCAGCTGCCAATCCCTGGCCTCTCTGGACGTGCTCTCTCCTCCATGGCCCTGAAGGCAGCTTGTAGATGGGCAGCGTAGGGCAAAGGCCGGTGGCAGCTGAGGTTCGGGTGACCTGTTTGCCCGGGGGCTAACGCAGCCCTGGTCCAGCTGAACAGGGGCCTTTGGCAACGGAGCCAGCCCTGCCTCCCACTGGAGGTCAGTGCTTCTGGGCACCGCTGCCTCCTTCCTTACAGTGCCGTCAGGGCCTTGGCACAGCAGAGAGAAAGGGAGCGGGGAGCCTAAGCTATGTGACTCTTGTCCCCCTTCTCCTCCCCCCCTTAACTGTTTGGGGCCCCGTCACTTGTAGCCTGAGGGGAAGAATGACAAGGTTGCTTCTGACCCTTTGTGTGCCCTTTGCCCTCCCGGGGTGGAACATCCTCATACGTTCTTCACTGGGTCTGGAGAATCTAAGTTCTCTGGTTCCCAGACCAGAACTCTGCCCTGATCCGGCTTTGTCTTCCCAGCAGACAGTCTGTGAGGCAGGGAGAGACTTCAGGAGCACCCTGGATAAACATGATCTGGGATTTGGGCATTTGTAGATAAGACAGTCATGCTCTAATGGAATTTTATCTTGTCTACTTTTTGGAAAGTCCATTTTATCGTTCCCTTGCTGGATGGATTTATTTTCCCCAAGCTGGCTTTTATTTTCTCTTGCTTTCCTTTCCTTTGTGCCTACATCTTCCCTGGTCAAACAGAAAAAAAAAAACCCTCAAAATTCACCTCTTCTGGGAAGCCTTTCCTGATTGAATCCACCTGATTCAGAGCTATCTTCTCTCTTGAAGTCCTTTGCCCCTGGGTGTAATTGCTGCTTTTGGTGTGCTTCTTGTCAGTTCTGAGGTCCTTTGCACACTTCTGGGCTCTTTCTTTCCTCTTTGGGGGCGAGGGCCTGGACCTAACATCCCTCCCAACCTGGCTTTCTAGCCTTCTTAGGCTGGCACTTACTAGGCTGGGTCTCTCCTTCGCACAGTACGGGCTCAGTCAAATTAGCCTTCTTACTGTTCCTCCCATCTCCCACCCCTGTGCCTATGCCCAGATGCCTGACGTGCACTTATTCATCACCTCTCCCTATAAGAATGTCTGGTCTCCTTCAGCTCAGTTCAGTCACTACTTTCTCCATCAGAATTCCTCTTTCTCCCAGCTATTGTTGCTTCTTTCCTCTCCTGGAATTACTTTGTATTCTGTGTGTGTGTGTGTGTGTGTGTGTGTGTGTGTGTGTGTGTGTGTGTGTGTGTGTTGCCGCATTGGCAATACACAAGCATAAAGAGAAAGTCAGGCTCTGCTCTCAAGGAGCTTCTAATTCTGGTAGGAGACATAAAAGGGAGCTGAAAGTGCAGGGGTGCCCACATAGGGGCAATGCCTGGGGAGCAAGATGCCCAGCTGGAAGGAGAACGAAGCGTGACGGCCTTGGGTCCATCCCCAGAAAGCAACCCCCTCCAGAAGGGACTCCCCAAAGAAAGCAGGCTGGCACAGTGGAGGGGTGCTCCCATAGTGGAGTCATGGTGGCACAGGCTAAGGGGTCAGAAACCAGGCTTTGTGCTAAGCACCAGTAATACAGGCACAACCTCAGAGAGCTCCTATTCTACCTGGGGATGCAACATGCAGACACCCGGAGACTTAGAAGACAGAGGCAGTGAAAATGGGGAAATGACACAACCACCCTCTCTCCCCCCCTCCACCCATAATAGGCTGTAAGCTGCTTGAGGGCAGGGACTGTTTACTTTTGTTTTGGGGTCCCTGGTGGCCAGCACAGTGCCTGGCACAGAGTAGTTGCTTAAAAATGCTTGTGGATTGAACCATTGATGCAGTGTCATGTAGGAGTATAGGATTCAACATCAGGAGACCTGGGTTCAAATCCCAGCTTTGCCACTGACCAGCTTCATTTCTTTGAACCTCAGTTTCCTCAAACACACGATGAGAGGGTTGTTTAGGGGATGATGTCGCGTCTTTTTCTGCTCTGAAACCTCTGATCCCATTGGTCTCTGTGATATAGTCTGTGTCCAAGGAGCAGTTTTCTGGACTGGGTGGATGTGTGTTGCTTCCATCTAGTGGCACATATCAGAATGCCAAGCAGGAGAACTTTCATTAGAAGTGTAGCTGGTCTCGGGACCCCTAAACGTTCTTAAAAATGAATGAGGACTCCCCCCGCAGCTCTCCCCCACCAAGAGCTTTTGCTTGTATGTTCTTTCTATTGACATTTACCATATAGGAAATTTAAATATCTTAGTATTATTAGGAAAATAATTTTGCTTTCTAAGATCCATTGAAAGGGTCTCAGAGACCCCATTTCAAGAACTACTGCCTTAGAATCTTCCTTTTAAACTGAACTCAAAGGGCCATTAAAGAGCAGTGTGGTGTCATGGAAAGAAGGCTAACTTTAGAGTACCTGGATGTGGGTTTCAATTTCTGTCTTCTTCTTCTTTCTTTTGCCACCTATGCCATCTTGGGTGAGTTATGACACTTCTCTGGATCTCACCTTCCAAATCTGTAAGATGAGAGAGTTGGCCTCGATGACCTTTAAAATCCCTATGATCTCTAATTCCATGATTCTATGAAGACTGGGTCCGAGTAGGGGAGGGAATATCACAGACGAAGGCAACGTCTTTGGTTTGATATTTCAAACAGAAAGGCTAATCTGCTAACTGAGCCTAAAACATCTACCCATCCCTGCTGCCATCCACTTCATTCTTCCTTCATATCCAATTTTGTAGTTTACAAGACACGTTCATAACCATTAACATGTGGGATAGTTCTGTCAGGGCTGGGCAGAACAGTGTTTATTTTCTCCATTTTATAGGTGAGGAAACAGACCCAGAGATTTCCAGTGACTTCAGTCAATCAACAAGTATTTATTAAAAGTCCTGGTAGGTATTGCATCATCAGTCTTTGGATCTGTCAGGGTTTCTGGTCGGCATGACTTAGGTCCTTAGTTAAGGGTCTCTAAGTAGCAGGTAGAGGTGGTCCGACTTACCAGCCACACAGGGCCGGATTCTCATAATGGAACAGAGTTTTCTCCCAGTATCCCAGGCACTGGGGATGCAAGTACAATGAATGAAACAGTCTCTACTGGTAAGGAGCTTTCACTGTAATGGAGGAGACAGCAATATATACCTATGTGTATATACCTATGTATGTCATAAAGGGAATAAATCCAAATATATACAAAGCAGTTAAACGTAGTTTTGAGGTGGAGAGCACTAGCAGGTGAGGAATCAGACAAGACTGTGTAGAAGGCAGTCCTTGTGCTTCATTTTAAAAGGGAAAGAGGCTCTGTAAGGCAGAGGTAAGGAGCGAGTGCATTCCAGGCATTCAGGATAGCCAATTCAAAGGCACAGAGATGGGAGATGTAGCATAATGTCTGAAGAATGGTAAGGAAGTCAGTTAGCTACAGTGAAGAATACAAGCGGAACCTGTGGAAGAGTGGTGTACAAAGGGTTATTTCATTCCCTTGCTCCTTTTAAAATGCTGCTTAAAGGCCATCTTCTCCAAGAAGCCTTCTTTGCCAACCAATCAGTTTATCTTGCTCATTCCTAAACAAAATCATGCAGTTTTAGAATCTCTTTCTTGTGCTATATAGAGTCCACTGATGTGAGTTTATCCATTGAGTTAGGGAAGGATTTACAGCTAATCTGAAATAATTAATTTTCCAAAGATCTGGGCTTAGATAAAATTTCAAAGTCAACAAAGTCTGTCTTTAGTTTGAAAGATTTAGACTTGGAAGGAACCCAGCAGATGCCAAGTCTTGGAGTTCAAAGAAACCTCGGAGACCATCTCATCCAATTCATACCTGAACAATATTCCCCCTTAAGACGTTACCTCAGGACCTTTAGAGAGGAGACTCATTAACTTCTATGGCAGCCCATTCTACTTTGGGGCTAATTTGATAATTTTTATGAAATCTTTTCCTCACATCAAGCTGAAAATTCCTTCTCTGTAACTTTTATCCATTGTCCTATGGGGTCAGGGAGAGTGAATCCAATCGCCTGTCCACATGGTAATCCTTCAGATATATTTGATAGTTGTGTCTTCCCATCTTCTTTTCTTCTTCTTTTCTAGGCTAAACATTCTCCTTTCTCTGGGTTAGATCAGGTCTCTCACCCATTGGGACTCCTCTGTTTGGCATATAAAGCCTTTCTAGCTGACATATCTGATCCCATTCTGTTTTACTTCCCTTCTCGAGTCCAGCCAGACTAGCTTTCTTGATTTCCTCACGTGGGACTTTCCATCTTGTGTCTCCAAACCTTAGTTTGTCTTCCATGCCTGAAATGCACTTTCTCATTACCACCACCTATTAGAGTTCCTGTTTTCCTTTAAAACTCATCTGAGGGGCCATCTCTTCCATGACACCTTTACTAACTAATCACACTACTGACTAGTGTCTCTGCCCTCTCTAAATGACTTACCTTGCATTTATTCTGCCCATATTTGGCATTTTCTGAATCAAATCTGGGTCACTTCTCATAGAATACATGCTCTTGAGGTCAGGATCCTCTTCCGTTATGTCTTTGTATCCTTCATGTCTAGCATAGTGCTTTGCACAGAGCAGGAACCAATGGGAAGATTGCTGGAGCTTTTTCTGCTTTGTTTGTAAAACTTAACCCAAACTCAATGAATATAGTTAACTGTCCCCACAGGGTTGAGAATCTGACTTTGTCTATTCCTCCATGAGGGTTCTTCTACAGGTGTGTTTCAGCTTGTTGATTGATTGAATGAATAAGAAGCATTTATTAAATCCTTTACTATGTGCCAGGCACTGTCACCGAGAATAGAATTTGCATCTAGCATCTCGTGATTCCAGATTCCTAGTCTGTGAGAGGAGAAAATAAAAAGGCTGCATGGGATACTTAGCCTTTGTTTTGTCATGGACCCCTTGGGAGTCTGGTGAAACCTATGAATGTCTCAGAATTTCTTCTCAGAATAATATTTTTAAAAGCACAAAATAAAATACATAGGATTACAAAGGAAACAATTTAAATGGAAATAGAGGCATCAAAGCATTTTTTTTAAGCTCATGAACTTTGGGTTAGAAAATCCTGCTTTACAAGATCCAGGATTTAGAGCTGGAAGGGACATTAGAGATCTTTTCTGATTTTTCAGTTGAAGAAGAGAAGACCCAGACAGGACAAATAATTTGTCATAGGCCATATAGGGTGTTAAGAAGAGTTAGGATTAGAACCCTAGTCTTCTGACTCCAAAGACTAATGCTCTTGTTTCAAAAGATCTGCCCTTCCAGCTCTCACCAGTCTGTAAGCAGGAATATAAATAGACATGATGTGGTCAACAAAAGCAATTATGGCAATAGGAAATCAAAAACAACATTGATGGAGGTTAGGAACAGAGGCCATGGAGGAAACGTGGTGGAATGAAATTAATTTTTGACCTGGTGTCAAATCCTGCTCTCTTGAGATTTGATTGAAGGACCATGAACCAGTCTCTTAATGATCCTCAGTTTCCTCAGCTGTCAAATGGAGACAATAATGCCTATCCTACTACTGTGTGGGAGGGTAGTGAGGATCAAATAAGATCATGTTTATTAAGTGCTTTGTAAATATTAGGGTGCTCATTTCTATTATTATTGTTCTTGTGTGGCTACTGTTATTTCTCTTGGTCTTTGAATGGACAATGTGCTTGGGGCCATCAAAGGAGGGATAAAACCTTTGGAAACTTCTTTCTGTACCAAATAAAAGAGTTCAGTTTTCATTGTGCCTGTGGCACTCTTGCTACAGATAGATGTAAAAGGTACAGACCAAATTGCTGAGGCATTGGAATATGGGACCTATAAAAAGGCCTAGAGAGTTGGCTGGATACATCCTGCCCCTTCTGTATGCCTTGAGTAGCTCTATACAGCCCGATGTTACAGAAGAACATAGACCTTAGAGCAACTAGATTGATAATGTTTTTTTTGTTGTTGTTGTTCAGTTGTTTCAGTTGTGTCTGATTCTTTGTCATTCCATTTGGTGTTTTCTGGGCTGAGATACTGGAGTGGTTTGCCATTTCCTTTTCCAGTTCATTTTACCGTGAGGAAACTGAAGCAAACAGGGTTAAGTGACTTGTCTAGGGACACATAGCTAAAAAGTGGCTGAAGACCTATTGGGACTCTGGTCTTCATGACTTTAGGCTCAGTGTTCTAACCACACCACCACCTCGCTGCCTTTACCTTACAAATGAAACTGAGATTGGCAGAGTTTAAGTGACTTTCCCAGAATCCCACCCAGTAATCTCAGGTCAATTTTGAACTCAGGTATTCATTCCTAGCTGTAGGCCTCATCCACTCTACCACCTACTCTTGGCCTCCTACCTAGCTCATTCCATTGTCTGTTGGGACATTCTCAACTTCAGATCTTTGGAGACTATAATATCAATATAGAAGATAAAAACCTTGATATCTGAAATACATGAGGAATCATTAAAAGTTCAGTGTGGGAATCCTTTGTCTATAATGAATAAATGGTAGACCATATTCCAAAGGGGAAGCACAAATCATTAATAATTATTTTGTAAAAAATACATAGCTTTGAACCAGGAGAACAATATAGGCAGTAACAGAAATATTATACGATGATCAATTGTGAAGGACTAAACACCATTATCAGCAAAGCAAGTCTTCAGGATGACCACAAGGGACTCACAATGAAAATGCCATCCACAACCAAAGAAGGAAGTGTTGGAGTGTGATTGCAGATCAAAGCACACCATTTTCCACTATGTTTCCTTCATGAGATTTCTGTTGTAGGTGTGATATGTCTTCTGTCATGACATGAGCAATATGGAAATATGTATTACATGCAAGCATGGATTTAAGCTATAATGGACTATTTATTGCCTCAGGAAGTTGGGAAGTATAAGGAGGGAGAACATTAGAATGTTTACATCATTTCTATATGTAACTGAAAAAAAATTGAGAAGAAAATGCACAGCACCACCAATCAGACACACAACAAACATTTTCTAAGTATTTATTATGTGCCAAGAACTGTGCAAAGTACCATGGGTATAAAGGAAGCCCCAAAATAGTCCCTGCCCTCAAGGAGTTTGCATTCTAGAAGGAAAGGTGAACAAAACCTTAAAATACTATATAAAAGTTAGCCATTATTATTATTTTTTAAAAGCACTTACCCTCCATCTTAGAATCAATACTAGGTATTGGTTCCAAGACAGAAGAGCAGTAAGGGCTGGGTATTTGGGGTTAAGTGACTTGCCCAGGGTCACACAGCTAGGAATTATCTGAGACCAGTTTTGAGCCCAAGACTACATCTGGCTCTCAATCCATTGAGACAACTGCCCCTTGTCACTATTATTATTGCTCAGAGATGCACACTGAGTCTGTGCCATATAAGGATAAGCTGAAGGAACTAGTGATTGCTTTGGAGAGTAGAAGACAAAAGAGGAACATGATAGCTAACTTTGATCCTTCGAAGTACTGTCATTTGGAAGCAAAATTAGATTTGCTCTGTTGGGTCATGGAGGGTGGAACCAAGAACAATAGATGGAAGTTGCTGCTGTAATTTAGGCTGGATGTCAGGAAAATCTTCCTAACAATCTGAGCTCCCGTAAGGAAAGGGCTCCTGTTGGGGTGGTAGGGTCTCTGGCATTGGGCATTTTTAGGCAGGAACTGGTTGGCCACTTGTCAGGCATGTTGGAGTGAGGATCCCTTTTGGCTATGGGCTGGACTATATGACCTTGTAAGTCCTTTCTAAGTTTCAACTTCTGAGATTCTTTGAAATTATAGCCATACTGAGGTACCACCTCCTACCTGCCACGTTGCCCATAGCAATGAAAACCAACGAAACTCAATTCCAGCTGGACGTTAGAAGACAAAGACAGACATAGAGACAAAGAAATATATTTATTCATTATTGATTGAATTGCAGACCTGTAGGAGAACAGTCCGGCAGCACATAGTAAAAGTCACAAAACCAGCTATAGCCTTTGACACCGTAATTCTATTGGTGAGTCTGTACCCTGAAAGCATTAAGGAAAACAATAACAAAAGAGCTGCGACTTATTCAGAGACTTTCATAGGATCATAGAGAGTCATTGAGAAAAACTGGAACTAATTAAATGCCTGACATTGGATAAGCAGTTAAATAGTCCTGCATTTCAGGCAAGTGGAGATTGGTAAGTAAGCTTGACAAGTCTCTAATGCCAGGCCCCCTGGCACCGTGAATGTACAGAGGCCTGTAAAATTGGGAAGCCAGCAGAGCTTGTCTTCATAGAACATTAGAGACAGAAGGGACCTTAAAGGCATTGTAGTCTAACACCCTCACTTACAAAAGAGTCAAATGATCCTCTGAGAAGTTGAAGAGCTTCATCAGAACTTTCAAAGCAAACCAGTGGCTAAGCCTGGTCTAGAATGCATGCTTTCCATTTCTGCATCTTTGCTTCTCCCAGACTTTGTCTGTGAAGAAGGTTGGTCCTCCAGAAGCTCAAATCATTATTCTTTTCTTTCCTGATCAATAGCCCTTGCTCCTCAAAAAAGAAAAAGTGCCTCTGATCTCCAAGCAATGAGAAGGGCTGCTTGGCATTCTGTACCACTCTGCCCTCCTAAATCCCACTGGTAAAGACTGAGGAGATCAAACTCAGTTTGGAATCGCCAGCCAAGGATGATTGATGGGAGCTGCCCCTGAAGATCCGGGAGCCTGCTAGGACTTTAATCAGAGCTTCTGCGATGTGCTTTTGGCTGTCCTCCCTAGCCCAGGGTAGATGCATGAGTCCCGCTGGAGTCCAGGAAAAAAACCCCAAAACCAAAAAAAAACCCCACAAAACCCCTGTATCATGAATAGAAGACCTGGCTGAAAAGAAATGCAACTGGCCATTGTGAGAAACAGGCACACTCAATTTCATGCTGAATGAATGAATGAATGAATGAATGAATGAATGAAGGGATTGAAGGGGGGACTGAAAGCAAGGATAGATAGAACCCTGGAGGTGAATAGGGCTCACCTATTTCCTTTTCTAATACTCAATCTGGGCTACTCAATTCCTGTAAAAGTGTGAGAGACAGAGCAACATGTCCATTTGGGGGAAGCAAAGCCTTGTGTTTAGTCAGTGTGGTAGGAGGGAAAGTCCTGGCTACACTGAGTGACCTTGGCCAAATATTTTTATCTCTCCGAGTCTCAGTTTCCTTATCTTTAAAGTTAGGAGAGGGAAAAAGAGTTTGGATTGGCTGATTTCTAAGATCCCGTTCAGCTTTAGCACAGTACCTGGCACAGAGTGGACAATGAAGGCTTAGTTGACAGACTTTAAAGGTCTCTGTTTCTGTGGAAAAAAAGTGGTAAGGGTATTAAGGAGGGAATACTTGCTCCCTGCTAGCAAATGTAAGGCCACAGAGCCCTCCCCGCCCCCACCCCCCCCCAATTAGCCTGCAGATCTTTTTCTCTGCCATCTTGGTCTCTCTGGACTGGCCAAGCTGGTTTGTCCTCTCATCCCTGTCACTGTTACTGACTGAGTCTCTGATATAAAATTGTCTGCCAGGCCACATGGGTCTCATTCACATTTTGCTTTGATGAAGGCAAAGTTCAGGGAAGAAGATGGAGTGGAGAAGCAAGGCTATTTCCTAGCCCAGTATTGGGATCTGTCATAATCTGTCACATGAAACTAACTTTTGGAGAAAAGAGACAATTGATAAAATGTTAGCACTGGAAGGAGTTATTGAATCCTGGCCTTTTATTTTACAGATGAATAAATTGAGGTCCAAAGAAGGTCAATAACTTGGAGCCCTGTCCAGTGCTAGATCTCTGTCTTAAGAACAGGATCATTTATGATTCTAGAACTAGAAGGGGAAAGGGACCATCCAATCCATTTTAATGTTGAGGAAATTCAGATATAGAAAGGCAAAATGATTAGCCCTGGACACCTGACCTGGAGTGGATCTGAATTAGGGTCTTCCTTAACTTTAAGCCCACACTCTCTATTCCCTACAGCAAGGTCATACAGCAAGATACTGGGAATCAGGTAACCTGTGCTTGAATTCAGGTCTCTTGATTCCTTAATTCAGGTGTTTAAAAAAGTTTTAATCACATTGCATGATCTATCATATATCACTTCTACCCACTCACTCTTCTCTTTAGACTAAGACTTAAGTCAAAAGACAGAGAGGAAAAAAATGGACTGTGCTTGTAGGCACACAGCTCCCTTGAGAGGACTTTTAGAGAGATGGTTTTGTACTTGTTACTTAAAAGGCTTGATAGCCCAGTTAGATCCCAGATAAAGTACAATAAAATTTTATGAATTTGGACAGTACTTGTTCTGAATTTGGAATGATTCAGACAGAGCCCAAGTGAAAGGCTACTTTTCTCCTCTTTTTGAAGAATGGGATTTTCCGAGCATGATTCAGAGAAGGATTCAAGAGATTTTTGGGTGGAGGTGTGTGGGTGAAATGTCTAACCTGCTTAAGAAAATAAGCTGTTTTAAGCACTTTAGAAGGGTGGTCTCTAATGGAAAGGAGGCTGCAATGGTGGGTTTAGCACCAAGAGACAGGCTCTAACTCCAATAAACAAGCTGTGTGATCTTGGATGAGTAACATAACCTCTTGTATTATAAAAGGATTAAAATTTTCAGTATTGAGAGGGGGTTCTCAAAGCAGGGTACAGGGGAGACAGCTGATGTTTAGGGTTGGCTCAGAGAGAGGAGAGGGGGTTTGAGGATTTCCCCCCTTCTTCTTCCCTCCTTAGTTAAAGTTGCTCTCCCTGATTTGTTCTTGTCTCTCTTATCACCCCCTCCACTACTCAAGACCAAAGGGTCTACCTTTGATCTGTTCACTCACACTCAGCTTGGGGAACAGATAACTTTTAATGTCAACTCAATCAGGTAATGCAAAAGGAATAATGGGCAGGGAAGAATGGGAAAGGAATGTGGGAAAAGGAGGTCCCTGTATCTATCTAAACCCTTTTCCTCCCTCCTCGAGTTTGGGGGGAACTCAGGCCTTGGTAGCCGAGCCCCTGAGAGAAAATCAGGTTGATTCACCCCTGGGCAACAGGAGCTGAGGTAAAAATTGCTCAGGTTTCTTCTCTTCAGAAAGTCCCTTCAATTGGGAAATGTTGGGGGGAAGGATTTCCACTCACCAGCAGGTAAAGTGGATAACCCTCAGGAGAAAGGTTTTTTTTACTCTCTCCCTTCAGCTTCTCAAGACTGAGAGAGCAATTCCTCTACCAGCCAGTCTTCTCCTCCTCAAGATTCCAAACTCCTGGGCCCCTCCCCCATCGAGGTGATCAATTTCATATACTCTTCAGCTTGGCACTTTTTCTCTAGTGCCAGACTCTGTCACAAATCCTCCATTTCCTATTGTTTGCATGGTGCCACCCTGGCCCACGCCAGTTCCTTATCTTCTACGTCTATTCTAATTTATCTATGTTACTTATCATTCCCATCGAATCTTCTCCCTCCCAAAATAATAAATCTTATCCTAATCTGTCTATTTGCTAACCTAAATTCCTATCTTATGCTAAGACTGAGTTGTGGGAAGAGGGTTAGGATTATGTACCAACAAAATTTTACAATATAACAATTTCTTAACACAAAGGTCATTCCTATTGCAATCAATATAAAATTAAACTTAAGTAAAATTGAACTATCCTATGCCTTATGTAATGCTAATTTCAATGTAACAATTCATAACAATTAGTTATACATATATTAACTTATATCTAAATGAAATCTGATTTATTCTGTCCCTATATTACCTCTCTAGTTATAATATTCCCTTTTCCACCCTAAACTACTCTGTCCCTATCTATTAAAGGTTAGTATTTTAACTCCCTCCTTTCTATCTATATTAGTTGATTAGATAGTTATTATGATATATATATACATATATATATATATACATCTTTTATTTATACACATTTACATATGTCACAGGTAATTTAAATACATATATGTCTTCTGGTACTAGAGATCTATTTACAGATATACAATTTATGGGCTGTCCTTATTTATGGCACAGCCCCTAATGTCAGTGTGAAATGTATTTGTGTTCTAGATATGTCGTGGTGGATGCATATTTATTCCAATGTATATGTGGATGTACTTCCCTATATGTGAAGTTAATGTGATCGGCAATTAATCTTACGTGACCCATTTTCCTGAAGTTCATTTCCTATAATGTCTTTGATTCAAAGTTCTTTCCAGTTGTCTGTGTATGGTTTTTGGTATTGCTTGAAGTTTATCACCGGTCCGGGGTGCCTTCTCCTTTACAGGATACATACTTGCCTGTCGTCTCACTTTGAAAGATGATCTCAGGTATCTGGAACTACAGGATAATACATGTGTGTAATATTTACCTGTGTGTGCATGTAAGAGTGAATATTTTGATGCATGTGAGTGAAACTTTATACAGGATGCTTTTGCCATTCTCATGTGTGCAAGTGAGATTCTTTTTTATGTAATGAATGTAGGTATCTTTCTTAATGTGTGATTGTAAGGCAATTATAATATTCCTTTGTGGTTGATTGTAGAGGTTAATGATATTTTAGACTAGGCTTGAGATTGAAATAATTCTAAGGGATTCTAAATCCACCCAAATAAACTCCCAGGTTCTGCAAGGAACTGCTTCTCCTATGTTTCACAGGCTATGCTAATCCTCCCTGATCTAACTAACTCAAATTTATACTATCTGTCTTGGGCATTATTCTATTTTGGTTTCACTGTCTCTGTTTAGAATCTCTATTTTTTCTTGTGTGATTTTGTTGGATTCATGGCCCCTATGTTTATTTATCAAGGGTTGTTTTGGGGGCGTCTGTGTTTGAATGGATTCTTGGGCTTCCATTAAGTTGTCTTTTGGTGTGGTATCATGTGCATAGTGATGTTAAATGTGGATGCATGAAACCAAGAATCTTTTCCTATTACTTTGATCGATGTAGGAGTGGGGAGAGGTAAATTGTATGGACCAATGCATCTGGGTTCTGTGGGGTTTTTTTTTGGCAAATTTTTTTTACATATACTTTGTCCCCTGGCCTTATGTTATATAATGAGAAATCTAGAGTAGGATCCTTTGCACTAGTAGTCCTAGCCTTCTCAGTTCTTCCAGCCTATTTTGTATCTGTGTCAGATAGGTGTGTAACTGGCATTCCCCTCCCAGCATGGAAAGATAAGTTAGTTTAGCAGTCCTTCCTATCCATACTGGCTGTCTGTACAATTTCTCATATGGGGAAATATGTAAGTCTCCTCTGGGTTTTGTCCTCAGATAGAACAGTGCAAGTGGAAGAACCTCGTCCATTTGAGATGAATTTGGGCACAGAGTTTAGCTATCATGGTTTTTAACTCCTTATTCATTCTTTCTACCTGTCCTGAACTTTCTGGTCTATACGCATTATGGAAATTACCCTTTAATCCCAGAGAGTTATACACTTGTAAAATGCTAGATGTAAAGTGACTTCCCCTGTCTGAGTCTATGGTATCTGGAATGCTGTATCTAGAAACTATTTCTTTAAGCAATGTTTTCACTACTATGTCAGTGTTGTTTTTCTTTGATGGATATGCTTCTTCTGTCCATCGAATGAGTCTGTCTACTACGACTAAAACATGGGTCCCTAGACATGTTAATAAAATCAATCTGCAGACACTAAAAAGGCGTATAAGCTAGGGGTTGCCCTCCCAATGCCTTGCAATTGAAATGACCTTTGGGTCTATGTTTTCTCAGTTATAAAAGAGACTATAGACCCACGAGAGGCAGCATGGTGTAGTAGAGGATGGAGGGACCAGTGTTGGAGTCAAGGAGAACTAGGTTTGAGTCTTACTTTGGTCTCCTAAAAATAACTAGCATGTGTTGAGGATTTTAAGATTTGGAGAGCACCTTATATGATATCTCATTTGATCCTCACAACATCTCCAAGAGGTAGTTTCTACTATTACTTGCATTTTACAGAGGAGGAAACTGAGGCTGAGAATGGTGTAACATGCCCAGAGTCACAAAGCTAGTTATTGTCCAAGGTAGGATCAGAACTAAGATTTCCTGACTCTTAAGTCAATCTGCTGTGCCATCTACCTGTGTGACACTTAACTTCTTTTTTTTTTAACATTATTTTATTTGGTCATTTCCAAACATTATTCATTGGACACAAAGATCATTTTCTTTTCCTCCTCCCCCTCCTCCCACCACCTCTCCCATAGCTGATGCATGATTCCACTGGATATCACATGGGTTCTTGATTCGAACCCATTTCCATGTTGTTGGTATTTGCACTAGAGTGTTCATTTAGAGTCTCTCCTCAGTCATATCCCCTCAACCCCTGTAGTCAAGCAGTTGCTTTTTATCAGTGTTTTTACTCCCACAGTTTATCCTCTGCTTGTGGATAGTGTTTTTTTAGATCCCTGCAGATTGTTCAGGGACATTGCATTGACCCTAATAGATCAGTCTCTGTGTACAATGTTTTCCTGGTTCTCCTCCTTTCGCTCTGCATCACTTCCTGGAGGTTGTTCCAGTCTCCATGGAATTCCTCCACTTTATTATTCCTTTTAGCACAATAGTATTCCATCACCAACATATACCACAATTTGTTCAGCAATTCCCCAATTGAAGGGCATCCCCTCATTTTCCAATTTTTGGCCACCACAAAAAGTGCAGCTATGAATATTCTTGTACAAGTCTTTTTCCTTATTGCCCCTTTGGGGTACAAACTCAGCAGTGCTATGGCTGGATCAAAGGACAGATATTCTTTTATCACCCTTTGGGCATAGTTCTAAATTGCCCTCCAGAATGGTTGGATCAATTCACAACTCCACCAGCAATGAATTAGTGTCCCTACTTTGCCACATCCCCTCCAGCATTCATTACTTTCCATAGCTGTTATGTTAGCCAATCTGCTAGGTGTGAGGTGATACCTCAGAGTTGTTTTGATTTGCATCTCTCTGATTATAAGAGATGTAGAACACTTTTTCATTTGCTTATTAATAGTTTTGATTTCTTTGGCTGAGAACTGCCTGTTCATGTCCCTTGCCCATTTATCAATTGGAGAATGGCTTGATTTTTTTTGTACAATTGATTTAGCTCTTTGTAAAATTGAGTAATTAAACCTTGTCATAGGTTTTTATGAAGATTGTTTCCCAATTTGTTGCTTCCCTTCTGATTTTAGTTACATTGGTTTTGTTTGTACAAAACCTTTTTAATTTGATGTATTCCAGATTATTTATTTTGCATTTTGTGACTCTTTCTAATTCTTGCTTGGTTTTAAAACCTCTCCCTTCCCAAAGGTCTGACATGTATACTATTCTGTGTTCGCCTAATATTCTTATAGTTTCCTTCTTTATGTTCAAGTCATTCACCCATTTTGAATTTATCTTGGTGTAGGGTGTGAGGTGTTGATCTAAACCTAATCTTTTCCACACTGTCCTCCAATTTTTCCAGCAGCTTTGGGTTTGTCATATACTGTCTTGCTGAGGTCACTTACCCCAAGTCTATTCCACTGATCCTCCTTTCTGTCTCTTAGCCAGTACCAAATTGTTTTGATGACTGCTGCTTTATAATATAGTTTGAGATCTGGGACTGCAAGGCCCCCTTCCTTTGTATTTTTTTTCCATTATTTCCCTGGATATACTTGATCCTTTGTTCTTCCAAATGAACTTTGTTATGGTTTTTTCTAAATCAGTAAAAAACTTTTTGGAAGTTCAATGAGTATGGCACTAAATAGATAAATGAGTTTGGGTACGATGGTCATTTTTATTATATTGGTTCGTCCTACCCATGAGCAGTTAATGTTTTTTCCAATTGTTCAAGTCTAGTTTTAGTTGTGTGGAGAGTGTTTTGTAGTTGTGTTCAAATAGTTCCTGTGTTTGTCTCAGGAGATAGATTCCTAAGTATTTTATTTTGTCTAAGGTGATTTTGAATGGGATTTCTCTTTCTAGTTCTTGCTGCTGAGCTGTGTTGGAAATATATAGAAATGCTGATGACTTATGTGGGTTTATTTTGTATCCTGCAACTTTGCTAAAGTTGTTGATTATTTCGATTAGCTTTTTGTTTGAATCTCTAGGATTCTTTAAGTGGACCATCATGTCATCTGCAAAGAGTGATAATTTGGTCTCCTCCTTGCCTATTTTAATGCCTTCAATTTCTTTTTCTTCTCTAATTGCTACTGCTAGTATTTCTAGTACAATGTTAAATAATAGAGGTGATAATGGGCATCCTTGTCTCACTCCTGATCTTATTGGGAAGGCTTCTAGTTTATCCCCATTGCAGATGATATTAGTTGATGGTTTTAGATATATACTGTTTATTATTTTTAGGAACAACCCTTCTTTTCCTATGCTTTCTAGTGTTTTTAGTAGGAATGGGTGTTATATTTTATCAAAGGCTTTTTCTGCATCTATTGAAATAATCATGTCATTTTCGTTGGTTTGCTTGTTGATGTGGTCAATTATGTGGATGGTTTTCCTAATGTTGAACCAGCCCTGCATCCCTGGTATAAATCCTACTTGATCATGGTGAATGACCCTTCTGATCACTTGCTGGATTCTTTTTGCTAGTATCCTATTGAAGATTTTAGCATCTATATTCATTAGGGAGGTTGGTCTGTAGTTTTCTTTCTCTGTTTTTGATCTGCCTGGTTTTGGAATCAGTACCATGTTTGTGTCATAAAAGGAATTTGATAGAACTCCCTCTTTGCTTATTATGTCAAATAGTTTGTATAGTATTGGGGTTAGCTGTTCTTTGAATGTTTGATAGAATTCACTGGTGAATCCATCAGGCCCTGGGGATTTTTTCTTAGGAAGTTCTTTGATGGCCTGTTGGATTTCTTTTTCTGATATGGGATTATTTAAGAAATCTATTTCTTCTTCTGTTAGTCTAGGCAATTTATATTTTTGTAAATATTCATCCATATCACCTAGGTTGGTATATTTATTGCCATATAGTTGGGCAAAGTAGTTTTTAATGATTGCCTTAATTTCCTCTTTGTTGGAGGTGAGGTCCCCCTTTTCATCCTTGATGATGTTAATTTGCCTTTCTTCTTTCCTTTTTTTAATTAGATTGACCAGTACTTTGTCTATTTTGTCTGTTTTTTCAAAGTACCAGCTTCTAGTCTTGTTTATTAGATCAATAGTTCTATCACATTCGATTTTATTAATTTCTCCCTTAATTTTTAGGATCTCTAGTTTGGTTTTCTTCTGGGGGTTTTTAATTTGTTCATTCTCAAGTTTTTTGATTTGCATTTCCAATTCATTGACCTCTGCCCTCCCTAATTTGTTAATATATGCACTCATGGATATGAATTTTCCTCTAAGTACTGCTTTGGATGCATCCCATAAGGTTTGAAAGGATGTCTCACCATTGTCATTTTCCTCAATGAAATTATTAATTGTTTCTATGATTTCTTCTCTAACTAACCGATTTTGGAGTATCATATTATTTAATTTCCAATTAATTTTTGATTTGGCTCTCCATGTACCCTTACTGATCAATATTTTTATTGCCTTATGATCTGAAAAGGTTGCATTTATTATTTCTGCTTTTCTGCATTTGAATGCCATGTTTCTGTGACCTAGTGTATGATCTATTTTTGTGAATGTGCCATGTGGTGCTGAGAAGAAGGTGTATTCCTTTTTGTCCCTATTTATTTTTCTCCATATGTCTATTAACTGTAATTTTTCTAAGATTCCATTCACCTCTTTTACCTCTTTCTTATTTATTTTTTGGTTTGATTTATCTAAATTTGATAGTGGTTGTTTCAAGTCTCCCACTAATATGGTTTTACTGTCTATTTCCTCCTTCACTTCTCCTAGTTTCTCCATTAGAAATTTGGATGCTATACCATTTGGTGCATACATGTTGATTAGTGATATTTCCTCATTGTCTATACTCCCTTTTAACAGAATATATTTACCTTCCGTATCCCTTTCGATCAGGTCTGTTTTTGCTTTGGCTTTGTCAGATATCATGATTGCAACTCCTGCCTTCTTTCTATCAGTTGAGGCCCCAAAGGTCTTACTCCATCCTTTAATTCTAACCTTGTGAGTATCAACCTGCCTCATATGTGTTTCTTGAAGACAACATATGGTAGGGTTTTGGGTTCTAATCCAATCTATTTGTCTATGTTTTATGGGTGAGTTCATCCCATTCATGTTCAAAGTTATGATTGTCACTTGTGGATTCCCTGGCATTTTGATATCTTCCCCTTGTTCTGACCTTTCTTCTTTAGCTATAACCTTTTGAACCAGTGATTTACTTAAGGTCAGTCCCCCTAATCCCCTCCCCTGATATGCTTCCCTTTCTAGCTCCTCCCTTTTTTATACTCCCTCCCCCTGTCCCCTCCTTAATTTTCTTTTCTTTCTTACCCTGTTGGATAAGACAGAATTCAGGATCCCAATGGATCTAGATGTTCTTCCCTCTCAGAGTTGATTTCACTGAGAGTAAGGTTTAAGTAATACCACTTCACGCTCTCTTCCTCTCCTTCTCATATGAGAGTTCTTCCTCTCTCCTTCCCATGTGTATCTTTGTATGGGAAAGATTATTCTATTTAGTCCCCCCCCATTTCTTGAAGTAAATCTTAGTATCATCAACGATTTCCCCCCTCCCTTTTTCTTTCTTTTCCCCCCTTTCACCAAATCTTCATGATGCTCCAATCTTTCCCTATGCATGATTTTTCTAACTACTCTTATGATGCATACAATTTTTGAGAGTTACACAATACATTTTCCCCACATATTAATATATATATAATTTGATGTAAATGTAGTCCTTATAGAAGAGAGTTTGACTTAAAGAAAAAGATAAGATTTATCTCCTTTTCCCTTTCTTTCATATTTACCTTTTCATGTTTCTCTTGCTTTCTGTGATTGGATATCAAATTTTCCACTAAGTTCTGGTCTTTTCTTAGCAAATCCTTGGAAATTTTCTATTTTGTTGAATGCCCATACTTTCCCCCTGGAAGTATATAGTAAATTTTGATGGGTAGTTGATTCTTGGTTGGAGACCCAGCTCTCTTGCCTTTCTAAATATCGTGTTCCATGCTTTGTGGTCTCTTAGTGTGTTAGCCACTAAATCATGTGTGATCCTTATAGGTGCCCCTCTATATCTGAAGCTCCTCTTCTTGGCTTCTTGTAGCATTTTCTCCTTTGTTTGGAAAATCTTGAGTTTGGTGATTACATTCCTGGGGGTTGTCTTTTGGGGATTTAGTATAGAGGGTGTTCTATGAACCCTTTCTATTTCTATTTTCCCCCTTGTTCCAGAACATGTGGGCAATTTTCTTCTATAATCTTCTGTAGTATAGCATCGAGTTTTTGTTTATCTCTGGTTTTTCGGGTAGACCAATAATTCTCAAGTTGTCTCTTCTTCCTCTGTTTTCCTGGTCTGTGACCTTATCAGTGAGATATTTTATGTTTTCTTCTAATTCATTAATTTTTTTGCTTTGCTTTTTTAATTCTTGCTGTTTTGCAAGCTCACTGTCTTCCAGTTGCTTATTTTTGGTCTTTAGGGACTGGATTTGTTTTTCAGCTTGTTCTACCTTTTTGTTAGAGACTTCCAGCTCTTTCTCCAATTGTGAAGTCTTGTCTATCAGACTGCTGATCTCTTTTTTTCCATTTTTCTTTCCAGAAGTTTTCCATCTTTTGGATAAGCTCCAATTTGAGTTCTTCCAGAGCTTGTGGCTAATTTCCATTTTGGGAGGCATGTTTTGATTTTGTTTGGATTTCATCCTCCTTCTCTTCTTTTCCTTGGGTACTCCCACCATAAAAGTTTTCAATTAGTCACCTTTTCCCCTTTATTCTTGGAGGCTTAATTTTGGGCCCTGTGAGCCAGTCCTTTGGTGGTTTTATTCCCCTTTCATTTTTGGTCTGGGATCTGGGTGATATGGGTGGGTTTTCTGTGAATTTATGTTGCCTCAGACTAGTTCTTCCCAGCCTCTGAGGTTTCTTAGGGTGTTGGCCCCTGTGCTCAGCTCAACCACCCCTGTGTTCAGCGTGCCTGCTCCTGTGCTCAGCACGCCTGCCCCTGTGTTCAGTGCAACTGCCCCCATGCTCTGTGGTCTCTTCTCGCCCGTGCCGCTGAGGGGTGGAACTCTGGTATTCCCTGTCAGGTTCCATGGAGCCTGGCTTGCCCTCCTTCACTACAGCGAGGGGCAACGCTTTGGCCTTAGGCAGTTTTTACAGACTCTCGAGACTCCTCACTGTTCCCAGTTTGCAGGGGACCCGCTGTCTGTGTGCTTTCCATTTCCCAGGGTTCTCCCGAGAAACCGCTCTGCGAGGTCGTTTCCTAGCAGTCTTTAGATCCAAAGGACCCTGGTGTGACCCCCCCTCCTCCAGACAGAGACGTTCCTCACTCACTCACTGTCCCAGTGAGCGCTCTGATACCCTACTCTGGTTTGGTGGGGGAGGGGGGGGAAGGACGGCTCAATTCATGTTTTTGTGCAAGCTTTTCCTCCTTCTTATAGTGTGTAAATGTTCAAACCCCAAGTACCTTCGTTTTTGTGGGGTACTGGAGAGTCCCTCCATTCTTCCAGAGTTGATTTTTATGCTCTTTTGAGGTAGTCTATTTCGCTCGGTGCCAGGGAGAGGAAGCGATTCGCGTTTAGATTGCAGCCATGCTTACCCGGAAGTCCCAAGCCACTTAACTTCTAAGACAGAAGAATTGCTGATATGCCTTGATGGAGAGATTTTCCTACATGGTTGTAAGGACAGGTCTTCATCCCCTTCTCTACTTCCCATCCTTCTTTCCCAATAGAATCATAGACACTTAGGGCTAAAAGGGACTTTAGCAGCCATAGGCTCTCTAGTTTGGGGCTAAATTTTAAATTTTAATTTAAAATTAGCTCTCTTGATTTTTCAGATGAAGAAACCAAAGCTTCTAAAGAGGGGAGATGGTGATGTGAAGTTCAAATCAAAGTATCATGAATTGCAAATCATTGTACCAACATGTGGATTATTATTATTATTATTGTAAATTATTAGGTATTCAGGAGAGCCACGTTTTGGATTGAATTCTGGAGATAACACTCTTGCATTTACTTGGAAGCCCTTTGTTGAGCCACATTTCTTTTAAAATGATCTGATATTTTAGAATTGTCCCTGAACCAGACTACTCATCTCTTTAATTAGTCCTAGTTATTTAGGATGGATGGTCTTCCACATATCTCGGCACCTTATTTACACACTTGAGTCTTATGAAACATTTTCTTCTTTCTCCTCAAGACCTGTGTCTGTCTCATCTTCAGATTTTGCATCTGAGCAAAGCTTTTGCCTCCCTGTTTGGTGCTTTGACAAAGTCATCTTAGAGAAGGTTTTGCAAATGAGATAACCCTGGAAAAGCTTCATGTAGCACAACGGTCAGAGAATGGGGTCTTCTGGGCAATAGCATGTTTGGACTCAGATAACCAATTTCAAAATCATTAAAATGCAACTCATTTACAACTTGCATTAAAATGATTTTTACTCTAACTGAATCTCTCTTCAGTGACTCAAGGTGTTAAAAGGGTCCTTCACCATCATCTTAATTTCAGCCACCCTTCACTTAGCCAATAGGCTCAGAGAAGGAAATGGACCATGTGAGGGAATCATCTGGAAAATCAATGCTTACTTCTCCAAGCACAAAATTTGGAAAGGGAAAATTAACCAGGTTGGAGAGAGAACTCAGCTTTTTTGGCTTTCTGTCTCTCTCCTCAAATTGTCATGTATTTATCTGCAAATGAACTGGAGAAGGAAATGGTAACCATGCCACTATCTTTGCCAAGAAAACAGCACATCGAGGTCCTAAAGAGTTGGACACAGCTGAAAAACAACTGAACAACAAAATGTTTTCCCATCATATTCCCAGGAGAGTGAAAGTTTCCAGAGGGCCAGACTCTCATTTGGGGTTAACCTTTGGGTCACGATGCTTCTACATGGTAGATATTGCTCAACAAATAAATAATTAAATAAACATTATATATATATATATATATATACATATATATACAGGATTAAATGAACCATTTCCTTGTCTTTCTAAACATAATATATGCATTTATATAAATATACATACATATGTAGGTGTACCTATATATACACCATCAATGCATGCATCTATGTGTATTCACACATGCATGTTAACACCACATATGTACACACCACACATGGTACAACATATACAATATACACATATATTCATACAGAACAGATGCCACACACAATGATAATACATATTTATTTACATACACACAATCCACATTTACACATACATAGTAATCCATATATGCTAACAAATACATTTATGCACACATGTGTGCATATACCCACATGTGCATGCCAGCCAAGTCAATATACACACTACATGCATGGGCATCCACTGCTGTATGTATTAAGTGAGTTATATCTACCATCTTTATAGGTGAAATAACTCACTTATTTCTGTACACACATATACAAATACACAGACATTTAGTCACATAAGCATCCATTTCATTTAATTAGGTAGAGAAGTGATTAAACACATGTATATATATATATATATATATATATATATATATATATTAGCCTCTTTATATTCCATACATACATAACATACATACATGTATATATTAAAATGTGTATGCTTGTAGTTATGTACATATGTGTTAATCACATATTTATACATATTTTTACTTATCTTTTAAAGTTCATTCCAAATATAGCCTCTTCCTTCTCTTCGTCCTCCTTTTCTTCTTCCTCCTCCTCCTCCTCCTCCTCCTCCACATCGCAGACACTGTTTCCTCCTTCTTGCAATAGTTGAATCCTTCACATGTTTGCTTTGCCCCTCTCCAAGAACCTTATCAAATGCTCTTGTGAATTGTCTTTATTTATGTGTGCCTTACACCCCTCATATCTCCCCAAGCATTTCCCACTGTATTCTGCACACAGGAGGCATTTTATTACTATCTACTCAAATAGAATTGAGAATCTTACCCTTTTCTTTACTGTTAGGGTTATGATTATTAATGCTGTGCTGTAATGTAGCTTTGTCCTCTGGGGCCACCCAGGTGTGGAGGACAGTTTACTCTTAATTAAATGGCACCAGGCCTCTCTGCATTTTTAAGTATCTGTGCCTTAAATGCATTATATTTCAATAAAATATAATAATTATATTATCAAAATTAATTACAATAAAATGATACCATATATTATGGTATATATGATAATTAATAATAAACATATTTTAATAAAATATATTCATATGTTTAAAGTTAAATTTTAGTAATAGATTTTAAATAAAAATATGTTAACATTTTAATTTATATATATATATCTCAAGAGGGAAAAGTATATTTTCCCTCTTTCCTTTCTGTCAGATTGTCATTTCCCATTGCTGTTAGTGTGCTTCTGGCAATCCTTTCTCCTCATTTCCAATTTGTAATTTGCAGCAAGTGGAAAAGGTTGCTAGGACTTTGTCTATTGAATGAGTAATGTATGATCGTTATTACATGGGCTTCATGATAAATGTGGTTGGTCAGGACCCTTACCCTCCTTTGTGCCTGTATACATTCTAGACAATCATTTTCCAAATAACTGACATCTGGATGAGTGAGGCATTGCTGTAGAAAGGGATGCGGAAATGCTGGTTATTTGGGAGGTCCAGTTGAGAGAATGTTGGCAAACTGAAAAGACAGTTAACAAACTTCTCCATGCGGAGTTGCTGTCTGGCCATTACTCCAGGAAACACAATGTTCTAGGTTTTGGGACCTGTAGTCTGCCAGACCTCTAGTCTATAGCTTGGAACACCCTTGCAAGTCCCTAAAATGTGACCCAAGATCAAACCCAGTGGTCCTTCTGTTCTAGTACAAGGAACCAAGGGCTAGAAAATGAATCCTCATGGGGATAATAATAAAAAATGGGAGAGCTGCTTTTGCTCTTCACTGTCATAAACTAGTTCTGTCAGGAGATAAAGGAAAAGGGAATAATTTGAATGAATTAAAACAAAATGAGGAAGAAAACCTGAGCTTGAATCCCTTTGACTTCCTGTGTGACTTTGAGCAAGTCATTGAGGCTCAGATTTCTTGTCTCTAAAATGAATGAGTTGGACTCTTGAGGTCCCTTTAACTCTGCCCAAACTATTCCAGTTCTCAATCCCTGCTAATTCAAGCTCATTATTGACCCAAGAAGCTGTAGATTCAGTGCTCTCAAGTGATTCCCAAGAGACAAGTTTTGACCTTGTCCTAAAATCCATAAACCCTCTTAGCATATCAGGATGATCATCGTGACTCTCCGTTTCCTCAGGGACAGCTTTTGGTGTTCTTTTTTTAATTTTTAATTTTTTGGAAAATTTTATTTAATTAGTTAATTTAGAATATTTTCCCATGGTTACAAGATTCATGTTCTTTCTCTCCCCTCCTCCCCAATCCTCTCCCATAGTCAACGAGCAACTCCACTGAGTTTTTCATGTGTCATTGATCAAGACCTATTTCCATATTATTAATATTTGCACTAGGGTGATTGTTTAGTCTACATCCCCAATCATATCCCCATCGACCCATGTGATCACGCAGTTGTTTTTTTTCCTGTGTTTCTGCTCCCACAGTTCTTCCTCTGGATGTGGATAACATTCTTTTTCATAAGTCCCTCAGAATTGTCGTGGATTATTGCATTGCTGCTAGTAGAGAAGTCCATTACATTTGACTGTACCATAGTGTATCAGTCTCTCTGTACAATGTTCTCCTGGTTCTGCTCATTTCTGCATCAATTCCTGCAGGTTATTCTAGTTCACATGGATTTCTTCCAGTTCATTATTCCTTTGAGCACAATAGTGTTGCATTATCAACAGATACCACTTTTGGGGTTCTTCTAAGCCTTTAATCAATTATCTTTCCCAAAATGCTCTGGTGCAGAATCAGACCCCTTGGATTCTAAGATGGGGAAGAGACTCCTTCCTTGCCCTTGTTATCCTGTGGGCTTGGAGAAGCTGGATTTGATAACTCATTTGGTTAGGCATGGCTCTGATGAGGGTGTGCTGGCTGGTGTGCTTTCTTTGTTGGCTGACAGAGGTCAGGTATGAGATTAAAGTGTGGAAATTATTTCCTAGCTCTTAAATGAGCATTTTTGGAGAGTATATTAGTGCCTCTTCTAAAATGCTAACACATATTATATAATAACTATCTCTTCTCATCGTCATCTTATAAGATAGGCAAGACAGGTATTATTATCCTTATTTCATAGAGAGGGAAACTGAGCTAGAGAGGGCAAACGTCTTGCCCATGATGATGATGTGGATAGTGAGTAATAGACCTGGAAATTGAAACCAAATGTTATACATCCTCATATAGACTTTTTTTTTTAACACCACATTTAATACAATTTTTTTTTAGCCATACTGTATCTAATGCTATTTTTTAAGCTTTACCTTCTGTTCTAGTAACAACTCTAAGACCAAAGGCTAGGCAAATGGGATTAAATTACCTGCCCCAGGGTCACACAGTAGGAAGTGTCTGAGGTTAGATTTGAACCCAACACCTCCCATCTTCTGGCCTGTTGCTCTTTCCACCATGCCATGTACTTGCTCCTTAATACTATTTCAATGTACTAAGTTTATCCCAATGACCTGGGAGGTATCTTGGAGTGGTAGATAGAGTATGAAGTGATGGACCTCAGAATCAGGAAGACCTAAATTCATGTTCTGCCTCTGAGACAAGCTGTGCGGTCCTGGATGGGTCCTTGAAGTTCTCTGAACTCTCTTCAAGTCTTTGATACTAACTTGTGGATTGATTTCAATCTTTGATTGAGGGAATTCCCACATGTTCAAATTCCAAAATGTATTGACCTGGGAGAATTAATGGTCATCCCTAGGGGATCTAGTTTATCAATGCTTGATAAAGTCTAAGAGATCAAGTGTAGTGGAAAGAAGAATTAGATTTCCTTTTTTCCCTTTTTTTTTGTATTTGGGAAAGATTTATTCTCTTGGGGCTACTGCCAAGTATTTGTGGGACCTTGGACAAATTGGATGAAATCTGCCTGTTGTCCAGACAGTGATATGCCATTGGATGGATAAAGTATAGATTTTATCCATGCAATGACTTGGACAGATGATGCCCACGGATAATAAGGCGAGCTCAGGATTGAACTGAAAGTGAACAGGTCGATTTGTCTTTGGGAAATTGTAGAGTTCTCTTAATGATGTCAAGCCACTGAGATTATATACATGGGGCACTTTGTAAACCTTAACACTCTATCAATCAATGCTTGATATTTTTCCATTTGTTTAAATTCATTAAACAATGGCCATCTTTTCAATAATGAATATTCTGGAGTTTTTATATTGCCTTAGCATCAAGGGTTACTACAATTTCAGAGGAATTGAAATTGAAGAGTGCCCCAAGGTAATGGAAAGCTCAAGGTGAGTGTGTGCAGGCTGCTTCACAGTATAGGCAGGGAATTACAGTGGAGAACCAGATAGTCAACAATCATTAAAAAACCTTAAATTAATTAATTAATTTGTTTATTTGTTACATTAAAACTTCCAGGTATTTCCCTCCCTCCTTTCCCTCCTCAAACTTGAGAAGGAATCATCTGACAAAAAGATATATGTATATGTACAACTATGACATGTTTCTATTTATCAGTTCCTTCTCTGGGGAGGGAAATATACAGGTTATTCTTTAAACATTATTTCAGCAGCTGTATATAATGTTCTCTTGGTTCTGCTCATTTCACCCTTCATAATTTCATATAGGACTTTCCATGTTTTAAAAAAATTAACCTGCTTGTTATTTTTTCCAGCATAGTAATATTCCATCACAATTGTATGCCACACCTTGTTTAGACATTCCCAAATTGATGGACATCTTCTTAATTTCTGGTCCTTTGCCACCACAAAGAATTACTATAAATATTTTAGAACATATAGATTCTTTTCCTTTTTCCTGATCACCTTAGGAGAAAAACCCAATAGTGATATTGCTGGGTCAAAATGTATGCGCACTTTTATAAATCTCTTGGCATCATTCCAGATTGCTCTCCAAAATGGTTGGGTCAGTTCACAGTTCCACTAACAGTGTATTAGTATCCCCATTTATCCACTCTTCCAACATTTGTCATTTTGCTCGTTTATTACTTTATGCAATCTGACATGGATGAGAGGATATCTCAGAATTGTTTTGTTTTGCATTTCTCTAAGCAATAATGACTTAGAGTATTTTTTTCATACAGTTATATAAGCACATATTGTGTATCAAGCAACATACTAAGCATTGAGGATAGAAAGATAGAAGAGAGTCCCTTCTCTCAAGGATCTTACAGTATAATGGGTAAGATAACATGCAAACAACTCTATATAAATAAGTTGTACTAGATAAATTAGAGATAATTAGCAGGGGGAAGGCACCAACATTAAGGAGGATCAAGAAAAGCTTCTGGAGGTCTTCTGGGTGGCTCAGTGGATTGAGTCAGGCCTAGAGATAGGAGGTCCTGGGTTCAAATCTGATCTCAGACACTTCCTAGCTGTTTGACCTTGGGAAAGTCACTTACTCCCCATTGCCTAGCCCAGGCTTGGTGAACCTTTTTGCAGTTTGAGTGCTCAGAGGGCAAATTCAAGCTGTTTGTGAGCCCCACCACCTCCTATTACCAGAGAGAGTTGAGGGAGAAAGTGCTTGTTTTGGGGAGCTGGAAAGAGGAATGGGGCATACAAAAATGTCCTCAGGCATTGGGAAGAAGGGGAACAGAGCAGCTCCCTGAGTGCTGGCTGTGCATGAGTGCCATGGCTTTGCCATCAAGGGCCTAGCCCTTACCATTCTTCTGCCTTGGAATCAATACATAGTGTTGATTCCAAGATGGAATGCCAGTAAAGGTTTTATTTTTTAAAGAAAGACTTCAGAAAGAAGGTGAACTTTTAGCTGGGACTTGAAGGAAGCCAGGAGGCAGGATGAAAAGGGAGAGGCATGGGGGATAGCCAGTAAAAGCACCCCAAGTTGGGAGACTAAATGTCTTGCTTGTGCAAGAGTCCAGAGGCTTGTGTTTTTGAATGGAAGAGTACATATATGATGGGGAGTGGGACAAGAAAACTGGAGAGGAGGGGGAAAAGGAATAGGTTGTGAAGGGCTTTGAATGCCTAACAGATGATTTACTCCTCCAAGTGCTGAGGAGCCACCTCAGTTTACTAAGTAGGTGGAGGGAAGATTTGACATGATCAGACTCATATATTAGGAAGAAGAATTTGATTGCTGAGTGAAGGATGTCATCAAAAAAATGAATGAATGTAATAAGGGGGCTGGTCGTGTGGCCAGAGTGAGAAATAACCAATGGACATTGTGTGCTCCATCGATATCCTATCCTGTTGATGCCAGAGAAAGCAAAGAAGGTCCCTAGTAAGTAGGTACATTCCCCAGGTAGAACTCAGGAAAGGTATGGACAAGAGTCACCCTGGAGGATGAAGCCCTGATAACTTGTTGGAAGGAATATTTATTGAGGAGATCCCAGAGCCTTAATTATCTGAGTCTGGCAGTGCCCAGCTTCCTCCATCAGTAAAATGGACTCAAACATACCTGCCTGCCTTATCTACCAGGTTGTAGGAATAAATGGGATTCATTTGTTCATTGATTCATTCATTTACTGGACAAAACATTTCTGGACATTGGGATAGATCTAAAGATAAGTTAGCCATTGCAAATGTGAACATGATTAGGAAGTCAAAGCCCTTTATGAATGCAGGGATTATTCCCTTTCTTATAGCAATGGGCTGATCACTCTGAGCATGGTGTTTTATGAATGGAGGGGAAAATTTGTTTTCCTATTACATCTATGGAAATGAGATGAAGGCTAACCTCTGAAACCATCTTAAGTGCTGCTATTGCTGCAGCATCCCAGGAGGGGTCCAAGTTAAAGGCATGAAACACATTTTACTTTCAAGGCAATGCTTTATTCTTCCAACAACTTCATCCAGAGAGCTGTTCCACATCAGTGAATTTTCCAGTTAACTGAAGCATGGTTCTTAAAGCCAAAGCCTGATCGACTATTTTAATGTTTTTGGAAGGAAATTGTTTGCAAATTGCTCATATATCCTTGTCTATTGTCCCTAGGATAAATTAGAAACTCCTTTGTTTGGCACTTAAAGCTTTCCCAGTCTGGCTCCAGCTTGTGCTTTCTCATGATTAATGAATATTACTAACTTTCATACACTCAATATTTCCATCAAACTGGTCTCTTGATTGTTCCTTGTCCACCAATATTCTGCTCCTCCTCTTCATGCTTTTGTCCATCATGTTGGGAATGTTCTCCCTTCTTACCTCTGCTTCTTAGAATCCCCGTTTCCTTCAAGACTCAGTTAAGGTGCTACCTCCTATACAAAGCCATCCTTGGTCCCCACACTTGTTAGTTGCCTCACCCCAAAATTACTTTGAGTATACTCATGGATATGTATATACATGTATGTATACATATATATATATATATATAATATTTACTTCTGTCTAAGTTTTCTTCTCCCCATCCCACTCCAATAGGATTTAAACATTTTTAGGATAAACAGTGTTTCATTTTTGTATCTCTGGTGCCTAACACAATGCACGGCATACAGTAGGAGCTTACTAAATTATTGAATGAATGTCTGTTAGTGAACAAAGTACATTGAACAGAATTTTAACTTTCATGACTTGAATGTTCCAATGAGGAATATCCATTATTTTAGTATGCTGTAATTTCAGTGAAATATAAGGTTGTATTTCATCCGTCCATTCATTCTTCCATTCAACAAACACTATTGAATGACTTGTGCAGAAAACCTTAAGCTCGATGCTGGAAGAGGATCAGGGTTCAGATTAAATAAGGTCCTGATCTGATGGAGCAACAGCATAATAGAGGGGTAAATATAAACCCTCATACCTATAATATATAACATTATATGATAAGTGCATCAGAGAATTACAAAACGCAAATACAAAAAAGTCTCAGCTGACTGCTGGGATCAGGGAAGACTCCCTGGATGAGTTGAACTTTAAAGAGAAGGTGAGAATTCAGCTGACTTAAGAGAAGGGAGACATTCCAGGTAGGATTAAAGCTTTCTGACCTTTCTGTAAACAGAATAGACAGCCTTGAAGAACATTGAGTTAGTTTAATTTCATTGGAAATGTCTAAACAGAGACTAGATGACCACCTGGGCTCATAGAATCAGTCTTCTTGGAAGGGATGTAGGACACCCCCAGTCCAGTCCCTTCACTTTATAAATTCGGAATTGAAGGCCCACAGAAATGAAATGATTTTCTCAGGCTTCTACAGGTAGCCAGTTCACACAGTAGCCAGAGCAAGAGTCAGAGCTTGGGTCCTCCAATTCCTATTTCAACATTCTTTTCTCTGGCCATAGTGTTTTAGAGAGGATTCATGTGATCAGATGAAAGAGGAAAACCAGGTGACCCTAGAGGACAGTATAATTCTGAGGTCCTATGATGCTTTAAATACAATGATGACTTTAAGGGCTATTGTAATCCCTGTGCTTTCCACACACTAAATCACTCAAGACTGGCTTTTCATGTTACACAGAGCAGACACCTACATGCACTGAAGGGCTCTGTTCCCATCTTATTAAACTGTTGGCAGAATTCCTAGTGTTTGTTTTCAAAAGTACTTACTCTAGGGGTTTCCAGTGGATGATGGGCTGATGTGAGACATGAGAAGCTTGACAAAGGGCCATAGGGAGATTTTTGGAAAATAATTGTATTATCCTACTGAAATGAATGAATCTCCTTATTTTTATAATTGACATATGCAAGGTGATCTTTAGAAATTATTTCCTTTCCCAATAAATGGTTGGTATGCGAAAGTTGACTGAAAGCCATGGGTTATGGGATGGGGTTAAAAAGGTTGGCTACCATTGCCTTAGAGGGACGAGTATTAAACTGGAATTTAGGGGCCTTGAAATCCATTTTCAAGTCTTCCACTAATTTTCTGTATGATATTGTGTTATAGTGAAAATCACCTTTAAAGATTGTTATAATATTAATTTATGGTCTCCAAGGAATTTACCTATGAAATTCCCTAAGTGAAACACACGTCAGAATGGAATTTATGGGGGTTTAATCACAACGGGAGTAAGAAAAAAGGAGAGGGAGAGAAGGAGGGAGGAGGAAAGGAAAAAAGGGTTAACTCAACCTTCTGGCAGAGCCAGAGGGAGTTTAGGCCCGAAGGCCAAGGTAGAGAAGAGAATCAGTCCTTGACTCAGGTGACCGATCTGAAGGAAAGCTGTCTGTGGGCCTCCTCCCTGCTCAAGCTCCTAGCACGAACTGCCACCTAGCCCTGTCCACAGGAAGTGAGCGAATTCCAGAGGCTGTTCCCTACCTCACTTCCTGTGTCTCACAAGTGCCAATGATTGGCTCTAGCTTGGCTTAGGACAGCCCAGGTGGGCAGTTAGTTATTTCTGATTTGTCGTTGACTAGCACATGCCCGTGTAGTGTGGGTGTGTACAAATTTGGGTGCTAGACCAAGCAAGATGGAGATTTTAAAATTCACAATTGGGCAAGTCTCATCCCACAATTGGACCTTAGTTTCATCATCTGTAAAATTAGAGTAGGGGTGGGGCTGTATTAGATTGGAGTTCTTAGCTTTTGTTGTGTCATGGCCCCCTTTGGAAGCCTGGTAAAGCCTATGGATTCTTTCTCAGACTAATATTTTATAATGCATAAAATAAAACAAAGGAATCCAATTCTATAGAAATATAATAATTAAAATATTTTTTAAAAAACCAGTCCCCAGATTTCTTATTAAGAACCCCTGGACTAGATTATGTTGAGTCCTTTCCTGCTCTGATATCCTGGGTTTCAATAATTTGTTTTCTGTTACTCATTCTTTTTACTAAGCCAGGCTGACCTTGTGTTTTCCCTAACAGGACCCAATATTGATGTCAGTCAATAAGTATCTATCATTATGTTCTATCTTTGTGCTAGGCACTCTGTTAGCATAAGGAGATACAAAGAGAAAGATAAAACAGACCCTTCTTTCAAGGAACTTTATTTTCTATATATTTATTTCTTTAGAGTATATTTTATATCAATATATTACATATATATGTATATATATATATACTTCTGTTGAAGATGGTATGAATAGAATCTAGGAGTTATTTCAAAACTCTGGGCCTCAGTTTACCTACATGTAAAATCAATGGGTTAGACTAGATTACTGAGGCCCCTTTCAGCTCTATACCTCTGACCCTGAGTTTAGCTCCTGGATTGACAATAGAGTTATAAGTGAGATCGACGATGGTTTTGGAATGGGAGGCTAGAAAGATGACTTAGTGCTTGGAAACCAGTGACCTCGCTCCATCTGGCCAACCAATTCCCCCCACATCAGGTTATCAGGAAGGGTTTCTAGGGATTGTAGACGGCTTTGCTGCTCTCTCTATAGTGTCGTGATATGGGCCATTTGTTATTGCGGACTGTCTGAATGGGCCAGATACCAGAAAGGAAGACTCACTACAGGAAGAGATTGTCAAATGAGCTGGTTGGTGAGATGCTTTTCTTAGGAAAAAGATGATTAGAATTTGGCTGGACTGCAGACTCGAGGAGCCTGCCTGTCATATGTGCTCATATCTGGCCTTGCTGAAGCTGGAGAGCATAATGGAAGATTTATAAGACATGGCATCAAGAGAGACCAGGGTTTAAATTCTACCTCAGTGACCTTGGGCAGGTCTTTTAGCCTTTTCTAGGCCTCGCTTTCTTTATATATAATAGGCAGCAAGGCGGATCAGTGGAAAGAGCACCAGTTTTGGAGCCAAGAAGGCCGAAGTTCAAACCTTGCCTTGGACATTTGCTAGCTTTATAATCCTGGTAAGCCACATGATGTCTTTTAGCCCAAGGTTCTTCATCTGTAAAGCGGGGATAATGATAGCACTGCCTCCCTGGGTTAATGTGAAGATCAAATGAGATAACATTTGTAAAGCACTTTGTCAACCTTATTGCTCCATAGAAACTCCAACTATTATTATAGGGATAATATAAATCAACCAAGCAGCAAGCAGTTATTGAGTACCTACTATGTGCCAGGTACCACACTGAGTATGGTTTAGAAAAATTCATGGCCTATTGATCTCACGCTGTTGTGAGAAAAGCATTTTGCAAACTTTAGAGAGCTAGAGAAATGTCAGCTGTTATCCTTGTTGACTCTCTCTAGCAGCCTTATTGTTGTTCATCTGTGAAATTATATTAGTTCTTTTATTGGCTTCCATGGGTGTATGGATTAGTGTAGAGGTACAGACAGATGGTTCCTTCTGACTCTGAGTTTTTGTGTATCTCTCATAATCTTAGCAGATGACAAGACCTCATGAGTTAACACAATGAGGAGGGAACATAGAGGCCATCTTGTCTAACTATATTGGGTTTTTTCCTTTAAATTTCATGTGTTTGTTATTTCTTCCAATTCCCCCCACTTGCTTATTTTACAGATAAGGAAACTGAGGCCCAGGGAGGATAAATAATTTCCCTAAGGTCACACACCACAGTACCTGGTAGAGCTGAGATGTGAACCCAGAACTTTATATCCAAAATCTTAAACTCTTTCCATTCTACAACCTGGCTTCAATACTTTGAGGAAGCAGAGTAGCACAGAGGGCTGGACTGGGAGTAAAGAGCACTGAGCTCTAGGCCCAGAACTGCTACCAACTTTTTATCAGCCTAGGATTTGCTTTTTTTCATTTTTTAAAATCTTTTTTTCTCTAGCACATAGCATCAGACCTGGTGCGTGGTAGCACTTAAGAAATTCTTGTTGGTTGAATGATTGATGAATGATTGATTGATAGATTTCCTGACTAAGCAGCACAATGGATAGAGCACTGGGCCTGGAGTCAGAAAGATATGATTTTATGTCTGGCCTCAGATTCTCACTAGCAGGGTGACCTCTTTGGGAACAACATTCTAGGCTTTTCTCCTGCCATGTTATTTGGGAAGTAGTCTCTTACCAAGGCACCATGATGATAGGGGCATGAGTTGCTCCAAAAAGCATCTGTGGAATGGTCAAGGGATCTTTTTCTCTGAAAGCCTTTGCATCCATTGACTTTCTTCTAGGGCTGTGTCTCTCAGATACTTTCAAATGACTCCAGAGAAACTTGCCATTTCACTGCAGAAAAATCCTCTCCAGGGTGTTTTACAGCAACGTATCTGCTTGATTCTGGTGACCTTCAAGAGTAGAGCAAGAAACATGCCTCACAAGAACATACTGATTCAGACATTACATTTACCAAGGCCGCTCTCTGATAAGGTTGTACAGATTTCTGAGTCATTCTGTTGGCATCTATGGTTACAAAGATGGACTGTCAAAGAAGCACTCACTTCAGAACTAAGGGAAGTACTCATCTTTGTTCATGGAAAATCAAATTCCTCTTCCCTAAGTGGGATCAATGAAAAAAAAATCTCTTATTTTATTGCTGAGGAAGGAACAAAGAAAGGAAGTTTTGGCAATCGTTAGCAGTCTGACTGTGGAAGATGAAATCATTACAGGGATTCACTTTGTTTTTTTCTTTTTGAAAATTTTATTTAGTCAATTTAGAACATTATTCCTTGGTTACAAGAATCATATTCTTTTCCTCCCTCCCCTCCCCCCACCCCTTCCTGTAGCCTGTTCACAATTCTACTGGGTCCCTGTGTCATTGATCAGAACCTATTTCCATGCTGTTGATGTTTACATTAGGATGTTCATTTAGGGTCTACATCCCCAACCATATCCCCCTCGACCCATGTGATCAAGCAGTTGTTTTTCTTCAGTGTTTCTGCTCCCATAGTTTTTCCTCTGAATGTGGATAGTGTTCTTTGTCATAGGTTCCTCCAAGTTGTTCAGGATCACTGTATTGGCTAATGGAGAAGTCCATTACATTCGATTGTACCACAGTGTATCAGTTTCTGTGTACAATGTTTTCCTGGCTCTGCTCCTTTCACTCTGCATCACTTTCTGGAGGTTGTTACAGTTCCCATAGAATTCTTCCACTTTATTATTCCTTTTAGCACAATAGTATTCCATCACCAACAGATACCACAATTTGTTCAGCCATTCCCCAATTGAAGGGCATCCCCTCATTTTTCAATTTTTGGCCACCAAAAAAAGTGCAGCTATGAATATTCCTGTACAAGTCTTTTCCCTTATTATCTCTTTGGGGTACAGACCCAGCAGTGCTATGGCTGGATCAAAGGGCAGACAGTCTTTTAGTGTCCTTTGGGCATAGTTCCAAATTACCCTCCAGAATGATTGGATCAATTCACAACTCCACCAGCAATGCATTTACTGTCCCAACTTTGCCACATCCCCTCCAGCATTCATTACTTTCCTTTGCTGTCATGTTAGCCAATACAGGGATTCACATTGGATAACCTTGGCTGGATGGACAGGTATCCTTGGAAATTTTCCAAGCAGTCTCTACTCAAAATAGAACAACAACACTTTCCAAAAAACAGGTCTTCCCCAGATATTATTGAAGTTGCACCACTTGAAGGGCAAACAAATACCCCAAAGGAACACTAATGCCTCCTTATCATCTTGGACATGTCTTCCTTATTCCAGTGTAGCTCTAGTGCATCCCTCTTGCCCCTAAAATTAAATATAAACTCAGTTTAGCTTTCAAAACCCTTTACATCCTGGACCTGACTTGTCTTCTTATTCTCCCTGGGCATTAATTCACCCTTCCTCATCTCAGTTCTGCAGGGTGGCCAAGCTGGTCTATTCTCAGCTCCTCACATAAAACATTCTATCTCCTCTCTCTCTCTCTCTCTCTCTCTCTCTCTCTCTCTCTCTCTCTCTCTCTCTCTCTCTCTCTCTCCCCCCCCCCCCCCCCCGCTCCCTCTCCTTCCCTCTCTGTCTCTGTCTCTGTCTCTGCCTCTCTCTGCCTTTTCTTCTTCTTCTATGTCTGGAATCCACTTTCTTTATCACCTGCACCTCAAAGACTCCTTCTCAAGCACTACCCTCCACATGAAGTTTCCCTCAATCTCCTCAAATGTTAGTGCCCCTCTCTCCAGTTACTTTGGATTTGATGCCATTGTGTTATTTGTATTTATTGTTTATATTTGTTTTTTCCACACTTATATGTGCCTTTGTTACATGCACCATTGGAATGTAAGCATATTTTGAGGAGGGAGAGCTTGCATTTTTATCCTCAATGTCTAAGCTTAATGTCGGGCACATAGTAGACACTTAAGTGTTTCTTGATCATGATGATTTGTTTCTCAAATGAGTTAATAATGCTGTCGAGACTGAAGTCCATGGAAGCCTCCACTTTAGGTCAGTCAGTCATTAAACATTAAATGCCTACTAGTATGTCAGGCATTGGTGCCTTTAAAGTATCTGAATCCCCTGACAATAAGGAGTAGAATTAAACCACAGCAGGGCTCCAATTGGTTTTAGTTTAATGGAGAATAGTATGCAGCTAACATTTAGCCTTCTGTGGGATGTAAAGCTAGTTTAGGACAATGCTTGGTATACCAGCCAGTTATTTATCAGGAAGCCCAGGCCTATCCAGGCATCCATCATGGGTCCCCAAGGGAGTTCCTTCCTTTTAGTCCCTTTTGACCTCTTGCTTGAGGGATGATAATCCTATCATTGCTACTGGAAAGGATGTAACAGTCAACCATTCTATGGCTTCACTTAAAGTCCTCGTGACTCAGCAGGCCAGAATTTGCCTCCATGGCCACCACTTACCTCTACAGTTATCCTCCCTGGTAGAATGCAAACTCCTTGAAGGCAGGGACTGTCTCATGTTTGTATCTATATCTCTAGTGCCTTACCACAGAATGGGCCCTTCTGCCTCTTCATTTATTCATTCACTCATTCACCCATTCATTTTTTACACCCTTACCTTCCATCTTAGAATCAATATTAAATATCAGTTCCAGTCACATAGCTAGGAAGTGTCAGAGTCCTGAACCCAGGACTTCTCCTGTCTCTAGGCCTGACTCAATCCACTGAGCCATCTAGCTCAGTTTTTAATCTTTTCACCCATTCATTTGTAAGAATGGGGATCAGCTTACAGAAGTATGTCAGGGAGAACACATCTAAGCTGAATCAATTAATTAGAAGCCATTTCAGCCAGGTGCAGCAAGAAGTCTGTTTGGATTTGTGGGGAGGCTTAGTCAGACCCTTTGGGTCTTCTACAGATGAGCAGACCAGTTCAGAATCTAATAGATTCAAGCAAGTGACGCGTCAGGAAGGGGAACACTTCTCACCAAGCTGTTGAGAAGGGATTGCTTAGGAGTAGTGTGGGAAGGGATGACAAAGCACCTCCGATACATCATATCTAAGGGAAACATCTTGAGGATCACAGTAAAATGACTTCCAGGAGTTGTGAGTTATCCATTTGTCAAATGTGCTCTCTAAGCTTGAACCCACTTTCCTCTGAACTCCATATGCCCTGAAGGCAGAGTGGATCACAGAATTCTGGGGGAATATTTTTTAACCTACTGATCTTACTGTATCTCCTATGTAAATACTCACTTTTAAAAGCTAGTCAAAGGAGACAGCTAGGTGGCTAAATGGATTGAGAGCCAGGCCAGAGCCAGGAGGTCCTGGATTCAAATCTGTTCTCAGATACACTTGTGTGACTCTATAACCACTCTTATGCTTTGGCACCATACATGGTATTTTATCTAAAACAGAAGGTAGGGGCTTAAAGGGGGGAAAAGCTAATAAAATCTGGTTGATAGGTAGACCATCTTTCAGCTTATATTCTAGCATTAGAAAGATGCCTCCTGCTTCCCCACAACCCCTCAGGATTAACCCTGGCTCATTGAGGGGGTGTGATAGCCATACTCTGGGCACTGTCCTTGCCACTGTGAATGGGGTAGTCGTAGGGTGCTACACCTTCACTTGTTCTATAGACAGTCTTATGAAGCCACATGTAATCCTACATAAATGACTAGATCTCAAAGCCATTTACATGGCTTTATAGTCTGGCATCAGCTTGGTTCTTTGGACCCCTTCTTAGAAGCTTGGAACTAATGCAGTGAAAGCCCTTTCCTAGCTCTGTGCATATTTGCCTCAGGAAGATGGAGATCTTGTAGGATGCAGAGACTGGGATATCTCAGTTACTGTCCCTGTCACTACAGTCTGTGGGTTATGGAGAAGGAACAGGAATTGGCTTCTCTCTCTCTCTTTCTCACTCAAATGATTTCCCCTCATCCTTCCCCCTCAGGAAGTGGCTGGTTTGATCATGTGGTCACTTTAGTCATATTTGAATGATTCAGTGTCAAACAATTAAGTGTGCTCCTGAAAAACCAAATGGCAGATTAATCACACAGCAATGAATGGGAGAAGAGCTGCTTCTTGGATAATGAGGGTCGGGGGTGGGGGAACCTTCATTTCCAGATCACCACATGAGATGGAGAACAACAGTTTGCATTAGGTGATGGCAGTTTGAACTCCTGGGACCAATCGGTGGCCTAGTCATCTTGGTGTCAACACACCAGCCAGCCCACAAGCACAGAGCCCCAGAGCCCCTGTGTTCTGCCTAGCACTGTGCCAGGTTCTGGGGGGAGTCAGATGACAGACAAGCTCTACTTCTGGGCCTCAAGGGCCTTACCAACTATTTGAAGAGATGATGCCGACTCGGGAACCGGCCATGGCAGAGAGAACAAGACAGACTCTGTTCAGGGCTAAATGGTTTGCCACAGACTACTCAGAATTCAGGGGATGTTTAATGGAATTCATTGAGTAGACTAGCCAGACTAGAGTAGATTATATATAACTAGATAAACGATAAGGTCTTTTCAGCTCTAAATCTCTGATATTATGTTTGGGCAATATGAAATGCCTACTCTGTAGGGGGATAGCAGTAAAAGCATTACCTTTAGCATCAGAAGACTTGGATTTGAATGCTACTACTCTGACTGCCAAAGGACCCTGGACAAGTCACTAAGTCTCCCTAGGCCTCAGTTGTCTTGTCTGTAAGATGAGGGGGTTTGGCTAGATGACCGTTAAAGTCCCTTCTTACTCTAAATCTCTGATCCTATCATCCTATTTAGTACTTGGGTTTTTGTTTTGACAAAGCTTTGCATTGGGTGGATGGCTCTCAAAGATGGAGCATCCAAACTTAATGAGCCTGAAAGGATGACAATCGGAAGAATGATAATACATTCCTGGAAGGCTGGATCCAGTGCAGCATCCTTATCAGGAAAAGCAAGCAATCTAGTTTGGATAGAAACCAGTGTGCCTCAAGGAGAGCAGAACAAGGCTAGAAAGGTTGGTGGAGGAGTCAGACTGTGGGAGGCCTGGAACATCAGGGTAACGATTCTGCATTTTGTTTTAAAGGCGATGGGGAAACACTGATGGTTTTTCAGCAGGATGGTCATATGTTCAGACCTGAGTTTTAGGAAGATGATCCGGTCAGTTATGGAAGATGGGTCATTGGAGAAGGGAGAGAGTGGGAGATAGGGGATTGATTAGGAGGTTGCCACAGTAGTCCAGGAGGGTGGAGATGAAGGTCTGAACTAGGGTGGTCATTAGGGTAAGATTGCAGGTAAGATGGGGGTGAAGTTTGTTTTGGAGGTAGAATGTGCAGGACTTGATCATGATTGGGTAGGCAGGGGGTGGAGTATCATGGAACTTTTGAAGGAAGAGCCATACTGAATATGAGATGCTGAAGCGATCTCCAGGTAGGCATAATATTGGACTTGAGATAACATATTATGGTGGGGATATAGATGAAATGGTCATGTAGAAATGATCATTAGACCCTTCAAAGTAGGTAAGGTCAATAAGATAGAGGGTAGAAGGAAAAGAGAAGAAAAGTCTGGGATAGAGCCTTGGCGAATACCCAAACTTAGGGGAATGGGAAGTGGATGATAGCTAGGAAAAGAGACTGAGAAGGAGCAGTCAGATAGGTAGGACTACCAGGAGAGTGGTGTCACAGAAGCCACAGGAGGGGAGAGGGTTCAGGAGGGAGTAGCAGGGTCAAAGCTGAGAGGAAGGGTAAAGGACAGTAGGAATGAGAACAAATAATTGTATTTATCTTGGTAACCTTTTCTGAAAGAGCATTTTGATTGTCGGTCAGTTTGTCAGAGAAAAGAGAAGTGCATTGAATAGAAGGAAAGACAAAATATAGATGCTTCTTTCTAAGGGATTACTCACAGGGAAGGAGTGGGCAATAATAATGTGAGGGAATTCTGCAAGGGTGTACTAAAACCAGGTGCTCTGGCTACATTTTCATTGTGATAATTTGCACCTCAGAAATGGGCATGTGCTACAAAACATATTGTTTTGGATGTAGAAAATGTCCACAATGCAAATTAAACTTTAAAGTGCCTGCATACAGAAAGCTGGTTATTAAATATTTGCTAGCCTAACCTTGAGGTACAGGTGAACCAACAGAAAAGCAGCTGGTTGGATTGCATGCTGGACTTGTACTCAAGAAGACTTGAGTTCAAATTCAGCCTTAGAAACTAACCAGCTATGTGACTCTAGACAAGTCACTTAATCTATTTGTTTCCTGGACTGTAAGATGGGAATAATAATAGTGATTTCCTCCAGTTATTTGACGATCAAGTGAGATAATCTATGTGAAAAGCCTGGCAAATTTTAAAGCCCTCTATAAATGCTAGCTACTGTTAGAGAGGATAGGAATGAAGGTGAGAATTCAAGAAAATGATCAAAGGGATTATTACCTCTTGGAGGAAAGAGGAAGGGATAGAATGAAAGGCAAAGTTAGAGGGAGTTAGCTTTGGTCAGGATCTTTATTCTCTTTACTCATAACAAATTTAGAGAGGATCTGGAGATAATAAGATATAGAGAGTGAACCTCAGAACTGAAAGGCTTGACTTTCTCATGAGAGAAGATGAGGTTACCAGCTGAGAAAGAGGGGAAATGTGTGAGCCTGGGAGACATTGGAGGCTTAAGGAGAGAGAAGGTTTGGAACAGTTATTCTGGGAGTGAAATAGAGCATCTATCAGAAATGAGTAAAAGGATTCCTAGTAAGTAGTGTGGGCTCATTTGGAGTTAATTACATAAATGTGTAATGGACCAGCTGGTGCTGTTTTATAATTTCCTGTATCTACATTTAGCACTTACCTAATAGGAATGGAGAAGGTTGGTGATAGAGGCAATTCTATTTATTCTCTATGTCTGTCTGTCTATCTATCTATCTATCTATCTATCTATCTATCTATCTATCTATCTATCTATCTATCTATCTATCTATCTGTCTGTCTGTCTGTCTGTCTGTCTTATCTCTCTGTATCACTCACCTAATATAATCCAAATCTGTCTAACTCTACATCATGCTGTATCATGTCCATTTAGCCACCTCTCTTTATCCATTTATATATCTGTTCTATCTTTACCCATCTATCTCTATAGCCATCTATTTATCTGGCTATCTTTATCTCTCTGTACATCTATATCCATATCCATCTATCTCTTTGTATTTCTCTTTCATAAGAATGGCAGTTACTTATGGGCAGGGATTTTAAAAAGTTATTAAATCTTTGTATTCTCCCACCACTCAGAGGCAGGAATGGATAGAGATCCTTCCTTATGAGCCAGGAAGACTTGGTTCCAGTCCCACTTCTGCCACAACTTGTTATGACCTTGGGCAGGTCACTAGATGTCTGTGTTTTCAGCAGTTTCTAAGATTTTAAGTTGCTGAGAAGGTGCTCATGTGTAGAGGGGGAGTTTGTCATCTAAAAGGTCCCTATACCAGCAAACCCATAAGTCTAGTCTTTTTACCCAGTATTAACTAGCACAGTGTTTTGCACACAGTAGGCATATAATTATTGTTTTTTGAATGGAATGAAAATGAAAGTTATGGAAATGAAAGAGGCTAATGAATTAGAAGGCTGGACTTTTTGGAAGGGATTTCAATATGAATATTGAAGTCACTAAGGATGTGGGCAGGAGCTGGGCTGCAAAGAAAGACACTGAACAAGGCACTGACCTTGAGAAAGGAGGGAGAGTGACCTGGAGGCCAGGAGATGATAACATAAAGAATCTAGACTGAATGATGGAAACAGTTTGAGTGAACTGTTCAAAGAGGAGATGATGCTGAGTGATGGCAGAAGAGAGAAGGACTTGGAAGTGGCAATAAGAAGTAGGGAATGTGAGTGGAAGAGTCTAGGTTAGTGCTGAGGGATTTATAGCCACACTTTAAAATTTTCCCATTTGTGAGGGATTTCAATGGATCAAGCAACAAACATTTAACAAGATCTTCTTCCCCTCTCCCTTCTCTTTTCCTAGACTCCTTTGGTGATTTTATCTGTTCACTTGGCTTTAATTATCATTATGGTATAGTGGATATAGAGCAAGCCCCACATACTAGCTGTGTAATCCTGAGCAAGTTACTTAATCTCTATCTGTCAATAAACATCTATTGAGCACTCACACTGTGTGTAAGTGCTCAGAGTAGGGATACAAAAAAATAAAGGCAAAAGATAGTTCCTGTCCTCAAGGAGCTTACAATCTAAATCTCTCAGTGCTCTAGATTATTAACCCCCCAAGAATATAAGTCACAGAAAGATATGGATCTTCCTTGGTATAGGGTATTGCCTTTTCAAAGAATTCCATATACTAATGAAATCAAAAGTCCAGTCCTTATCTCTCTAAGTAGATGACACAATCTCTTTCTCTCTCCTCTCTCTCTCTCTCTCTCATCCTGGCCTCCAGTTATGCATCTCTGATTTCTTATTGGCTATTTCAAAGTGGATGTCCCATTGGTATCTCAAACTCAACACATCCAAGACTAGATTTATGATCTTTCTCTTCAAAGCCATTTTTTTCACCCAATATTTCTTATTTCTGTCAAGGGAACAATTCTCCTTCCAGGGAATAAGAGAAGCAGAATATGCATATATGTAATGCCTATTATGTGAGGTGAATGCTCTTATCATCTCCATTTTACAGTCAAGGAAGCTGAGGCAAATGTTTTGCTTATGGATCCATGACTAATAAGTGTTTGAGGCCAAATCTGAACTGAGGTCTTCCTTACTCTAGGCTTAGGGCTTTATCTATGGATACCCTTAGCTTTCTAAGGCACCTAAGCTCACAACTTTAATGTTGCTTTTGATTCTTCCTCATTCCTCAATCCACATATTCAACCAGTTGCCAAATCTTCTCATTTCTACCTCCATTATATCTCTTGAATTTGTTCTTTTCTCTCTACTTGTATAGCCTGCACCTAGTTCAAGCCCCCATCACCTCCCATTACTACTATAAAAGCCACTTAGTTGACTTCTCTGACTCATGCCTCTCCCTTCTCCAAAATACCCTCTATATGACTTCCAAGATGATTTGCCTGAAGTACATCTAAACATATCACTCCCTGCCTCGTAAATCCCAGTGGCTTTACCCAGTATTAATTAGAAGCTCTTTTTGTTTGGCTTTTAAAGCCCTTCACAGCCTAGCCCCAAACCACCTTTTCAAGTGCATTATATGTGACTTCCTTCTGAGAACTCTGTGGTCTAGACAAACTAGCCGTGTAATCATTCCTGTGCACCTCCATCTCTTTGCCTTTGCTCTGACTGCCTCCTATCCCTGGAATACATTACCATCTAATTTCTGCCTTTAAGAATCCGGCTTCCTTCTAAACTCTGCTCAAACAAAACAAAAAAAGGCAAAAAAAAATATTGCCTGCAGAAACCTTTCCTGATCCTTAAATCGACAGTAGCCCACCCCTGTTTTTTTCTACCCTGAAAGAGATTCCATTCTAATGGGGGAGACAGCACAAGGAGGAGAGTGCTAGCCGGGGAAGGGAGAGTAGGCAGTAGTAAAGGGACTGTGAGTAGAGCCAACGTGGGTAATAATTATCGCCACATTTATATGATAGAAGAAATAAACAACAAAACAAAACACCAGGAAGGAGGTACCTTGTAGGCACGCCCTTTCATTTTATAGAGGAGCAGAAGAAACTGAGGGAAAGGCCAACGTCCCACCCTTAGCCAGCGGACTCTCGGCAGGACCAAGGCTAGGGCCCAGGTTTTCTGATGGAAATGACGGCCATGGTGGTGGTAGTGGGGGTGGGGAAGGAGGTTTCCTATTCCAAGGCGATTAGTTGGATGGTTCCTAGCCCTAGGAGGCTGGCAGGACACAGGCCGGGGAGGAGGGGGTGAAGGAAGTTGGCTAAAGTCTAAATCTCTCGATATTTTAACACCAGCGGCATCTTAGTGAATCTACAAGATTCGGATGCAGAGGAGCTGGTTGAATTGAATGGGAAACTGACTAACAATTCAGTGTTGCCACCTAGTGGTGGAAGCAACTCCTGCAGGCAACTCAAATCCAAGGGGAACTTGATTTCATCTTGGAAATGAGTAGCTAATCCTGCGTAGATCTGTTATAGGTTTCCCATAGCCCACTTTAATTGCACACAAAACCCTGGAGGAACTCTTTTCTGGAGCTCAGTGGCTAAAGCAATGGATTTCAATCCTAGCCCTCATAGCAGCTGTGTGACTCCCGGTAAAATGCTTTCACTTTCCATGCCTCAGTTTCCAACTTCAAAAAAATGAGTGGGATACATTAGAAGATGGCTAATGCCTCCTTTAGCTCTAAGATCCTAGACTCTAATTTGGAGACTCTAATTTGTTTTTCTCCAGAGACTTGTTTCTTAGAATATTTGTCTCCAGGGCTTGGCTTGTAGGCAACAACATTGTGGGTAAAGGTGGTTATACAGGGTATGCCAACAATCTTAGTGTAGTTTTAAACATAATCAGTGAAAGCTTAAAGCTGTGCTAAGACTTTTGGCAAACCTTTAAAATTGTTGGTTAGTTCTGCTGAACTTTTTCTTTTTCATTCTTGACTTTATGGAGTGTTTTTTTTTTTTGGTAGGTGAGGGGAGGGAGAGGGGCATATTTGAAAATTAATAGGATAAATCAGTCAGTCAATAAATATTTATTAAGCCTCTACATTGTGTTTAGTTCTAGTGATACAAAGAAAGGTGAAAAGAAGTACTTGTCCTCAAGAAGCTTTCAGTCTAGTGAGGGAAAGGAAACAAATGTAAAACAAAAGGGATAAATCTTTTTTTCTCCTTTTCTAATATTTTGTTTTTCTTCAATTAAATGTAAAAACAATTTTTAACATTAAAAAATTTAAGTTTTCAATTTTCTCTTCCCTTTTCCCCTCCCTGAGATGGCAAGTAAGAAATCTGATAGAGATTTTACATGTGCAATCATGTAAAACATTTTTCCATATTCATCATTTTTTGTGGAAGATATATTAAACAAAAAAAAAATAAGAAAGTGAAATCTAGGATGTTTTGGTCTGGACTCAGACTCCATCAGTTTCTTCTCTGGAGATGGATGATATTTTTCAACATGAGTCTTTCAGATTGTCTTAGATCACTTTGTTGGTGAAAATAATTAGGTCATTCACAGTTGTTCAGCATACAATATTGTGGTTACTGTATACACTGTTCTTCTGGTTCTGCTCATTTCACTTTGCATCAGTTCATGTAAATCCAGGTTTTTCTGAAATCATCCTGCGCATAATTTCCTATAGCACAACAGTACTTCATTACAATCCTATACCACAATTTAAAAGTGTTCAGTGATTCCCCAATTGATGGACATCAACTCAATTTCTATTTTTTTTGCTACCACAAAAAGATAGATACTTTTTGTCCTTTACCCCTCCTCCTTTGATCCCTTTGGGATACAGACGTAATATTCATCTTGTTGGATCAAAGAGTATGAATCTTTTTTTCTGCAAAAAAAAGTTGAAGTTAGTTTTCAGCACCTATTGCTTCCACTGTCTGTAACTCTCTCTCCCCCAGCCCATCTGATTACAGTCCTCATAGAATATGAGAATTAGAAGGGATCTCAAAGGACATCTAGCCCTATTCCCAGACCTGAACAAGACTCCTCTCTCCTACAAATCTGATTAATGGAGGGGAAGACTTTACTTGAAGAACTTCATTGAGGACACTTCACTTTCAGGACATACTCGCTTCTGAAGCAGCCAATTCTACTTCTGGTCATTAGTTGTCATTAAGACACTTTCCCTCAGATGGAGCAGAAATCTGTCTCTCTGTACCTTCCACCCACTGCGCCTCTGGGATCGGCAGAAGAAATTCAACCAAACTTCCAGATGACAGTTATCCAAATAACAGAAGAAGGAAATGCTGTACCTCCACCAGTCTTTTCTTTTCTAAGCTAAACATGTCCAAGGTCACATAGCTAGTAAACGCCAGAGTTTCCTGCACTTTCTCTCATCTTTGCTGAGATTTGTAAACATGCCAGGGCATTTGTGGGCAAGGGCCAATGCTTCACTTAGGAGCAATGCCACCCCTATTCTCACCCCTATAAGACTTCCATTTGTGTATGCCCCACAATGATTTCGGGGACCCATTAGTCCCAAAAGGTTTTGGATGGTTAATGACTGCACCATCTCTCTATGTGATATCTTCAAAAGAGAACAGAGAGTTTGGCGTCATAGAATCTAGCTCTTAAACTTGGTTCTGTCTCCTTACTTGGGTAAAGATTTCAGATCTTCCCAATAGCAGGCCTGGGGTAGAGTTGGGAGAGGGTATGATTGAGCTAAGAAGTGAGTTGGGAGAGCGACTTTGGAAAGGGGATGGGGGTGCCCAAATTGCAAGCCACTAAAAACACTGGCTCTCTTCCATTTACACAAATCATGGGATCATGGATCTGACACCAGGAGGGACCTTAAAGGAGATGTAGTTCAACCTTCTCATTTTACAAATGAAGGAACCCAAATCTCTTGACCAGGAGCATTTAGAGAGTAGTAGCAGAATTGGGATTTGAGCTCAGGCCCATTTTGAGTGTCTTTACACTGAGCAGTCTACACCTCCTTCAGGTAGCTCTCAAGTCTCACATGTTCAAAAGAGAGTTCAGGCCTGGGAATTGGGTCTCCTCTTCCTATTTTGCCTTTTACCCCCATCTCCTTGTTTTTGTTTCATCTTCCTCTTTTTTTTTTTTTGGCAGTTCTGCTTAGTGTAGGACATACTGGGAGACATAAAGCTACCTGGGCTGGTCCATCAAGGAATTGGGAGACTTTTGGCTTCCTGGAAGCCTAATCCAGGGGGTCATTGTTAGAAATTTTTTCAGAACTCCTATCACCCGTGGGGCATTCTTTACTGACCTGAATTCTGATCTCTTGCCCTAGAGACTATGGAGACTGAGGGAAGCAGCTAATCCTTTTTAACTTTGAAAATTGTATGCTCTTAATTTCTTCTTATTAGTAAAGTTGTTGTTAATAAGTTTTGTTATTGTTACTCATTTTATTTTATTGTCTGTGAATAATTCATTGCATTTTAACTCTGGAGTCCGAATCACTGGATTACCATAGTTTAGGCCTTAGAATATACTATCTTCTCCCTGATAAATCCAGCTTTCAGTAATAATAATAATAAGTTGACATGGAGCTTATTAGGTGCCAGACACTATTTATTGAATATCTTCCATGTGTCAGGTGCTGTGCTAAGCTTTTTTTTTTTTAACAAACATGTTCTCATTTTATTGTTACAACAGCCCTGGGAGGTAGGGGCTATCTATCATCATCCCCATTTTACAGTTGGGAAGCTAACGCAGATGATGGTTCTTTGTCTTGCTCAGAGTCATGCTCCCTCCATACCTACAGCCCACATCCAATAGAAGGAATTGGAAGTGTGAACGATTTAGGAACTATGGTCTTGGCAGAGAATTTGAGAGCCCAGTGGTGCAGAATAAGAGAAATTTTTATGCAGATTTGTTTTTGCTCAACTCTGCTTGTTACAAGGGAGGATTTATATTTTTTCATTTTGGGGGGAGGATGGAGGAAGATTTGGAGGGAGTGGATGATAATGTTGCTAATACTAATAAAAAAAGAAGAAAAGAAATATAAAAGCACCAGTGAATCATTAAACATGCACAGATGAGAAAAGAAGGAAGTTCAGAAGTGGACACAGATAAGCTGAAGAATATTGGGACTATCATTAAATTCAAAAGATAATTGTTATATTTTTTGTTATATGGATGGTTCTCCAGGAGGGGGAGGAGGAAAGATATTAGGGAAAAATTTGTGATGCAAGAAAACAAAAGACATCAACAAAAAACTTGTTTTAAAAAGACAAATACTTTTGTTTATTTACTTATTCATACATTTTAAAAATTCTTGCTTTCTGTCTTAGAATTAATTGATAATAAGTATCAGTTTCACAGCAAAAGAGTGGTGAGGGCCAGGCAATGGGGGTTAAACAACTTGTCCAGGGTCATATTGCCAGGAAGTGACTGACCTTAGATTTAAACTCGACCTCCTGTCCCTAGACCTGGTTCCCTCTTCACTGAGCCACCTAGCTTTCCCAAATATATATATAAAAGCCCCAAAACAACCAAGCTGTACTTTGTAGAGATTCAAAATCTAATTGAAATTCCTTTTTGTTTGTATAAATGTGTGTCTCTGTGTGTATGCTTGTATAGGAAAAGTGTAATTACTGACATCTGTGCTTTGTATTTTAAACTTTAGAATTTACAATCTACTTTGTGTCCATGGTCTTTGGGTCTCAGGCAGATCTTTAGAGGTAGCAACTACAGTTATTATTATCCCCATTTGACAGATGAGAAACTGAAGCTAGATTCCGCTTAAGTGACTTACCCACAGTCATACAACTAGAAAGTCTTGGGAGTGAGTGGGATTTGAACTCCTGTCTGACTTCAAATCCAACATTCTAGCTACCACACCATCCTACCTTTTTGGAGGTAAGTCTTCTGTACCTCCATTTTCTCCTCATTAAAACTAAGGAGCTGGCTTAGAAGATAATTTCTAAGTTTCTCCTCAGCTCCGATGGTGTTTTTGAACATTCTGTGGTCCCCAAATGGTCAATTGTCTCATTTGATGACAATAGGTATGGAAGGAAAATAGGAAATACAGTCATGAGGGACTTATAATGTAGTATCTCCCAACCACCTGGTGTCCTAATAGTGGAGAATAAGGGGAAAAACTTAATGAAACACGTAAAGTGGATAGTCTCATCCACGGTTTTAACAATATTTGTTCTCCTTGAATAAAAGATATTCTCAGCCTTGTTTAAGGGGTTACTTCAAGCTAAAAGTATTTGATCACTTTTTTTTCATTTCAATAGCCAACTCCGACAGCTGTGTGGCAGATGTTGTCCTAAAAGACCCTCTTTTGTCCCTTCAATGACTCTCCCTTTCTCTCTCCCTTCCTCTCTGTGAAAGGCGTTATTTATCTATCCTCCACTGTCATAGAATGCTGCTGATTGGCTTTGTGCTCCAAGTCAGACTCCAAAGTTAAATAAAAATGAAATCTGTTTGCTTGGAAGTTGAAGTTGCTATCAACAGTTTCCTCAGCATCCCATTATATTTCTTCGCTGTCAAGTTGACAGCACTTCTATCTTTGATCTTCAGTTCTTGGACCCCTGCTGGTCAAGAGAAGTCTCCACCACCAGGATAGAGATTCTCTTAAGTTAGAGATGCTGTTTCCTAGTGAGTGTGTGGGGAGATAAGGAGGAAAGCTGCTGGACAGCTTCCCAATTACATTGTTTTTGTTGGAGTTCCTCATTTGCTCTCTGAAGTTGTCAGGGGTTCTGGAAATGTCTTCAATTGGTTGTCAATGTCTGAGCAATAAACAGAGAAGCCAGAATGGAGGAATAGAAAATTTGACAAAGGGAGCAAGCCAATGAGCCCCTCAAGACTTAGTGGGAGGTCCTAAGGTCATGGGACTAGTGGCTAGGAAGAGAGGGCATGCATGAGGCACTGACCCTAACTCAATTAGAAATATCAAATTGAACCCCAAACTACTAAAAAGCAGTTCCAACAGTGCCTACAGGGGAACTCTTTCTCTAGTAGAGTTGGTTGGTCTGGACCAAATAGCTATGAAGGTTCTATTATTGGGGACTTTGACACCTGAATGTAATAATCCCTCTTGGGGAAGTAGGAGAAGATGCTCAAGAATACCTGTGGATAGAAAGTCCAAGAGTCTAAAGCAGGACTGAAGGAGGCATCAGAAGTAGGAAATAGCATGACGTTGGAAAGACTGAATAAATGAAGAAGGTGGAGCCAGAGCAGTGAGCAAGGAGAAAAAGCCAACTTTAATCTGCACTCCTAATCCCGTCCAGGCGAGTACTGCGAGTCATGGGAATTGTAGAGGTGGGAGAAGAGGGACCTCCACCCTAGTGGAGTAAAGGACTCCAATTTTTCAGTTTGGATATGCATCCTTTCTGTTCTAGCTTGATTTGATGAACCCAGAAGAGGATCTTAGAATTTCAAAGGAAGAAGAGTAGTTTCCAAGTGAGTGAGGCAGGTTCCATGTCTAAGAGATCAGCACAGTTGGGAGGGAAGAGTCAGATGGTGAGTTTCAAAGAGGGAGGACAAGTTTCAGCATTCAAGTGTTCAGTACATCTAGGAGGAAACAGATGGGTATCAGGTTCCAGAGAAAGAGGTCCAGGCAGGGAAGAACTAGGGTGGAGCAAGAAAGAGTTTGTCCTAGGCATCAAAATGTAGAGGGGCACCATTTCCTCTCCAGCTTGGATGGATGAAAATCTAGCCACTTGCGTCAGATATAAAAACAGCTAAATCAACAAAGTTATTGTCTTGTTTCCTAAACCACTTGACTAGCATGGTCAGGACTTCCTCCTTCTTGGCCCTAATTTCTGCTCTGAAGACTATTTTCTCCATTATTCTGCTGTATGAGCACATTAATAGTAATACAAAATTCCCATTTATACATAGAATAAAGCTTTCCGTAGGTAAGTTATAATATGGATTCATGTCGGTAGCTTCTTTAAGATTCCACTTTATTAGCCAGGCCTTAGGAAATGAAATCCCATTGCTCTTTTCTTTTTTCCCTTTTTTCAATAGAATTCCCATTTCTGTACGTTTATTTTAGCATCACTTAAAAATCACCAATGAAAGCAGAATCAACTCGATTCTGATTGATAACCGTTTTCATGATCGTAGTGCCTACATCCAGGCATCCCGGGTGTGTGTGTGTGGGGGGGAGACTACAAAAATCACTATTCCTTCCAGTCACCCAGTTCCAAATAGGCAAAGTCAAATCATTGGGAAGATTTTAGAATGGCTCCAATAGCTTCAGTATCATAGATCCAACCAAGATAGGTAAGCAAGAAAAGGTTGCCATAGAAACGATGGGAGGTGGGAGGTTAATAGAGTCCAGAATATGAGATGGAACTGAAAGGACTAAGGAGTTTGAGCACAACTGGGAAACCCATTCTCCCAGGTGCTGCTGGGTTACCATTGTATTTGGTATCTTCCTCCATCATCAGCAACAGGAGAAACACTGCTGGATTTGAAGCTATTGAACCTGGGTTCAAATCCCAACTTGACTACTTCCTATTTGGGTGACCTTCTTCAAGCCACTTAAGTAATCAGTTTCTTTGGGGCTCCATTACTCATATGTAAAATGAGGAGGTTGGAAGTGTGAAAGACTCAAGAACTTTAAAGATCAATCATCCTTCCCAGGGATGGGGGATGAAGCATGTTTCCCACCTCTTAGGAGAGGGGTGACATACTAGAGGCACTGAATGACACACACATTTTTGGTCACAGCCAATGTGCCAATTTACTTTGTGTGACCACTTCTTTGTTACAAGGGAGGGGTCGTGCTTCATCTTTTTTATTTGGGGGTGGGGATGTAGGTGGTAGTGATAGTGATATTAATAAAAAGGAAGAAAGAAAAGAACATTAATAAATTTAAAAAACAGATGAGAGCTGAAGTGCATTCAGAAGGGGACAGCATCCTATTTTTGCACTATCAAGTTGAATTAAAAATATTCTTGGAAGAACCTAATCTATGGAACCTGGAGATTCAGAGTTTCACAGACAATTCTCACTTTCTTTTTTCCTGTGTACAGGTGAGTGGTGTAGTGATAGAACATTGGACCTGGAGTCGGCCAGACCTGAGTTTAAATCCAGCCTCAGACATGCACTAGCTATGTGATCCTAGGGAAGCAATTTAGCTTCTCTCTGCCTCAGTGTCTTTTTCTATAAAATGGGAGAGCAATAAGAGAACCTATTTTTCAGTGCTTTTGGAAGAATCATGAGATAATATTTGTAAAATGCTGTGTAAACTGTAAAGTTCTATATAAATGTTATGATTATTATTAGTATTTAGGGAATTTTTCATGTTTATTTATTTTTTTCAAGTTTATAAAAATCAAAACCCCCAAATCTCACAAAATTAGCAGATTGGACTGGAAAGACCTCTGAGGTCCCTTGGAACTCTAAACCTGTGATCCCATGAGCTTCTCAATTCCTTGACTCCCTCGTTTGGGCTGACAGTCATTCCTAATCTCTTTCTGGAGCCAGTGACCCTACACCCACCCTGTCTGCCACATGTTTTTGCTGCATGTCAGGATTAGGAGAGCATTGGCTCATGAAAACCCAGGGAGAAGAGAGTGCCTAGGAGGAAGAAAATGCTTGTACGAAGGTGGGGCACTGCAGACTTCTTCTCTGTTTCTGCCATGCGTCAATCAGTCAACAAGCATTTATTTTATACCTATGGTATGCCAGACACTGGCATTTGTAACACAGAAGAGTGGATTTGTAGTCAGAGGATCTGGGTTTGAATCCTGACTTTATTTACATGTGATCTTATTTCAGTTCACTGAGTCCCAGTTTGTCATCTGTAAAATGGAGAAGTTGCACGAGGTGATATCCAAGATCTTTTCCAGATCTAAATCTCTGATCCTTCTAGACTTAATTCCCAGGAACTTGTGTTTCTCTGGTCTGGCCCCTCAAACTGGGCATAGGAGTCTTTTCTTTTGTCTGGTCCCCAGGAAAACCATCCTGGCACAGTAAAGCTCAGGCTGGTTTCTGTTTCCCTTGTGCTGGAATTGTTGGCATTTCTATAGAACTCTGTGTGCTGGGCTACACCTCTCCCCTGCCCCCTTCTTCCTCACCCCCAAGCTGGGTAGACTCACATTCAGAGTTTTTCTCAGTGTTGTCAAGCAGATCTAACATTGTCTGTCCCCTCATGCTAGGGTTGTGCCCACTGAACCCAGACAGAGATGGAGACAAACACAGGCAGAAATAGAAAGAGATCCAGAGGCAGAGAGAGATGGAGAGAAGACAGGAAAGAGGACATGAGTATTTGATGAAGACCAGCAAGCACATGGACTCTGGAGGAAATTTTTTTGCTTAGTAATAAATATGTAAATCCATCAGAATGACTTATTTAAATTGAGAATATAATTTTTACAACAAGGGATGCTTGTAAATAGGATGAAATTTGATTGTCTCTCCTGGGTCCTTTTGGGTCTGCCTTAACAGCTGGCAGTGCTGGTTTCCAAATAATAATCCTGAAGCAAGTAGGAAGGTAGGGGTGTGTGTGTGTGTGTGTGTGTGTGTGTGTGTTGGGGGAGAGAGGAGGGAAAGAAGGAGAGAGAGAGAGATAGGGGTGGAAGGAGAGAGAAAATCAGAGACCAAGAGAGACAGATATGTGGGCAGACAAACAGACAGACAGACAGATAGAAGTGATGCCTGGCCTTCTTTCCCTTTCACAATACACTATTGCCAAGGAAGGGGGCTGAAAGAATGAAGATGGAAACCCATCGATGACCCTTCTGTTGCCGAGCCTTACCCAGGACTTCCAGGGAATCCACCAACTCCCAAGGCAGCCCATCGTACGTTGAGAGAGCTGTAATTGTTAGAAAGTTTTGCCTAACTTAAACCTAAATTTGTCACATCCACTTATTGTTCCTCATTCTGCCCTCTGGGGTCAAGAAGAACAAGACTAATTCATCTTTGACACCCGCAGACAGCTGTTCTATTTCCTTGGATTCTTCTCTTCTTTGAGTCAAACCCCTCCCTTCTCCCTGTGCCACAGTTTCTCATATAGCATGGACTTAAGGTGCTCCTAATGTCCTTCCAAAACTGTGGGACCCAGGACTAAGCCCAGTTCTTAAGAGGTGGTTGATCCAGGTGACATCCCATAAGAATGCCACCATTGGCTTTGAGGGGAAGGAGACTTTTAGGCAGATAGAAAGATCAAAGGAAGGACCCAGGTTTTGAAATTATAGGATTTGGAGATAGAAGTGAGTTAGATATCATCTAGTTCAATCTCCTGGCAGCTAGGTGGTACAGTGGATAGAGCACCAAGCCTGGAACTAGGAAGACTTATTTTCCTAACTTCAAATCTAGTCTCAGACTCTTACTAGCTGTGTGCCCCTGGGCAAGTCACTTCAGCCCATTTGCCTCAGTTTTCTCATCTGTAAAATGGACTGGGTAAGGAAATGGCAAACCACTTGAGTATCTTTGCCTAAATGGGGTCACAAAGAGTTGGGCAAGACTGAAAATCAAACAACAATAAGTCCAATTTCCAGATTTTATAAATACCAAATCTGAGTCCAGGGGTGGGGATGCAAGGTCACACAGGTAGGACTCCAGCCCCCATGCCCTCTGGCACCAAACCCAGTACTCTTTCTACTATACCAAGTCTCTGTGGAATGAGGGCTACCGATGGATTGGTGAGATGGCTATTTGAAGAAAGTCCTAATCACAATACCAAGTCTTTATTGGGAGTTCAGTTTAGAGGCATGTTTTGGTTCCTTTTCAGGAGAAAGCGAGGACCTGTTCCCTGCTCTGCGGAAAGCACAGTGACTTTTGTTTTTTATCCTTCTGGAGATCCAATTTAACAAATACTGCTAAAACTGCTCTAATGATCAGGACACTGCCCTGGGGGCAGGGGTTGCAAAGCCAAATTAGACACCGTTGCACCCCCCCCAAAGCTTTCAGCCTATTAGCAGGGATGAAATTTATAGAAATAAGTAGCACATAAAAAGCCGAGAGGATACGTACACAGGAGAGTGGAACAAGAGACCCAAGGGAGGGGGAGAGCCGACATCTGAGCTCCATCAAAGACCCACTCAGAATCCAGAGCAGATGCTCTCTGTGTGTTGTGATTGTGGATGACAAAAAGTGAAATGATGCTTCCATGACTCATTTTGGGGGGGTGGCATGAAGAAATGATCTAGTGCAGTATGAATAACATTATCTGAAGGCTTAGTCTTGGCTTCTGACAAGAGTTTCTTTTTGCCGCCTGAAATAGTCTGGAGTATGCCTCTGGTGGAATGGGCAGTCTGCCAAGTCAAAGAATGTGTAACCACCCAACAGAACAAAGCAAAGCTATTTTTGCACAGGGAGTCCAGAAAGGCAAAACAAAGTGCCTTTGCCAGCCCACCCCATGGCTGGCTCTGGTCTGTCTGTCTGGACGAGGAGGCGGGTGAGAAGGGACCGGCCTGGCTCCAGCAGGCGTCAGGGAAGCAAACATGGAAGTCCCTCGGGGATCAGTTTCCATGGCCATATGGTGGGCTGCCATCACAATTCGGAGAGAGGCAGGTGTTTCCATGAGCCTCTGAGGTACTGATTCCTCTCCCTACTCCATCTGACCCGGCACAGGAAGGACTGGTGGACAATCATTTCAATCCCTCCTTGGCCAGGCCCTGTGAAAGGGGGTGTGACGCTGCACTTGGCATCAGGAACTTTGTGGCCCTGGACATCACTTGACTTGAAATTTTTCATCCATAAAGTGGCGATTATAATACCTGTATGAATCACAATCAGCATTTTATAGCCATCAAACCACTATATAATTGTGAGCTATTGTGATGGGCTGCAGAATTATTAAAGTACCCAGGCAGAAGGTGACAGCCATTCCCTTTCATCCTTAAAGCAGAAATACTAATATTAATAAAAAAGATGATGATGATAATAGTAACTAATATTTGTGTTGTACCTACTATGTGTCAGGCACTTTGCTAGACACGTATTAATCTCAAAGTCAAGAAATTGGAGTTTTAGTATCCCCTCTGCTGTTGGATACTTGTAAAGTAGCTAATTGTATTAATTGATGAATAACAGCTAACATTTATGTATGGCGCTTACTGCATGCCAGACACTTTGCTAAGTACTTTATAATTATCTCATTTAATTCTCACAACCATCCTGGGAGGTAGGTGCTATTTATTATTACCCTCATTTTACAGCTGAGGCAGTTGAAGCAAACAGAAGTTAAATGATTTGCCCCGACACTAGGAACTCTGTTCATTATGCTGATTTGTCACCTTCTGTCCTTTGACCTCTGAAAGCCTCATTTTCCCCTAGCTGTAAAATGGGAGTAATTCTACCTGCTTTAATTCCTGGATAGGATTGTGAGGATTGTATAAAAAGTCAAATAATCATTCAAAGGGAAGACTGAACGATGTTTTGAGTGTTTCAGTCTTGATGTCATTCAAATCAATTTTTTGATCTGAGATTAAAGCATCTGGAGCCTTCAGAGAGGAACTTTGTATTGATTTATGCCTGACAGTGTAACTGACCTCTCTTTGTTTTTTGAGGTGTCAACTCACTGTATTAAAAAAATGAAATCCCAGTTTTTATTGATCTCTTTTGCATTTGTACCAGTCACTTCTCTATATATTACCCTCACCCAACCAAAATTGTACTCTTTCTTCTTACAAAGAAAAACAGTTAAGCAAAAACAATTGACACTGGCTGATAGCATCTGATAATATATTCAGCATTTAGTCTCAAGAGTTCACTGCCTTTCTGCTGAGAGAAGGGAGGGATGTTTTATTATCTGTTTTCTGAGCCCAAGATTAGTCATTTTAATTACTTATCCATGGGCTTCATTTTAGTGATTTTTCATTTACATTATTGTAGATACTCCTCTTCTGGTCTACTTATCAAGCTGCATCAGTTTCTCATCTTTGTCATTTCCTATTGTAAAATAATATTCCACGACATTTATAGAATTCAATTTATTCCACCATTCCCCAGTTGAGGAGGGCCCCATTTTGTTTCTAGTTTCTTTATATCATAAAAATACTGCTATGAATATTTTGATACCTATTATTATTTTCTTTTGTTTTTAACTTCTTTGCCTGGTGGAGTGGATGGATAATGAGATTAAAAAGCCATAAACAGCTTAGTGACTGCTTTTTTCTTCATGATTCCAAGTAGTTGTAATGGAACCAGAATGGTTGGACCAATTCCCAGCCCCACTCTTACTGTCTCTGGCTTCTCAAAGACCCTCCAAGAGTAACTTTCCAGTTTTTGCCTTTGCCAACCTTCCGGGGAGTACAGTGAAATCTTGTTTTAATTTTTAGTTCTCTCATTAGTGATTTAGTATATGTTTTTATATGGTTATTGATAGTTTGCATTTCTTCCTGTGAAATTTTCATTCTTTGTTTATTTTAGTAGAAATTATTTTTCATATTCTTTGGTCACTTGTTGTTGGGTGGGTTCTTCACTGATCCAGTGACTACTTATAGTCTCCTGATCCTTCTCCCTTAACCGAATATAGACTCTGGATTTGCTGCATTAATTTCCTACTCTCATTCTTCATCTCAGTCTTGAAGACTGATCAGTGAATTTCTGATAAAATGAGAGAGAACTTGAGTGACCATGGAGTTTTAGTAACTGTTCAATAAACACTTAATGATTCTGTTCAGGTCACTAGATTCAGAACCAGGAGAGATCTGACTTTTGCACTCATAATCAGGCATATGCTTTAGAAAAAAATTACTTTGACAGCTGAATGGACAATGAACTGGAATGGGAAGAGACTTGAGACAGAAAGATCAACCAGCAGGCTACTGAAGGAGTTCAGGCATGAAACAATGAGGGTATGGACTAGGGATGTGATCAGGTGAGTCGAAAGAAAGAGACCTTTCTGAGAGAGCTTGTAAAGAGTAGAAATGATAAGACTTGACAACAGATTGGATATGGGGGTGAGCACAATTAGAAGGCAAAGTGACATTGAGACTGGGAACCTAGATGCTTGGGAAAATAGTGACCCCCTTAGTAATAGGAAAGCTGAGTAGAGGGGAGGATTCTGAGGAAAGATAATGAGTTCTGTTTTAGGTGTGCTGAGTTTGGAATGTCTATAGGATGTAGAGTTTGAGATGTCTGAAGGGCAGTAGGAATATGAAAGTTATGGCTGCAGAAATGAACTTGGGAATTATATGCATATCGATGATAACTGAATCCATAAGAGTTGATAAATCACCAAGGGGAAAAACACATGGGGAGAACAGAAGAAGGCTCAAGAAAAAGCCTTGGGGGATAACTAAAGGTTAGCTGACATTTCCCTAGAGGAGAAGACAGCAAACACACTGAGGAGTGATTAAACATGTAGGAGAACAATCAGGATTGAGTAGTGTCACCAAAAACATGAGGGAAAAGTGGGTGATCAACATTGTCTATAGTGATATAAAAAGATGAGGTTTAATGAAGGGTCATTAAATCTGACAAATTAAGAGATAATTAATAACTTTGAAGAGACGAAATTTAGTTGAATGATGATGTCAGAAGCTAGATTGCAGAGGATTTAAAATAGAGTAGAGAGGAGTGGAAGGAGAGGCAAATATTATATGACTTTCTCAAAGAGTTTAGCCATGAATGAGAGGAAAGACATGGGATGATAGATGGCAGGGATGGTGGGAAAGAATGAGAGATTTATTTTTAAAGATGATGAGACTTGGGTGTATTTACAGGAACCAGGGAAACACCTACTAGACACAGAGAGATTAAAGATAGATGAAACAATCAGGATAATAGAGAATGCAGTCTGCTACATAAGATGCGATGGACTGGGATCAAACATGCATTTACATTATATTGTCAAAGAGAAGGATCATCTCTTTATGTGAGATATGGGTGGAGGAAATGATATTGGGCAGAAGACAGCTGAATAGTATTGTGAGATGAAAAGGAGAAATGAAGAGGAAGATCTTGGTGAATGGCTTTAATTTTTAATTAATATATGAGGCCAGATCCTCAGTTGAGAGGGTGAGAAGAAGGGATGCCATGGAAACCTTGCAAAGGGATTGTTAAGAGTAAATTTTGGGGTCGAGACTGACTATATTATTTAGTGGTTGCTAGGGATTTAAATTCTAAATCCCAATGAAATAAGTCAGAATGGAATGGAATTTTTATGGTGGTTTATTTACAATAGAAGGAATAAATTAAGAATGAGGAGAGAGAGAGAGAGAGAGAGAGAGAGAGAGAGAGAGAGAGAGAGAGAGAGAGAGAGAGAGAGAGAGAGAGAGAGAGAGAGAAATCTCTGCTCTGAGCCAGGGGGAGTTCAGAGGCCTCAGCCAAGGGGCCTTCCCAGAAGATTACCATGTGGTCATTCAGGAAAGCAGGCTAAGGACCCGCACAACACCAAGTCAAAGTCGACCTTCAAAGTCTGCAAAAGCCCCTCTCACAGGAAGTAACACAAAATATAAAGGCAGTTCTTTACCTCACTTCCTGTGTCTCACATGTACCAATGGTGGTTTAAACTTGGCTTAGGACAGCCCAGGGGGTCAGTCAGTTGTTTCTGATTTGTTACTTGCTAGCACATGCAGGTCACAGACCATCCTCCCCCACACTTAACCCTTAAGTGGGGGTGTATACATTCCTTGTTGCTAAAATTCTAAAGACTAAGCAGGATGGAGTAAATCTAAAATTCACAGGATAAAAAGTTTAAGAATCACCATTAAGAATCAATTCAAGGTTCAAGATAAGAAAGGGAGGATAATATATAGCCAGTGCAGGATTGATATCATCACAGAAACATATGAACAGGGAAAATATGGGTCAGTTATGCATTGAAAATAAGAAGTAATGACTCTATCATCTTCCTTATGCTCCATTGGTAGTCATTCAGTGTTATGAGAATGATAAAGACCCCCAACATGTACAATAGATCCTCTGAGGTTGAATTATGGAGGGCTATGGATAACTGTCATACAGAATGAAGAGGTGTGGCTAGGTTTTAATCTATATCTTTGAAGAGAGTATATACTTTTTTTTGTTCTATCAAACTATCAAAGTACTGAGCCAAGGCACAGTGGAATGTACTTTGGATTTGGAGTCAGGGGGCTTGAGTGTGAATTCTGTGTCTGTTACCTACTAACTGTGTGATGTTGACTAAGTCAATTCACATCTCAGGTCTTCAACCTCCTCCACCTATAAAGATGAGAAAAAGTAGGTAGACTAACTGAATTCTAAAGTACCTCTTAGTTCTAAGTCTGTGGTCCCATGAACTCTGGCTTGAATATTCAATTTTTACTATGAAGCAAAATTTAACAGTCAGGATTGAATTATTCTCAAATCTCTGGCTGATAAATTTCTTCTGTAAATCTTATTGAAGTAGAGAACATTTGGTATTACTCATCTTTGAAGCATCAGAGAACAGATGAAAAAATGCCAAACTTGAAGTCAGAGGAGCTGAGTTCAAATATTCTCTTATTAGGTACGTAATTTTGGGTACTCTCTTACCCTCTCGGGACTCAGTTTTCTCATTTGGCAAATGAGGGGATAGGACTAGAGGGTCTATAAAATTCTTTCAACTCTGAATCTCTGAGACACATTTAAAAGATTATCATTTCCAATTATTATCTCTAGGTAGATAATTCCCAGAACTACTCATCCAGTCCTACCTCTCTTCTCTTCTGAACTCCAGTCTTACACTTAACGACTACCTGTGGGCATATCAAACTCCACACAACCAAAGTAAAAGCCATTCATTATCTTTCCCCCTAATCGAGTTGATTCTGCTTTCATTCTTTCTCTTAGACTTTACTAGAAGAGCACCACCATTCTCTTCATCATGCAGCTCACAACTTTGGCATTATCCTCGACTCCTCATTTTCAGTCTACATAACCTATCTGTCCTCAAATCTTGTTTCTGCTAATGCACGTTCATTCTTCTCACATCCATTCCCTTCTCTCCACTCACATAACCATAACTCTAGCTGAGGCTTTCATCACCTCTTGCCTGGACTATTACAGTAGCCTTTTAATTAATGTCTCTGCCTAAGTCTCTCCCCATTCTTCTTCCATACAGCTGCCAAGGTGATTTGCCTACAGATTAAGTCTTTACATGCTACCTCTGTTCTAGGAGATCCAGTGACTCCCTCTTGCCCCTTAGGATCAAATATAAACTTCTTTGTAGGGGAAGATAATTTAAAGCTTTTCCTAACTTGGCTTTCAAGTCTGCTTGTAATTTTCTCTCTTCCACTTTAAATTCTGGCAATTTTCGGTTAGTAATTAGTCAGCATTTATTACTATGTGCCAAGAACTGTGTTAAGGGCAACACTAGTCTATTTGCGGTTCCTCAGAGAGTCCATTCCTTCTCTCATCTCCATGCCTTGGCACAAGTGTCCTCTTGAAGCCTAGAATGTTCTCTTGACTTAAGTCCACCTTGAATTTCTTTGGGAGTCAGCTGAAATGTCACTTTTTATAGGAGATCTTTCCTAGTCTCTTCATTTGCTAAATGTTTCTCCTTCCTTCCACTCTAATTATACTCTACATCTACCTAGCTGTTTGCATGTTCACTCCCTATTAGAATATAAACTTCTTGTGGGCAGGGACCATTTCTGCCTTTTATTCTATGTCTTTGGCACAGTGCCCAGCACATTAAAAATATTTGACAAATGCTGGTTGACAATGTAGAGATGGAGAAACTGAATGCTAGAGAAATGGGAAAGGACATAGGAAAATGGGATGAAATCCTATTTTTCCCTATGGAATTTACTTTATCTGGTATTTAGGAAAGCTAATGATGGACAAGTCCAATATGCCATGTGAATGCAATATGACTCTAGCCTAGATCTTGGTTTATAAATTGTAGATCTCAAGGAAAACCGGGTCCCAACCTTCCTTTCTTAGAAAGTTAATGGTGCTACATCAATTTTTGGTGCACTGAGACAATTTGCTTTCCAGATGGATAGAGATACTATCTCACTGTCTTAGAAATCAGAGAACTTGTTTGTCTGATGTCTGAAAAAAAAGGGAGAGGGAATTAGCTAGTTTCTAGGTTTCAACAACAACAACAACAAAAACAACAAAACACCTCTATTATCTTTAGGCAGGGTGGGTGAATTCCAATAGGTTGAATTTCCTGGTGTGGTCCAGGAACCAAACATTCCCATGTCCTTTTGTGGGAGACTTTTTCAAAACAATTTTTGGTCTGAAAGAAATGTCACTAGGACAACTTACTATCTCGCTACTCCATCCAAAGCTATATGAGTGAAGAGAGAATCTTTGTTGCCAAAGATCCAACTTTCTCCAATTAGAGTCCAAACTGGGAACCCTGAGAATTTCACTTTTGAACCTTTCTTTCTGACTCTCTTAAAGGAATAGATCATACTTCCATGGGCATTGTTAAAGAAAAGAAGGTAGAATTTTGTATTTACTGTACCAATTTATAATTAGGGAAATATTCTTTTGTGTTTTCAGATGCAGAAAAAAAAAAGCTTTGGCAAATGCTGAAAAATTCCCTAATGTCCTCAGCTAGGAAAAGGGCTAAATTTCCAGAAAATCGAATTCATATTTGCTTTCTTCCATTCACTCTTACAGACTTTAAGCCTGAGTTTCTCATGATGTGAATGCAAAAGATGTTAAATCTTTCAGGAGTGAAATGAAAGACTATTTTGTTTCGAGAAAAAGTAACCAAGGCTGGGATTTCTCCATGATAGATGCCTAGTGGTCAAAAATACTTTATTTGGGGGACTGATAGCTATTATAACAGTGAGGCTGGATGTGTATGCAGGCCCGCTCACCTTTAAATATTTTATTTTAGCTACTCCCTCAGACTCCAATGTGGTGTAGAAAAAGTGTATTAGATGTTAGGCAAGTCAGGTGTACTGGAGTTCTAGTATCAGGTTTGCTTTCAACTTTCTCTGTGATCTTAGGCAAGTCATTTCACTTTGAACCTCTATTTCCCACATCTATTGTTTCCCATTTACTCAGCTATACAGACTATTCAAACTTTAGTTGCTTCCTTTAAGATTCAGTTTGTGACACCTTCTTCAGGAGGCATTTCCTGGTCACCCCAGGTATCAATACCTTCCATTTTCCCTCTCTATATTTTGTATTTATCTATTTTTTCCCTAAGAGCCAGCAGGGGAGCTCAGTGGATAGAGCACTGAGTCTGGAGTCAGGAAGACCTAAATTCAAATGGGCCTCAGACACTTACTAGCTGTGGCAAATCACTTAACCTCTGTTTGCCTCAATCTACTGGAGAAGGAAATGGTAAACAACTCCAGTTTCTTTGCCAAGAAAATTCCACAGATGGTATTGGTGTGCTATGTATGGTCCATGGGGTTGTGAAGAGTTGAGAATGACTGAACAATAATTTTTCTACATGTTGTAGAATGGAATATTCTTTTGTCTTTGTATTTCTAGTGCTTGGCAAAGTTTCTGGCATCTAGAGAGCACTTATGGAATACTTAACTGTTGATTGGTTGAAGATATGCCAAGGTGATCTCTTCCTTCTGTCTCCTTTGCACTCTGTTCAGTTATCATCTGTCTAGGAGAAACCCTCTTCTGTGGGATAGAGTGAAAATACTCAGGGGATCAAGTTCTCATTCTGGCTCTGCCATTCTACTACCGTGGGCATATGCCATGACTTCTCTGGACTTCACTTTCTGAATATGTTGGACTGGGTGACTTGTAGTCCCTTGGCTACTTCCAACATCACAAATTACCTGATAATTCTATGACTTGACCTTTGACGAAAAGTCTGAGGCTCTGTAGGATTCTGAAGTACCTCCTGAATCATACGAGAATCAAGGTATGATTTGGAATTAGAGAACATGAATGAAAACCCCGACTCTGTCACTATCAATGTTACATTGGGCAAGTTAATTTACTGAGTCTCTGGGACTTAGTTTCCTTTTCAGTAAATTGAAGAGTTTCAACTAGAGGTCCTTTAAGGCTTCTCCTTGCGATGAATGCCAGGTTCCTATGATTCATTGACTAGAGTCAATGTTGAATATCAAACTGAATCACAGAATTGCTTGGTTCTAGCCATTTATTTATTGTTAAGGCTAAATGGATTTTCAAAGGAGCTGTGTGAGCAAAAGCTTTCAGCTGCTGATTTCAGGCCATTACTGGAGTTGTCCATTTGGATTTTATTTGAGGTTGCTATTTTGGTCAAAGTGGTACCAATTGTGACAGTGAAAGCTTGTTCTGCTGGACATACTCTTGGATGCCTTTATGTACAAATCTGATGGCTAGGCAGGGTAGGAAGTAGGGAAGCATCATAGGAAGACCACTGACTCAGGCCATTTATCATCTGAGTGACCTTCACAAATCACACTTAACTTCCCAGGCCCTACTTTTTGTTGTTGTTGTTGAGTTGTTTCAATCTTGTCTAATCTTATTGTCACCCCATTTGGCTTTTTCTTGGTAAAGATACTGGAGTGGTTTGCCAATCCTTCTCCAGCTCATTTTCTAGATAAGGAAACGGAGGCAAACAGGGTTAAGTGACATGTCCAGGGTCATGTAGCTAGCAAATGTCTGAGGCCCCATTTGAACACAAGTCTTCTTGACTCCAGGCCTGACACTCTACTGTACCACCTACCTGTCCTAGGTCTTAGTTTGATCATCTGAAAAATGAGGAAGTTTAGTTTGGTGCCAGCCAGTTAAATCAACAAGCATTTATTATGCAATCTACTATGTGCCAAGAACTGTACAGAGTTCTGGTGGTGACAAAGAATGCAAAAGACAATTTTGCCCACAAGGAGTTCACAGTCTAATGGGTAAGACAACATGCAAGCATTTAGGTACAAACAAAATAGAGATATAAGCAACAGAGTGTATGTAGGGTGTATGTAGAGTGTAAGAGGATTTAGAAGAGGCTTTTTATATAAGGTGGGATATTAATCCTAACTCAGAAGAAGCTGAGAAATCCAAGAGATGGAGATGAGGAGAAAGAGAAGATACCCAGCATTGAGAAATGGGCTGTAAGGAATAGCCAGGAGTCCAGCATAGTGATAGGTGGGCAGAGTGTGGGGAGAAGATGGTGGTGGAAGTCAGGTAGGAAAGGTTCAGGTTATAAAGGGTTTTTAATACCAAACAGAAGATTTTATATTTGATCCTAGATGTAAGATGGAACAACAGGAATTTATTGAATGGCAAGGTGCAGTGGGCAGAGAGTGGTGATATGGCCAAACCTGAATTTTAAGCAGCCATACTCTAAGAGCAGTGGTAGAAATTTCATATAAAAATAGGGGCTATGAAACCCCTTCATATTGACTGAGAAAACCATAAATGAATATTATCTACATTTATTTTATTAAATAACTTACAATTACATTTTAATCTGGTTCAGCCATATTCAGAAATGGTGTGGGAAAGTGAGGGGGATGTTTGACACTTTTATTTCTTCCAAGTCTATATCTATGATTGTATGGAAATGAGCTTTGTTCATTAATTCACTGTGTAACCTTGGAGATGGTCATTTCTTTTCTTTGGATCTCATTTTGCTCATAGATAAAGTGAAGGATTCATCTTTAGTGGGAGAAGATACAACTATTAAGTTTTAGGTACTACAGAATGTGATCTTTAGGGTTCATTCTAGGTTGGAAGTTAATGGCTTCTGTGCAGGAGTATGGCTTTGGAGTCAGATGACCTGGATTTAAAATCTGCCTCTGATTTTCGGGACAGTCATTGAACTTCCTTGATGAGTTTCCTCATCAGGGAGAAAAAAATGACTGACCTAATTGGCCTCCATAAACCCATCATCTAGGTCTACTCTCTCAGTAGAAGAGGCCTCTCTTGAGGCTAGTCCCTTCAGAAAATCCAGGAAAGGAGTCATCTTTTTTCACTCACCCCACATGGTAGTTTTAAGGAAAGTAGAAGCAGTCCAAGATCCTCAGTCAGAAATCCTCCAAAGTCAAGTTGAAGATGAAAGCCTGATAAGGCTTTTCACAGGAAGTTCTTGGCACTTTTAAAGACCATTCCTTTTTTGTTACTTCCTGTGACTTCCTTCCATTTTATGTGTGCCAATTAAAGCTAAAGCATTGCTTAGGACTGCCCAGAGGGCAGTCAGTCAATTCTGATTCATCCCCCACTATTGCACATGTGGGTCACAGACCTCCCCCACTCAAGTGTAAGTGGGATGTATATGCTTCTGGTGATTAAATCTAACAATGGGCAGGGGAGAGTTAATCCCATATTCACACTGAAAAGGAGTATGATATCTGAAGACCCTTGTAGCTTTAAATTAAGATCCTATTATCTTTAAACTTGTTATTTGTTTTAATTTTTGGGGGTCCTATTATCTTTTAATTGAAATCATGCTTCATATATCTTTATATAGCCAGGGGTTCTTTACTTGGGGTGTGCAAACAATAAAAGAATATTTTGGTAATTGTATTTAAATATAATTAGTTTCCTTTATGGTCCTCTGTATTTTGTGTATTCAAAATATTATTCTGAGAGGAAGTCCATACCAGAATGCTATAGAAGTCCATGGTACCCACCAAGTCGAGAACCCTATGCTCTTAAAGGTTAAGGACCCCTATACTATAGACTAAACTGGAGAGGGCAGTGATTCCGTTTTAGTAAAATCTTTTATCTTTCTTTGTGCCTCATACAATGCTCTGCATACAAGAGGAACTTAATAAGTATCGATCAAGTTGAAATGGATCTCTGGTGCCTCCTCATGGGCCCTTGATAAATGTGTATTGATTTATGAAAAGGAGACCGAGGTTTGGTCCTGGTCGACTCTTAATTTGTGTGACTTTTATTGAGGCACAACTTTTCTGAGATTCAAATTCTGTTGAATTACGTCATGATGAGTACCACATGACACTGCAAAACTGGAAATTGAGTATATTTCACCAAACGAGAAGTGACTTTTTAATGACTCAGAAGCCATTCCTGAACCAACTGTCTGTATGCAATTACCCCAACACATGAGGGCAAAGATAATACAGACCTAGAAGAAAGATTTACATGCATGAAAGGGCAGGCAATAAAAAAAAAATATTTATCTGACCCATTGAAACAACTTATTGATGCAAAAATTAGGAAATAGATGGAAGAAAGGATATTGCCATTCATCATGATCAATTTGTACAGAAATTTAACAGATCTAAATAATTGTTCTGATGAGGAGACAAAAAAAAGTTTCAAACCTGCCTTACTCATAAACGCTTGATCCATTGCCAGGCAAAGAGTGATGAAGGCCAAAGGTAGCCTCGGTTTAAAATGGAAATTCGTTTGTAAAATATTGCAGAGAAGAGCTGTGGAAATTTATGAGCAGTTCCACCTCACAACACAGATGGAAGGACAGAGAAAATTTAAAGAAAGTTTGCCTAGAAACCCAACTAAGGAACAATGTATTGAAGTGAATATAACACTGGATTAAGAATCAGAAAGACCTGGGCTTGGGTCTTTCCCATTTCCAGCCCCCTCAACTAATATTGGCTGTGTGACCTTGAGTAAGTCACTTACCCTCTTTAGGTCTTGGTTTCCTCTAAATTAGATGTCTAAGATCCCTTCTGGCTCTAAATCTGTGTAATATAAAGACACATACAGATGAAACTTGGAGGACCATGAATAAAAGAAAGATGAAAAAGATCTTTGAAGATATTTACAACAAATTCTTTTCATCATAAAGCAGGGGTCCCCAAACTACGGCCCGCAGGCCACATGTGGCCCCTTGAGGCCATGTATCTGGCCCCCACCGCACTTCCAGAAGGGGCACCTCTTTCATTGGTGGTCAATGAGAGGAGCACTGGATGTGACAGTGCTTCAAAGCGTGGCATAGTTCACATATAGTACTTCTTTCGGTGACATAATCCTTTGTGTGGCGCCTTAGAATGTGGAGTCGTGCAAAGGATTATGTAGCTGCACAATGGAAGGCATCAGCATGGTGAATGGCGCTCTGGGGGAGGGGATTCCACACTGTGTATACTGCTGCCCAGTTAGGGTTAGGGTTAGGGTTAGGATTTTATAGTCCAGCCCTCCAAGGGTCTGAGGAACAGTGAATTGGCCCCCTGTGTAAAAAGTTTGGGGACCCCTGCCATAAAGTATAGTGGAAGTAAGATATTTGCACTTGAATATGCCAGTCCCAGATTCTTGAGAAAATAGGATTATCAGTGAAAAAAACAAAGATAGTAAAGGCATGTGGACTAGACCAATTATATGCTGGTGATGAAACAATCTGGGAGATATTTAAGGATTTATTCTCAAGGTATCCTAAAAAAGGGGAAGTTTCCTACCAAAAATGTGGGAATACCAAAAATGTGGGAAAAACTTTGCATTTATTTATTACCTCCCACCCCAAATAATTAAGTAATATCAATTGTTATTACATTCATAGTTTTCTATTCATGGAAAAATACTCTCTCTATACTAATGGCATTTTTGAAGTATACTAGAAGGGAATAGGCAAGCCGTTTGGCAAGAGGTCACATCTTTTATCATCACATAATTGGGTGAAAGATTTAGAGAATACAAATTCCCTCTATGCTTATTTGTTGTTGCTTTTGACTAGAATGTATCCTAATACCTTTGTTCTTCTTCTTTCACTGTGGAGATTCCAAGGGCTCAAGAAATGATTCATGGAGGGAGGCAAGGAGGAAGGATGAGGCCTTCCACTGAAAATGAGTTTACTTCTAAATATTTCTGTGAGAGAGCAGATAAAAGAGATAGGCTAGCCCAGAGGGAACAAAAAGTGCCTCTTTCTCAAGGAGCTGCATGACAGGACAAGAGGGCCATTATTTGTACTTCTTTGCTCTCTTTTCCTTTTCTTTTGTACCTCTGAGGGAACACCTGGAGACTAAGTGGAGAGGTTCAAACACTGGCCAATCCTTCCCAGAAGCAACATAGATGTGATGGCTACCATGACTTCCACATCCTGTAGGTGGGTTAGACAAGGAATTCAATGCCTTTGCTTCTATTTTTTTAGTTCGTGAGCCTGGAATGGTGAATAAAGGCTCCTTCACTCTTCCTTTTTCACAAACCTCAGGGACGTGTGTGTGTGTTCGAGATTTTCCCCTACTTATATATCAGAAGATATGGAAGGAGGATTAGGAGGTAGAGAAGGCTGATAAGATCTTTTCTCCACACAGGAGGGTTTGATCTAGGTTCCTTTTCAGTTTATTCAGTGTTTAATTTTTAAGAGGGACCTGTTATGCTTGCCACCCTCATGGAAGAGAGGAAGCGTGGAGTCCAAGACAAGGAGTCCCCTATAGCCAGTGAGTTTCCAGATATTCCATTTGAAGACATTGTATAAATTGAATCACGCCTCAGAATATTACAGAGCTTCTTAAATAAGATCTAATCCCTCGAGAAACCCACGTTGGTAAAGAATGCCTCGTGTCTAGAGGATGATATCTAGTTGGATAGACAAGCTATAGAGTTTTTCCATAAGTAGGTGTATATGTATATCTATGTGTATGTGTATATTGTATATGTTTAAGGGCATGGTTATGCCATGTATATGTATGTATCTTATGTGTATATATCAGTGAAGGAAGGAGAATGTTGTATATATGCACATATAAATGTTTTTATAGCACCCGCTATGTGCGGGGCATTGTGCTAAGCACAATATTATAAATATTATCTTATTTGATCCTCCCAACAACCCTGAAAGGCAGGTGCTCTAATTATCCATACTTTGCAGTTGAGGAAAACAGAGGTTAAGTGACTTGTCCAGGGTCACATAACTAGTAAGTGCTGGAGGCTAGATTGTTGCAGATGGATAATTAGCTAGGCTTGTAATTAAGGAGGGAGAGAATGAGTCAGATTACTTTTTAAAAACAGCAAAATACTTTGAATGACCTCGAGCTTCTTTTTGAGACAAAGGGCTAGCTTTTGAGCAGCACCGTTCTTCAAGTGATAGTGTATGATTGCAAAACCCAGCCTCTGACCCTCACCTGACACCCAGCTCTCACTTGTGGCTCCTAGTAGCTGCTAGCATGCGGCAGTGGCCACACCCCAGGCAACGGCGTCAACAGGCCGGCTAAACCTTGTGAGGGTAGCCATCGGGTCGCCGACCCCTGGTGAACCAGGGCTTTGCTCACCCACCATGTGAAGACTGCTTCGGCCGAACAGGAGGAAGAAACCAACAAGAAGGTTCAACGGCTGAGATGGCGACGCAGCAAAGCACTGTGGAGTGCTTAGGGCATGTTGGAGCACAAAAGACAACAGGGCCATCCAATGCAGCTGAGGAAGTCTCCAGGTGTAACGACTTTTCGTGCCACTGGACCCAGGCTTCCAACGCCAGGAGAGTGGGACTATCTCTGTGCACCGACTTTTCCACTTAAATCTTCATGCACAGGTGTCTTTGTGCACACTCATCTACACCACAGATGAAAGCGCACAAAGACAATCGTCATCCTCAGTTACCGAGAGACTACTATAGAGTTCCTTAAGAGCTGAAATCAGCAATCATTCAGAAACAGGGGCAAGAAGCACACTGTGTGTTACATGTAAGACTTAAAGGCTTAGAAGATGTCACCAATGAAAAATCTGACCTGGAAAAAAGATGACTCAATCAGATGACAAGAATGAGGCATGACCAGTGAAGGATCCATTGTTGTCCTTGAGTCTTCAAGAGAATAGGAGGAAGGTGCCTAGTATATTAGTCGGGCCCCTGGGACAAACTGCCTGGATTGGCTATAGTTCACATTGTCAAGGAATGCTCACATGGATGAGAGATCTGTTAAATAATTGAAGAGTTACATGGAAGGCAAACGGTAACATGCTCAACAAATTGAATTTATGTTTGAAAAGCCAGGAGATCAGAAGGACCCTGGCCTTTTATAATTCAGAAACTGATCATAGGAGACAGCTCGATCTGATTATCAAGAAGGGGGAGGTGGAGGAAAGTAGACTTGGAACTGATGCCAGGCAAATTAAAGATAATTAGATCAGTATCTCTGCTATTTGATAAAAAACAACCCCTGTGGTCTGCATTACCTTCCCTAGCTGACTAGTCCTGCATGAAGCAACAGATAAATGGCAAACTCAAGAACACCCCCTCAGGAATCAGAAACTCCCTTTAAAGTGCACATCTCTGGGAAGACCCGAGCAAGAATATCCTTTAGGCCACTTGATGGTGATGAGGAGCCTCGTTAGACTTGGGGGCTATTGGCTTATTTCACAGGACCCGTCTCATTGTGACTGAGTATAAATAATAATCATCATAGCTAGTCTATAGTGCTTTAAAATTGGCGATGCACTTGACGTGTTATCTCACGTGACCCTTCCTACAACCCCGTGTGGCAGGGATGATTATTATCTCCATTTTCCAAATAGAGAAACTCAGGCTGAGAGAGGTAAAGTGATTTTCAAGGGTCTTGCAGATGAAGCAAATTTTGAACTCAGTTCAGCACTCTTAACCACTGTGCCAACTAGATGCCTCAAATAGGTGAACTTATTTTTTTGTATAATGAATGTTGCACCGATGCATACAACTATTCTTCAAATTTATGTAGAGGTAGGGAGATAGTTAGGTCACTCAGTGGACTGAATGCCAGACCTGGAGTTGGGAAGACTCACCTTCTTGAATTTGAAGCTGGCCTCAGACATTTACTAGATATCTGACTCTGAGCAAGTCACTTAACAATGTTTGTCTCAGTTTCCCCATCCATAAAATGAACCGGAGAAGGAAATGGCAAATCACTTCAGTATCTTTGCCAAGAAACCCTAAATGAGGTCATGAAGAGTTGAACATGACTGAAACGAATGAACAACAACAACAAATGCAGCTGTAGAATTCATTGATATAGATTTATTTATTCTAAGAACATTTCTAAATACAGAGTTCCTTTTTGTTATTGTACATTTCCCATGTAATAGGGGATAGTGTGTTAGACTTACAATTGAGAAGGCCTGCATTCAAATCTTCTCTTTGACACTTATGAGCTGTGTTACCCTGGACAAGTCACTTAACTCTCTGAATCTCTTGCCTCTTTAAAGTTATCATACCAGATTGAATTGCTCATCATTTCCAAGAGGGAGAGGGAGAGGGAAAGGAGGGAAGGAGACAATTTGGATCTTATAATATCAGAAAACATGTTGAAAATTGTTCTTATGTATAATTGGGAAAATAAAATATCTTTTAAAATAAAGAAAAGTTTTTCATTATAGAAGAGTTGCAATCATAGATCCTGATCATTGCTGTTTTAATGAACACATATTAACTGTACAAATACTATCACATAGTGGAATGAGAATTTTTTTTAGCTTTAAAAAAGGGTCCTCATACTTGAAAGAGGGTCAGCCATGTCAGTGTAAAGAAGAAGATCCAAGAACCCTCTGAAACATAGTGGGTGGCTGGAGTTAGGCAGATCACGTAGCCTCTCCATCTTCCTCCAGACAATTCTGGCGATATCTCAGTTATAGAGAAGATGCCTACCTGTGATGGCAGAGGGAACTTCCTCATCTCGGAGTTCCCTGTTATCAACAAAAATATAGGTCCAGTCTTTATCTCTGTCATACTTGAAAAGAGATCAAGAGCTACTGGCTCTTGATGGCCTGCTCTACTATAAATGGAGCAAACAGAAAAAACCAACAACACACTAGCTGATTTCCTTTGGCATAAATAGAAGCAAGAGGCAGTGTGGTTTAATGGTTAGAGATCTGGACTCACCATTAGGAAGATTCCCATCTGATCCATGCTGGTTGTGTTACTCTGGGCAAATCACTTCATCTCTCAGGGCATAGGCAACCTCCAAGACTATAAATTACTGAGTAGTTGCTGACCTGAATTGGTATGAGGCCTTTCCTTTCCTTTCCTTTCCTTTCCTTTCCTTTCCTTTCCTTTCCTTTCCTTTCCTTTCCTTTCCTTTCCTTTCCTTTCCTTTCCTTTCCTTTCCTTTCCTTTCCTTTCCTTTCCTTTCCTTTCCTTTCCTTTCCTTTCCTTTCCTTTCCTTTGCTTTCCTTTGCTTTCCTTTCCTTTCCTTTCCTTTCCTTTCCTTTCCTTTCCTTTCCTTTCCTTTCCTTTCCTTTCCTTTCCTTTCCTTTCCTTTCCTTTCCTTTCCTTTCCTTTCCTTTGCTTTGCTTTGCTTTGCTTTGCTTTGCTTTGCTTTGCTTTGCTTTCCTTTCCTTTCCTTTCCTTTCCTTTCCTTTCCTTTCCTTTCCTTTCCTTTCCTTTCCTTTCCTTTCCTTTCCTTTCCTTTCCTTTCCTTTCCTTTGCTTTCCTTTGCTTTCCTTTCCTTTCCCATCCTTCCACCTTAGAATCAATATCATGTATTGGTTCTAAGGCAGAAGAGTGGCAAGAGCTGGGCAATGGGGGTTGTGATTTGCCCAGTATCACACAGCTGGGAAGTGTCTGAGGTCAAATTTGAACCGGGGACCTCCCATCTCTGGGCCTGGTTTTTAATCCACTGAGCTCCCCAGCTGCCCTCTGTGGTTTTTCTTGATAAGAGGTCCTGTTAACAATGAAATTAAAGGTCTGGGTAAACAAAATCTTGCAGCCATTCTACTGGAAACCAGTTTCTAACTCTTTAATATTTCCATGTAGCTGGCTTGAATTCAGAGCATGGGAGAATGTGTACTGTGCTAGGAACTGGGGGATCTGGGTTCTAGTTTAACTCTGAAATTAGGTTGCTGTATGGACCTTGCTTGGGAAATTCCCTTTAGCAACCTGGACCTGAGTTTTCTTCTTTTTAAATGAGGCATGCGAGGGGTAGAGGGAATGGATTGAGGTGAGGACCAGGGCTTGGAGTCAAGAATTTCCAAATTCAAACCCTGCTTGAGATACTACCTAGTTGGGTAAGTCATTTAATATCAACCTCAGTTTCCTTATACATAAAATGGGTATAATACTAAGCACCTATGACCTCGGGTTGTTGCGAGGATCAAATGGCATAATGTACGGAAGGTACTCGGCCAGCCTTAAAGAACTAGAGAAATGCTGGCTTTCTCTAAGGTTCTTCCCGCTGCTGACTCGCTGTGCCTATAGGGCAGATGCCTGGAATGTTGTGCTAATTGCCCTTGAGTAGCAGAATGGCTTCTACCAATGGCCTCTCTAATGAACATATTTTGGAGGAGAACGTTTCCAGGAACCGTGACCATTTGGCTGGTGTGGTATTTGTAGCAAATTATCCTATTCAGCATCATTCACTCTTCTTCCTATGAGTATTGTAGGCTCGACTTCGCACTGCCCATTGATAAGTGAAGAACAATGTTATCACAAGGGAGCAGGCTCTTTGGCACAGGAGTCATTGGTCCATTGGGCATAAATTCTGCGTAGTTTTCTGGGTGGGGGAGCTTCCAGGGTGGCTGAAAGGGCAGATTTTGGCTAAGATTGAACTGTCTCTGAAGTCGGAATGCCCTTTATGGCTAGAGATTAGGAAGCACTGACTGAGCTACCTTCTTGAAGGCAATCCTTAAAACTCATCTCCTCCATAAAGACTTTCCTGAATTATTCTGCCTCTTCTTATGGGTTCTAGTGTAGTTCTAGTCTGAACCTCTGCTTAAGAATTGTCTGTGGCTCGCTATGGCTTCAATTTTCCTTGCCTGGCACTCAAGGCTTTCCACAATTTGGGACAGCTCTTCTTTTCTAAACTTCTTTCATGCGACTCACCTTCCCTGCAACCAGACTTGAATTCTCTTTGCCCTCTGAACCATGCAATGCTCTCTTATCTAAGGTTACCCTTGATTAAGCCCTTCTCTCTGCCTGAAATGCCCACCTTTCTCCTCCTTTGCTCATTGAATTCCTCCTTGTCCTGTAATCCAAACTCGAATGCCACTCCCTGATGCTCCTCTGGCTCTGGATCTCATCCTTCAGACCCCGCAGAATTGACAACAATCAATCAACAGCATGTATTAAGCTCTTATGAGTCAAGCAGAATGCTAAACATTGAACGTTGCTTTGGACCCCTCCAGAACACTCAGACTGTGAGATTATGCAGCGAAACCCCAAGGAGAGTACGTTGGTCTAGGAGACAAGAGACCTGGCCTCGATCTGATTCAGTTTAACCTTTCTTAAGGAGCTATTTTATGTAGGGCATTGTACTTTGAGGCCTAGCTCTGCTGCTATTTAAATGTGGGAGCTTGAGTAAATCATAGCAGCCGAAATCTAGAACTGGAAGGAAAACTCGAGGTCATTTAGTCCAGCTTTTTCATTTTACAGATCAGCAAACTGAGGTCCATGAAGGTCAAGAGACTTGCCCAAGATCACACAAGTGGCAGAATAAGATTCAAAACTGACTCCAAAACTCTTTCACTTCAAGTCACTTCTGGTTTCAGTTTTCTCTTTGTAAAATATAAGGTCCTTCCAGGCTCTGACTATCCATGACTCTGTTACTCAGTGACCATGTGTTCTAGTGAGGTATGAGAATGAATTCAGGAGGAAGGGGAAGCTAGGCTGCTTAGTGGCTAGAAAGCCAGGCCTAGAGATGGGGTAGTCCCAGGTTCAAATCTGAACTCAGACACTTCCTAGCTATATGACCCTGGGCAAGTCACTTAACTCCAATGGCCAAGCCCTTACCATTCTTCTGTTTTGGAGCGGATACTTAGTATTGATTCTAAGACAGAAGGTAAAAGTTAAAAAAAAAAGAATTTAGGGATAAGCATGGTGGATTGGAAAGGATATTGGGAAGAAGAGAGACCTGAGTTCATATCCCACTACCAACACTTACTAGCTTGTTGAGAAATAAAGAGACTGCTCAGGCTAACACAGCCAGAAAGTGTCTAAGGATTTGTGTCTTAACTCCAGGTCCAGCGCTTTATCCGCTACCCTGTGTGGCTGTTCTAACTATTGGAGGTGGGTTTGAATATGCATTATTTGACTCCAGAGTGACCATTCTTCCCACTATGACTCACAAACTTCTTGGTAGAAAATGACCTGAACTTGGAATTGGGAAACATTTTCAAACCTAGTTTGGGCATAATTATCTAGGTGGGCATTGGAAAGTGACTTCACCATTGGGAATCTCCATTTTTCCATCTGTAAAATGGATATAAATAATTAACTTTGTTGTTGTTCAGTCATATTTGACTTTGTGACTTCAGTGACTTCAGTGACTTGGCAAAGGTACTGGAGTTGTTTTGATGTGGGCAAGGCTGATTGGGGTCTCATCCAAAGATCAGACTGCTGCCAGCATGAGGGAACAAGCTTTATTCCAAGAGAATATAGTAATAGAGTGGCTATAGACCGGAAGGTAAGCCCAGTGAGGAGGGGTTTTCAGGAATGCTTTTTATCTTGATTGGTTACTAAGGAAGGGGTCATTTGGGCAGTTGTGGCCCTGCTGTCTCCAAAGAACTGATGTCAATTTATCCATCACCCACTTTGGTCTACATGGCTTTACCCATGATCCACTCTGTTTGCCCACTGATGGGGAGCAGACCACAATGTAAATGGGATGCTCATGATATGAGAAATACTCCAGGGCAACTTTCTGTCAAATTTTGCTCTTTTCTGCACAGACTCTAAAAAAGGCAATGATTGTGGAAACTGAACTGCCTCTACTTGCTGTTCAAAGACCCTCTATTAAGGACCTAAAGATTGATGTAAAGGGTTTTCTGATAATTATAAATTTAAGCAACCCATGCATTATTTGAAAGGTAACTCCCCTATTAATCAGCTAATTATTGTTTCTATGATCTTTTGATTGTTTATAGCTATTTGGCAAGGTTTGTGGGACATTTTAATTCACATTAATTTGTCATTTTCTTATCCAGCTCATTTTACATATGGGGAAACTGAGACAAACAGGGTTAAGTGACTTGCTTAGGGGCACATAGCTAGTAAACATCTGAGGCTAGATTTGAATTCAGGTATTCCTGATCCTAGACCTGGCACTCTATCTGTACCACATAGCTGCCTGAGTATAATAATGCCAATAGCCCTTATATCACAGGGTTTTTTTCTTTTGAGAATAACACTAAAAAAACCCATACAAATGTGAACTTGTATAATTGAGACCTGATGTACATCAGTCTATGTTTACATGTTATTGATGATGAATTGAGTCAGTCCATTTACCTGGGTGTGATGTTGTACAGACATTTAGTCTGTACATGCGTTTAGTCTGGATTATTTTGGAGATATATTTAGAGAAAGAGAAGAAAGGAAGATATCTGAGCTACCTGCTTTATGCAGTTTTCTTGGGGCTGCATTAATTGGGACCACTCCAGAAGGGAGGCATATATGGAGCTGAATAATAACAGCAATCTTAGAATCGTAGCATCTCAGAGATGAAAGGGGCCTCAGATGTCCTCTAGGCAAATGTCCCTTACCAAGAATCCCCGCTTTAGTCTGTATCTGAGAAGTGATCATACAGATTTTTCTTAAAGAAAAGCAGAGCTGGAGAGCTCACTGCCTCATAATGAATCAGCCCATTTTCATTTTGGATAGTACTAATAGTGAGAAAGATTTTCCTTACATCAAGCCTAGATTTTCCTCTTCTATCCATTGTTCCAAGGGGAAGCCCATCTTCAGAATCTGAGCAAAATGAGTCCATTTCTATTTCCATATGATACCCTTCAAATGCCTGACCATCACTCCTACATCTCTTCTCCAGGATAAACAGCCTCAATTCCTTCATGTGATTTTCTTTCCTTTAGTATTACTTTACAATCCTGGTCCCTCTCTTCTGAACGTTCTCTGTTTTTCCTAAAATGTGGCCACTATACCTAAACCCTGTAATCCAAATGTTGTCTTACCAGGACAGAGTAGACAATCTTCTCCCCATTCTTGTACAGCATGCCTCTACAACATCTCAACTCTGATTCATATCAAGCTGAGTAAAACCCCCCAGAAGTTTTTGGGCAAACAACTGCTTGGTTACACTTCCCTCAACTTGTGTAAATGAATTTTTGAGGCCATGTCACATTTTACATTTCTCCATAAGAAATGCCAACTTTTTCATTTCAGCCTGATGTTCTGGATTGTCAAGGTCTTTTTGTATCGCATGTCCATCACCCAATGGGTTAAATAGTCCTCCCAGCTTTGCGTTATTTGCAGATTTGACAGAGGTGTCCTCTAAGTCTTTAGCCAAGTTATTAACAAAAAATGTGATGAGTAAAGGGTCTTATTTCAGTAGTTTCTTGTCTATATTCCCTTAAACTTCAATCCAGTCATATTATTAAGACTTTTGAGACTCATTCGTAAGAGGTGGAGGAAACATGCCCGTCTGCTTATCTTACATTTATGATATATGGTGTATGATAGGTCCCAGAGACATCTTTAACACCTCTAGGCTCTCCTGTAAAAGAGCTTGGCGCCTATTAGATGAAACACAACAAAATCTTTTTTATTTTTACTGTTACTTTATAGTAATGGAACTGAAACAGAAACCAGGAGTACAATATGATTTACTTTACTAGTAGTTCAAGGATTCCAAAAGCTATTTTGTATCTTAACATCTACAAAGGATAGTGGGAAAACACTAAATCTCATTTAATTTCTTTTTTTTTTTAAATTAACCCCTCAAAACCTTACCTTTTGTCTTAGAATCAATATTATATTGCATATTGGTTCCAAGGCAGAAAAGGGGGAAGGGCTAAGCAAAGAGGTTAAGGGACTGCCCAGGGTCCCACAGCTAGGAAATGGTTGAGGCCAGATTTGAATGCCGGATCTCCTGTTTCTAGGCCTATTTCTCAGTCCACTGAATCGTCTATCTTATTTATTTTCTCATCACATCACTTTTTTACACTCTTGGATGCACTCATAAAATATTAGATTATCTTCCTACATTTCTGGTTGTGTGTGTGTGTGTGTGTGTGTGCACTGATAACATTTAAAAATTGCATTTGTCATTATCAACGCCTGATGTACTTGGGAACGTAATGATTTACAGATCCAGAAAAATCTGAAACTAGAAGAGACCTTGGAGAGTTAGTGTCTGTCTCTCATTTTACAAATGAGGAAACTGAATCGCAGTGACTTACTTGACTATGCTTGGCAGGCCCAGGATAAGAACTCAGGCCTCCCGACTCCTGGTTCAATGTGCTTTTCTCTACATTAAATGTACTTAAACTTATGGTGATAATATAAGGTGCAGCATCACTTTGTAAAGAATTTGTAATCAGGAGACTGAGATTCAGATCCCAAGTCTGCTGTCCAAGGGCTGTGAGATCATGGACAAGTTGCTTAATCGCTTTGAGATTCAATTTCCTCATGTTTAAAATGGGCATCCTAATGCCAGCTCATGGAGTGGTTGTGAAGAAAGTACCTTGTAAAGCTTAGCACACCATGGAAATGACATTATCATTGAACTATGCTCCAATTATGGTGTCAGGAGGAGAAAATGATTTCCTGCTTTCATTACTTAGCTTTTCAGATGTTTGCAGCAAGAACAAGATTCTAGCCCAAAGCACGAAGTAATAGAGAGCTTCCTCAGAGACCGATAGGGCTACTCCCCTGAAACATCTGACAATTGGAGGTACTTTGCACCCAGTCTTAATCAGCCTGTGGCACAATGCCTACAGACAGCAGCACGAGCCTTTAAAGATCTCCATAGAACGTGTCCAACTTTCTGTATGTGAGGGATAGTCATCGACGGAGAGTGAGCCGAGCCTAGAATTATAAAACGAGAGGAAAATGGGCTAGATGGCTTTTGGAACATGGCAAAACGGTTTGATGAACTCCAAGTTTCCCCACAGAGCAAACCCCCATCTTTTCAATACAAACATTTTTACCAGACCTGGAATGCCATTGCCTTAGAAGAACTAAGGCTGCATATCACACACGGAGACAATAGGAGGACCCATGGCCACTGTGAACAAGTGACAACATAGGACCCATTAGGAGCTCTGGAGAAGAATAATTGTAAAGAATTCCATCAAAGAATTCTATGACAGAGAGATGGACATGTCACGTGGCAAGAGTGAGAATGGCAAAGCCCTTCTGTCGTATCCTGGAAATGTTGAGAGAAATGGAAGAATTCCAAGGTAGACTTTCTTTTTCGATTCTGAGAATATTTTATTTTTTTTTCTTCAATTACATGTAAAAATAATTTTAACCTTAATTTTTAAACACATTTGAGCCAAATTGTCCCTGTCTTATCCTCTTTCATTCCCCACTCCCTTCCCTGAGATAGCAAGTAATCTACTACAGATTTTGCATGTGCCATAAGATAAAACATTTTCCCATGTTAGTCATTTTGTAGAAGAGAAATTGAACAAAAATGTAGACAAAAATGAAGAAAGTGAAATATAGTATGTTTTAGACTGCATTCAGACTCCATTACTTTGGAGGCAGATAGCATTTTCCATTTTCTGGCAAACTTTTGGAAGAACATGGGTGTGAGTTGCCTAGGATGGGAAGGCATAGATAAATTGCATCTATATCTTTAGAGAGAAGAGCAAAATGGATGAGATCATGAATCCATTTGACTATCTGAGAGTGATCATTTCCACAAACACTCCAGTAATCTGTGTAAATAGAAATGCTTCTATAGAGCCACAGTGATGCCTTGTTACTAGCAAGTAGATATAGATTGGACTAGATAACTTGCAAGGTTCTCTCCAACTTGGAAACCTTTTAATTCTATGAATTTCTGAATAATAAACAGACTTTCTAAATATTCAATCAAACAGTGAGCCAGTAAGAAAAAGTATTCTCATTCAGTGTGGGATCTACATATCTTGCCTATTTTCTGATATACTAATAAAAATGATCATTATGGCCTGTAGGCATCCCTATAACTTTGAGAAGCTACTTTTTTGACCTATTGAATGTAAAAAATGGCCTGGCTCTGCCTCCCAGATTTTCCAGGTACTCCCTCCATCTTCACACAAACTGTGTTCAATCCTGCCCATAATCAGACCTGAGAGCCTGACTCTGGAGGGATCAACATTTCTTTTTGGCCTTTATGCTATCTCCAAATTGAATCTTAGGTATAGTTTATGACTAGGTCTTCCTGGAGACAATTAAAATGGTTTTCTTCTGCAAAGATATTCACTATATAATGTAAGTACTGGGCATCGAACAGCTTTGGGTTTACCCACCACATGGAGGACTCAGAAGCGTTCATAAAGAAATTTCAGAAAAAATAATTTTATTTGACTCCCTCAGATGGTAAGGACCTATTGTGGAATTGATAAACACATTTTCCAGTCTCCTTAGATTTGCACTATCTGATTAGCTCACAGCAATAATGTGGAGTGTCGATAAGGTCAAGATGGCAAACCAGTCTTTTTACTTACTGGTGGTCCTCTTCTGAGAAGTAGGGAAATTGATTCCCCTGATTGTTAGTGCCATCCCTCCGAAACTTCCTTTTATTTAACTACTTTCTATATATTTGTAATTTTTACCTATTTGCTTTACATTTATGCGCTATATATATCATCTAGTTGTCCATCCATGACTCTCTCTCTCTCTCTCTCTCTCTCTCTCTCTCTCTCTCTCTCTCTCTCTCTCTCTCTCTCTCTCTCTCTCTCCTTCAGTAAAGGAATTCATTAAATTGATGAGGGATTCCTTTGACCAACCCTTTGACCAACTATATATAGTTGTATATGGTTATACAACTATACTCCCATTTGTCAAATGCCTTAAGGTTTATAAAGGTCTTTCTAGTGGTATAGTAGCTAGAACGTCAATTTTGCAGCCAGAAAGAACAGAGGTCAAGTCTAAACATCTGAAACAGGTTGGCTATGTGACCCTGGGCAAGTTATTTAACCTCTTGGAGTTCTAGGCAACACTCTAAAACTATAAGTTACAGAGAAGATAGTCCTGGCCTTTGTTAGTAAAATGGACTGTCCTCACAATGAAATTGTCAACAACAGTGAAATCATGGGGCCTATTCCTATGCCTGTTTTACAGGTGAAGAAATTGAGGCTCAATCAGCCAGTCAATTAGCTTTTATTAAGTATCTCACTGTGTCAGGTCTGTGCTAAATACTGAAAGGCTCAGAGAAAGGCCAGGACTTTCCTCATTTTTTTCAGAGCTGTGATTCAAAGCAAATTCTCTTGACTCCAGGTGCTATACCCCACATCTGTCAATTTCTCAAATGATAATAGAATAACGATATCTTGTGGTTCTCAGAATGACGACTTTATAAGTGGTCAAGCCAGGGAAGCTGACCATACCTTATATTTATTAAAAATTACTTTTCTCCTAGCAAACTCTACATAATTTATAATTGAGGAGCACGGTAAAGTGAAATTGTCCTCCATATGTTGAAAGCTAATGACTTCATGCCTTTTGACATTATTATATTATTATATATTATATATATTATTATGTATTATATATATTATATATAATTATAGTTTCAGGAATGCTAAATCCATTCTTGGTCCCCATTACTCCTCCCAATCTGGCCAAAGCATTTTATATAAATGTGAGGAACAATGTTGATATTGTTCTAATCTTTCATTCTATTTTTTTAAATAATGAAAAAACTGTCTCCAGAATACTGTATTTTGGAGTCTGTCCACATAGATGTATTGTCTTCTTTAATCAGTGGGAGAGCACCCAATTCACAAGAGAGTCAAAATACACTTCTAACTCCCTATATTTGAGTGGCACTTTGGATGGCCTGCCCATATTCTAGTCTTTTACTAGCCACAGTAAGTGGATTTTTTTTGCCAGTCTATGCAAATTTGAGTAATACTAAATATCATTAGAGTTCAAAAGAGAGATAAAAGTGTAGCTATTGTAACCATCTTAATTATCTGAATGTTGTCCAGCCATGAAATTTGGAACATTGAACAAAATAATATGTTTTTTAAAAATTTAATACGATAACTTCATCTAATTACCTATAATCTAATTGGAGATAAAAGAGGGCATATTTATTTCCAGTGATCTATACAACATCATCACCTGCTTCAATTTAATTTTAGTAGAGATTGAACAGAGTAGGCGGTTATATAACTGCATTGCTGTGAATGCAGATTTTATGTAATTGATTGTGAAGTCTTGCATTTGTTGTTAACAAGAATCAAAGAGCTATAGGTCGTAAAAGCTGGAAGGTCCTGAAGAACTGAACTGTTCCTAGACTCTCCTTTTAGCAATGGGAAAAGAGGGACCCAGAAAGAAGAGGTAACTTCTTCGACTTCAAAGTTCATAGAATTTCTAAGAGTCTGCTTCCCTTGTAATGAGATCCTTAACTACATTTTAATATTCTTTGCAAATAGGTTAGTAATAAATGCAGTGCAACCAAATTTTGTGTGTTGAGGTAGCTCTGAGTTGTTCTAGGATAGAGCAAATGGAAATGGGTGAGGCAAACCTATCTCATTCCTGCCTTGACTGCAGAGGCTCCATGATGCATTCTTTATTTTGCATGAGCCCTAGGTTCATTATACAGACAATTAATTAATTAATTAATTATCTAGAGGTACATTAACTTTAAATGACTTATTTAAAGTGAATAGATTATGGATGCTCCTTCCAGCTTTTTTAGAGTTCTAACACTTGTATTAACAAGATCACCTTTTGTAAGTTGCCAAAGTAATTATACTTTCCTTGTAGATATAAAGTAGGAATGTGAAGACAGGAAGATCTGGGTTCAGATTTCATATCCAACAAGAACTAACTGAGAGTCTGAGTAAGTCATTTAATATTTTTATGAGTGTAAGATTTTTCATAAGGGTTAACTGATATCATGCATGTAATTTGCCAAATTTAAAGTATAGTTTATTTTTATATTTCAGTATTGTAATTTTGTTGGAATTCCCATCCTGACGGTATATTGAAATCCTTCTGTGATAGCTCCATTGATGTATAGAGCTTGCCAACTGCTTTACTGACATGATCACATTTGATAAAATTCTGTTGGTATTATTAATCCCATTTTACAAATGAAGAAGCTTATGCTGAAAGAGAAGAGATTTGCTTACGGACATAAATCTATTAAGAGCCAAGGGCAAGATTTGAACCTAGGTCTCTCTTGGCTCTATGTCTAGCCCCTATTTACTATGCATCTTTGTCTCTCAAGCAGATACTTTTCATTGGCAATGGCTAATCCTATAGGTGGGCTTGAAAAGTTGCTGTGACTGGACTATTTATCCCTCTGAATCCAATGGAAGGTAAACGTCTTGAAGGCAAGGACTACTTCAATTTTGTCTTTGTATTTCAAAAGTGCCTGTCACAGTATTGGGAATATTGTAGGCCCTTACAAATAGCTTGTTCGGTTCTATTGACAAATCTCTGAATTTAATTGGGGTGATTTTTGGACAATAAACATATACAACCTGTGGAGAGCTTGTAATCAATAAATATGTATTAATTGCCTCTTAAGTGCCAGGCACTCTGCTAAGTCCTGAGGATGTAAAACTGAAACTGTGTGTGTGTGTGTATGTGTGTGTGTGTGTGAGAGAGAGAAAGAGAGAGAGAGACAGAGAGAGAGAGAGAATGAGAGACAGAGAGAGATTGGCAGGTCCAGTAGCCATTAGCTTTTAAAAAACTAAAAAACCTTATCTTTCTTCTTAGAATCAATATTTTGTATTGGTTCCAAGGCAGAAGAATGGTAAAGGCTAGGCAATGGGGATTAAGTGACTTGCCCAGGATCACAGTAATAGCATCCAGTTTGTATATACACACACACACTTATATCTATCTATCTATCTATCTATCTATCTATCTATCTATCTATCTATCTATCTATCTATCTATATCTTAACATTTAGTTAAGTGCTTTACATGTATAGCATATCCATTTTACAGATGTTAAAACTAAGGTTGAGAAGTTAATTGACTTTCCTATGGCCACACAGCTAGTATGATCTAAGGGAACTCAAAGTTCAACCCTGTGTCCATTATAGTACTCGTCAGATTCTTAATATTTTAGAGGTAGAAATACCAAAAGTTGGCAACTGGTTGGATTTGGTGTTGGGGAGAGAGAATAGTCACAATGAATGCTAATACTTGAACTTCAGTGCCTGGAGAATAGTGATGTCATTAATTAAAATGGGGAGGCTAGTCCAGAAGGCTGGATTAGAAGGGAAGATGATAAGTTTTGTTTTGGGCTTGCTGATTTTGGAAAGTCAACAGAGGAACCAGATGGAGATAGGTCAGAACTGGAGATAAAGATTTGTGAGTCATATGAATAGAAGTGATAATTGGAGTCATTCAAATGGGTGAGATCACCAAGGGAGAGAGCTTAGAGAGAAGAGAAGAACAGTTTTTCCATGTGTGACAATCCACATGATATTAATGGAAGTATTGATGAAAATATCATGGAATCACTGAATTAGATGGAGCTTTACCTATCATTGAATCCAATTTTTAACCCCAGGAATTCCTCATACACCAAGCTTGACACCTTGGGCAGGTATCTTCATAAGGAAGTCTCCTCCATTTTGAGGCAGTTCCATTAAGGGGAAAATTGCTGCTTATAAATTAAGCTGAATTCAGTCTCCTTGAACATTTATTAATTCATTGATTTGATTCAAGTTTTCTAGAGCATCAAAGAACAAGTTATTTCCTTCTTCCACATAATAAATAACTCAAGATATTTTAAGCCAGTTATTTACCACAAGGCTTCTCTCTTCCAGGCTAAACATTCCTGGTTCCTTCAATTGTTTCTTGTATTAGGCTTTCCAGACATATTTCTATCATGGTTAGCCTCTTCTGGATAAACTCCAGCTCATCAATACACCTCTTAAATTGTGGATTCTTGTAATAGATCATAACTATCCTAGTGTATTCATTCATTCAGTCATTAGTTTTTAAAAAATCTTACCTTCCTTCTTAGAATTGGTATTATGTATTGGTTCCAATGCAGAAGAGTGATAAGGCCTAGGTAATGGAGGTTAAGTGACTTGTCCAGGGTCACACAGTTAGGGAGTGTCTGAGGACAGATTTGGACCCAGAACTTCCCATCTCTGTGCCTGGCTCTCAATCCACTGTTGTCTAGTTGCCCCCAAGCCATTAGTTTTAAGGGGAATGATGATAAAAATGTTTATCCCATAATACTTGGCTAATAGAGAACATCTAAAGGAATATAAATGAAGTGAAATATCATTTATTAAGTGCTTCCTGTGGACAAAGCACTGGGCTCAATTCCGAGTATGCAAATTAAAAAAGCAAGATCAGTCCCTGCTCTCAAGAAGCTCATATTCTAATGAGGGAAACCATAGAGACAGGAGTTGTCAGCTGCAAAGCAGATGGAAAGGCCCCATGGTCCTTCGGGTATAGCAGCAAAGCAGATGCTAATGTATCTTTTTAATGCTATTTCTATGATAAAACTATGTTAGTTTGGAGGTAATTATTATTTGACGGTGTTAAGAATATCCTTTTTTTGGCCAACAGTGACTACAGCTCTCGAGGAGGTAGGGGCTCTCGTCATTTAGGGGCAAGGTCACCACCAGGCCCAGTGAGATGAGCGTGTCCTTTTTCTTGGACACCCTACTTTTTATCAATACTATCCATGTTTTGGGACCATCACAGCATGCTGTCATTTCACTGAACCTTCAGTTCATTACTTTTGCTTTTTAACTTCCTCTTCTCTCGTCTTTTTTATGTAATGAGTTTCAGACAAACCTGATGAGGTCATTTCTCCACCAAGGCAGGTTCCTGGGTCATAACTATGGGAGATGGGTTGGAAGCAGGGCTAATGGACTAGAGCGCATTGTCAGACCTGGGCTTTGGGGCTTACCTGCTCATCTATGGCAACTGGAGATCCATTGTCCCACTGAGCGCCTTGTCACTTTACCTAGGTTGGCTTTCCTGTCAGTCCTTGCAAGTTGTGGTCATCGTTGGTGGTGGGGATAGTGGCCCTCTGCTTCACAGGGGTTAAAAGAGTTGGACGTGACTGAAAGCAGCCGAGTCACAACCAAAATAATAAATAATGGCTCAGGTCACAATTGAATACTGATGACCCTAAAACAGCCATGGTAGACCTGGGAGTAGCCAAGTGAGTGGTATCCATTCATTCGTACATTCAGAAGACATTTTTTAGGTGTCTCATATCCAATTCACTATGAAGGGTTCTGGGGAGCCATAGAGATGATAAGAGATGATTTCATGAAGCTCATCTTTAGTAGGGGAGAGCTAAGCCATATGTTCAAAAATGGGTAATTAGAAATGATAAATTCATATAAAGAATATAGCATACTAAGAGATGAGATGAGTGAGATGTAATTGTCCGCTGGGGATAGACTAGGATGAAAATGAACTCTGTCCTAGACACTGTGCTTGTATTAACAACGCCGGTGCTTTAAGGCAATTGTGTCGCACCATTGACTCATTGGACCTTTAGTTCATTATCTGCATGTTTTAAAGGACTTTCTCTCTCTCTGTTTTTCACATAGTAAATTGCAGGCAAACATTTTTGCCTTTCAGAATGCAGTAAAGAGGTAATGATTTCATCTTGCTGTAGTTAAACTGCAGATATGCTCGTACATATTTATATTAGCCTTCACATATATAAGCATCTATCTATATTTAGTCTTGTTGCTATGGATACAGAGATAAGAAGGCTGGACATGATGGCTTTCATGTATACGCTTTTAAACTTCCATCCATCATTCTAGCTGCCATTGTTTTCCCTCTCAATGTTGACACAATAATGAGATTGAGAAGAATAACAGCTAGTTTTAAGTAGTTTATTTAGCTAACCAATCATGGAGACCCATTAACGGGAATTAAGTCACCCTGCAATATTTAAGGTATTTGCCTTCAAATTATTGTTTTTTTTATTATCATTATTGCAGTTGCTATTTTAAAAACATGTAGTGAAAACAGAATAAGATAATTTTTACCCAGCAGCTTGAGCCATGTTCTAGATGGCAACAGCTTGCTGCAAACATTAGGCAAATAAAATGCTGGCCTGGGTTTCTCAAATCAATCACCGTCCGGCAGTCACTAAACCTTCCCCATGGTGTTAGAGTAGGCTCTAGAAGGTAAAGTAGAAAATTCAGGCCACGATAGATCAACTGTGCTGTTTGGGGGAATCACGTCCTTGGAACAAAGTTAGGCAAGAAGATCTCTGAATTGTCTTCTATTCATATGATTCTAAGACTTAGAGTTGAAAGAGGTTAGTGCCATTGTGCTCAGCCTTGGTCATGCCCTATCTGGAATGCTGTGTTTTCTATGATGCCAGAGCTTAATGAAGGCATTGATAAATCATAGCATTCAATGAAGGGTGACAAGCAAGATGAGCTTCAGGAACATGACAGGCAGTTCTTGGTTGAAGCAATTGAGTATGTTTAAATTAGGCAAAAGAAGACTTACAGGGGAAATGCATGTTTTCTTTAAATATTTGAATTCCTCTAGCCATGATTGAATAAATGAATGAATTAATAAATTCATACAGCATTTATTAAGTTCTCATTAGTTCTTATTCTTTGTTAAGCCCTCTGATAGATTCTAGGAGTTCTAATCCCCCCAATAAATGCCCTTGGGGGGCTTTCATTCTAATAGGAGGAAAGAATACATGTAAGGTAGGGATGGCATAGCAGCCTAAGTTTGCTCCCATTCAGCCATCCCCATCAAGACAACTCAATATTTTTAGGAAAATTCCCAAGGTGATTATTCACATACAGTCTTGTACAATTCCTTCTATTGGTATTCTGGACTCTTTTTCCTATCCTTTACTATTATATATAAGGAAGAAATGTGAATTAGGAATGGCACAGAAGTCTTTCTAATCCTGACCTAGACACAAACCTTGGACAACTCATTTCCTTTTTCTGGACTCATTTCCCCATATGTAAAATGGAGTCAGCTACTCTGACCTTTAAGTTCTACCTCTGAGACTCCATGTCTTATCTCCCCCATTCGATTACAAAAATAGCTGACATTTATGTAGTGCTTTAAAATTGGAAAAGGGCTTTAAGAATATTTTCTCATGGGAATCTCATAACAACATTGTGATGTCAGCACTGTATATATTTTTGTACCCATTTTATGGATGAGGAAATGGAAGATCACATTAGACTTATTCATGATCACACAGCTAATATCTGTTAAAGGTGGACTTTAAAAGCCAAGCCTCTCCTGATTCCAAATCCAGCCTACTATTCAACATTGCTTCTTCTTTGGAGCACAGACTGTTTCTTTAATTACTTTTTTGTTCCCATTCCCTAGGGTCTCGTGGTGTAGGGCTTTGCCCAGTGTAGGGGCTCCATAAATATGTGTTAATGGCATAGGAAACAGCTTTGGACTGAATTATAGTTGGAGAGTTTTTTTTAATGTTTTTCTTTGCTGTATTCAAATTGGGTAACAATAGGCAACTTGGGACTTCCAAAGTGTCCGGCTCTGACTTTTGAATGGGAGGGGCCTCGTGGATGGTCTTTCCCAACCCGTGCCTTGGCACTGTCAGAGAAACTTGTATTCTGTGACTGATACTGTCTTCATCTGATGTCTTGGCCATGGATGGAGAACAGAATGAAGAAGACAGTAAGTAAAGAAAGCTTACAGACACCCACAGGCCTTCCTGATGGATGACAATAGTGCTGGGGCTTATGTCTAGTCTCAATAATTCAATGATTTCTGGGTTCAGAATTGGGTATTTTAAAGTCCACTCTAATATTCCTGCCCACAGGCAGGTCATGGAGGAGTATTCTCTGGCTTCCTCTCATTGTATGAAGGAAGTTTATTGGTTTCAGGGTGTGCATTAATTCAGCTTCTGTCTGGGCAAGGGAGAGACATTAGTGTTGTATTATGTCTGCTTCTTCCTAGCTTTTGACCCTACCCTTTGGCTTTCTCTTTGCTTAATTTCTTTAGTTTGTAGAAGTATGTTTTCCTGAAGGCTGGGAGCCAGGCGTCCTTATTTTAATCAAATGTATGTCTTGGTCTAAAAAGCTATTCATTTTAGAAAACTGGCAGGAAAGATCTCTCATAGTCATCTTCTGCCTCTCTAGAAGGGCTCCTGCCTAAGGTAGCACATGATATATGGCCTGGATGACCTCATCCTGTCACGAACAGGATAGAAATAGAATTTGATCTGGGAGCTATTTAAGTTATGTATAAGAAGGGGGGTGGGGAGGGAGTGTCCGAGGACGGTAGATTGAATGTCTTGTCAAAAAAATCTGGAGTTAGGGTTTGATTTGAGATTTGGGATGTCAGAATGGTTTGGTGGATAATGAACTGGTCTACGAGTCAGGGAACCCAAGTCCTACTCCTGTCTCTTAGAGGAGCAAAGATGTAGAACTAGAAATCATCGTTGAGGCCATTGAAGTCCAATTCTTTTATTTTGCACTTGAGGAGGCCAAATCTTAGATAAGACTTGATCCATGTTACATAGGTGACTGAGTTAGGATTATAGCCCAGATTTGTATAGAATGTTTCATGTTATCTGCTTTGATCCTCACAACATTACTATAGCCATTTTATAGATGAGGAAACTGAGGTAGATAGAGATTAAGTGACTTGCCCAGGGCCACAGAGCCAGTAAGTATCTAAGGGAGACCAAATCTTCCTCATTCCAAGTCCAGTATTCTATCCACTATTCAACTTTAGCTTCCCCAAAGCTTCAAGATCAGCTTCCCCCCGACACCCCCATTGTACCATGCTTCTTGGCCATCCTGAAGACAGGAGCAACTCAGTATATGTTTTTTGAATTTAACTCACTGTGTGGCTTTCAACAAGTCACTTTAATGTTCCTCACTTGCCCAATGGAAGGGTCAGCCTGGATGATGCTGAAAGTTTCAGCATTCCAGGTCAGAGGTCACCCCTCAATCTAACCCCCTCATTTTGTAAATAAACAAACTGAGGCCTGAGAGGTTCAATGCTTTATCTCTTCTTCTGCTCTAATATTCTGATTCTCTGAAGACCTTCTATTTCAGGTTTAAAGTATGGCGTGAAGTACAAAGGATCTCAGCTCTTGAATTGGAAGGAATCCTTTTACGAGTGAGAAATCGAATGACTTAAACAAGACCATACAGAGATTAAGTGAATTCACTCCGACCCAGGAGAAAGATGACTGTCGGTCGTCTGTGGAATTATTGTGCATTGTTAGAAAAAAGGGAGGCGTACTGAAGCCTACCTTAAAGGCTAGCTTCATTACATGAGTCTTTTTAACATATAGTTATGTTTGGAGGCCATGATTAGACTTGATGGTTATTGAATCATACTACTACTAATAGCTCTCATGAATAGAGCACTTAGATGCCAGGCACTGTGCTAAGCCCTTCACAATTATCATCTCTTTTGAAACTGAAGACCGGAATGTAGGATCTTGCTGTTATTGTGTCCTACGGAACGTCACCGTATAAGTTTATTTCCATCTTGCCTTTGCATCTCTGTTATCTTGCACAGCATCTTGCACATAGTGAGTACTCACTAAATGCTTTTTGAATTGAATGCACCTTCATTAAATGTGATTGCCATAAGATATCAACAGAAAATAAGTAGTAATTAGTTTTCACAGCTTCCTGGAATTCCTACTTCTTTCCTCATTTTCTCCTTTATTGCTGTCATAAATAATAATCAAGACTATGCCCCATTGGGTCTTGAGATGAATTTGCTAATAATGTAGGAAGACAATTGAGACAATAGCTTTGTATCATTATTATGCTAACTGTGGCAAAACTGTGCAATGGACTGGGGAGTCAGAGGACCTGAATCCCTTATTACTTGTGTGACCTTAGACAAGTCACTTAGCCTTTCTGAATGTTGAGTCTCATCTCTAAGGAATACTGACATTCTTGGCAAATAATAGCCTAACTTTTGCATGGAGATTTCCAGTGAGCGTGAACTTTCCATGGCAGTCCATTACCCTTTGGAACAACTCTAATTATTAGGGAGATTTTCGTTATATCTTTTTGTATCCTGAGTTCCTCATCTGAGTTTGACTGGATGGCTTCTATGGGACCTTGTAGTTCTAAATCTGTGATGCTACGATGGCTGGATCATTAATAATTCCTTAGAGGGAAAGTAGAAAGTATTTCTCTCTTTCAAATTCTAAGAACTAATAATTGTGAACTAAAACCATGCTGGGACCACAAATTTTTATTTTTTTTTATTAAAAAAAATGAAGCTTGTTCTCAGACTTTTTGTGATCTCTTTCTGATCTTCTAAACATGTCTCTTTGGGGGCAGCTAGGTTTGTCAGTGGAGAGAGCACCAGGCCTGGAGATGGGACCTCCTAGCTGTGAGACTCTGGGCAAGTCATTGAATGCCAGTTGCCTAGCTCTTACTGCACTTTTGCCTTGGAACCAGTTTGTGGTGTCAATTCTAAGATAGAAGATAAGGATTTAAAAAATAAAAATATAAATGTTTCTAGAATGCGACTCTAATTTGGATGCCATGATGAAGGCTAATATCATTTTATATCATAATACCATGTTTTGGGGGGGCTTATACTGTTAAGGCAAATGAATTTTTAAAGTCTTTGCATTCCAAGAACAGACTAATATAGTCCATCTTAAGAGTATCTTTTACGTTCATTCAAAATCATCGCTGACATACCACACTGTAAGTTTGTAGAAAGCTTTATAAATATTCTCTTATTGGGGCCTCGTATCAGCTCTCCAAGATGAGCATTATAGATATTACTATTCTCATTTAGAGCAGTTAGGTGGTACAGTGGATAGAATGCTGGGTCTGGAGCCAGGTCTTTCCGAGTTCAAATCTGGCCTCAGACACTTTCTGGCTGTGTGACCCTGGGCAAATCACTCAATTATGTTTACCCCAGTGCATCATGTGTAAAATGATCTGGAGAAGGAGATGGCAAACCACTCTAGTATCTTTGCAAGAAAACCTCAAAAGAGGTCCACAGAGTCAGACATGACTGAAATAATTGACCGATAACAAAAATAAATTGATCTGTGAATCATTTGCATAGAGATGATCATTGAACCTGAGGACTAAGTGGTAAATGATAGGGGTGGGGGAAAAGGGAAAAAGACCTACTCACTTCAAGTTAGTGGGATGACATAGATCACATATTGGGCTTAAGAGACTGTAAAGAAGTGGTCAGATAGGTAGGAGGAGAACCAAGAGAGAAAAGAGTCACAAAAGTGGAGAATAAATGAATGGGTGGATGGATGCATGAATGAATGAATGAAGAACACATTGATTAAGAGCTTACTCTATGCAAAACACTTTACTAAATGCTGGGAATTTCTACTAAAAAAACCAGAGAAAATCCCTGCTCCCAAGGAACTCCCTATATAACGGGAGATGCAATGGGTACAGGGAGGTTTAGCTTCCAGATTATATGTCTATAGGAGTTGTTTCTGGAGATGCTGACTTAAGGCAGTGGGAGCAGAGTATACCTAGGAGGGGGAGTCATCAACAGTGTCAAATGCTGCAGAGAAGTTAAGAAGGAGAAGAATTAAGAAAAGGCCATTTGATTTGTCAATTAAGAGATTATTGGTACCTTTAGAGAGAGTAGTTTCATGTGAATAAGGTCAGAAGCCAGATTCAGAGGGTTCAGAAGAGTGAGATGAGAGGGAATAGATGCATTGAGTATAGACAACTTAAAAAATACATTTTATGAGAAGAGGAGAGATACAGTCGTGGTAGATGGTGAGCATGGTAGAATCTAATGATTTTCCCTCAGAATGGGAGACTTTGGTGTCTGTAGGTGGCAGAAACTAGTAAGTAGAAAGTGAATAAAGATTAAAGAGAATAGGGATTATTATGAGGGCAATTCAGTATAGAAGGGGGAAAAGAAGACAAGTTCAATTTGAATTTCAGCAAATTAAGTCTTCATTTTGCCTTTTAATTGGCTTCAAGTCTGCTTTTATCTTTCCATGAAATGAGATGACAGTCTCAATTTTTATAGCATTTGAATATAAAGTAGATGGTTTTAAATAATACTTATATTGACCTAGCATTTAAAGATTTTTGTTAGAGGGTGATTAGACCTAAGATTTCCTTGGTATAAGGGATTCTCTCTGAGGAATAGCTTTCTCTCTTTGTACATTAGCACTGGAGAGTAGGAAGAACATTAGAAACTCTACCATGAAGTAAGTTAGCATTTATTAAGCATCTACTGTTAGCTCAAGAAGGCAAAGCTACAATTTATTGTCACAGAGAACTGTCTAGGCATTGAGAAATAAGGGCCTTGTCCAGGGTAGAGGCAGGATTTGAACCCACATCTGACTGAGACCATCTCCATTCATGATACTTTACCCCATTCATGTTAAGATTTACCAATTATATACCTCCCTAAAAGGTAAGTTGTATAATTATTACTATTTCCATTTTGCAATTGAAGAGATTGAGTTACACATGCTCCCACAGCTAATCATTTGTAGAACTACTGAGCTTTGAATCCAAGACTTCTGACCCTAAGACCTGCACTAGTCACACCATACGATGCTATCCTGCAGTTTTTATATGGCAGAAGTATGAGGTGAGGCATTGACCCAACAAGAGGTATATTATTATTTCCAATTAGCGTTTGCCATTGTTTTAGCAATGCATTGGACTTGAGCTGGGTGCCCTCATTTAATCTATATTTCCCCTTTTCATTTAAAAATGGATTAACCTCATTTTCTGGTCTTTCATGTGGAGAGACATGATCAGTTACAATCAGCCTTTATTAATAAGGACTATGTGTTTCAGGGACATACAGAAATATGGGAGTTGGAAGGGACCTCTGATCATAGTCCCTTTAATCCTACCCAAGAATCTACTTCTTGATATCTTTGTCAAGCAATAGTTTAACTTCTGCAGGGAGATTTCTAGTGAAGGTGAATTTTCTTAGTCAATTACCCGTTAAGATGCCTGCTTATTAGGAAGATTTTCATTATGTCTGGCAGATAATTCATTTCACTGCAGCTTCTATCCATTGCTTCTAGATCTGTCCTCTTCGGTCAAAAAGAATGTCAAACGATTCTTTCATTGTTTCAAGTACTCGGAGACAACTATTATTTACCCCACAGGTCTTATTTTTTTCGGGCAAAACATCCTAATTCTTTTCAAATTATCCTCATATGGTATGGCCTTAAACCCTCAAACCCCTCAAACCTCCTGTAGTTTGCTTATGTCTTTCCTAAAATCTGACACTATAAACTGATAGCAGCATTCCAAATGAGGTTGGACTGGTCCCTGTACAGTGGGACTATCACCTCCCCTGTTTTGGTCCTGCCGTATGTAGCCTGTTAGCCCTAATATCACATTGGTCTTTTTCCTTTTTTGTGTGTGGCTGTTGCATCACATTGGTGACTTCTTTTTTTTCTTTTTTCTTTTTTTAAAAAACCCTTACCTTCCATCTTGGAGCCAATACAAGGCAGAAGAGTGGTAAGGGCTAGGCAATGGGGATCAAGTGACTTGCCCAGGGTCACACAGCTGGGAAATGGCTGAGGCCAGATTTGAACCTAGGGCCTCCCATCTCTAGGCCTGGCTCTCAATCCACTGAGCCACCCAGCTGCCCCCCACATTGGTGACTTCTATCAAGCTAGCTGGTCACTAAAATCTCTCTCTCTCTCTCTCTCTCTCTCTTTATATATATATATATAAACCCTTACCTTTGATTTTAGAATCAATATGAAGTATCAGTTTCAAGTAACGACTAGGCAATTGGGGTTAAGTGACTTGCCCAGGGTCACACAATTGGAAGTATCTGCCCAGGATGCCTAATTTTTTTTTAAGACAAACTGCTACTAACCATTACTCTCGCTTGTACTTGGGAAATTGATATTTTGATCCCATATAGGACATTCTCCTGTACCACAGTGTTTCAGTCTCTGTGTACAATGTTCTCCTGGTTCTGCTCCTCTCACTCTGCATCACTTCCTGGAGGTTGTTCCAGTCTCCATGGAATTCCTCCACTTTATTATTCCTTTTAGCACAATAGTATTCCATCACCAACATATGCCACAACTTGTTCGGCCATTCCCCAACTGAAGGGCATCCCCTCCTGTTCCAATTTTTGGCCACCACAAAGAGCGCAGCTATGAATATTCCATTTCCTTTTTTGGGGACAGGACTGCTTCATTAGTCCACCAGGAGAATGCTATAGCTATTAATTATCTAGATTTCTAATAGAGTGCTGGGCCTGTAGTCAGCAAGATCTGAGTTCAAATCTTGCTTCAGACACTTACTTGCTGTGTGACCCTGGCAAATAATTCAAACATGTTTGCCTCCGTTTTCTTATCTGTAAAATGAACTGGCAAAGGAATGGCAAACCTTGGTAGTATCTTTGCCAAGAAACCCAAACGGGGTCACAACTGCAATGATTGAGCAGCCACACCTAGAGTTTAGTGAAGTTTGACATTCTGTTCTTTAGAACAAGCTGCAGAGCTGTGGGTAAGATAGTAGAAAAGAAAGGTGCCTTGTCCGTGCTTTGCCCTGTTCTGCTTAATGTTTCTATCAGTGATATGAACAAAAGCACAGAGAGTGGGTTTATCCCATTTGCTGAGGGCTCACAACCAGACGAGGTGGTTAACATTTGGAATAAAGGAATCAGGATCTGGAAAGATCTTAACAGACCATCCTACATAGGAGAACTGTTTGAAAGGAGTAGAAATATTTGCTTTGGAGAAGAGAAGAGTTAAGGCAGGTCACACTAACTGTATTCAAGATGACTTCAAGGTTCGAAGAAGGGCTGTTAGGTTGGAATTGCTCTGGTTAATCCCGTGGAAAGAAGCAGGAACAGTGGTTAGACACAGACAAGTCAAACTGAGACTTGATGCAAGGAAGAGCTTCCAGTCAATAAGAAATATTTTAGCAGGGGGCAGCTGGGTGGCTCAGTGGATTGAGAGTCAAGCCTAGAGACGGGAGGTCCCAGGTTCAAATCTGGCCTCAGCCACTTCCTAGCTGTGTGACCCTGGGCAAGTCACTTGACCCCCATTGCCTAGCCCTTACCACCACTCTTCTGCCTTGGAGCCAATACACAGTATTGACTCCAAGACGGAAGGTCAGGGTTTAAAAAAGAAGGAAAGAAAGAAAGAAAGAAAGAAAGAAAGAAAGAAAGAAAGAAAGAAAGAAAGAAAGAAAGAAAGAAAGAAAGAAAGAAAGAAAGAAAGAAAGAAAGAAAGAAAGAAAGAAAGAAAGAAAGAAAGAAAGAAAGAAAGAAAGAAAGAAAGAAAGAAAGAAAGAAAGAAAGAAAGAAAGAAAGAAAGAAAGAAAGAAAGAAAGAAAGAAAGAAAGAAAGAAAGAAAGAAGAAAGAAATACTTTAGCTACAAACAGGCTGGGCTATGTAGTTCAATCCACTGCTGAACAAAATAAGCCATCATCATATCCCTGACCAGCAGCCTTATAGGATTGGGCTCAATGGCTTCTGAGGTCCAATCCATTCTAATAAGCATGCATGAAGCAACATTATGTGGGGATTGGGGATACAAAAAAACAACCAAAAATAATGCCTGCCCTCAAGGAACTTAGATTTCCCTCTGAGGATAAACTATGGAACCAGATGAGTGATCATTTGGAATTGAGAGGCCATAAAGAACTGGGGAGAGATGAGGGGAAGTCAGAAAAGGCTTCTTAGAGGAACCAGAAGGTGAATTTAGCCTTGGATTAAGCCAGAGAAGCAGAGGGGAGAAGAGTATGCTGTCCAGATGGCAGGGGTGGTCACAGCGAAGGCATGGAGTAGTTTGGGGAAAAGGAGATCAGATTGGCATTGGACCTTGGTGTATTTGAGAGGGATTACTGAAATATGAAAGAGGCCAACAATAGGCCAGAGTCAGAATGCAAAGGCTGATTATAAAAGCCAACCATAGGAGAATTTTTTTATCCTTAAGGCAGTATGGAACCAAAAAACGTTATTAAGGAGAAATGACGAGCCTTTATTCCTTCCAACTCTGAGATTCTATGAGGTGCTAGATAGCCTGGGACTGCCTCAGAAGCTAGATCTGACACATTATCAGGGTCTAGCTTTCTGACAACTAGCAAATGACTTCATCTCAGGGCTTCAATTTTTCATTATCTAGAAGATAGAGATAGACCCTCTCCTGCCCTCCTCACTGGGTGGTTGTGGAGATCCAAGAAGGAAATGAAGATGAACCTGTCTTGAAAAGTACAAGGGGCTACACACAAGGAAAATGCCATTTTGATTATAATTGTTATGGCCCAAGGGCTCTGCCCTTCTGTGATCCTGGCAGGATAGTTCCCTGGGACAGGGGAGCTGGGGTAGATAGCTTTCAAATCTCCTGAGATGCAGGAGGGAAGGATGATGGGGCTGCAGCGTTCCTTTGGAGTAAGGGAACCTCAAAACTTGCACAATGAGGAACAAGTGACATTGTTCTGCCCAGATGGCTTTGTTCCATTCCATTCCAGAAACGGCACATTTCTATTTCTGTTTCAAGTGTCTGATTTTCATAGGTACAATCATGGAGAGATTAATTTAGCCTCCCAAAGAATTGAAAATGCCTTGCATAAAACAAGCTGATGGGTTAGTGCTGCGTGCCGCCCACTTCTCATTCTTTCTCTTCCTGCTGTTTTGAGCAAAACATTATGACCAGATGGCATTTTTATGCTCTCCAACCTCTGATTTGAATATGCATCTTAGTAATGGTGCAAGGTGAGGGGTCACAGGAGCTATAAGAAGGCCCTTGATTTTTCTGTTCCAAGGCTATGCTGATTGTCTCAGGAAAAGAGGGACTATTTTTAAAACTGCTCCTTGAGAGAGCAACAATGCTTCTCACCCTGGAGAAAAGCAGCTGCTTCCATTCAATTTGGCTCAAGAAGTATTGATTCTGCTGTTATTGTTTGCAAGGCTCTGTGCTAGGCCCAGAGGATGGAGCTGGATCAACTTCCCTCTCCCATTTGGATCTTCCTACTTTTTTTTATAACCAGCTTGACATAGTGGAAAGAATGCATGGAAATGACATGAAAAAAGCCCCAAAGTTTACAAAATGAAGAAGGCAGACAAAGGAGAAGAAAATACACATTAGGACAATACAAATGGAATGCCCATGGACTCTAGTTAGCTATTCTAGGAATTAGAAATTTTTATGAGTCAGAATTTTCTGTAGTTCACGAACGTCCATTGATATGTTTTTTTAACCTCACAAATCAGATTATATATAGTTTGTAACAAAAGTATTTCACTTATATTGTTGTTATCTAGTCATTTTCGGTCGTGTCTGACTCTTTGTGATCCCTTGTGGGATTTTCTTGGTAGGGATACCAGTGTTTCCCCATTCCTAATCCAGCTCATTTTATAGATGAGGAAACTGAGGAAACAGGGTGAAGTGACTTGCCCAGGGTCACAAAGTTTAGTAAGTGCCTGAGGCCTGATTTGAACTTAGGTTTCCTGACTTCTGGCACTTAATCTATGGTGCCACTTAGCTGTCCTGAATTTAAATTAATAACTATATAAAAAAGCAATAATATAACATTCCCTTCATAAACCTTGGGTTACCCTTGCACAAATGAGACCCAGAAGGCCACAATAGATGAGGAAGTTCATCACCTCCACCCCATATTTCAGTGTGTTCTAGTTACAACCTACCTCAACTAAAATTCAGAATTTTAACATGCTTCAGGATCCTGATAGACTGTTGTATAGCAGTTCTACAGAGTTATTAAACACCTACCATGTACAAAGCACTTTCCCAGGCATTAGCTATACAGAGACAAATGAAAATAGTCCTTGCCCCTAAAGTGGCTTTTGTTCTACTACAGGCTGCTTGGTGGTACTGTGGATAGAATGTGGGACTTGGAGTCAGGAAGAACTGAGTTCAAATCCTGCCTTACATACTTAGGAACTGTGTGATCCTGGACAAGTCACTTAATCTCTCAGTCTTGATTTCTTTATCTATAAAATGGTGATGATAATACTAGCATCTAGCTCTCAGAGTTGTGAGGATCAAATGAATGATCATAAGTATAGTGCTTTGCAGCCCTTAGAGTGCTATATAAATACTATAATTATCAGTCTAAGGTAGGAGCTGAGATATAACATTTCACATGTAAATGGACGATCCTACTTAAGTTGCTCATATAGCAACTGTGAACCATCTTCTCAATCTTTTTTCTTTATTTTTTCAATCTGAAAGGTTAGTGGATACCATTTTGTATTCCACTGCTTAGTTTCTTGACCCAGTATTGATTAGCTTAAAGTAAAGGTAGAGAATGATAAACTGTGATTATAGGATCCTAGACTAAAAGCCAGAAGACATCCCTGAGGCCATCTTGTCCAAAGGCCTCACTTTGCAGATGAGGAAAATGATGGGTACCAGCAGGCCCTCTAATGGCAGACATGGAACTTTTCTCCCAATACCAAAACCTGCCTCCCCAGAGACTGTATGGCTAGTTCTAGGTCATCCCAACGAAGGATAATGAATTACGTTGAAGACCAAGTTCAATCTGGTTAGTGACCACTGAACACTCCTCTGCCTTTTTTTCTTTTAAATTTGTAAATAAGCATCACTATAGCCGCTAGGGGGAAAAAAGACTAAAATTTAATCTTAACCAATTAATGAGCAAGCATTTATTAAACACATACTATATGCCAAGTCCTGGGTTAGCCACTGGGGATACAGTGACAAAAATGGAATCAGCCTCTGCCCTGAAGAAGTGTAGTTTCCATGGGTTGGGAGAAGTTATAAATAGTGGAAAACTCACTGGACTAAGAGACAGAACATCTAGTCATTCTTCTGCCACTGAGGAACTGGTTGGCCTTGGGCACTCTGCTTCCTGTTTAAAGGCTTTGATTTCCTTATTCATTAATTCATTCAATCAGTGTTTATTAAGTACCTAAAGCACCTACTATGTGCTAGGTACTGTAAAGATTAAAATTTAGGGGAGACAGGGAGACTGGGGCAGGTAGAAATTAGTTTCTCTCTGCAAGGAGTATTATATTTTTTTAGAGGTTTATTGAAGATTAAGGATTAAAGAAAATACAGGATAAGAAACACGTGTCCAGGCCATAGAGTGGCTTAGACACAACCTCACCTACATTATGAAAAAAAGCCATGCCTGCCCCAAAACAGAAGTCCAAGAGCCAAGAGAGACCTCAAAAGCCTTTGAATCAGCTTAAATACCTTCTCCATTTCAGCCCAGGTGAGATTACAAGGCATTTTGGGGAAGTGGAGCAAAGGCTCATGGGGATTGTAGTCCTGTATTCTAGTCTATTTTTTACAGTACTGTGGTAGGCACAAAGAGAGAATTGATGTACTCTCTGACCTCAAGGAACTTATATTCTAATGGATGAGACAAATATACAGATAAATACAAATGACAAAAAAGCCAACCTCCTCTCCCCACCAAGGAAAACAAATGCATGGTGTCCTAAAAAAATCTTAGTTCAGGTTTAAGCTATTTCTGGGACATCTTATATTAAAAAAAAATCGGAGGCCAGATCTAACCCTGGGAAGACTGGGAAACTACTGTATAGGAGGTGTCACTTGATCTGAACCTTGAAAGGAAACTAGAGATCCTAAGAGCCAGAAAGGGTTGCATTAAGTTGTGTGAATGGCAGAATGATACCCTGGCTAAGTGAGGAGGGAGGAACATTAGCATGCAGATGACTGGATAGGCTATATAGATTTTATCTGTATCTATATACCTATATGTACATAACTATATTTCTACGATTGGGTGCTGTGTTTGGACAAATAGATTCCTATCTGGGCGTGGGAAGGGGGAACCACCATTTCTTTAGCTTGTAACATACTAAAAAGTGGCATAATACAGTTAAAAAAATAAATTGTAACTTGGTTTCTCTACAGGAGAACTACATGTTAGCTAGGAGAAGAGAAGATTTAGGTTGGCAAGTGATTGATCTTCCTATATCTAAAAGGCTCTTCTGTGGAAAAGGATTAGACTTTATTTAAAATATTTTTTTTTCTTTAAACGGCAATGGGGGTTAAGTGACTTGTTCAGGGTCACATAGCTAGGAAGTATCTGAGGCCAGGTTTGAAACTGTGAAAGGAAATTCTTGGTTCTTTTTGTCCTCTTTGAGTTCACACTTGTGAAAAGGGAATCCTTTATTCTCTTTGCCTAGTTGGTGTTTCACAAAACCCAGGACTTCCCATTTTGGGGCCTGGCTCTCAATCCACTTAGCCACCCATATGCCCCTGAGGATTAGACTTTTAAAAAAATTAATCAACATTTATTAAGCTCCTACTATGTGCCAGGTACTGTGCTAAGCATTAGGGATAGAAAATACTGCTAAGCATACATAGTCCCTGCCCTCAAAGTGTTTACAAGCTAGAGAATGAATCTCACAGCCCTGGAAATTTTAATGAGGTAAAGTTAGGTTCCATGTCAGGAAGACTTTCTAACATTGAACGCTGACTCAAAGGAAAATTTGTTGCCACCATGATCCCTGGGGATCTCTAAGCATAAGCTAGATGACTAATAGGGGCAGTAAGATGGCATCACAGATAGAGAGCAAGTCTTGGAGTTAGAAAGTTATCTGAATTTGAATCCTCCCTCACACCCTCCCAAGCTTAAGCCTGGGGAAATAATCTAACCTCTGTGTGCCTCAGTTTTGGCCCTTAATAAATGTTTATTGACTGAATGACTCATCTATAAAATGAGGAACATGTCTGTGCCAAAATTGCAGAGTTATTGTGAAGGTCTAATAAAATAACATGTAAACTGCTTTTTCCAACCTTGAAGTGCTTCTTCATAAATGCTAGCTATCATTACTATTATTATGTATTTTGATTATTACATGTTACATACATTGTGGAGAGGATTACTGGTCAGATACAGATTAAACTAAATGATCTCCCAGGAAGATAGTAGATAACATTTACGTAGTACTTTAAGGTTTGCATAAGATTTTATAACAAATATTTTCTCGTTTCATCCTCCCAACAATAAGATTGGTCGCCATTTTGTTAATGGGGAAACTAAAGTTAAGAGAGTTGAAGTCAATTGCTCAGGGGTAACATAGTAAGTTTCTGAAACAAGATTCAGACTCATATCTTTCTGATTCCACCTCTGACATGACACCATCTAGCTGCTGGCCCTTCCAATCTTGAAATTCCGAGGTCTGAGATTCAAGAGTGACATCTTATCCATGTTTGCAGTGGCTGACTTCTTGGGATGCTATGCTAGGTTTGTCTAGACCTGACAGTGACCAACTATTGAGAGAATGCCAGGGGCATGGCTATGAAAGTCATTTTTATTGCAGTTTCAGTCCATTGGATTCCATTTTATCCTTCCCAAGTCTGGTCCATGGAGATGGGTTAGAGACATTGGGATTTTACAAATGTAGCTGGTCAACTTTCACTTTATGTCTTTGTGATTTTTTCATGATAACTGATGCTTTTGGCAGGTATCATGGACCTCAGCTATGAGGTTGATAGTCCCCTGGCTCCTCCTGTTGAACTTTTGGAACAACTGGCACATTATGACTGGTCTTTTCAAGATGGCGGTAAGTCTGATTTGTCTTGTAAATCCATTCCTATGAAATATGCATGAAATGGCCTCGAATGAAATCAACAGTACCCAGGAAGGTATTGTTTCTACTTAACTCATCACTGAATGCACTAATCATGCCAATTTGGGGTTTCTTACCAATAGATATTTTTGACTTACTGTGGAGGAATCCGAAAGAGAAGCAAAGAAGGTTGAAATATTTAATGTAGTTCAAAAACAAAGTTACTATGTTGATTTGGGATTCTTGTCTCCTAAGACCTACTCAATTGTCTACCAGAGGACCCTGAATAGAATTAATGATAATAAGCACAAAGGCCAAGAGACCACAAGGGCAGTGAAAAGCATCTATTAGCTTTGGGTATTTCTGCTACTACTTGATGGAGAAGGGGAGGAGATGGGGCAAGGTCCAATGTTCATGCACTGAAAGGTGTTCAAATGTACATACATAGTAGGGGCAGCTGGGTGGCTCAGTAGATTGAGAGCCAGGTCTAGAGATGAGAGGTTCTGGGTTCAAATTTGGCCTCAGACACTTCCTAGCTGTGTGACCTTGGGCAAGTCACTTAACCCCCATTGCCTAGCCCTTACCTCTCTTCTGCCTTAGAACCAATACACAGTATTGATTCTAAGATGGAATGTAAGGAATGTAATGTAAAGGAAAAAAATACATGGTGCCCTGTTCAAGGATATGAAGTAAGTGGCAGAATCAGGATTTGAAATCATTCTCTGACTACAAAGTCAGGCCTCTCTCCCTTGATTGGGAGAATAGCTTTAGAGGCATAAACCTTTTTAAAATATGATAAACATTTTGAGGGACAAGTGGTTTCAGTTTCCAACAGAGATGGTGAAGAACTGACATCTGCTTTCTCTTCCATCCAGGCCAAACACAGAGCTCCTCGCCTTCAGTATTCCTGAGGAAACTTAGTGATCAGAGGGGTCAGACAGTATTTTTGCAACACAGGTGAGGTGCTACTTATTTTTCTTGACTTTATGGGAACTGGATATTGCCCATGCAAAGCACTTTGTATTTTCAACATTTCCAGAACTATAGTCCCAGAATCTTAGGGACTAAGAACCCAGGATCTTAGATCCAGTGAGGAAAGAACCTCAGAAGTCATCTAGATCAATTTCTTTATTTTATATATAAGGAAACTGAAGCCAAGTGAATGGAAGTGACTTGCTTAAGGTCACAAAGGTAGTAAGGATCAGAAGTGAAATCTTTTATCCCAGAATCCTCTGACTCAAGTTGCTAGGAATACCTCCTCCCACTCACGAAGCCTAGATTCTACCACCATTTTTAGTGAAGTTAGCCTAGTTAGAGAAATAAAAGGTTATTGTAATACTTTGAATTCTCCTCCACTTTTTTGTAAGGTATAAAATACTTGCACTCTTACCACTCTTCCAATTAGAGTTATGTGGTTCCAGCCTTATGTGAGTCACCGGAGAATAGTAGAAAGAAGAGATTTTACTGGGAGTCAGAAAACACTGGCATATAATTATGTCTCAGGTATTTATTAACTGTGAGTCCATGGGCAAGCCAAATCACTCTGAGCTTCATTTTTAGCACCTGTAAAATGGGGACAATAATATCTATACCATCTGTTTCACGGAGATGAAAAAAGTGCTTTGGATAACAGCTAGAGTTAACTAGAAATGAGGTACTATTATTGAGACTAAATTTTTAAGTTTTTGCTTATACTGTTTTGATCAGTGATCCTCAAAATGTGGCCTAGGGAGTCCTCATGATTCTTTTGAGGGGCCCATGAGATCAAAACTATTTTCATAATAATATTTAAAAATTTCTAATTGGGAAATATCAATAGATATAACCCTCTGCAAAAGAAAGCTCCTCATAAATTTCTGAGGGTATGAAGTTGTCTTGAGACTCAAAAATTTCAGAACTTCTGGATGAGTTAAAGTATTCATTCAGCACTTACTAGCTTCCAAGTACTATACTGTTAACGAGACTAAATTTATAGGAGCAAAAAAAGGATAGTTCCTGCCCTCATGTAGCTTACATTTTAAAGGGGGAAGACAATGACTAAAAGGGATCTGACAAGGAGGTAAGATCACATGGGAGCAGGGAGGGAAAGGTAGAAAAGTCCAGAGAGCCAAAAGCTCAACCTCTGCCAGTGGAAGTTCTGAGGAAGATTTTCTTTCTTCTTCTCTGCCTATATAACTCCTGTCATTCAAAACTCTTTTCAGTTCCTACCTCTTCTGTGAAGGCTTCCTTGACTACCCTAGGCAGCAAGCAGTGAGTTTTCCCCACCATGAATTATTGCAGTACCAATCATTTGAATTTGCTATATTCTATCCTGTATTATTTAATTTGAAGATGAAATGACCTGTCTCAATAAGTAGGATGGAAGGGTGCATTGGGAGGGCAGATCTTACTGCTCTTTATAGGTAGTTCAGGACTAGGTATACAGTAGGTGCTCAATCAATAGTTATTGAATGATTGAGACTCCACAAAGTCATTGAGAGATATAGGAAGGTAGCATAATAATCTGGAATGAGTGCTGGCTTTGGGGGTTAAAGGATATAGTAGAAATATTACTAGTTCTAGAGGCAGAAGACATGAGTTCAAACTTCATTTCAATCGCCACTATATGATGTTGGATAATTAAATTAAGCTTAACCTTCTTGGGGATTAGTTTATTCGTCTGTAAAATGAGGAGCAATGACCTAGTTGGCCAGATCAAGCTGTGGGAATCCTATGATCACCTGCATTCAGATCCTGTCTATGGTATTTGATAATTTTGTGATCTTGAACAAATTACTTTCTGGGCTTTAGTTCCTCCCGTAAAATGAAAGAATTAGTCTAGATAGCTTTTTAGGACCTTGTTGGCTCTAAAACTATGATCCCACTACTCCCATTAAACTGATTTATTATTTCCCTTCATTGATTCTAAGGAAATACTGTGCCTTACAATTCTTAAAACAATTCATTTGAATAAACATTTATTAAATCCCTGTTGTGAGCACAGCCCCATGCCAGGTGCTGAAGGAGATACAAAATTTAGCTCATACTGAGTCTCTGCCCTTGTGCAGCTTGTTGTCTAGTAGAGGGATGTGGGACACAAATAATACCCAATAAGCACATTAGACAAGAGGCAGAATGGTAGAATTTGTAGAAAACTGGATTCAAATTCTACTTCAGACATTGTAAGGGGTAAATTTAGGGTTGAGACTGAATATAATTTTAGTTGGTCACCAGGGATTTAAATTCTAAATCCCAATGAAATACTCAAGTCAGAATGTAATTTTTTATGGTGGTTTATTTACAAGAGAAAGAAGAAATTAAGAATGAGAGAGAGAGAGAGGGAAAAGGGAATTGATCTGCTTCAGTCTGAGCCTGAGCCAGGCAGGAGTTCAGAGGCCTCTGCCAAGGGACCTCTCCAGAAAGCCAAGGGAAAGGGAAGTCAGCCTTGTCACTAGCCACGTGACTTTCTAAAGGAAAACAGTCTGAGGTCTCATGCTGAGCTCCTCCAGGGTTGAGTTCCACCACCAAGACTACAAAAGTCCCTCTCACAGGAAGTGACAGGAAATATAAAGGCAGTTCTTTACATCACTTCCTGTGTCTCACATGTACCAATGATGGCTTAAACTTGGCTTAGGACAGTCCAGGGGGTCAGTCAGTTGTTTCTGATTTGTCACTTGCTAGCACACGCAGGTCACTGACCTTCCTCCCTCACACTTAATCCTTGAGTGGGGGTGTAGACATTCCTGGTTGCTAAAATACTATAGATTAAGCAGGGTGGAGTAATTAAAATTTACAACATCTAATGGCTCTGTGACATTAGACATATCACTTAACTTCTTGGCGACCCCAGGCAATTCTCTAAGTTGCAGAGAAACTTCTGATTTGCTTTGGTAGAGGAAGTTTCTTATATAAAAAAATCACAAGTTTATTCCCAATCTCAAGTGCATTAGAAAGGTTTATTTGTGAGGTTCAAGGGATCAAAGCTTATTATTAGTTTGGGGAAATGGAGAACACTTTCTAGAGGAGAAAGCATTTTAATTGAGCCTTTAAGGACAGGTAGAATTCGATGGACCAAGAGGGAGGCAGGGAGTTAAGACATGAAAATGGAAAGCTACAGGATGTGTTCCAGTATCAGTGAATATTCTTGTTGTTATGGTCTCCAAAGTCTGAGACCTTGGGGTTATTTCTGAGCTTTCTTCCCTCCTCATTTCTCATAGCCAATTATTTCTCACCTGTCTGGACTCTTGCAATAGTCTTAAAAAAAATCCTTACCTTCCATCTTACAATCAATACTAAATATTAGTTCTAATCAGAAGAGTGGTAAGGGCTAGGCAATTAGGGTTAAGTGACTTGCCCAGGGTCACCCAGATAGGAAATATCTGTTGAAGTCTGTTTAAGGTCCAGCTCAGGTGCCATTTCTATTATGATACCCACCCTCCCAGGTGAAAAGGATCTCTTCCTTCTAAACTTCACTATAATACCCTTTCTGAACCTCTCCATTTTCTTGTCTCATCGTTATCTGAGTACCTCTCTCGTTATCAGCTTGTACCTTCCTGGAGCTTGGGCCCTGTCCCCTGTCTGTCTGTCTTTCTTCAGTGTCTTTCACAGTGCTTTGTTCCCAGTAACTCTTAAGAAATGTTTGGAGAATTGGCATTTGGATGCCTGCTGATTCCTTTGAACTGTCTCCTCCTATAGCATTCCCATCATGACAGAGGAGATGGCCCGGAATGCCCTCCTGAGCTTTGTGAATTCCAGGTGTTGCTATGGTAACCGAGCAGCTGGGGAGCTGGTCATTCAGGATTTGAGGCAGCAGATGCTCTACAGAGTAAGTAGACTTCCTGACCAAGGAGCTCTGAGGGCCTCTCCTGACCACTGCTGGGAGGGATGAGATCTGAGCACCACCCAGGCCCTGTCGAGAAGCAGAACTTGCCAGCATGCTTTCTCTGCCTGTGGCACCCCTGGAGGTCATTGCACGGAGACACTGGGGATATCCCATAGGAAAATGGGTATAATTTGGGGATGTGACATGGATTTGCTAGGTTGCAATCCAGACCAACGCAACCAACATTAAAGTGACTGCAGCGTGTAAGTCAGCCTGGCATCATGAAGAAAGGACTTCCCTTAGAGTCAGTGTTCAAGTCCAGCTTGTAAGTCATACTGGACGTGGGACCAAGGAAAAATCACGAACATTCTTGTGCCCCACAATTTATATTACACTATCAGCAAAGAATCAGGGCCCACAGGTTCCTTGTTGGTGAATCATTTGTGTATGAGGCTCTTTAGAGTTTCCTAAGGTGACTGTCAGCATAAAGAAATGGGATTTCAATGATGTAGCAAGTCATGGCCCCCAAGACGGTGATCCCCAGCTTTCCAAATGTGGTATGCTCTGTTTTATTATTTCATCTTCTCCTCGCCACCAACAGGGCTGCACTGGAGCTTGCTTGGACCAAGAGCCAATTGTTAAATTTTCAGTGTGAGCATTCACATCTCAAAATGCACCAAACGCTACAAATAGGACTTGAGTTACCATTTTGTTGATTACCTAGACTTAAGGAAGGGATGCACAAAATGTCAACACTTCAGATGAAACTTAAAAGTGTGCAATGTCTACATTTTTTCAAAGAGCCAGTTAAACATTTACCATCCAGCACAGCTCTGCCCTAAGACATGCTACATAGAGTGGGTTCATTTTCTTTGAAATTAAAGCACTTTAAAGTTAATTTAATCCTGAGACTGTGGGAAAGGCACAGTTCATATGCCATGAAGCCACTGGAGGCATCCTGGCCTGTCACAGGACTGGGACTAGAATCACTTGGTGAGGACACATTTGCAGCATCCATACATGGCTTTTTGAAAGGAAACATCCAGCTAATTCATGGAGGCAGCATCAGGTAAATATATTCTCCTTGTTGTTTCCTTGTAAAGGTCATGATTATGAATGTTTGTTTTTTCTAGTATCGACTGGAGACCTTTAGTGAATCCAGGTTAAGTGAATGGACATTCCAACCTTATACTAGTAAGTAGATGTTGAGATTACAATTGAATTATAAATACATCTACCTGGCCCCCCACCAAATATATATATATATATATATATGCTGGAGGCAGTTAATACCAGGTAGGGAGAGTCGAATGCTAAATCTTTAGTCTCAACATTGATCAAATGCTGCAAATTCAGGCTTGATATATTGTCTTGATTTCTGAACTAAAGAAAATGATGGAGAAACTGTTAATGCAGATAAACTTAAAAATGTGCTCTGAGTATATTTTCCCCCTTTCAAGAGTGGGTTGTAAAACATTTAACAACTTGCTTCCCCAATAAGGGTGTCATAGTAAAATAAATATTGGACTGGGAATTAGGGGACTGGGACTATCTTCTTTTTTCAGTTTTATTGCTTAATAAGACAAGACTTTTATGTCTCTCATACTAAGTGATTATGTCTTTTTAAAAAACACCACAAATTTACTTTCTGCCTCAGAATTGGTTCTATGGCAGAAGAATGGTGAGGGTTAGGCAATTGTGATTAAATGTCTTGTCCAGGGTCACAAAGGTCGGAAGAATCTGAAGCCAAATTTGAACCCAAGACCTCCTATCTCCAGGCCTGGCTCACTCTTACTGAGCCCCCTAGCTGCTCCACTGAAGTGATTATGTCCCAAGATGATCTTTAAGTTCATTTTAGTGCTAATGTGGAATGTTGATTAAAGACCTACTATGTGCAAGATGCTGAATGCTCAGAATTCAAAGACCAGACTAAGCAATGTCTGCCCTCAAGATGCTTATTGTTGCTTTTTATTCTTGCTTAGCTTTAGGTTTAGAGGCAACTGTAAGAATAGAGTAAGCAATAGATATAGAATCAGGAGAGACCTGGGTTCAAAACCCACCTTAACATGTCCTAGTTATATGACTGTGGCAAAGTCATTGTGAGGCTCAATTCCTTTGTCTTTCAGATGAAGATAATGCTATTTGCACTGCTCTCCTCATAGGACTATTGTGAGGAAGTATTTTTAAATCCTTTATGTGTTATAGAGATATGAGTTATTACTATGGAGCAGGGCTCACTTAGCCCTTGGAATTAGTCCCTTTTGCAACTGCGGAGTTGTAGGCACCAGATGTTTCCTTGAAGCTGCTCCTCTGACAAACCTTAAAAAGTAAGGCACAAATCTAGGGTGACAGCCAATTTCTGGCAAACCAACCCAGTGTAGGAAAATGTACATTTATAAAATACACAAATGAGGGAATGAGTCAATGGAAATATTCTTCAACTTCTATTGAGGTATTCTATTGGAATTAAGGGGCATCTTGGTGACAGTGGATAGTTTGGGGTCTGGAGTCATCATCTTTCTAAGTTCAAATCTGGCCTGAGACACCTCCTAGCATGGAGACCCCGCTTTTCACAGTTTCCTCATCTTTAAATGAGCTGGAAAAGGAAATGGAAAACCACTCCAATATCTTCACCAAGAAAACTCCCACAAGGGTCACAAAGAGTTGCACAGGATAACAACAACAATATTGGAACTAAAGGTTCAATCAGCCAAAGTTGTATAATAGTTAAAAAACAAACAAACTCCTTATCCCCTGTCTTAGAAATGATACTGGGCAATTGGGGTTAAGTGACTTGCCCAGAGTCACACAGCTAGGAAGTGGCTGGGGTCAGATTTGAACTCAGGAACCTATCTCCAGATCTGGTTTTCTATTCACTGAGCCACTTAGTTGCCTCTGGAATAGGTTTTTGACATTTGTCTTGATTATTTCCAATCTAGAAATATAATTTATTCTAACTAATTCAAACAAAATTTATTTTCTCTCCCTCTAAGCTCTATTTGGAAAACGGAAGGCAAAAGAAAGCCCTTATTAAAAAAAATGTAGACTAGCAAACAATTCCCATTTTGACTCTGTCCAAATATGTTTTTGTCCATCAACTCTCCATCATGAAGTTAGTTACATTCTTTATTCTTGATCCTCTGAAATGACAGTTGATCTTTATGATAAACAGAGTCCTTTAATCTTCCAAAGTTGGTATTTGCAATAATTTTATTATAGTATAGCTCATTCTTCTGAATTCATTCACTTCATTCCATATCAGTTCATACATGTATTCCCATATTTCTCTAAAATTTTACCATTCATTGTTTCTTATGCTGTTGATATTATTTTATTATATTCATGTACCATAATTCGTTTAGCCATTACCTACTTAATGGGCATCCCCTTAGTCTCCAGTTCATTTCCACCTCAAAAAGAGGTATTATAAATATTTTCGTACCCATAGGACCTTGCCTTCTTTCTTTAAAGCATTTGGGATATATTTCTAGTAATGTTATTTTGGGGTCAAAGGGCTTGGACATGCATAGTTCCAAACTTCTTTTCAGAATGGCTAGACCAAATTACAGTTCAACCCAGCATCAATGTACTTATTTTCCCCTAATCCCTTCAACATTTGTTATTTTTTCTTTTTGTCAACTCTGCCACGCTGATGAATTCGAAATGGAACCTCAGAGTTGCTTTAATTTGCATTGTTCTAATTACTACTAGTCATTTGAAGCATTATTTCATGTGCTCAGATTTCTTATCTGGAGAACTGTCTTTTCATACCCATCAATGACTTATTAGTCAGGAAATGGCTTATATTCTAGTCATTGGAATCAGTTCCTTATGTAGCTTAGAAAGGAAACCTTTATTAGAGAAACTTGTGGCAAATATTTTTCCTAGTTTGATTCCTTTCTTTTAGTGGCCTTCCCCATCTATCTACCATGCATGCCTTGATTACTCTGGTATACAAAATACTTTTTCTTCCTTGAGCCTCTTGTGGCTAATGAAAAACTCATTTTCACTAATGCATGAGTGGATATTTAAAGTTTTTTTTTTTCACTAAGAATTTACAACCAAATTCTGAAAAGCTTCCAAGACCCACAAGAATTACAGAAGCTTGGTTTTTTAGAGATCGAAGGAACCTTAGTGGCCATCTAGTCTAAACCATCTTCCTCAAGGTATCTTCATTACAAGACTCCCAAGGAAATAAAAATGGTAGAATTTCAGGAACTGAGTACGAGGAGATTATTTTACTCTCTCCCCTGGATGAGTGAATTCTAGGCACTGTTTTTCATAGCTTAACATTTTTGTGTCGTAGGCTTATAACCTTATAAGGTTAAATCTAATCATCACTTTAATTCTACTTTTATCTCTCATTTTGAACCCTAAACTTAACCCCAATCCATAAATTGAAGTGATCTGTTCATAGTCCACTAAGCCACAGATTCACAGAGATTGATTTACTTTTCTGACTTAGATCACTCAGTAGATGGCCCGAAGAAAGGAACATCTCCCAGGCCGTGGGACATCAAAGTGCATGTCCCTCCCATGTTTCAAGAGGAGACTAAGAAGTTTCAAGTACCACACTCCTCCTTAGTCAAGGTAATGTGACAATAAGCATTGACCAATGAGCAAGCCTTATCAAGTACATAGCATGTTTCAGACACAGCGAGAAACTCTGGGTATACAAAGCCCAAGTAAATAATATATATGTGTATGCTATAAATGCATCTCATACATGTGTACATATGTGATATAATATATTCTCCACATATTAGATATATGTTGTAAAATAAAATAAATTTGGAGGCATTAGCTGTCAGAGGGATTAGGAATAATAGCATTAGTCCTTTGAGGGTCTAGGGATTGATTTTTGTTTTTCTTTTTATCTCTAGTGCTTGGCTTAGTGCCTAGCAACTAGTAGACACTTAATACATGTTTATTAATCGACTGACTGAACAATGATCCTTTCTGTGTAATGATTTTCTAATTTTTGAACATTTTACCTGGTGCTGATCTTTTAAGAAGGAAGCTAGATGTCTTTCCACTTCCTTTTCTTTTCATAGATGGGGAACTCTTGAGTTGGATAGTTGCATGTAATAGCAGATTTTTTTCAATATGTTAATTGTTTTTTCTGGAAGTATAATTTTTCTTCTTAAAATAATTTTTGTAGGGGAGAGCTCTGTGGGAGGGGGATTGGAGTATGCTGGGAAATGTAGGTGATGTAGAAACAAAAGATATCAAAATAATTTTATTTAAAAAATGAAGAGGTGGCTGTATATCTAGAGGGAGAAGTAATTCTTCACGCATATTCCACTTTATGGAACCTCAAACCAAATCCACCATAGGCATAATAGTGGGTGAAAGGTCAGTATTGTCATTATAAAAACTTACTTGGCTTCATACTTACCCTTTTTAAAAAGAAAAATCCTACATTCTTGTGGCTACTCCTTTCAAGAGAGGGAAAAAGTGATGGATGGGTAGGAAAATAAGGCTGAATTGTTGGGAATAAGTGACAACTGAAAACCCATAATAAATTAGGCTAAAGTCTTTCCACTAGCATTATAATAGGAGTCAATGGGAAGAGAATCTGCATTATAACTTTTCACTGACTGTGATTAGGTAACATGAAGTAAGAAGACTCTTGGAGTATTCCAGAGTAACTCATAGAGTTTCTTTCTCTCCTACCATCATTTATCTGCCACATCCAACCAATTGAATTCTGCCTTAAACAATGCAACAGATACTATAATACATATTCTTGTCCCCATAAGGAAAATTTCCATTTTCCATCCAATAATATAATCGTCATAGGGCTATGTGACCTAACATTAGTTTAAGACAACTGAAGAGAAGGCACTGATTTTCAGCAATAAAGAGAGTTTCTTCACCTCAGTCCCTACATCAATGAAATCATAAGCCTTCTAAATACTTAATAGAATCAGAGTTAAGTAAGGAACCTAGGAATCCCATTGAATCCAGTATATTGAACAGCATCTAGCTCTAGTCCAGGAAGCTGTTCATTGCCTTGTTTTCAGAATGAAAGACCTCATTCACTCAGTGTTGAAAAAGTAGTTTCTTCCTCTTTGCCAAATATAGTGTGCTTCCAGCTATCTAATGATTTGTGCTTCAAGAGATTTTCAGCTACAAAAAAATTTAAAGGAGCTACTTATGAACTCACCTGGCAAACCAACCATTGCATTTGACAGTACTTCAATGGGAAAATGCTTTCTGAGATAGAACTCAGTGGTATGGAAACATAGTTTCTCTCTTCCTTTATTGATTGCATGAGAAATAATTTCTTGTTGGATAGGACAAGAATATTCAAACTTTGAAAGTCCTAAAACTCCAATCAATGCAATGACCAACCATGACTATAGAGGACTGATGAAGTAGACTGTACCTCCTAAAAAAGAGGTGATGGGCTCAAGATGCAGAATGAGAGATCTATTTCTATACCTACCTACCTACCTACCTATCTACCTACCTCCCTATCTACCTACCTACTTACCTACTGTACCTACCTACTGTACCTACCTACCAACCCCCCTACATACCTACATACCCCCCACCCCACCCTCTCTCTCCCTCTCTCCATCTCTCTCTCTCTCTCTCTCTCTCTCTCTCTCTCTCTCTCTCTTTCTATCTTTTTCTCTCTCTCCTTCCATCCATGCATAGAACTATTTATTTTGCCCATGGCCAATATAGGAATTCATTATGATTGTCTAAGCATGCTTGTTACAAGGGCTTGGTTTTTATTTTTATTTTTTTAGTTGGGGGTGGAGAGAGGGAGAAAATGGATTTTGTCTGTTGAAACAAACAATTAAAAAAGGAATGTGCATTTAATCTTAGTGGTAGCTACTTCCCTTTGGCAAAAGAACCCTTGGAAGGCACCTTTTCTGAAATGAGGACATACCTTTCACTCTTAGCCTAGGACTGGCCAAATGTGTAGTTATCTGCAAGTTGGGTGCTCTTCCATAGAAGAAATCTCATGATGTTGTGGAAAAGATTTCTTGAAGACTTTGCCAATGGAACATGGGCTCTGGCAGGTCCTACTGAACTGGAAAGAATTAAAACAAACACTTGGGGACAAGACTGGTGGAGATGATTTACCTTGCTAAGTATGAAGAAGCTTGCCACCAGAAAGGTGGGCAACAGGAGATTAAATATTTTTGGCTACAGCAAACCATGAAGACTGTCTACTAGAGAATGGAGGATCTGTGTCAGGGAGGGAATAACCACACTGATGACAGCAGGAATCATTGGGAATAATGTAGCAAGCTTGGGGACAGCCTGACCCACCAAAAATTATGTTTTCAGGATTGCCACAAATGCCAGGGACGAGGACGGTACAAATGCAGTGGATGCCATGGGGCTGGCACGGTGAGTTTGGGTCATCTCTGTTAGAAGTGTTGGTCACTTCTTTATCTGAGACATTGGTTTTAGTGACCTAAATGAAACTTAGGTTGAGTCATTCAAAGACTAATAGGAGAGAACAAAGGTCACATTCTTGTCAGAGTATTCAGAAACTAGATATGGGATACAAGGGAGTGGAAAATACATTACCTGGCTCTGGATTCTGAAGCCCTCATTTTGCATCTTAGCTCTACCACTTTGTAATTTTTTCTGTTTGGCAAATATTGAATCTCCATGGCATGCTATTTCCTTAACAGTAAAATAATCTGATTGGATTATGATCCCTTATATTTTCCACACTCTATGATACATGGGAGGTAGCATGGTACAGTGGGAAACACATTGGATTTGAAGTCAGAGAACCTGGATTGATAGTCTTTTGTTGACGTTTATAAATAATGTGTGACCTTGGGCAAGTCATTTAACTTGATTGGGCCTCACTTTCTTCATTTATAAAGTGAAGGGTTGGTCCAGATAGGTACTAAGGTGCTTTATAGACAGAAGTCTATGATCCTATAATGGATAAAATGAGAAATTTGGACTAGGCGACCTCTTAAGATACTTTCTAGTTCTAAATTAAGGATTCTGTTATTTCTGTCCACTGATTCACACAAATCAGTGGTGGAGTCAGGACTCACAGGTATAATCTGACCTGTAGCAGAACTGAATGCATGTAACAGTGAGCTAGACTATATTAGCTGTGTTAGCATTATCTGTCCTCCATACATGTGCTCTAACTCCCATCACCCACCATGTTTTCTCCTGACTCCTAATAGAACAGTAGATGCCAGCCAAATTCTGACTTGGATGGTTTGTTTCTAGATGAGGTGTGCCTCTTGCAGTGGAGCCAAACGCAAGGCTAAGCAGTCTCGGAGGTGCCAGGTGTGCTCTGGTTCTGGGCGGAAGAGGTATGTAAACTGAAACCTGTTATTCTTGACAACGAAAACAGAGTCCCCCTCTAGGTTTCTGGCTACCTGAGGGGATCCTCTGAATGATCTTGGAGTTTCTATAACATTCTCTAAATCTTTGGTATCAAACTCAAATTGAAAAGCATCTCTGCAGGCCACATATTGATTTAGAAAACCAAATTAACATTATCTGTGTTGTTTTGGATTTTAATTTATTTTGTTAAACATTTCCCAGATACATCTTAATCTTATTCTGACACACTTGAGTTTGTGCCTTGGGCTAAGAATTTGACATCTTTACACTAAATACCATCCAATTCAAGATCCATTGCTATATCACCTCATGTCTAGCCTTTCTATGTGCTTAAATCTGTCCCCCCACAACTATACTCTAAGCTCTGTGAGGGCAAGGATCCTGACTTCTTTGTACCTTGTGCAACTGATGGGGTTAGGTACCTGTTAAAAAAGTTGGGATATACATGCTACATCTTACATTAAAGTTCTCCATAATTCTTCACTCAGAAATGATCTCCCACTTCTCTGAACTCCGAAAGTACAATGCGTACATTATTGTATCTTTCATACTCTGAATTATTTGTCAACATACCTACCCCCCCCCCATTAGAGTACAATCTCTTACAATATTAGGACAAACTTCTTCATTTTTGTATTCCTTTAGTACTGGACCCATTTTCTGATAAGCACCCAATAAATGCATGGTGAATAAGCAGAATGTGAAATGAAGGGAAAGAAAGGAGACAGTGGAGGCAAGGCTGGAGAGAAGAAAAGGACTGAGTTCAGAGGAAAGGTAGTAATTGAGATAGGAAGAAAGGAAGGAATGAAGGGAGGATGGGTAAGAGAAGGAAGGAAGGAAGGAATAAGGAATGAAGGGAGGAAGGAATTAAGGTGAGAGGATAATCAGTTTGAGGCAAGAAAGGAAGGAGAAGAAGGAAGGGAGAGGAGTCAATGAAAAATGGAAGAGATGAAAGGAATTGAGGTAGGAAGAAAAGAAGAGATTGAAGGAGGAAAAAGAGGACGGGAGGGAAAGAGGGACAAAATTGAAGGAAAGATTTGAGGTAGGAGGAAAGGCAGGAAAAGAAAAAGAAAGGGGAAGAGATCCTGTGAAAACTTCCTAGGGTTTTGTTATTCTTAAGGTGTTTTGTGTTGCTACTGATATTTTCTCATTTTGGTTATGTGAGGATATTGTTTCTGAATTTAGTTACTTTTTTGCCTATCATCAAATTGTGATTCTATCCTGTAGAAAATGGAGGGTAGAACCAGAAAATTAATAGTGCCTTGTTCAAGGCAGAGCCTACAAATCCACCTCTCTTGATTGTGCTGTGCAGACCCATGGATGTGCCACTGTAGATAATCACAGCTGTGATTTTTACAATTTGCAACCTGGTGAAATTAACAAGGATTCTGAGATCCTCCTGAATCAGTGTCAACTGCTACTGGTTTCAGCAGTATGATGAATTCAGAATGGGCGCTGCAGAGGCATTCAGTGCTAGCAGCATCTGTTAGAAATAGAGATTGGAGTGTCTGGAAAGGTTATGTTAATCTTCTGCAGCACTGCCACAAAGCTGTCATCATCCTGGCCTAAGTATTCACATACTTCCTGGACTAATTTCATGTTTATAGGCACTGTTTATATTGGCAACAAAGACAAAGCAAGACTGTAAAAAGCAGCCTTTCCATCAAGCCAATGTATGTAAATTGAAGTTTAGATATTAGAATCTAAGGGTCACATAACAAATATCCCGAGGCATTATCCTCATACTCTTCAGATAAAGGGGCTCCCAAACCAGGATTCTGTCTCTTTAGTTGGTACTGAAGTTTGTGATGTATGGGTTGGAGGAGGGATTGTTTGGCCCATGATTACTTTGTAAAAGATCAGCTTCAAAAGGTTAGGGTACTACAACCTAAGCACCTTCAGATTCCTCAGCTAAACTACTTAAGTCTTCCCCCTGAATAATATAACTTCATGCCTCTTAAAACCATTTCCTTCCTTCCTTCCTTCCTTCCTTCCTTCCTTCCTTCCTTCCTTCCTTCCTTCCTTCCTTCCTTCCTTCCTTCCTTCCTTCCTTCCTTCCTTCCTTCCTTCCTTCCTTCCTTCCTTCCTTCCTTCCTTCCTTCCTTCCTTCCTTCCTTCCTTCCTTCCTTCCTTCCTTCCCACACTGACTTAGCTAGTATAAGCTTGATACAAAAAAGTGAATTAGACATGGCAATTGCTCCTATGGAGCTTATCTTAAAATTGCCTCTACAAACTTTAATAAGTATTTTTTGATTTGAATCTTTTTGCATTACACAATTTAGTATTCACCAAGTCTACATTAGTCACGGTTTCCTAAATTTTGGTCTTATTTCTTCCTGAAATTAAAAAATATCTCTTTAGACTTCTGAAAATGTTTAAGCATAGAAATTTTAAACTGGAAGAAATCTCCAAAATAATCTAGGATTTATTTATCTAAAATTTATTAAGGAATTACTGAATATCAAGTCCTGTGTAAAATGTTAAGAGTATAAATATAATAAAAAGGACAGTCCCTGTGTCAAAGAGCTTACATTGTTGATGGGGAACAGACATCAACAAAAGGAAACTAAAAAGTCAGGAGGTGGTTACCCATATGAGAGTGTGGCAACAGTCATGAGAATCAAAAAGCCTTATAAGGAATGAAGCATGACTGATCTAGACCTTTCCCCAAAATGGAAGTTCAGGAGAAAATCACCAATGGGATGAGAAGACCAGGAAAATAGACTGATGTTCTAATGTGAGAAGGTTTCAAGCAGCAGGAGAAGTTCCAGGGTGAGAGGGCAACAGAGCAAAGTCCTAGATTCAGAAGTATAAGTGGGAGGAAAACCACCAATTTACAACCTTTACAAGAATGAGTATCCCTTTTGAATACTAAAAAAGAATCACAGACTCCTTTAGAATCGTATCTGTGGTATTACTCATCCATTTATTGGGAAAATGTATGCTGAACAAGATACTGTGAATTAATCAACACTTTAAGTTATTAATAAAAATAGGATCTATGCATATTTGCAAAAATAGCAATAAAAAGTCAAATTTGATGTGGTTTGCATCTGTAAGTTAACTGTGTGCAGTGGGCTCTTTTTAAGTTTATAGTTCTCTTAACTGCCTGGGAACTTAGTAGATAAGTGACTTGATTGGCGAGACAAGCCAGTATGTAACAGAGAAAAAGACTTGAACCTAGGTCTTCAAGGATGCTGTATCAGCCTTAGAGCTGCTACAGTACTGCTACATTTATTCAGCTGACAGAAGGCATGCTTACTTATTTATGAATTTGAAGAGCCTTTGTAAAAACTCTATGATTCCTCCCACCCCCACCAAGGAGTCTATAGCTTGCAAATTGGAAGCCACTGATTTAAAAAAAATTGTTTTATCTCACTGAGGCTGGGAAAGTATAGTGGCCACATCCAGTACAATCCCAATGCTGGTTGGTTTGGAAAGTTTGACATGCTCTGTTGCTGATCTGGACTAATTTTGTCTCCCATAGAGAATACTGGTGATTCCTTTGCTTTAGGGTGCTCCCCATATTGGTGTTAGTCTATGTGCATATACCCAATTAATTTAGCTTTACTAGAAGTCAGAACTCTCAAACTCAAGTAATCCACCTGTTTCATCTTCCCCCTTAGCAGGATTATGGGTGTATGCCGCCTTAGATGACTGATCCATTTATTTTTTGCACACACATCAGTTTACTGATGAAAAAAGGTATACTTGATAGGTGATGTGGTTTCCTGTGTCTATGGCTACATGTCTAGCTGTGGCTAGTTCCACTACTGGTAGATATTTCACCTCTGGCCATGGTGCTGAATATTGCATCTAAAGAAGCACTTTGAACTGTATTATTAAGAATATGGCACTTGGTCTTGGGATATCAGAAGGGAAAAAGAAACACCATGCTCCATGTTTGTGTGACTAAGACTCTTTTTTTTCCTTCCAAAGGTGCAGCACCTGTTCAGGTAGGGGTAATAAAACCTGTGCAACATGTAAGGGAGAGAAAAAGTTATTGCACTTCATCCAGCTGGTCATCACATGGTGAGTATAAAAGGAGGAAGCTTTTGGCTATATTTTGTCAGTTCTTGAGTGTCCACCTTGCCAGCACAAAATGAAATTAAATACTACCAATAAGCTAGTTAATTTTGCCAATGTTGCTTACCAGATTAGGCAATCCACATCACAAATATCAGATTTTCCCTATCCTTATGTTACAGTTGGAAGGATCTACAAGAAATCTTCTTATCCACCCTCTTCTTCTGGGCCAGGCATGCTGTTTCTTCCATTTTATAGGGGAAGAAATTGAAGTCCAGAGAAGCTGATTTGCCCTGCTTTTAGGCATATTCAAATATTTTCTTCTTATCTCCTCAACATCTCTCCCCCCACTACTGCAGAATTCTCCTATTTGTGGCAATGTGGAACAATGGAAAAGTGTTTGGATTTAGAGTTATGGGACCTGAGTTCAAATCCAGATTTTTGCTACCCATGTAACCTTGAGTAAATCACTTAACTTTTCTTGGTCCCAATTTCCTCATTTATAAATTCGACTAAGTTGACCTTTCTGGTCCTTCTAATTCTAAATCTATAATCCTATGATTTATCCTTTTATCTTTAAAGTCTGGGGGAGAGAAGCAAGGATTGGGCAGCATGGTTATATATGTTTGAATATTTTGACTTTTTAATTCTGTTCTCTCTTCTATGATTTTCTAAACCTGAAGGTTAATTAATTAATTAATTAATCTTAAACTTCTAAATCTTAACATCAGTGCCATTGGATAAATTTCTATTAGAATAGACATATTTTTGAGAGTTTTGAGTTCTTTTTTGGCCAAAGTATTTAAGAAAGAGAAATGGTTTTAGGATAGGTGGAGTCAATGAAAGCATAGTGGAGGAATCAACAGAGTAGTTTTCAGAAAATAGCTGAAAATTAGTTTTATTTGTACAAAAACTTCAATGTAATAAAATTATTTATTTTTATATTTAAATCTGATGGTTAATACATTCTATATTCTTCTAAAATGTTTATGATATCTTAGGTCTAGATCATATATCCGGTAATAACCACCAGGCTTTTGTTCTCCTCTTCCAGGAAAAACAGCCTATTTGAGTTTGTCACTGAGCACCATATGAACTTTCCAGAGGAGTTGTTGGCTAAAGTCAGAGGAGAAAATATATTTAAGGATGAAAATGTTATGGTGAGAGACATAAGGAAGGAAAGCAAAGTATCTTTTCAACCTACATTTCTATTGCACCCGATTTTTCTCCTTTGAAATTGGACTTCTTGCTGCTCATACACATGCCATTCCATGCTCCAATTCTGTGCTTTTCCCTGATTGTCCCCCATGTCTGGGAAGTTCTTTTTCATCTTCTGTACCTCCTGGATTCCATGGCTTTCCTAAGGATTCGCCTAGATCTCGCCTTTTGCAACAACTCTTTCTTGGTCCTTTCCATTGCTAGTGTCTTCCATCTGAAATCACTTCCTGTTTACACCGTGCATATCTTGCATGTACCTCACTGTTGGCATATGGCTTCCTCCATTAGAATGTGAGCTCCTGGAGGGCAGGGATGATATTTTCAACCTTTCTTTCTATTCCCAGAGCTGAGCAAGAACCTGACATATAGCAAGTGCTTAAAAATATTTCTTTGATTAAATAACTGAATGAAAATGTGACCTTGTACAAGGAAATGGAGAAGAATCATGGGAGAAATTGTTTTGGTTGAGTGAAGAAGTAGGAATTCCTTCTGGCTTTTCAGAATCTTTCAAAGGGAGAGAAAACTAACACACAGAGCCAACTCTTGGACAAATAGTGAAGATTGAAAGATTGCTCTGTCTTTCTCCTTTCCGAAGTTTCCCCTATTTTTATTGCCTACTGTCTGTCTTCATTACCCAGTACTTTCCAGCTGCCTGGGTCCCTCCAGTCAAGGAAGAATTTCATTGCACAGCCCAGTCATTCTGAGGAATTAGTGATTTAGTGTGCTTCTCTTCTTAGGCACTTTTATATTTCTCTCTTTTTCTCTTTTACATCCTTGCCTTCTGTTTTATAATCTATAGTAGGTATTAGTAAGGACAAGGCAATTTGTCAAGTGTGTTGATCAGGAACACAAAGCTAGGAAGTGTTTGAGGTCAGATTTGAACCCAGGACTTCTCATCTCTAAGTCTGGCTCTCTATCCACTGAGTTACCTAATTGCCCCCAAATTTATACTTCTAAAGAGGAGATCAAGAAGCAGCATTTGTATCAAACAAAGAGTTTTGACATAAAGGCAACACAGTGCCATGAATAGACTGTACTTACAATCAGGTATCCCTGGGTTGGAATTCGACCTCATATACTTGCTATCTGTGTGAAGCAGGACAAGTCAATTAACCTATTTCAGATTCAGTTTGTCATCTGAAAAATGGGGATAATAATTAGCGCCTTCTTCACTGAATTGTCATGAGAATTACGCAAGATAATAATAGCTAACATTTACATAACAGTTTAAAGTTGGCAGAGCACATATATGTATATATAATACATATATTTATAGATATAATACTTATGATTTCACTAAGGATCTTATAACATAAATTTTCATTTGAGAAAATGTGTTCCCAGTTCTTTGCTCATTTTGAAGCCCTATACAAATGCCAGCTATTTTTCTATGCATTTTATCTCTTGATACAGCAGTCATAGAATGTGGATAATGCTGAGATTTTCCTAAAGACAGCATGGGGTAGAGGCAGGAACCCTGGGCTTGTCAGATGTGGGTTATAGAGATAGCTGACCTTGACTCTAGTATCAGTATCCCTTAACTCTAGGTTTCTCATCTGTAAAGCAAGAATAATGATGTTTTCTGTGCCTACCTCACAGGAGTATTGTGAACCAACGAGGCCAAAACTTCCTTATAACCCTAAATCTCTTTAGAAATTTGAATTATCCCCCCAATCACAGATGTAGAAACCACGTCTCAAAGAGGATTCTATGGGGAGAACAATCCTTAACCCAAAGCAATGTCAAGCATTGAAGGGAGAGCTTTTATTTTGTTTTTGTTTTGGGGGAAATGTAGGGGACTTCTAGTGCTCTTTACTTTGATCACTTAGACGACCACCCATTCTTCTAAGGCCAGTGTTGCTTATATAGGCCCATACCAGCTCAGCTAAAGGGATTTTATATGAAGAGGAAAAGGTCAGAGGGAAATAGTATTAACAGTTCCCTTTATGATTTACAAAGAATGAACCTCAAAACAATCTAATGAGAACCTAGATATTATCTCAATTTTGTAAACTGAGACTGGTACCTGGTACTTTGAGGGCCAGAAGTTTAATGCTATTAGGTGAGAGGTCTAGGACTTGAGTCTGGGTCTTCCAACTCAAATGTCCATCACACCCTTCAGCCCAGAAGAATAGAACTATTCTGAAATATAGTCCCAACACATGGGCGTTTTTACCAATCTGGGTGCAAGAGCCACTTCTTCCACCATTTTACAAACCTTAATGTTCATTATGGTTATTGTGGTTCTCTTCTTTCTCATTTTTGTTTTTCTTATAATTGTCAATCTTTTTGTTCTTGTTCCCTTTCTTGTTCTTGTTCTTCTCCTCCTCTTTCTCTTTTTCCTCCTTATTCTCTTCCTTCATAAATTCTTGGGAACTGTTTGCTATATGGTCCAATGTTGGTAACTTGGAGAATAGTTGAGAAGACCATTCTTTAACACAAAAAGAACAGATTAGATTGGGCAGATTCTATAGCATTAAGGACTGTGAATCACAGAATCAAAGAATTTTAGCATTAAAAAGTACCTCAGTAGTTATCTACTCCCCTTCTTTTCTGAAAGGACTACTTCTAATAACATATCTAAAATAGTCATTTAGCCTTCTTTTGAAGACTTCTGCTGAACTAGATCCCACTATCTTTGGAGGCAGCCCATTTAACATTGGGATTGTTCTAATTGTTAGGAAGTCTTTTTTTCCTTTCTCAAATAAAGACTAACTTTACCTTCATTGCTCCTGGTTTTTCCCTTTGGGGCAAAACAAAGCAAGTCTAAGTGCTATTTGAAATAATTACCTTTTGAGTACTTGAAGAATTTTAACCTTCCTGCCCCAAATCAAAGAATCTAAGGACATGAATCTTATGAATTTGTTTTCTTTTATTTATTGCTTATTTTTCTTTTTTAGGTATATCCTATTGTTGACTTCCCCAAGCAGGAGATCTCTTTAGCTTCCCAGAGAGGCATCGCTGAGCACAGTACTGCTTTGGCTGGAAGGTCTCGTGTTCTTCAGCAGGTCAGTGGAAAGGCATTGGGTGGTAGATTATAGGGAGACACTGATTCTGAGCTGAGGGGCTGCCACATTTTGATACTCTGTGGGAGAATCTTACTTAAGAAGCATGATGGTATGTAATGAAGGCCACTAAATGGAACATAAGGATGCCTGCAGGTGCAAATTAACTTGGAAAACCTTATATTAACATTATACATGCTTATTGTATTTTTATTTATTTTGGTTATATTTTTCCAAAGCACTGTAATCTGGTTAAGGCCACACTTGAGAATGTTGTGGCCCATAGATTGTCTGCTTCACATCTCTGATAAAATGGAAGGAACATTGAACTGAGAGTTAGAAGATTTGGGTTGGATGATCTTTAAGGTTCTTTCTGTCTCTGATGATTCAGGAGAGGCATATGTCCCATTAATAGAAAATAATATAATTAATAAAATTAATTAAAAAAATAATCCCATCTGAGACTCATAGAGGTTAAGTGACTTGCCTAGGATCACACAGTAGCAAAGTCAAGACAAAACCCCAGGTCTCTTGTCTTTTGATATTAGACTCTTTCCATTGTTCCATTTCCCAATTTCAACCAGTGTAGTTAATTAACTGAAGTACATTGAACTACATTGGGCAGGAGCTAGAATGACATAGTAATAAAAAAAACCATCTAGAATCAAGTAGATGGTGTGTAAGTCCTACCTCTGGCATATACTGGCTGTGTAATCTTGGGAAAGCCACTTAAATTCTTGGGGCCTTAAGAAACATTCTAAGGCAGTAGATCATAGATAGAATGGCTGGGAATCTGAATTGGTAGAGGGATTTTTGCCTTTGGGAAACAGGAGATGGTGCATTGGGTGTGAGGAGCAGGCAAGAAAGCCCACTGTGGTTTTCCTCCTAACTGCATTTCTTCTTATCCCCATTTCTTGAGCTCTTTACACAGAAGGTTTTTTTGCAACAATCTTTAGACAGATAATGATTGGGTGGAGGGACTGGAATGCATCTCTAGGAAAAGGGCAATCTTAGGAAGGGCCATACAGTTAACTTCAAGTTGTGTCATGGAAGAGAGATTGGATTTTTTTTTCTGCTTGGCTCCAAAGGATAGAACTAGGGGAATTTATAAAGAGGTGATTTAGTCCGCTCAAGTCATGAGGCTTGTTAATAAGCACTTATTTAATTCTTGCTGTGTTCCAGGCACAGTGCTTAGCATTGTGAATACCAATAAGAGCAGAAGGAAAGACAGAAGCTCACGTCCTAATGGGGAGAACGACATATAAAAAGAATCCGAGAAGTAGGGAAGGGAGCCAGTGGGAAGAATGGAAAAGAAATCTAGGGGACCTAGGAATGGAGCATGGCAAAGAAAGAATGAGCTGACCTACATGGCTAGCCTGGGCACTTTCCTTAAAAGAGGAAATCAAAGGAAGGGGTCTCAAGGATGCCCGTGTGTGAGGACCAGGATCCGAGGGAACTTCCAGTGTGAGAAGCTGGTAGTTATAAAGTGAATTTCCAGAGTGAAAAGGTAGCTGTGGCTTGGGGTGGTTCATTGTAAGGTGGTGGGGAACCTAATAATTACAGAAATCCCCAAATAGAATGCATTGCCTTGAGTGATAGAGAGTCTCCTCATCGTTGGAGACATTCTGGCAAATCCTGCACGACTGTTTCTCTCTTATGGTTGTAAAGGGGAGCACCTTTCACTTATGGGTTAGATTTAGGAATGTTCTGGTAAATATTTAACAATCGGCTGGGGGGGGGAGGCAAGGTGTATATATGATACGGACTGAAGTTTAATCTGCATTAGGAGACAATCAACAAAATAATAAACAAGGCTTGGATTTGTTTGCAGATTTCTGAGCCATAGATGGCCATATTGATCACTTAACAAGCAGTCTAGAGCGAGTGCCAATTAGCTAGACTGGCATGGGGCCATGCTTGGACTGGATGGCTGCTGTGGAGTTGGCTGTCCTCCCCATCTCTGAACCTGAATGATTCAGAATTCAAGGATCTTTTCACTCCAGCATGCTATCCATTTTCTCTCTTCCTTATGACTCCTAGAGGGACGACTGGTATCCCTCAGCTACGTTATCTGATTGAAGTCTGGTTGAATTAGCTGCATTTCTTCTGCAATGCACGAGATGGCAGCAGATCCCCAGAAACCTTCAGAAAAAGCTCATGCTAGGTGAAATCCTTCCACCAGTCTACCATCCCTGGGGTGGGGAGGAGAGTGGGGGAAACTGAGCAGTTACCTAATTAGTTCCTGGTGGGCTGCATGCTCAGACTCTGGGCACCAACATGTAGCAGATACACGAAAGCAACAAATGGATGGAAGGGAACTCAATTTTTTGTTCACATGTTAATGATGATTGTATAGATCACAGGAATTCAACAGCTAGGGGAAATCTATAAGGCCATTTGGTCCAAAACATTCATTTTTATAAATCAGGAAAATGAGATTGAGAGAAGGAATGATACACATCCCAGGTCACACAACTAGTGAGTGGCAGAGGCAGGACTAGAACTCTGGTCTTCCCTCTTTTCTCTGACACCACAAAGGGCCAGGGGAGCTCGTTGAGAAGTTCAATTGTTTATTTGGTTTTGTAAGGAAGATTTAGTTTGGTCTCAGCTTTTAACAGCTGTGTGTTGGGCTTCCCAAGGACTTGAAATTTCAGGGAAGAATTTACATTTGCTTGGTCCTTGATTACAGTTATATCTAATAGAGTGGAAAGAAAAGAAAGGGTAATGCCACAGCGCTCAAATTTGTGCCAGTGCAGCTCTCTACTTGTATAACTATCAGTATGTAAATCACTTAATTGCTTTTAACTCTCAGTTTCCTCCTCTGTAAAAGAGAAGGTTAGGCTTGATGATCTATCCCTAAGGTCCCTGTGATCTTACTGGTATTAAGGAAAGCCTCAGAGCAGTAGGAGAGGAAAAGCCTTTCAAGACATTCACAAGAATAAAATGTCCCTAAAATCCTTTGACCCTAAGAAAAAAAGAAATCAGAGGCTTGGGGATTCTAATGGGAGGCATGATGGAATCCTGTCTCGCTATGTAATCATTATCAGTGACTAAGAGGTTTCTGTTCTACCCAGAGAAGGATCATGGTATAAGAATTTATTTTTCATCTACTGTATTAATTCCTGTGTATTAGAGAGAATTCCTGTGCATTCCTCTGAGATCTGGGTCAGAGATACCATCTAATCTGCTACTTCATGCATTTTCTTTGTCCTTGGGAATCCAAAGGAATATCTTTGTTTTTAACAGAATTTGTTTAATAAGGGAACAAGGGCTCTTTTCCTTTGTGCTTTCCCATAAGTTAGATATAGGGAGGGGTGGATAGGTAGATGGAAGACCTCTTAATTAGCTATCACCAGTTAATGATGTTTTGGGATGGTCAAAGGAGGGGCTAATTATGAGCTCCTAAAAATCTATTTATTTAGTAGTTTGACCCGGCTCTGGGGATCCCCTGGTTCCAAGAGAGCCATAGAGACCTATATTACTTTATTGGTTAAGATGCTGGCCTATCCATTAAACTTGATATAATCAATACGCTTATATTCTTACCCAGAAATCAGTCTCTCAAGATCATTTTAATCATAACAATGACAAAAGTAGAGAATACACTGGAATGAGTGGTTAGAAGCCCTGAGTTCTAATTTCAGGCCAGATCACACTTAGCTGTGTGACCTTTATGAAGTGAGTTGGTCTTTCTGATCTCTCTTTCTTCATCTTTGAAGCAGAAGGGGTTAAGTCGATGATCTCTGAAGCTGAAAGATTAGATTTGGGTATGTGGACCCTAGAACTAGAAAGGAAGAGCTATGGATGAGTTGCAGGAGAGCTTTAAGCTAAAATCTCTGGACAGGTTGCAGAGACTCCAATAATGAGCTTGAAAACAAAAAGAGAAATTTATGTATTTGGGAGCAATGTTGAAAGGTTGGGAGATCGGTGCAAGAGTGGACGCTGCCTCTTAGAGCAGACGGGTTCTGGGCTTCTTATACTTTTTTAGACAACAGAGGCCACATGACCAGGGATGGGGAGGTGGGATGAGATTAGGCAGAAGTGGGGGATGTTTGTCACCTGACCAGGTGATGTTTTGTGTCCCGAAGACACAAAGGGGTGACCTGGAATAGTTTAGGGGATGAGTAGATGTCCTAGATACAGTCTGATACTATCAGAGTATAACTGGGAGATGTAGATCTGTGTCCATCTCAAAATCTAGGGGAGAATCCAAGGGGGCTATCTCTCTCAGGACTCTTTCCTTATCATGGGTCTCTGATGCTCAAGTCACCTTTTCCTTAGCACTACAAGAATGCAAGGAAGGAAAGGAATTTCCTGCTTTCCTTTGACCTGGAACACTTCTGGGATTTGGGGTGTCCAAAGGAAACCTGGGATCCCATGTCAGTAACCACAAATTGAGGCTCGACATCTGGAAAAACTCATGACGAATGAAAATTATTCATACAATGCAATGGGCTACTTTGGGATGCCCATTACTCAATGGGTGTCTTGTGCCGAGAGCAGGTTCTTTTTCAAGTACAGATTGGATTTGCTGGTCACCAAATGGAGTTGTGGAACTGTGGAATTCCATGACTCTTTTCCTTCCAGAATTCCCATTGGAACTGATGTTTATAAGGAGTTGGAGATTCTTTGGGAGACAGGGGTTAGAGGGGGGTCCTGGAGCTTCTTTTCCCTCAAGAAGATTGGGCAAATTCAGCTTTAATGGAAGCTTGGATGCTAGGTACAAGAGTGAGTGTGTGTGTGTGTGTGTGTGTGTGTGTGTGTGTGTGTGTGTGTGTGTGTGTGTTAGAATCATAGAATTAGAGTCCAACTCTCTCATTTGATGGATGAGCAAACATAGTCACAGAGAGTAGGTCCTATAGCTAGTTTGTAATAGAGCCCAGGACAGTACTGATCCCTAGGTAGAGTTTTTCCTACTATATCACTATACCCTTCTTATATATTATCAACCATTTGAAAATCCTCATGTCCAAAGGCAGAGGTTAGTGGGAGGAGGGAGGAAAGCATTTATTAAGTGCTGACTAGATTCTAGGCACTGTGCTATCTCATTTGATGCTTCCAACAATCCTGAGAGATTTGTGCTATTATTATTATTATTCCCATTTTATAAGTGAGGAAACTGAGGTTAAGTGTCACGTTGCTGGTTAAGCAGCTGAGGTAAAATCTGAATTCAAGTCTTCCTGACTCCATGACCAGTGCTCAGTCTACTACACTATTTCACTGCATCATATGGGTAAAAGGGAAGACAAGCCTATATATAGGCTTCTATAAACATAAGACATTATTTGGAAAAAATAATTTGCAAGACTGGCTTTTGATTTTTTAATACACAGATCAGAAGTCATGCCAACGTGTGAAAAGGGTTAAAAAAGGAAAAGAATGGTCAGTCATCAGCATGGGGAAGGGGACACTTTTCAGGTACATCTGTGGGGAGGAGGGCTGTCTTTGTACAGAGAAATTGCATTATTCGGCTTTCAGGGATGACAAAGGGAGACAAAACAGGCGTCCATTGAATCGTTGGACAGCCACTTGGATGGCTTCTGAGGTAACAGGCAATCTGCCACCCTTCCTGGAGCTTTGAGCCAAGCTCAGAGGAGGGGATGTGTCACTGTGATCTCCCTTTATGTCCAATAGAGAACAACTTTTGTGTTTTAAAAAGCAGGGCTTACAAAATCCTTGTCTCTATAACTCCGGCCCTCTCAATGGCTTTGAAAAAGACCTTTCTTCTCTTGTCTTTCAGCTTCCACCTCAACAGTGCCCTGCAGGCTTAGAGGCATGAGTGGGAGCTCTGGGCACCCTTGAGCCCAAATTTTCAGAACCCTTTTTAACCACTATAGAAGGCAAAATAAATTGTTCTCCATGAGAAAAAGACTCCTTCCTTAGAACAGAGTCTGTACCATGCCTGAGAGAAACCTTTGAGGTAATCTGCTCCAAACCACTCATTTTATAGAAGAGGAAGTTGAGGCCATGGCAAGAAAGTCATGCCAGGTCACCCAGTGAGTGCATAGCAGTGGCAGCACTTGATCTCCAGGCCTCTAGGTTCTTTCTGCTGTTGCCAACCATAAAGGGCAAGGGGGATTGGAATCAGAAAACCTGGGTTTCTGCTGACCACTGGTTTTATAAGTCAGAGAGGGATTTCTTCAGATATGGATTATAAGATCATAGGCTTAAAGCTAGACACAACTGCAGGGGCCATTTAGTCTAACCTCCCCATTTTAAAGCTGAGAAAACTGAGGCCGAGGATTGGTCAGGTCCCATCAGAAGGAAGTATCAGAGGTAGGATCTGATCTGAACCCATCTCTTCTGATGCCAAAATCAGTTTTCCTTCCATGGTTGCAGGTTGCTGCTATTTTATCATGGATCAGATTATCTCTGGTCAGATGCATATTTGTGTATGTGTGTATATGTGTGTGTGTGTGTAGAGAAATAGATATATACACAGATATAATACACAGATCTATACATATATATACACTGTATACACACAATACATACATTCTTTTTCTTTTTACCATTTTCACATATTGACATATAGTCATACATCTATAGTTATACATGTGTGTATAAATGTACATAAGTGAATGCATATAGAAATATATATTTATATATATGCTTGTGTGTGTATGTGTATATACGGCAAGGACAATATATTTCCTTGTCCCGAACTTTAGATAGTAATTCACATCTTTATGGTTCTGCCTTTTATGGGTTAATTCCTCATCCCAAGCCCAATGGGTGATTATTTCCATATTAAACATAAAGAGTGCATCTTGGTTTAGTCTTATGATTTTTAAAAATTGCATGTAGAAACAATTTTTGACAATTGTTTTCTGCCTTTTTGCCATTCAGATTCTCTCCTCCTTCCTCCCTGAGGCGGTAAATAGTCTGATATAGATTAGAGCAGTGCTTTCATGTAATACATATTTCCATATTTGAGGAATATGGCATGACCGAAGACAATAAAAAACTCAAGAAAGGAATAAAGTGAAAGATGGGCATGCTTTGATCTGCAATCAGATTCCAACAGTTGACAGGAAGTGTCTCATTATCCCCATTTTACAAACATACAACTTGAGTTTCCGAGAGGTTTGGGATTTGCCCAGGATCTTGCAGCCAGTAAAAAGCAGGACCTGGGACGGAATCCCATTCTCTTGACTCCAATTCTGAAACCCTTTTCTCTCTCCCCTTCTGCCTCTCCAGTTCTTCACTTCCAGCTGCTGACTAGACGTTTCTACTTGGCTCTCCTGAAATCATCTCAAACATAATATGCACAAAAGCAAACTTGTACAGTGAACTTCCCAGTCATCACCTTAACATCATCTTTGGTCATTTTCTCTCCCTTGATTCTCATGTCTAATCAGGAGTCAATTCTGGTCTATCTCATGTTTCCCTCAGAGCAGTGCTGGCATCCATGGTCTCATCTCCATTTCTACTCCTACCATCCCCTCTCAGAGTAGACCATAATGGCTTCTGAGGTTCTTTCCACTTAGATGATCTCATTCTTGAATTCTTGGACTGATTCTTACTAGCTGTATTACCTTAGACAAGTCACATAACCTTTCTAAGCTTTGCTTTCCTCATTTCAAATGAGGATACCCCGTAGTATCCCACAGGGTGGTCATAAGGAACATTCTCTCTATACTCATAAGTGCTATGTAAATATAACTTGCTATTATCATTCCTTATGCCTTCCCACTTATTAATAAATATTTGAGTGGCATTTCTACCAGTGGAGAGAAAAAATAGTTATTCCTGTTTCCTGGCTAGGAAACTATGGCTAGGCTAAGAGAATCCAAACATCTGCTTGGCTCTTGAACATTTGAGTATTACTAGTTCTGGATTCCCATGGAAACCAAACAAAATGATGGTGTAGAGCCAAGTTTATTAGCCCTTAATAGTCTCTCTCCCTAGCTCTGACTTGATTTTGCTTTCCATTAGTCTGTGTCTTTAGCTCTGACTCCATTTTGCTTTTTTTTGGGGGGGGGGTCCTTTCTTCCAATAGATTATGAATAATTAAACTCAATAGTATAACACTGTGATATTTTAGCAAGTGGATACCTTTCTTAAAATTTTAAGGATTTAGTGAAGTGGTATGATATGTAATTATAGAGCTTTCTGGAATTGACTTTTGATATTTAATATAGAAGCAAGAAATTGAGCCAGTCTGAATCAGCAGTGAAAGTGGAAGTATATGGATAGACATTCTCATCCAGATAGCCTTGGAGGATATTGATATCCCTTGACAAATTAGCAGGATGTGAATGGAAAGGAATAATCAGGGTGGTCTCTTGATAATCTTTCAGGCTCCAAACTTTTCAGGGACCGCATGAGTAACAGCTAATGTTTAGAATGATAGCTAACACTTGTATAGCATTTCCTGTGTGCTAGACACTGTGCTAAGTGTTTTACAGCTTATGAGATCTACATTTTGCTAGAGACAGAGACAAAGTGACAGAATCTTGGATTTTAATACTTGGAAGGGCCTTCAGTGGCCATCCAGTCCAACCCAAACTGGAAGAAAATTTTCAGTTAGCTCCATCCCTACTCCGCTATTCAATAAATGGTTGACTGGTTTCTACCTGAATACTTCCAGTGAAGGGGGACCTACAACTTCCCAAGGCAGCTCATTTTGCTTTCAGACAACCCTTAATTGTTAAGAAAGTTTTCCTGACATTAAATCTTAAATGGACCTCTTTCCATCTTTCACCTTTTGTTCCTGGTCTTGACCATTGGGGCTCAAACAGAATAAGTCTAATCCTTTAGCTAGTTCTCAAATGGCCTTGACTCAAGGTCCTGCATGGTCCTAGTTGCTCTACTCTGGACATCCTGCAGCTGCTTAATGCCATTCTTAAGGTGGGCTATCCAGAAGTGAACCCAATACTAGAGATGTTTTATGACCAGAATGGCATACACGGGGACCATCACCTTCTTGTTTCTTAAAAGTGCCTCTCTTTATGTGGCCTGAGATTACTTGAGCCTTTGTGGCTGCTATTTAACCTTACTGATTCATGTTTGACCATTAAATCCTCTAAAACCCTGAGATATTTTCCACATAAGCTTTTATCTCACTAGCTTCCCCTCACGGGTACCTACAAAACTGATTTTTAAATCCAACTATAACTCTACATTTTTAATGAATTTTCTTTTATTAGATTGAACCCCCACATTCTAGCTGATAGAAATCTTTTTTATATTGCAGATTGTGGCATCCAGTGTTTTAACTATTCCTCTAAGCTTGCTGTCATTTCTAAATTTGATGAGCCTGACATTTTTGCCTTTATCCAAGTCATTGATTAACATATTAACTGCATAGGGCTCAGCATGGATCCCAGAGAAACTCTCTACTGGAGATGACTCACCAAGTTGACAGTTAATGACAAGTTAATGACAACTCTTTGAGTCTAGGCATTCAACACATTCCAAATCCATTTAATTATATGATTGTCTAGTTCACACTTCTTCATCTTCTCTTTAATAATAGTATGAGATACTTTATCAAATGCTTTGCTAAAATCTACCTAAATTATTTCCATAGCATCCCCCAATGTACTATTTTAGTAACTTTATCAAGAAAAGGAAGTAAAGATAATCTCACATGACTTATTCTTGATGAGGCCATCCTAGATCCTTGTACTCATTGTTTCCTTTTCTAGATGCTCACCAACCATTTCTTTAATTATACATTCTAGAATTTTTCTTGATAATTTAAAATAAACTCACTGACCTATACTCTGCATATTCTTTATTCCTTAAAAACAAAGAGTTTGAGTTATTTGCCTTTCCCTTAATCAGATATCTATGTAAGAATCTAAGCAAATCAATTTCCCAGACTCTTTTAGATGTTTCATGTATGGCCAAGAACTCATTGCTTCTATAGGTTCCACTTGGATCAAAAATGTAATTCCTGTTTTACTTAAGCCTTTACCTTCTATCTTAGAATCAATAGTATGTATTGCTTCCAAGGAAGAAGAGTAAAGGCTAGGCAATAGAGGGTAAGTGACTTGCCCAGAGTCATACATCTAGGAAGTGTCTAGAACCCAGAATTTCCCACTCTAGGCCTGATTCTCAATCCATTAAGCCACCTAACTGCCCTCTAATTCCTGTTTTTTTAAAAAAAATTAATTAATTTATTTACAACATAGTGATGTAATGAAAGGAACTCAGATTTGGAGTTAGGAATTTTGTTGTTCGGTCATTCAGGTGTATCTGATTTTTTGTGACCCCATGGACCATAGCTTGCCAGGCTCTTGTATCTGCCACTATCTCATAGTTTTTCAGATTCATGTTCATTACTTCCAAGGTACCATTTATCCATCTCACCCTCTGTCACCCCCTTTTCCCTTTGTCTTTAATCATTCCCAGTAACAGGGTCCTTTCCAATGAGTCCTGTATTCTCATCATGTGGCCAAAATATTTAAGTTTCAGCTTCAGTATCTAACCTTCAGTCAGAAAATATGCCTTTATGTGCACTCATTAGTTATATGACCAAGTTCAAGTCACTTAAACTCTCCAGGCCTCAGTTTCTTTGCCTGTAAAATGAAGATTCCATCATATTTACAGCACCCTTCTGACAAAATGTTGTGAGAAAAGGACTTTGTAAACCTGAAAGCACTAACTATACAATGAATTATTGTTGCTCTGATTCTTAATTATTATTTCCATATCTTCCTTTCTCATCTGAAGCCTAGAGCTTAAATCTATCACAATGGAACACATACCATCTCTGTAACTTCAGTTTCATGCTGAAAACTCCAGAACACCTGAAGACAGTGGAAAGAGTGGTGGAGACTGAGTCATGAGAGCTGCTTTCAGCTTACTGCCTGTGTGACTTGGGGGACGTCACAGTCTCCAGTAGGACTTGCTTTCTTCATCTATGAGGAATATTCTCCTCCCTGACCCTATTCCTGAAGGTCTCTGGAATTCAGCACCGTGCCCTCATATTGACACCAATTCTTTTTAACTGCTTTTTCCATGTTGTCTTCTGCCGTCAGAATAGAAACTTCTTGAGGGCAGAAACTGCCTTACTTGTATTTGTATCTTCAGGATTGAACACTATATGTTCCAGGGATATTGGGGTGGGGAAGCACCTTCAGGGCTTTCATCCTTTTGCTGTGGGCTGGCAATACCTACTCAGTGAATCAATATGCATTCAGTAAGTACCTACTATTTGATGGGCACTGTCCGAGGTACTGGAAATACAAAGGTGAAAATCCATAAGCCTGTCTCTCAATGAGCTTGCATTCTATAAACATATATAGAACAAATACATACAAAATAAACATGAGAGTCAAAAACAGTGTACTGAGGGGGTCGCTGTCTGTCGGGGGTCCATGAACTCTACCCTGAAGGAAGTGAGGCAGTCTATAAGATGGAGGTGGCGAGGAGTGCCCTCTAGGTAAGGAGGATGACCAGAGCAATGACAAGGAAGGAGGAAATGGAGCATTGTGGGTGAGGAACACAGAGAGAGCAGCAGCCCTCTTTAACTGGATATTGCAGCACAAAAAGGGGAATGACACGTGGTGGTGCTGGAAAGATAGGATGAAACCAAATTGTGAAGGATTTTCCAAGCTAATTAGGCCAGTTTTATTTTAGATGAGAAGGATAGGGAGCCACTGGAGCTGATGGAATTGAGGAATGCCATGTTTAATCTGTCTTAAAGAAAATCACTTTGGCAGCACTATAGAGGTTGTTTGGTGTGTGGGAAGCCTGGAGGCAGGGGCCAACCCTACTTAAGGCTCTTTTTGTGTTGTATTTCCTTAGCGCCAGACTGTTGAGCTGATCCCACTCACAGAAGTCCAGTATTGGTACCAAGGGAAGTCTTACCTCTATTACATCTATGGCCTGGAGAACAAGGTGTATGCAGCAGACTATCCGGAGAGATATTGCTGTGGCTGTACTATCATATGACAACTGGCCAGGACTCTTTCTGAAGAAGAAAAACAAGGGGATGAAATGCACGCCAGTCAAGGAAGAAGAGACAAGGATTAGGGTTTGAGTGCTCTGGTCCACTTTTTACAAAATGGAACATTTGGAAACCCTTGTATGTTTCATGACAAATGGTTCCTACGATTGGAATTCCCAAGTAGATACCTTGGGAACAGCAACTCAAGCACCACTGAAAGTCCAGGAATAAATACATCAACTTAATAAGGACAAGATTCTCTGCTAATAGTTTCAGTTCCTCAACACATAACAGATGCTTAACAAATGTTAGTTGATTGACTCAGCAACCATGTATTGAATACCCAATTATGGCAGCAACATGGCAACATAGGACCCTCCACTCACATTTTAAAAATATTTACTTTGTATATTTTTGCATGGAAAAGCAGTTAAGGTGTAATGGATAGAGAGTTGGTTTCCAAATCAGAAAGACCTGGGTTCAGTTCTCAACTCTGCCACATTCTGGTTGTAAAAGTGGGCAAGTCACAACTTCTCAGTGTGTACCCCCCCCCCCCACCCAAGGTGACGTTCATAGGCTAAACATGCTGATCTCCACGGATGAAGTTTCTTATCATGAGCTCTGTTTTAGGGTGACATCACAATCTCCTCTTTTTTCATAGTTACATGATTTGCTTACATGCTCTTTGATGGTATAGAAGTCCCATGAAATCACATGTTTCCTTTTTGGCTTTATATCTGTAGCCCTTCACACAGTCAGTCTTGGCGCATAGTAGAGTTTTAAAAAATGTTTGTCGAATAACTGGATTAACCAGTTAATTAACTAACTAGGTTAGGACTGGCCTTGGAATCAGGAAGACCAAGGGCTTAATCTTGCCTCTGAACGTTAGCACCTGACTGCTCTTGAACAAGTCCCTCAACTCCTCAGGACGGGTAGCTCACTAAGACAAAAGAGTTACAAATCTGCATTACTTGAAGTTATTATTTCCATATCAGGAGCAGAATGGAATAACCTGAGGCAGCTGGGTGGCTCAGTGGATGGAGAGCCATGCCTGGAAAAGAAGGTCCTGAGTTCAAAGATTGCCTCAGACACTTCCTAGCTGTGTGGCCCTGGGCAAGTCCATTAGTCCCCATTGTCTAGCCTTTACTGCTCTTCTGCCTTGGAAACCACCGATTCTAAGATGGAAGGTAAAGGTTTAAAAAAATGGAATCAATAGAGATAGTGGTTAGCTTAGACTTGGAGCCAGGGATACCTACATATGTTCAAGTCCCGTCCCTTATGTTTGCAACATGTGTGACCCTAGCCAAGTCACTTCATCTGTTAGCCTCAGTTTCCTCTGTAGTAATAGTGACAATCACAAGGATCGTTGTTAACACATTTACTATGTGCCAGGCACTGTGTTTCGCAGTTTAGAATTGTAATCTCGATTCATCTGAAAAAGGAAATCAATGGCATCTTTACTATCTACCTGCCCTGGTTGCTCTGATGTTCAAAAGACATAAGATAGGAATCATTTGGGAAGTGGACGGCCAGACGCAGAGAGGGGGGAGGCCCCTGCCTTCTTGGGGTGCAGGGGTTCTGCTGGGAAAGCTTCTGGGGTTTATCCTCTTTGTCAGCTGCTGCTAAGATCAGACCCAGGGCCTGCCCTGCAGTTGCTGCAGGCTACCGACGGAGCAAGCTTTTGACTATGGGGTCCTTCGATGGGGGCTGCTGGGAGGCCTCCAGGAGGGAACGTGTGTGAAGTGATGTGACCCGGGTTCAGTCCAACCCCCTGGAATAAGAGCCCTTTTGATACACAGTCTTCTACAAGCCGCGTCTCATTCCTCCCTATATGTGGCAGTGGCTTGGTCTGCAGGGGACAGCCCCAGGTAAGGCACTCCGGAAACCCTTTACAAAGCCCTTCCTTGATCCTTGATCTCCTTCCTGACGGCTGCTCTCTGGTCATTAACCGTCCTCGGGGATGTCTGTGGATACTGGCATGGGGGACTCTGCAGGCTGCGCAGGTCACCGGTTTAGGACTGGAAAGGAACCCAGGAAGTCACCTTGGCCAAGTCCTATTCTTTTAAAGATGGGGAGGAGGCTGAGACCAGTAGGAGAGGGTCATCAGCCGAGGCCAGGCTAGACACGAGTGGTAGAGGCAGACCTTGAACCCAAGGCCTCGAACTTCAAACCCAATGCTTTACCACAGCACCGGGCTGAGGACGCGTTTTTAGGGGGATTTCAAATAGGGAGCCATGGTATGATTTTGACTTTGTTAGAGGAAAAAGAGCTCTCTTAGTTCCTTAAATGTAAATAATTCTAGGAAGGCTGGATTATGAATTTATCAATTCTCCGACCTGGACTTTTATGGGATTTATATATAAGCATTGCTCTTGAATTCACTTGTCTCTGCTGGTAGCATTACAAGCAGAAACACAGCACGGCCTTGTGGCTCCTTTAGCTCCATGCCTGGGGCAAAAGAACTCACAGGGAGGGGCCAACTAGGACCCCCCTCTGGGGACCAAAGTAGAGGAAGCCCGGTGAAATGTTCTGAAACCATATGCTGCAACACAAAGCAGACCGGATTAGGTGTTGGAAGATCTCCGTTCCGCCAGGGTCCACGAGGTCTTAGGCTTTGCCTCCCTGGACTGGAATGGCCCCATCTACAAAATGGGAATACCGAGTCCCTGCTTCTGCCCAGCTCTTAGGGCTGGTGTGAGGCCTGAAGGATGTAATGATGGGGAGGATGCTTTGGAAGGGCATGTAGAAGGGAACACTGTGTAGGAGCTGATGGTTGCTGTGGGTCTGAGCAATGCTTGGTCTGAAGAGGGGAGAACTTTTGATGAGCTGAGTCTAAAGGAGGAATCTTTCTGCTGGGAGCAGTACTGTTTGTTATTCTCTTGGGTGAGGGGTTTGAAAGCTGGGGCTGGGGTGGATGTGGGAAAGGGGCCGGGATACCAGCATGGAGGAAGGACACAGAGGTCTCGGGATGCCCTCACAAGGCTACCCTAGATGCTGCTGATCCTAGGGGTTAGAGGGGAGGGAAGCGAGGAAGCCCCTCACTCACTGCAGTATTTTCAGTGCCCTCTAAATTCAGTTTCTTGGGATGAGACCCAGCTCCACACCCCAGTTATGCTTTTGCTGATTATTAATCTTTCACCTAACAAGTCCTGGCCTTTTCTGCTCATACAGTGAATAGGAATCCAAAAATTTAGAAGACAAAGAAGAGAATATGGAGCTATAGTAAGGTAGGATAGGTATTGATTCCTCTGAAGTAGCAAGGTGGTGAAGCAGAGAGAGTGCTAGGCATGGAGGCTGGAAGACTCATTTTTCTGAGTTCAAATCTGATCTCAAACACTTTCTAGCTGTGTGACCTTGGGCAAGTCACTTAATCCTATTTGCCTCAGTTTCTTCATCTATAAAATGAATTGGAGAAGCAAATGGATAACTACTATATTATCTTTGCCATGAAAATTCCAAATAGGGTCACAAAGAGTTGGACATGACTGAAATGACTGAGCAACAAAATTTTTGGTCCTTTTGAGTTTCAGATTGCTATCAAAGTCTGAGCTTTAAATTGGAAAGGACAATGAAACTAAAGTTATTGCTTGCCACCTCCTGGTCTGCCTCTCAGGTCCATCCTGAATACTATCTGTGATGTGTTCTCCAAATATATATATATATATATATATATATATATATATATATATATATATATATATGAGTGAAGTAATGGTAATAGACAATATGTCAGGTTTTATTGTATATGAAAACTAATGTTGGAACAAGTCAGTTAGGATGAGGGTGATGATGTCAGTGATAATTGACTATGTAATTAATCTATTAAAAAGAATCTATTAAGGCTTAGACACTATTTCAGACTTTGGGGATACAAAGACAAAAATGAATCATCTCTGACTTCAAGGAGCACTGCATTCTAACATATACTAACTACTTTAAAGTTTATTACTACTACTAACATATAGAGTACCTTAAAGTTGATAAAAACTGCCTATACAAAATGTCATTTGTTCCCCCCTACAACCTGGTGAGAGAGATACTCGTGGTATTATCATCATTTTATAGATGAGAAAACTGAGGTTTAGAAAAATTCAGTAGGTGGTAATTGATCAGGGAATAACTGAATCAATTGTGGAACAAGAATCTAATGGAATCAGAAATGACACAGATGAAGAAATCAGAGAAACTACTTGAGAGAGAAACAAGCAGAATCAGAATGATTACATATCCAGTAATGGTAATAATAGAAATAGGAAGAGCAAAAAAGTGAAACTGAATGCTGTGAAATTAAAACAATCAAGCCTGTTGCTGAGAAGATTTGAGATCAACTCTACTGTCTTCATTGCAGAAGACTACATAGTAGTTATACACTAATTGATAGGTTACTTAGCTTGGCTAAACTGGCTTTTTCTCCTCCTTTCAAATAATATCATTTTTATAAATGGCCTTTGAGATTTGCAAAGTGCTTTACAAATATCTCATTTCATCCTCCCAACAACCATGGGAGTTAGGGACTATTATTACCTGCATTTTATGGATGAGAAACCAAAGGCATACAGGATAATACAGAGGGTCACACAACTAATAAGTGTTTGAAGCAGAATTTGAGCTCATTCGTGTACTTTGATACCGAGCTGACCTTCTCTGTTGGATCCACATTTGCTTTGTTATATACGAGGAGGGATTTTGTGGGAAATTAATATGATGGAACAACAAATCCTATCAAAAATATTTTAAAATATTAAAATATTTCCCCCCAAACCTTGAATGTTACATCCCTACATTTTTTGACTCCCCTTCTCACCCCCACTTCCTACCAAGTAAGCATCGCCAAGGGCATTAAGACAATGAAACCCACGCCAGGTGCCAAGAAAGTGGACTGACAGCTCTGTGTTGCTCTAATTGGTTTTATTTCTGCCACTAAAATATAAGAAGCAAGACAATCCTCTATGGCCATTAACCCAAACAAGGTTGCCACAAGGAATATTTATAGACAAAAACAGACTTGCCTTTCCTCTCTCCTTTTAATGACTGTTGAGTATTTCTCTATTATTATTGGCGTTTACTGCTTTCATTAGAGAAATGACTAAGCATGCTGTCTTTAAGGCTCACTATCACTGTAGAATCTATTTATGCCTAGGTGGGCCAAAAGCCTGCTGAAGTTGGTAGAAGAGGGGCATAAAACCTGATGATGGCAAAGAACCTATTTCCCTCTCAAAGGCAATTGTTATGTTCTATTAGCCAGAGCCCACTGATGTCATGGAGACAATAACATTAACTTTAAAGGGATTTTGATGCCTTACCCTTCTAAGTTTCCCAAAATGTATAGAGAAGGAAAACCCATGATTATTTATTGATTCCTTTCCTCAAGACCGATACCTCTTTTGTACTAGGTAACAGAGCTACAAGGATGAATAAGAGAGTACTATCCTCTAGATTCTTACAATTTAGGAGGGACAATGAATATATATAAACAGAAAAATGGCCTTGGATTTAGCAGGTCTGGGCTTGAGTTACTAGCTGTGTGATCTTGTTCCATACTAACCAATGAACAGATATTAAGAGCTGATTGCATGCCAGGCACTGCACATCCTGGGGACACAAAGAGAAATCAGAAATACGACCAAAATAGTCTGTGCTCTCAAGGAGCTTTTATGTTATTGGGGATGAGAGTAATACAATGTAAGCACAGATGAAGGCAGTAATACTCAGTAAACATTTATTAAGCTATGATGTGCTAGATATTGTGCTACTCACTGAGGATATAAATACCAAAAAAAAGGGGAGGGGGGAGTCAAGATGGAGGCATAGAGGAAGTGAAAGTTCAGACCTCTGAAAACCCTTCCTTACCAATTAAAAACCAAACACTCCTAGGGAACTGAAAACCAAATCTGACAATAGGACAGAGCTAAGGAACCCTCCTGCTGGACTCAACTTAAAAGGTATGCCCCCCCAAAAGCCTGGAATTGAGAACACTTGGGTTTAAGGGGAAGGAAGAAGGAAAGTCCCCGGACCCCTCCCATACCCACAGTACTGAGCCTCTATAAGTGGCTGGAATATCTGGGCCAGCAAGGGCGCTAGTCTGGAGGGAGTACCTTGCAGGTAAAGCTGTCCAGGTTCAGGGCTCAAAATATGGGTGGCTGGTAGGCAGCTGTAGGAGAAGCAGAGAGATACAGCCTAGTTGCAGCAACAGAGACTTCATATTGCCCTCCCCCCCTTCCCAAGGTTTTGTCCCTCAGGGCACATCCAGCTTCTGCAAGTTCAACTCAGCTGGGCTTAATCTCATCAAGCCTTCAGAGGGCAAGGAAGCTCAAGCTCCAACACCCCTCCCCAACAGACTGCTCTGAGTGCCTTGCTAAGCTCCAAGGGTGAAGGCTGACAGAAAAGTCCAAATCAACAGATCCAGCACACAATGAGAGGAACAAGAGTATAAGCAACTAGAAGGGGTAAGAAGGGGGCAAATATGAGCAAACAACAGAAAAAGAAAAACGAAATTATAATTAACAGCTTCTATTCAGGCAATGAACAAAGAGCAAATATAACAGGGGAAGATCAATGAACACCAAGCAAAAACACAGAAACTCCAGTGAATTAGACACAGGCTTTGGAAGAACTCAAAATACAATTCAAAACACAATTAAGAAAGGCTGAAGACAACTTGGAAAAGAACTTAAAAAACAAGATAAATCATTTGAAAACAGAAGCACTTGAACTAAAATGAGAAAATAGTGTCTAGAAAGCCAAAGTTAATCAGCTTAAAAATGAGGCAAAGGAAAGATGAGGAAGAGAAGATGAAAGATAACTTCCAAAGAAAATCAGACCAGAAGGAGAAGGATGACCAAAAAGCTGGGGATTAAATCCAGTTTTTAAAAACCAGAATAACAATTAGAAGCAAGTGACTTCACAAGGCAGCAGGAAACTGTAAAACAAAACTAAAAGAATGAAAAAATTGAGGAAAATGTGAAACATCTCATTCACAAAACAGAAGATTTAGAAAATCATTCCAGGAGAGACAACTTAAGAATCATTGGTCTACCAGAAGACCGTGACAAAAGAAAAAGCCTACAGGAAATTATCCAAGAAAACTCCCCCGACATTCTAGAACAAGAGAAAAAATTAGAGATTGAAAGAATCCACAGATCACCTCCTGTACTTAATCCCCAACTGACAACACCCAGGAATGTTATAGCCAAATTCCAGAACTACCAGATCAAGGAAAAAAATATTACAAGCTGCTAAGAGGAAGTCATTCAGATATCATGAAACTATAGTGAGGATAACACAGGATCTGGCTGCCTCTACACTGAAGGACCAACAGGCATGGAATATGATATTCTGGAAAGCAAGAGAACTAGGTCTCCAGCCAAGAATCAACTACCCCGCAAAACTGACTATATTCTTATGGGGGAAGGTATGGTCACTTAATAAAATAGAAGAATTCCAAGCATTTGTAAAGAAAAGACCAGACCTGAACAGAAAATTTGATGCCCAAACACAGAACTCAAGAGAATCATCAAAAAGTAATTAAGAAAGGGGGAAAAAACAAAAACAAAACAAAAACAAAACAAAACAAAAAACCCCAAACATTTTTAAGGGACCCAATAAGTTAAAATGATATGTATCCCTGAAAGAAAAGAGGATATTGATAACTCTTAAAAATTGTCATTATCACCTGGGTAGCTAGAAGAATTATACTTAGAGGGAACAGTGACAAACTGTATAGGATAAAATGCCAAGACAAAAATATGCACATAGACATATGTATGCATAAATATATATATGCACATATATTAAATATATATATATACAACAAGAGCCAAAAAAGAGGTTAATACTAAGAGAAATGAGAAAAGAAACAAAATGGGATAAATTTATGTTACAAAGAAGCTCATGGCAGGAATGGGGGAGAACATCAATACACTGGAAGGGTAAAGAGGTTGGAGATAGGAAATACTTTATTCTTATGTTCATTGAAATTGACTCAAAGAGGTATAATATTTATTAGGAAAAGATGGTGAGGATATAAAGAACAGGGGATAAGGAAGGTTTGTAGCAGGGTATGGAGGAGTTGAGGGGAGAGAGGGAATATTTCTTGGTGAGGAAAAGGAGAGATATGCCCCCTGGTGAGAGGAAGCAATAGGGGTCCAATAAGGACTCTTTGTTGTTGAATGACTGAACTGATGTTCAACTCCCTCTATACCCCAGAAAAGATAGTCCACTTCTCTGACTGGAAATTCAAACAAGATAAAGTTTAATAACCAGTTTGTATTGGAGAGGTATCAGGAAAGAGGGGTGAGGGATTTCCCTAAATAAGTAGGAGTTTTTTCTTAGCTTCAGAGCTGGGGCCAGGCCTCACAGGCTGGTGGAGGGTTTCTCCCATTCCCGTCTACTCTATATCTGTCCTAGCTTTGTCAGATTCAGAATCTTAGGAGTAGACAGCAAGCAACCAAGGAAAGGTGTAACCTTAAGAGATGGTTGGGCCTGAATCTTTGGGCTGAACCAAGTAAAGGCACTCCACTCCAAACTGGGATGAACAAGTTCCTCCCTCCCCTAACACCAGGAAGGAAGTAAAATCGGCAGCAAGGAAGAGCTAGTCACAAGACTCAACCGCCACTCCCGGTTGCCCCTTCCCCCACCAATTGTCAGTCTTGACAATTTCTTCTCTCTTGATATTCCCACTGTTGCTTGTTCCAACACAGTGGCAGAAAGTTCAGAACTTATTTCTAGTTTCCTTTCCACAGAGGGAAGAACAATCAAATACATTGGGGCAGAGAATTGATTTGTGCCCTATTGGGAATTAGAAGGGTAACAAATGAACTGGTGGGGAGAGAAGCAAAACTGTAAAAAATAAATTAGTCTCTAGTAATAGAAATATTATATTTTAAGAGGATTATTAAAGGTTATTAGAAATCAAGGAATAAAGAAAATACAAAATAGAAAAACCACGTGCCTAGGGCTGATTAGCCCATTCAGAGTGATTTCGCTTAGCTTACTTACATTATTGCAATGGCCGAGAGCCTGCATGTGAGGCAGAGAGCCAGTTAAATACTCATTGTGATCTCGCCCAGGTGGAGACTCAGGTGAGATTATAGGGAATTCTGGGCAACACCAAGGACTTTTGGGGATTGAAGTCTAGGGTTCAAATCTCCATTTTACATTCCCCCTGAGGCTCGAGGAAGACTAGTCTCTCCGTTGGGTTTTGTAAACATACCAACTTTGAAATTACAATAATTTGAGGATAAGGAGAAAAGAGAATGCCCTCTGTTGCCTCCTTGGAGAGAGGATACTGAGGAATGGAAGGAGGTGGGCTGGATTTAGTTTTAATTTGTACAGGAACAGCTGATTTAAGTAAGCCTACATCAGAAGAAGATGTGACCCAAAGAGACTCTGGTATATCTGTAGGTATTTCAAAGGTGGGAGGCTCTTTTGCCTCCTGGCTCTCTGAGAGAAATACAGGGAATAAATTTAAGGATTCCCCAGGCACTTCCAAGGACATAGAGCCATCTGGGGTGCACATTATTGTGGCTTGTAATTTGCATAGTAAATCTCTCCCAGCAAGTTTGTGGGGGATCCAGGCATTAAAAGAAAAGAATGTTCAACAGTTAGGGGTCCCACGCATACCATGTGAGGAGAAAGTTTTGGGACCTTTAATGGTATTCCTGATATACCTACTACATTTAGAGAGCCAATAGAGTCACATTTTGCATTTGGTTTGCTTACCAAAACTGATCTAGATGCCCCAGTGTCCAAAAGACAATCATAGTATGAATTTCCCACCTTTAAAGTGACATGAGGTTCCTTACTATGTGTGTGTGTGTGTGTGGGGGGCATGTATAGGGATTATTGGCATTAAAATATCAGGGTCTGGAAAATCAAAAGTTTCACTCTTTGATTCCAAGGCCCTTACCCCCCACCCCCCTTCACACCTTCATAAAGATGCTTGGGCAGTTTTTTGGGATCCTCCATGCTGTTGGGGGTATTCACCCAGAGTATAGCATGGTCAAACTTCATTTTTTTAATATATTATTGTTGGGCATTTTGTTGGGTATTATCATTTTCCTCATTTGGAGCACTGTCATTATTTTGATTGGCAGTATGGTTCTTATAGTTATTATTCATAAAGTTGTTATTGTTTCTTTCTTTCCGTAGTCAGCTCCTACAGACCATCATTGCATGGCCTCTCTTCCCACAGAAAAAGACATGTTAATGATTTATCTATGGATTCCAGGAAAGGGGCTATGGTCTCTCCCTTATTTTTCAGTTGTTCTTGTATCCTTTCAATTTCTTTCATTAAGTCTTCCACTAACTTATTGTGTGTCTCAGGTCTTTTTACACAACCCTTATAAACATAGGCTGCTACTTTCCTCAATTCTTCGAGGTCCATAGAGTCCCAATCAGGACAGCTAGGAAGTATCTGAGGTCAGATTAGAACCCAGGACCTCCTGTCTGTAGGCCTGACTCTTAATCCACTGAGCCACTGAGCTTCCCCCCTCCCCATAGTGAGGGTGGGTTTCAGGAATCTCAAATTGGGCCAAAGAGTTGCAGGGAGATGGATTTCTTCCCTGAATCTCAGGTGAGATAAGTAACAGAATCAGTACACTCAAAAGATATCCTTTTAAATAAGCCATGCTTGTAACTAACTTCCTGTTTGGAAAAGTCTCTTCCTTCTTCTCATTGTCCCTTGCTTTGGTCCCCTGCCACCACATGGAGGCTAATTGTAGCCTAAGGAAAGATCACCCCCATTTTTACCAGCTGGTGTTTGTGAGTCCTGAAGAAACTGGGGCAGCTACCAGCAGCCTGGGTCCTGGGGCTGGGCCTGGGGTGATGAGTGATCTGGGTCTGAGGCCAGAGTTGCTGGGGCCAGGGCTGGGGCTGGTGCTTGGAGACCGATCTGGGTCAAGCAGGACCAGATTGCTGGTGCACAGAAGCAGGCAGCAGGAACCAGGCAGGCAGGGCTGTGACCAGGTGAGCAATCTGAATCAAGAAGGTCCGGAGCAGATGGCTGGAATGAGGTGAAACAGAACAGATTTGCGAGGGTAGGTGAAAAGCCTTGGCCAGAGAAACGTGGCTTAAAAAATTATCTAGACAGTTGTTCCCTGTACAGCTGATCAAAATAAGCTATTAAAAGGGATAGTGACAGTAGAGAAAAGGTTTAGGAAAGTTAGGAAGATTGAGGGTATTTCATCACAACCGACGTGGTCAGCCAAAACTGTAAAAATTAAACTAGTCTCTAGTAATTGAAATATTATATTTTAAGAGGATTATTAAAGATTATTAGAAATCAAGGAATAAAGAAAATACAAAATAGAAAAACCATGTGCCTAGGGCTGATTAGCCCATTCAGAGTGATCTCGCTTAGATTACTTACGTTATTGCAATGGCCGAGAGCCCGCATATGAGGCAGTGTCAGCTAAATACTCATTGTGATCTCATTCAGGTGAAGACTCAGGTGAGATTATAGGGAATTCTGGGCAATACCAAGGATTTCTGGGGATTGAAGTCTAGGGTTCAAATCTCCATTTTACAATACAAGGGAGGGAGAGGGTGGGGGAGTTTAAAAAGACTGTAAAGAAAATAAGAGGGGAATGAGAAGGGAGGGGGAGTAGAAAAGGAAGTAAAATTAGGGTGGGAATTAAGGGGACTAATTAAAAACAAAACACTGGTGTAGAAGGAAATAGTGAAAGAAGAAAGGTCAGAACTAGGAGTGGAAATCAAAATGCTGGGAAATACACAGTTGGTAATCACAACTCTGAATGTGAATGGAATTAACTCACTCATAAAACACCAGTGGATAGCAGAGTATATGCTGTCTACAAGAAACACACATGAGGAAGGTAGAAACACAGGGTAAAAGTAAGAGGATGGAGCCAAATCTATTGGGCATCAACTGATAAAAAGAAAGCATGAGTAGTCGCAATCATGATATCTGACAAAGCCAAAGTAAAAATAGATCTAGTCAAAAGAGATAGGGAAGGTAATTACATCCTGATAAAAGGCAGTATATACAATGAGGAAATATCGGTACTCAACATGTATTCACCAAATGGCATACCACCCAAATTTCTAAAGGAGAAGTTAGTGGAGCTCAAGGATGAAATAGATAGAAAAAAATTATACTAGTGGGAGATCTGAACCTTGCTCTATCAGAACTAGATAAATCAAACCAAAAAGTAAATAAGAAAAAGGTAAGAGAAGTGAATGGAATCTTAGAATAATTAGAGTTAGTAGATATGTGGAGAAAACTAAATAGGGACAAAAAGGAATACACCTTCTTTTCAACAGCACATGGTACATTCACAAAGATTGACCACGTACTAGGGCATAAAAAATTGCAAATGAGTTCAAAAGAGCAGAAATAATGTATGCAACTTTATCAGACTATAATGCAATGAAAATAATAATTAGTAAGGGTAAATGGAGAGGCAAAGAAAAAAATTTATTGAAAATTAAACATTATGATTCTCCAAAATTGGTTAAAGAACAAATCATAGAAAAAATTAATAATTTCATTGAAGAAAATGACAATGATGAGACATCCTTTCAAAATCTATGGGATGTAGCCAAAGCAGTACTCAGGGATAAATTTATATCCTTGAATTCATATATTAACAAATTAGGAAGGGCTGAGGTCAATGAATTGGGCATGCAAATTAAAAAAAAACTAGAAAGTGAACAAATTAAAAATCCTCAGATGAAGACTAAATTAGAGATCCTAAAAATAAAAGGATAAATTAATAAAATTGAAAGTCAAAGAACTATTGATTTAATTAATGAGACTAGAAGATGTTACTTTGAAAAAACAAATAAAATAGACAAAGTACTGGTCAATCTAATTAAAAAAAAGGAAAGAAGAAAACCAAATTGGCAGTATCCAAGATGAAAAGGGAGACCTCACATCTAATGAAGAGGAAATTAAGGCAATCACTAAAAATTATTGTCCCCAATTATAGGGCAAAGAAATTATATGGCAGAGAAAGAAATAGATTACCTAAACAACCCCATATCAGAAAAGAAATTGAACAAGCTGTCAAAGAACTCCCTAAGAAAAAGTCCCCAGGTCCAGATGGATTCATAAATGAATTCTATCAAACATTCAAAGAACAACTAATCCCAATATTATACAAACTATTTGACAGCAAAGATTTGAAAATTAAATAAGCAAAGAAGGAGTTTTACCAAATTCCTTTTATGACAAATCTATGGCACTGATTCCAAATCCAGGTAGGTCAAAAACAGAGAAAGAAAACTATAGACCAATTTCCTTAATTAACATAGATACAAACATCTTAAATAGGATACTAGCAAAAAGACTCTAGCAAGTGATCATGAGGGTTATTCATTATGACCAGGTAGGATTCATACCAGGAATGCAAAGATGTTTCAATATTAGGAAAACCATCCACATAATTGATCATATTAACAAGGAAACCAACAAAAATCACATGATTATCTTAATAGATGCAGAAAAAGCCTTTGATAAAATACAACACCCATTCCTATTGAAAACACTAGAAAGCATAGGATTAGAAGGGCCTTTTCCTAAAAATAATAAACATTATATATCTAAAACCATCAGCAAACACCATCTGCAATGGGGATAAATTAGAAGCCTTTCCAATAAGATCAGGAGTGAAACAAGGATGCCCATTATCACCTCTATTATTTAACATTGTACTAGAAACACTAGGAACAACAATTAGAGAAGAAAAAGAAATTGAAGGTATTAAAATAGGCAATGAGGAAACCAAGCTATCACTCTTTGCAGATGATATGATGGTCTACTTATAGAGTCCTAGAGAATCCACTAAAAAGCTAGTAGAAATAATCAACAACTTTAGCAAAATTGCAGGATACAAAACACAACCACATAAATCATCAACATTTCTATATATTTCCAACACATCTCAGCAGCAAGAATTAGAAAGAGAAATTCCATTTAAATTCACCCTAGACAATGTAAAATACTTAGGAATCTATCTGCTGTGACAAACATAGGAAATATATGAATACAACTACAAAACACTCTCCATATAATTAAAACTAGATCTAAACTATTGGATAAACATTGATTGGTCATGGGTAGGATAAGCTAACATGATAAAAATGACAATGGTACCCAAATTAGTTTACTTATTTAGTGCCATACCCATTGAACTGTCAAAAAACTTTCTTACTGAATTAGAAAAAACCATAACAAAGTTCATTGGAAGAACAAAAGGTCAAGGATATCCAGGGAAATAATGAAAAAAAATGCAAAGGAAGGTGGCCTTGCAGTTCCAGATCTCAAACTATACTGTAAAGCAGTGGTCATCAAAACAATGTGGTACAGGCTAAGAGACAAAAGGAGGATCAGTGGAATTGTCTTGGGGAAAGTGACATCAGCAAGACAGTCTATGATAAGCTCAAAGATCGCAGCTTTTGGGACCAAAATCCACTATTTGACAAAAACTGCTGGGAAAATTGGACAGTATGGGAGAGGTCAGGTTTGGATCAACATCTCACACCCTACACCAAGATAAACTCAGAATGGGTGAATGACTTGAATATAAAGAAGGAAACTATAAGTAAATTAGGTGAACACAGAATAGTATACATGTCAGATCTTTGGGAAAGGAAAGACTTTAAGATTAAGCAAGAGTTAGAAAAAAATCACAAAACGTAAAATCAATAAGTTTGATTACATCACATTAAAAAGTTTTTGTACAAACAAAACCAATGCAACCAAAATTAGAAAGGAGACAACAAATTGGGAAATGATCTTCATAACAAAAACCTCTGACAAAGGTCTAATTACTCAAATTTACAAAGAGCTAAATTAATTGTCCAAAAAATCAAGCCATTCTCCAACTGATAAATGGGCAAGGGACATGAATAGTCAATTTTCAGTTAAAGAAATCAAAACTATTAATAAGCACATGAAAAAGTGTTTTAAATCTCTTATAGTAAGAGAGATGCACATCAAAATAACTCTGAGGTATCACCTCACACCTAGTAGATTGGCTAATATGACAGCAAAGGAAAGTAATGAATGCTGGAGGGGATGTGGCAAAGCCGGGGCATTAATGCATTGCTGGTGGAGTTGTGAATTGATCCAACCATTCTGGAGGGCAATTTGGAACTATGCCCAAAGGGTGCCAAAAGACTGTCTGCCCTTTGATCTACCCAAAGCACTGCTGGGTTTGTACCTCAAAGAGATAATAAGGAGAAAAAGACTTGTACAAGAATATTCATAGCTGTGCTCTTTGTGGTGGCCAAAAATTGGAAAATGAGGGGATGCCCTTCAATTGGGGAATGGCTGAACAAATTGTGGTATATGTTGGTGATGGAATACTATTGTGCTAAAAGGAATAATAAAGTGGAGGAATTCCATGGAGACTGGAACAACCTCCAGGAAGTGATGCAGAGTGAGAGGAGCAGAACCAGGAAAATATCGTACACAGAGACTGAAACATTGTGGTACAATAGAATGTAATAGACTTCTCCGTTAGTGTCAATGCAGTGATCCTGAACAACTTGGATCTACGAGATCTAAGAGATCTACGAGATCTACGAGAAAGAACACTATCCACTTCCAGAGGAAACACTGCGGGAGTAAAAACACTGAAGAAAAAACGACTGCTTGATTACATGGGTCGATGGGACATGATTGGGGATGTAGACTCTAAATGAACATCCTAGTCCAAATACCAACAACATGGAAATATGTTCTGATCAAGGACACATGTAATACCCAGTGGAATTGCACGTCAGCTATGGGAAGGGTGGGGGGGAGAGGAGAAAGGGAAAGAATACGATTCTTGTAACCAAGGAATAATGTTCTAAATTGACTAAATTTTAAAAAAAAATAAGTAAATTAAACCCCTGCCCTCAAGGATCTTAAAATCTAGTTGGGGAAGAAACATACCAAAGGAAGCTGAAAATGGGGAGGGGAAAGAATACCCAAATAAGGGGCATGGTGGAGATGTCAGAAATGTCCCAGAGTAGTGTGGCCAGGTGAGAAATGAGGAGATGTTCTGAGTTTCTCCCTCCTTAAACTGAAGTTTTGTAGTTCATGGCTCCACTTGTCAGATCTGAGGGCCAGAGGGTAGTGGGAGAGTACCAAGGTTCATGGGATCTTGCAAGATGATGTTTTTCAGGCATGATTTTCCTGGGGTTCATTTGAAAGAGAGTGCTACTAACAACTCAGGAGGCTAGGCTAGATTTCCAATAGGAAGCAGTCCATCAACTGAATGAAGCTAGTGATCACAAAAGATGGAGATGAGAAGGAAACACATTCTAGGCATGAGGTACAAACTGTACAAAGGTGTGGAAGCAGGAGATGGAACACTGAATTCAATATAGAGCAAGTAGGTCTGCTTATTCCCCTGGAATATAGTGTGTCTAGAGGGGAATGATGAAAAATGAGACTTGAAAGGCTGATGGAGACAGAATGGGAAGAACTTTAAAAGGTAAGCTGAAGAGTTTGTATTTTATCTTAGAGATAACAGGATGTCACTAAATGCTCTGAAGGAGGAAATGACTGGAAAAAATTATTTTGATGGTTCTTCTGAGCAAATTAAACTCTGAACCTGTTTTTTTTTCATCTATAAAATGGGAAAATAATATAGTCTATTTCAGTGTCATGAGGGAAATGTCTTGCAAACTTACTATGTAAATATCAGTTAATATTATGCAATATTGATTATAATGCACTGGAGGGGTACAACAGGACTATACAAAAGTTCATAGAAGGGAAAAACACTTCCAACTGAGAGAATCAGGGAAGCACTAAACAATATCTTTTGAACATTCACTACATTAAAGATCTCTGAATTCATTAAGGTAGAACCCCACTTGATTGAATCAAATGGCAAGCCATCTCTAATTTAGGAGATGCTCATAGAAACTTGCCTAATGCCCAGAGAGTTTAAGTTACTGATTCACAATCACACATCGTCACAGCAGATTTCAAAGGAGGAATTTGAATCTATATCTTCTTCTTGCCCCAAATCTAGCCCTTTACCTGCTATGATACCATGTCATCTCACCTTGAGCATTAATTGTTTATTGAGTCATACAGAGTCCCCTTCTCCATTAATCTCCAAACTCACAATTGCATTTAAGCTTTGGATCTCTTTAAAGGATAGTTGCTACAATGGATTTGAGAGAGGCACCAGTGTGAGGCCATACTAAGCTATAGCTCATGAACCCTAACTTGAGTTTCTTATGATGAACCATTAGATACCATGAGCTTCTAGAATGGGATTTTACTGAGGGAAGATGTAAATATATAAAAATATAAATAGATATAAAACTTTGAGTTCCAAAATCCAAAGTGTACATAGCATCTATGAAGAAGAATAGTTCAAGCTTCAGCATAGTGATAATGAAGCACATTTGTGGCAAAGCCAACTCACAAATCCTAGTACTGTAAAGCCTTGAAGTCCTTTCTCTTGTAATAGATAGTAATTATTATATTAGATATTCTTATATTTATTATGTAATATTATATCATACCATATAATATTTATATATTATATTATATTATATTATATTATATTATATTATATTATATTATATTATATTATATTATATTATATTATATTATATTATATTATATTATCACATCATATTATATCACATCATATTATATCATATCATATCATATCATATTATATCATATCATATCATATCATATCATATCATATCATATCATATCATATCATATCATATCATATCATATCATGGTATATTATATTATGGTATATTATATATATTATAATATATAGTAAAAAGAAACCCCTCTTCATAACATCCTGATGCAGTTCACCTCCAGCTCAGTGTTGTTGCTATGTAGGTTGCTCAGCTGAGTTCTCCCAGGCTATTCCTCTTCACAGCTTCATTCTCACTTGCCAGATCACCTATAGTTCTCTAGCCATCTCTCTTCTCTTGCGTCTCTTTTCCTCAAAGCTGCTTCCTCTCCCAAGTAGCTTCCTTTCTATAGCTGTGCATGACTGAAGTATTTGCTCTTTCAACTACTGCTTAAATTCTCAAACTGACAAACTCTTAAACTGTTAAATGGTGTCTCCGTACCCATCTCTTGCTCTGCTGCTATTGGCTGAGGGGGTGGAGGGGAGAGAAATCCTTTTGTTGTCCTAATTCTTCCTAGGGGTCTCTTCTAAGCAGTTCTCTTGAGCTTGGACCCACTTGGAATTGAACTGCTATCCTTAGGCTTTTGCTTTTCCAATAAGTCAAGCTCCCTTTGCTTCTTTCAGTAAAGGAGGTTTTACACATTATAAAGGGATCAGGACAGATAGGGAATTAATTAACAGCTAATTAACACCTTGTTAATACATTCTTGGCCTTATAGGCAGGGAAGTTGGCTGAAGATCGTATTGTCTCACCTGTGTTTAAAAAGCATCTCATTGGTGACTCTGTGGAGGACAGATTGGATGGGAGAAACATTTAAAGCAGAGAGGCCAATTAGAAGGCTTTGGGGATAGTCCAGTGTGAGATGATGAGAGCTTGTTCCAGAGTGGTTCCTGTGAATGGAAAGAAAGGGACAGTTGTGAGAAATTTGTACAGCTAGAAATAACAAGATTTGGCTACCAATTAGATAGATATTCTCTATATTTTTGCTCTCTAGGTTGATTTTTTCACCTGTAAATACCCTATTACTCTGATCAGATTTCAGAGTTATAGCAGTCCCAAATATAATGGGAGACATGGCCAATGACCACCAGTTTTTAATGTAATCATCTTAACACTTCTCTCCCATCACTGAAACTGTGATCAATATTTCGGTGCCCCCAATCATAGAAACATAGGACTCTGCTTTCTGCCTGATGGTCAGAGCACCTGGATGGCACATACTAACTGACCCATTTGTTGTCTGATAGTATTTAGATTTCTCTGTGGGTGGGATCTATACCAGGGGACACACATCCCTCTGCAGAATAAGAATGAATCCTTAAAAATGGTGGTCCCTTGAGGAAAGTAACCCTTTGTCCCCAGCCTCTCCTACACTGTTCCTTCTACTTTCCCTTCCAAATTTCCCATGTTTTACTCTAGAGAAGCGATTGCTTCTGGGGAGAGAACAGAACTGAGATTGGGAGGTGCAGATTCCAGGGTTCTGGACCTGAGTCCCCAGGTGAGTGAAAGGAGAAAGTTTTCAGATTTTCCTTCTTGTTTCCCTTAGTGGAGACACTGAATACTTTGGGGGAAAGGCTGATGTGACCTCAGAGGACATGCGTCCATTACTAGCTATGGTCTTCTGAGCTTTGGTTAATTTATTGGTTGAGAGGATGGAACACAGACTGAATTAACTTGGCATTAAAGAATTGGGAGAGGAATTCTTTCAGGAAAAGGTTAAAAATCATAGGAAATAGCTTGTCACTAGGAGACATGGTATATCTTAGATACAGAATCTTAGGGCAGTTGAGGTGAGTGAGAAAGGAGCATGGTAAGCTCATGCCAAGCAAAACAAACACATCCATCAATTTATCAGTACTCAGGTTTGTCTTCCTGCCATAACTATGGCCACCGGAGGGCAGCAAATACCAAGACACTTGACTCTCATTTAAAAAAATGAAGCATATCAAATTTAGCTCAGTTTACAGGCTTGGAGGAAGCTTTTCCACTTCACAGGCAGAATAGAACAATGGAACTGGAAGGGACCATAGAGAACATCTAGTAAAAACCCTTTCATAAGGGGCAGTGAGAGAGAGAGAGACAGAGAAAGAAAGACAGAGAGATCAAGAGAGACAGTCAGAGAGACAGAGACAGAGAGAGGGAGAGAAGGAAGTGAGAGACAGACAGACAGACACAGACAGATAGACAGACAGACAGCACCAGATCTGGAGACCTGAAGACAGAAGGTCCTGGGATCAGACACTTCCCAGCTGTGTGAATGGGGAAATCACTTGACTCCAATTGCCTAGTCCTTACTGCTCTTTTGCCTCGGAACTGAAACTTACTATTGATTCTAAGACAGAACATAAAGGAAACAAAAACAAAAACCCCTTTAATGCTATTTTTACCATATATCTTTGAGAGATTCTCATCTAGACCTCAGAGAAATCAGTTCATAGGCAAATGAAAATGCCAAAAAAGCTCACACTGAACAGCGTCATAGTGTGCTAGTAGACTCTTGCTGTTCTTATCTTTGGGTGATAGGCTTCAGCTACAGTGCAGTGTCAAGGCAGCTGAATTTGTAATCAGCTGATTTTGATTCTCAGCTCTGCTACTTACTACCTTTTTTTGGCCTCAATTTTCTCCTTTATAAAATGAGTATAGAGGACCAGCGCCCCAAAGAAGGCTTCGTGTCTAGATAAACAAATACCTTATTTCCCTGAACTCCATCTCCTAGAATGACTTGGGGGAAAATACATTCATTAGGAAAGGGTCCAGAAATTGACTTCCTGGGGGCCAGAGCATAAGACACATGCATCTGTCACTCTAGGTAAGGGGAAAAATAAAAGGATGTGGAATTAACATGGCTTTTGAGTCTGAGATTTTCTCTTCCCTCCTGCTGAGGTTGGAAATTGGGTCTGGATGGCATTGAACTGCTATAGCACTGGGAGGTGCCATTGATCCTGCTGGTATCTAATTTTCAGGCTTGAAGTGACCAGCAAGACTTGGGGTGGATGGTTCCTCTGCCCCAGATTGGAGCTGGGGTAAGGAGTATACTGATAATCCTCCCCAGTAGGCTGGAATAAGACTTAGAGGCTTTGATGGATTGTGGGTGATGAGAGCTTTTTCTGCTCAGATACTTCCTGGATATTATTTTATATTTCCCCTAATGTAATCAAGTTACTTACTTTACTATAACATTGTGGTTTGAGGGGAATAAAAAACCATATTGGGTCTTCAAGGGATAAGAGTGACCAGTAGTTGGGAATGAGACAACCTCTACCCCAAGATAAAGATATTGGGACGAGCTTTTGGATTGCAGGCAAATTAAATCAATTCTCAAGAAAAAGATTGCACAAAACCTTTTTTACACTTAGAGATTGGGTTAGATGATTTCTGCAGTCCCTTTTAGGCATATGGCCCTATTATCTTGGTATAAGAGTGGACTAGCCAATGAGAAACTAGTCTTTAAAGCATGTATGATATTCTTTGTCTGGTAACAACCCACATGAAGTGTTGAGCCTGCTTCCAGAAATATGTGATGGAAGGCTCTTCTCTTTCCTGATTCAGAGCATTCAGAGTATATATGTAAGGATGATAGGGAGCTATTGCCCTCATTCCATTTAAAGTGACAAAAAGGTAAACCATAACACATCAGTGAGGTGAGAATACATATTGATCAATAACAAGGTATATTCTAGTCTTGGAAACCTCTTGAATCTATGAATAAATAAATCTATGTCAATATTATCCTCTTGGCCATACTTCTGACTTTTCTCTCTGGAATTTCCAGTCATGACCTTTTCTACCTGGAATATTCTTCTACCATGTGACTTCCTTTTTCCATTGGTGAATTGCTTTTTAGGGACATGCCCAAGCTAGACATGCTTTATTCTCTTCTCTCTTGAGCGTCTGATTCCTTCTAGACTTTGCTACCACTCCTTTCTCTTGAACCATGGGAAAGTTCTCCCCTCTTTCATATCTTTTTTTTAGGTATTGTCTAGAATATGTGCTTCTTAAAGACAGGGAGTGTCTTTTTGCTAATTTTTGTATCTCCAGAGCAGAGCATGTTGCCTGGCACAAAGTTAGCACTGAATAAATACTGGCTCTCTATCTGCCTTTCATTCATGTGTTTTAAACTAAAAATGGTAAAGTCTCTAATGATTTTAGCTATTTTTTAAAGCTTCTAGGTAGAGTGACATTGCACAGAAAATGTGTTCAGATTGGTTAAGGAAACTTGGTTATGTCCTGTGGGCCATTTATAAAATTCCTGGGTACCAAGAATAAAGCCCCTAAGAGCTTACAGGTGCATGTCTTTAGCCAAACTCCTACAGAGGAATCCCTTAGGTAGGGAGAAGAACATTTCAACCTCAACCTCAGTTTCTTCTCCTTTCCCATCCCGACAAAGGAAGATTTTGTGAAGAAAGTGAGGATGAAGATGAAGATGAATGTTGAGACACTGGGGAGTTGTTTTTCTAATACTTTATGTCCTGAGACTATCAATATGCTTCTCTTTGGATTATTTGTTGATATCAATCAGCCAGATAATTAGTTTTGATTTAAAACATTACTTTTAAAAATTTATTTTTATCATATACTTTGTAACCACCCCCAAAATTAATCAAACAAATGCATGAAAAAGATTATGTGCAGAACCACAAACTCCACCTTGTTTATAATTTGTTTAAAATATGTAAATTATATGTATGCTAATATAAATATCTCTGCTTTTGAGCTCCCTTTGGATTTGTTTTACTTGGATACATTGGCTGTTATTTTTTAAAAAATGTAATCATATGTATTATTCTTATTCTCTTTTCAAGATAATTAGTTTTTAAAAATGGATATTTATAACAGTAGCATATAATTGGTACAAAACATCCTCCCATACTCAATTTAATGACTCTCCCACAAGTATAAATATAGAATCCAGTGGAAGATGTGACAAGGAATGTATGTACCTTATAGCTCTTAGATAGCCTTTTGCTGGAGGCCTCTTTGTTTTTTTGTTTTTTTTTAGATATTGTCTAGGTTTGTTTTTGTTTTTGCTGTCTTCCTTGTAGACATTGAAGCTTCTCTTCCTCTTCATATCCAATCTGTCCTTGATCTTGATGCTGACACTGCAGACAGCCACCTCTGCTAGAGGACTGTTACGACACTGATGAAGAAATTGAAATCATACAACCTTTTTCCTTGACCAGCTTTTTTTTAGGTCAATTGTTTCTGATAGTAGACACCTTATATTTTCCTTTTTAAAAAATGTTTAGATTTTATGCTATTTTTTTGTTGCCTCATGGAATCACTGGCTTCATTCGGTTGTGATTATTATTGTAAATTACATTGTAACTTTTAGGAAGCTCATACTTGGGTAAAGTTTTCTACCTTCTATTTTAGGTTATTTAATTTCTTTCCATTCATTCTTCATAAGTGCTTATTTCACTTATTGTTCCTGATCATTTTCTTCTGGTTAGGCTTGCCATCCTTGTGGTCAGACTTCTTTCCTCTCTTTTGGATTCATCTCTTGGGAATCTCGACCCATAATATTTCTTCATAGTGTTTGGTGCTTTTTTATTTCCTTCTGTTTTTTCATGTCTCCAACATTAGTTCCCAACTTGAGTCTTTATGCTAGGTGCAGTCTTCACCTCCTATTGGGTGGTCAGGACTTGTTTGGTGTCAATCTTGGTTTTTTTTGAGCCCCTCCCACTGGCTTCTGCCCCCCATGATGTGTTTTTGTTCAGTGTGGGCAGGCTTCAGTGACCCTAATCAGCGCCCTGTGGCCAACCCTCCACAGTCCAGGCACTACTTCAGGTGCCCATCCTGACTCCCACCCCCAGGATCTACCTGCCAATGTTCTTTAGTTCTGCCAAAAAAAGCCTAAGATCATGCAGGCTTTGGGGGTGGAACACCTCTGCTGTCATATGCAGACACAAAGTGAATGAAGGAGTTTACCAACTTTACCTTTGGATTCTTGAACATGATTTGAACTGGTCCCTTTTTAAAGGCTAATTACTGGCGTATACATGGAGGAGTGAGGCTCCTCTCTGACCTTTTCTTTCACCATCTTAACTGGGAGTGCAATGTTTATTTTATACAACTCAACCAAGAAAGAAAAAAATGGCACTATGTGTTTTCTTTCTATTTTATCTACAAAGTGGTTTTCATCCTCTCAAACTGAAGAGATCATTAGCATTTAAGGCTGGGGGAGCAATGGGAGTCCATATTCAGAGCTCGTGGGTGGATGAAATGAATGGTTGGAGTAAGTAGGATAATACTTGAATTTGTGGTCTCCATGGTTAAGCCCCAGGTTCAGGTCCATTAGAAAAGCACTTTTCCCCTCAATATGTTTCACTCTTCGTTTCAGAATCCATTTTCCTCTCCTAGGTCTCTAAACCCCGTCATTATCTAAACCCTTCAGGTCTGATTTCTTCATCGTCCATACTCTTTCATTCACACATCATTTTCTTTCCAAGTTTTCACTTAGGAAATTGATTCTTGCTGCTTGACTTTTATCACATAACCGATTGAGGTCATTTATCAGCCATACTATTACTGATATCCCTGGAGACTGTCCTTTTACCAGTTGCTGCAGAGTGGAACCAAATGATAGGCTCTAGGAGATAGAATTCTGTCCCCAACCCCAGCTAATGGCAGAGCTTTGCCTTGATTTCTGAGGAGCATTTTATCAAAGAATTTTTGACCTTTGTTAGGACAAAACATTTCAAATGGGAAAATGTTGCCGAAACATTTTTTCATAGCTTAACGGGCTAAATAAATGCAAGCTATTATTTTTATTAATCACTTCAACAGCCCTCATTTTTCTCATCGCTAAAATAAGGGCATCAGACTAGATCAGATCTTTCATGCCTGCCATCTCTGAATTCTGTGACTTGGGGCCCTGGGCTTGATGGAAAGAGGGTCAACTTTGGAGTCAATAAATCCTGACTTTGAGTCCAGCCTCTAACATCATATGACTCTGGGTAAATCACTTAATCTCCCAGTGTCCAAGTCAACTCTCTAAGCCTACATTTCATGGAAAAGTTCCCCGCCCATACTAGTGGATTCCTGGAGGTCCCTATACCTGGTGGAAATAAGTCTGAACCTCTTCTTACCTATTCCAGATATGAAAGTTTTGTATTTTAGATATGATATTCCTGTGAATTTCATTTGTATATTTCTTAAAGGGGGTAACTGGTTGATTATTTCCATTTTCATTTTACATTCTTGTTTTAAGAGATCTAGGAAGTTTTCTTTTGTGATTTATTAAAATATGATGTCTAAGCTTCTCTTTTATTCTGAACATGGTGTTTAAATGACTTCTTGATCTGTTTCCCAGGTCAGTTTTGGTTTATTTTTTAAATGAGATACCCCACAGTTCCTTCTATTTTTCATTCTATTGACTTTGTTTTGATTGTTCTTGTTTTGTGGATTCATTAACTTCTGTTTGGCAAACTCTAATTTTAAAGTAGTCTTTTACTTGGGTAAAGCTTTGAACCTCTTGTACTAAGTTACTAATTCTCTCTCCAAGTCTTTCTTCCCCAGATCTTATTTCTTTTCTAATTCTTTCCTTTAACATTCATTTAAAAAATCATTTTACCCCTGAAAAAAGGTACTATTTTATTTCTTCCAGGAATTCCAGCTGAACTTTTGTCTAAGGTCTGTGTGTGTTTGTGCATGCATGTGCATGGGTGTGTGTGCATATGTATGCACGTGTGCTTTTTAAAAAAAGCTTTGCTTACAGAGGTGTAGGAATCATTATATTCAGAGCTTGTATCTTGTGCATTTTTCTTTCCATTAGGATAATGGTGAAATATTATTTGTTCTTTTTAATGATTATTGTAGCCTTATTTCCTGATTTCAGACTTTGCATTAGGACCAGATATGAGTGCTTCTGGAGGGAAATTCCATCAGGGCTCTTTTGATTTTTTTATTCCCTTGGGTTCTGGTGCTATTTCTCTGAGTTTTGAGAGCTGTGTTCTTCAAGTCTCATAGGGCAGCTCAGGCTGGGAATCTGTAAGCTTTCAGCATTTCTAAAGCAGCCTGGTTGACAGTGAAGTTTGATCACTCCCTTATTGGCCTGAGCTTTGCAAGTTCTTGACCTGAGTTTGGATCAGAGCAACACAATCAGGGACTTGCCCTGGTTGGAGGTATAGAAAGTGTTTTTGTAGAAATCCAATGAACTACATGTAAGGCTCCATATGTTTAGAGCAATAGAATTGTAGGATCCTCCTTGGTCTGAATGTCCTGTTCTAGTTGCTCAACTGTAGGCTTCAGTCTGGGCCATGGACTGAATTTGAGACTCTGCTCTTCTCTTGTGGTCAGAGCCACATAACTAATGCTCACTTCTTTTCTTGTTCCATACCCATTATATTGCTTTAGGCCTTTAACTGATCCTTGCCCTGACCCTGGCCTGCTTCCCCTAGATATAGGTTCACTTCTCAGTCCACAATGATGGATCTGCTACTCACATCTATGGTATAAGCAACAGAACTCCCAGTTGGAACTTCTTTCTCCTCCCTGCATTGCATCCCTCCAAGCATAATCATGAGCTTCTTTTTGACCTTGTATGGAGTTCAACCTCACTTCAGTCCCCATGCTGGAATGTTCCATGGGGCACCCTCTTAGCTAGAACAAGTCACACTTCTATCTCACTTTACTTACCTAGACTGGAAAAATGACCCACTGTGATCTTTCCATGGATTTTTCCATTAGGATTCATTCTGGTGTGTTTTTTAGGTCTTTGTAGAATAGTTGTAGAGAGGAGCTTTGTTACACTACTTCCTTCCACTCTACCATTTTGACTTCTTTCCTCTCCTTGGACGTTATATATAATGTTTTTCTAGTTTCTAATTTGTTTGCAGGAGAAAGATACCTGCTGCCTACCTTAGAACTATAGCTCCTTTGATAGGTTCAATGTTTTGCTTTGAGCACATATAAAGAGTAGGATTCTAGAATTACAGAACTGTCAGATCTCAGATAGAAGAGCCTCAAAGTCCATCTAATCCAGTCAATACCTGTTTGAAAATCTCTATATTGTCAACAAATAATTTTTATTCTTCTCCTGAAGATCTCTAGTGAGAGGGAATCCCACTCTCTTTCAGGCACCTTATACCAATTTCTGATAGTTCTCATCATTACTAGGGACATCTCCTTTACATCAGGCCTTAATTTCCCTGGGCAACTTCTATCTATTGCTTCTAGCTCTTCCCTCTGGCAAACTACAAGGAAAAAACATTTATTTGTTATTGTGGCACAGTTGGTTGAGTTGCTTCTGACACTTTGTGATCCCAATTGGAGATTTATTGGCAGAGAACCTGGGATTATTTGCCATTTCCTTTTTCAATTTATTTTAAAGGTGAGGAAACAGAGGCAAATGGGATTAAATCACTTGCCCAAATCACATAGTTAGAAAGTGTCCAAAGCCAGATTTATACTCACAAAGATGGGTCTTCTTGATTCTAGGCCTAGAATTTTATTCATTTTATATCTATATCTCCAATTTTTTAAAAGAAGAAGTTAATAATATATTCCAGATGTTACAAAAATGCAGATTTCTCAGCTGAAAAGAATAAGTTAAAAAGAAGTAGAAAACAGAATATAGATGTCATTGTGGTTTCATCTTTGGATAGCATGATTCTCACTGCTTATTGGTGACCAGCCAGCTTTTCCACAGAAATAAATATATGACTGTTGGTATCTAACAGCAATTGGGGTTCCTGGATTTAAAAGAAATGGGTGTGCTCACTGGGCACATCAACAATGTGTCAATAAGCTAGCCTTATTTTGCAACAGGGAAGAGAGCCATCCCAATGGAAAACCCACTTGTTTTTCTCCTCCTGTGAGCCTCCAAAGAAGGCGGGGGTGAGGTTAAAGCCATCTATCCAGTGACTGCTGTTCTACAGCTGTGGTTCAGTCTTGAGAAACCTCAGGACTTGGGGTAAGAATCTATCCTTCAGGCTTCTGAAGAATGATAAAAGAGCATAAATGAAGAAAAAATGCACCCCAAAGGGAGAAAAGCATTTGTCAATACTGTGCACATCAAATTAAAAATATGACAGTGCATCAATTCCCAAGTAATGTTCTAACTAGTAACTGGTATTTGAATTGTATAATGGGGATGGATAAAATGCAGCAATAGCTTTTTTAGGATGACTTCCACAGCTCAGAAGTCCCCTAATATGCAGAGCAGCTGGAAGGTTGAAGATTTTGCATCTCTTGAGTCATTCTAGGAGTTATTCCTAGATCCAGTCTTTTTCAGGTGGCATGGAGCTAGCCTCCTTCCTCTGAGGCTCTAAGAACCAGCCAGAACCCAGCCAGGATCTTGTCATTTGTTAATACAATCTAAGAACTTCAGTGATGGTGAGGACTGTGGGTAGAGGAGGAGCACTGAGCCCATCCAAACAGATCAAGAATTATAGGAGAAACAAACCAAACAAATTAAAAGCAGAGAGAGATTGGTGGGTTCTTATGGTGATCTGCATATGTGTGTTTCACTTTCCAGATGTTTTATCCTGCTAGTGCCAATTCCACAACTCCTCAGAAAGAATATGGGATGATTTGGGTTTAGAACTGAAAAAAGAAAGGAAGGTTTGGAGTGGACTGGAATGAGGAGAGTGCCAGCTTGTTTAGACTAAAATTAACATACCTCTAGCTTATACAGAGGAATGGTTATACAGATACAGATCTTAAATTTGTAGGCTACAGAATCATCACCGATTAGGTCACCTATGAAATTTAAGCCCCTTTGAAAGAGCAATGATTACATTTAAAGCATTATGTGCAGTTCTAAGTGTTACCTTTTAGAGATGCTGATAAAACTAGGCATTAGGCAGAAGAGTTTAATCAGGATGGTGAAGGGACTGAAGAACCTGCTTTATAAAGATTCACTTAGGTAACCAAGGACATCCATCATTTAGCTTAAAGAGAGGGCCAGGAGGAGAAGACAAGACGGTTGTTTTCCAGTGTTGTTTGCAGACTGTCGTAAGGCAGAGGATGCAGTCTTATTTTGGCTGCCGATAGAGAATTATATGAAGAGTTTGGGGTGGGACTTGCAAAGAGGCAAAGCTAGACTTGAAGTAAAGAAAAGTTAACTAATAATTAGAACCACCAAAAAGTGAATTGGGTGTCTCAAGAGTCCATCAGTTTCCTTAGATGGGATGTCTTCAAAGGGAAACTGTCTCATACCTGACCGAGTTTGGAGGAGCCATTATTGATCAGAGGAAGCCACTCGCTTTTGAAACAGCTGATTCCACATTTGGGCAGCTCCAATTGATGGGAAGATTTTCCTGACACTGACCTCAAATCTCTGTATAGTGGGACCTCATTTTATGTGACCAGTGTATTCCAAGACCCTTTGTGTAAGCTGAAAATCAGGCATAATAGTGAATGCCATTATTTAATAAGTATTTCTTATACAAACATAGTTAGGCACTTTAGGATTTTTCTTAGACTTATCAGAGCTATCATCATCACTACTACTCTTGTGCTTTGGGACTATTATTAGTAGCAAAATAATATTAACGAAACTGCTCTGATATGACTTATTACAAGTGAAAACTCTGGACAAAGTAATGCGGGAACTGATGTTTGTTCAAAACAGTGCAATGATTCACCTAACACACCTCAGAGTGAGAATGAGCAGGATTAGGTGAACTGTTGTGAGATGTTATGCTACTTGGGAAAATAATGCTGATTTAGCACTTAATTTAAATTATTTTATGTATTTTTCTGCCTTTTTTGATTAATAACACATAACTGAATCTTTGTGTGTCGAGTTTGCATGAAATAACGTCCAATTATAGGCAGCTTCTATTCTTTGCTACCAGTTGTGACCTCTGGGAACAATCAGAAAAAAATCTGATTTCTTCTTCTCCATGGAAACCAACTTAAAGACAGCAAACATGTTTACCCTTTACCTTTTTTTCCTCTGAGCCAAATAATCCCATTTTATTTTGTTGTTATTGTTCAGTTATTTGAGTTGTGACCCACTCTTCCTGACCCCATTTGGAATTTTTTTGGCATAGATATTGTAATGATTGGCCATTTCCTTCTCTAGTTCATTTTACAGTTGAGGAAACTGAGGCAAACAGGATTAAGTGATTTGCTTAAGGTCACATAGTAAGTGTGTGAGGCCAGATCTGAACTCAGGAAGATGAGCCTTCTTGACTCTAAGCCTGGCGCTCTACCCATTGCACCACCTAGTGTTCCTCTACTTCCATTTCATTAACCTTTAAATGGCATAAATTTGATTTTCTTCAGTCTAATGCTCTTTACACTATAGAGGCCTTCTAGAGCCAATGTTGTAACACAAACAATCCATGGCAGTTATTTCAGATCCAGTGGGATAGGAAGTCAGTCCTTTAGCAGGTCAAGGAGAGAGGTACTCATGGGAAGATGGAGCTCAATAGTATTTTCAAATAGCGAATATGTAGCTGTGTATTCTGAGAATTCATAGGACTGGAGTTTCTCTGAATGGTCAGAGAGTTTGAGGGGGCGGAGGTATCTCTAGAAACCTATAGTTGGCATAGTGGCAAATATTTTACCTGCAAAATCAGTCATATTTTGGGGCTCATGGAGGAGGGGGTGTCAGGATTTATAAACTGCCTTAACCCAAGCAAGTCATAAGGTTAATTAGCAGAAGAGGGTGGACTTGAACAAGAGGCAGACATCACAGAGACATGATTTTACTTGTGACCTGGAAGGATTGCTCTGGTTCTCCAGCTCCATATTTGTACATCACCTTGGCACCCTCAGTCCTCCCATCTGTGGGTCCCACCACTTTTACTTTAGATCATAGGGCCTAAGGGAGTAGGGAAAAGACTTAATTTTCTGTATCTTCCAACATTAGCATCTGGGAGGGGAAAGGGAGAGACTGAGGTAGCTCTAATGGGAAAACTTTTCTCATGGAGTGCACCTGCTTAAATGTAAAGTTCAATGTGAACTGATCCAACCATACTGGAGGGCAATTTGGAATTATGCCCAAAGGGCAGTAAAATAATGCATACCCTTTGATCTGGTATTACCACTAATAGGTCTGTATCCCAGAGTGATTAAAAAAAGGAGGAAAGGACCTGTTTGTACAAAAATATTAATAGCAGCTCTTTTTGTGGTGACAAAGACTTGGAAATTATGGGTATGCCCATCCAGTGGGGGAATGGATGAACAAATTGTGGCATATGATGGTGATGGAATTCCATTGTACTATAGGGAATGATAAACAGAAGGATTTCACAAATAACTGGAAAGACCTTCATGGTGCAAGGGGTAAAATTAGGGTTTTTTGACTGAATATATTATTTTAGTGGTCGCCAGGGATTAAAATTCAATCCCAATAAAATACTCAAGTCAGTTTGGGATTTTTATGGTGGTTTAATTACAATAGAAGGAAGAAATTAAGAAGAAGAAGAGAGAGAGAGAGGAAAAGGAATTGGACTGTTCTGGCAGGCCAGATAGGAGTTGGAGGTCAAGGAAAGGAGAAAAGGAGGAATCAGTCACCTCACCAAGGTCGCTCAGGGAAGATGCCTCACCTAACCCACACTATAGAGCTTCTCCCAGTCACCTCACCAGCAAGCCACAAAAGCCCAAACCCGACAAGAGCTGCAAGCACATCAAAATGCTGCCTAGCACTCCCCATGACGCCAATAGAGCCCAATGCCACGAGAAAGTCCAATGTCTCTGAGTGAGAGAGAGCGAGAGAGCCTGGAGAGAGGAAGTGACGTGAAATATATAGACCCTTCTTACATCACTTCCTGTGTCTCACATGTACCAATGGTAGCTTAAGCTTGACTTAGGACAGCCCAGGGGGCCTGTCAGTTGTTTTTTTGATTTGTCACTTGCTAGCACATGTTGGTCATAGGCCATCTTCCTCAACACTTAATTCTTAAAGTAGGGGTGTATACATTCCTGGTTGCTAGAATTCTAAGTCTAAGCAGGGTGGAGAACATCTGAAATTCACAATGGACTGATACAAAGTGAAATAAGAAGAACCAGGAAAACATTGTACACAGTGACAGCAATATTGTGGAATAATCAACTGTGATAGACTTAGCTATTATTGGCAATACAATGATCCAGAACAATTCTGAGGGACTTATGACAAAGAATACTCTACACCTCCAGAGAAAGAACTACGGGAGTCTGAATGCAGACAAAGCATTTGATATTTCAATTGTTTATTTGGGTTTATGTTTTGGGATTTTGGTTTTATAAGATTACTCACAAAAATGAACAATATGGAAATATGTTTTGTATGATACTTGTATAATTCATAGTGAATTGCCTGACAACACTAGGAGGGGAAAAGGAAGGGAGAGAGAGAGATAAGTTTGATCATATAACTTAATTTGGAAATTTGTTAATACATGAAATTGGTAAAAAAAATATAAAAAATTTAAAAAGTAAATTTCGGTTGCCTTTTCTGTTTTATCTCTCTCTGTCTCTCTGTATATATAGTCCCAAAATTATTAGTGTAGTTTTAAACTTTAATGGTGTAAAAACTATTTACCTACTTTTATATATGTATAGTATGTATTTGTTGGGCTATATATATGTATATATGTAATATATATATATATACACACATAAAAGTAATATACCAATTACTCTTTCTTCTACCATATCCCCACCAAGAAAAAATAATCTAAATAACAAATATACCTATGGACAGCTAGGTGTCTCAGTGATAGAGAGCCAGAACTAGAGACAGGAGGTCCTCAGTTCAAATCTGGCCTCAGACATTTCCTAGTTGTGTGATCCTTGCCAAGTTACTTAACCCCATTTGCCTAGCCCTTATCTTTCTTCTCCCTTGGAACTTATGCTTACTATCAGTCCCAAGACAGAAGGTAAGGGTTAAAAAAGAGAACAAACTGTAAATAAATTACCCTCTTCTCAACCAAAACACAAACAAAAAATCTCAAGTACTCTACCACTGTAGAGCCACCTTTCTTGGTTCAGGTGGTCTAAGATAGCATCCAAGAGCCTAAAAGATTTGATGGGAAATGTGGCAACCTCTGGTGTGATCATTTTTCTGCTCATGTTCTCTTTCCATAACTAAAGTTTTCTCACTGTATTTTGTGATTTCTTGAAAAATGAAACTTGATGCCTCATTCAATTTCTTGTCTTGGAAAAGGAGGAATAGTTTCTTTTGCTGAACTACAAGAAGGCCTCATGCAGGAATTTTGCAATAAGGAGGTCCAAGAAATCATTATAGGGCTCCTAAAATACATATAGCCCAAGACTACCACCTCTCCCTGCTTCCACCAGTCTTATTGGATAGTTGAGCTGCTAATTAACATTTGGTTGGCCAGTAATCATTTTAATTGGTTGTTATCCTGGCTCTAGTTGGTTTGATAGTGATTGGTAGGCCAACCAATCATTGACAAAGAGATGCAGGAATGCTGGAAGGAGAGTTTTCCTAATCCTCATTCTTATATTATTCAACATATAAGAAGAGGGTCCCAAGGGTGTAAAGTGTGTGTTTTCTGCTCTGAAAATGGAATAGCAGACAGTAATGAATTCTCAGTTTGCTACTTGGCTTCTTTCTCTTTTCTTTGCAAAGAATGAGGATTGGGAGGGAAATAGCTGGGTACCTAGTTTCCCCAAATGACCAAGTACAGTTGCAGGCTTAAACTGTGATATGGTCATTAATTCATTGATTTTAATTCATTTGCTCTTGTAGGATGATTTCCAGAGCACTCATTACCCTCAGTTAGTTTTTGGGCATCCATAGGATGGAAGCCAAGGCTTTATGGGATCTGCAGTATAGCTTAAATATAATTGTACAATTTCCATGCTGGGGAATGCAATCTTGTGGGAAAATGAGTGAAATATTTTAGCAAATGTCTTATTTAATGCAGACATTGAGACAAGACAGAGGAGAACCTAAACAGGACAGAACTCTGGATTAAACTTTGAAAACTTCCTGAAGAAGGAGGATTTGTAATCAAGGAGCCAGCATGAAGAAACATCTCTTGATCTTTATAACCCTTGATTACTCAAGTTTGCAGATAACAGTATATTATATTTCCCGTTTTTCTATGCCTCTGCCCCATGGATTCTGCATTTTAGGTAAAGTTATTGATTTTGATATCCCATATTTAGCTCCACCTTGTGACCTCTTCCTTACCAGTGGGATAACTGTCCCATCAGAATTTAAATCCCAATTCCAGAGTAAAGCTTCAAAGGAAATCTGGAACACGTGAGAAAAAGAGTGGTACATGGTATCACTAGGGGAAATAAAGAGCACCTCTATGAGCCATCTTTGTCAATCAACGTCCCCTATTTACCAGCCTACAGTCAGTTTTTAGAGGGAATTGATCCATACCCAGTTCTAATAACCTGCCAAATTCTGCTACTCCAAGAATCTACCTTCCTATTGGGCTTTTGGGCTTACAAAGTGTTCCCCTGCCCAAAATCCTATGAGGTAGAGTGGAAGTATTATTATCCCTATTTTACAGAGGAGAAAACTGAGGCTCAGAGAGGGAAGATGACTTGTCCAAGGGTTCATCTGTTAGAGTAATCAATGCTGAGATTTGAAGCCAGCCTCCTAACTCTTAACTATGTTTTTTAACAATGTCATTTGAGAAAGTTTGGTGTTTCCTCCTGCTGAAGGAATATTTTCCATCAAACTATACATGCTTTCAAGTTGCTGAAGGCAACAATTCTTTCTGCCTGGTGATTCTTTTTTTTCTGACATAATAGTGATTTCAATATTTTCCACAGTGTTAGATTTTCTTTGAGACTTTATAGGAGCATTGATTTCCACCTTTGTAAACGTGTCCAGTGCAGCCTAATTAGCAATTAAAATGAAATTATTAACAACAGCTATGGATTGGTGCATCTGATTTACATACGTGGTCAATTAGCTACGATTTTAAGTAATCTTTCCTTCATTACCTTGAATTATTGAGAATGGGCGAGGAGAGCACCTTACCTTCACATTCTTGGTATCATTAATGAAAAGTTAAGTATTATCCTCAGTGTATGAGTAATACGATGCCATTTTTACATATTCATAAAGACTTCCCTCAAATTAAAGAGGAGGTACATAGGATCACAGGCTTCAATGCTGGAAGGGACCCTGGAGTTTCTCTGTTGCAACCTCTTTAGTTTATGGATGAGGGAAGAGAGGGATCAGAACTATTTAGTGGTTGATCTGTCTAGAATCCAGGTTTTTTGACTCAAGTCTAGTGCTTTAGTTGCTTAACCAAATACTGTTCTTTCTTTTCTCTCCTTTACTTTTCGTGTAGGTTTATTGATGACTTTTGCATGATTAAGCCTCGTCAATTCCAAATATATTCCCCTGCCCCTTTCTATCAAACTTTACCTCCTAAGAGAGAAAGAGAAAGTCATTAAGTAAAAGTGAACATGCCTGGTAGTCTATGGGATATTCTGTGCCCCTAATCCCTCACCTCTTTAGTGAGAGGATGGAAGGAAGTATGTTTCATCATCTTTTCTCTGGTACCAAGATGGGTTTTTTGGCTTTTCTTTTAAGAACAAAACTTAGAGGACCATTTTTGGCCATCTAGTGACTCCCTTAGATCTTTCTATGGATGTTGTGGGTATTTAAAAAAATAATGTTTAGTCTTTCAATAAACCATCCTTGAAGTCAGCATAAACATGATTTCATTCAGTAAATATGAGCGGGGTTCTGGGGTGGCTGTATGCGTAGTGTACATTCTTCTCTTAGAGAGAGAGAGAGAAAGGCCAGATTGTAAACCACAGGAAGCCCGCAAATTGTCTTGGGCTGTCTGGTTTGGATTTGGGGTGTGGCTCCTTCTTCCTTTCCTGGATCTCAGTTCTAGGCCTGAAGAAGTGGAAACATGGTAAAAGCATCAGGAAATAGCAAAAGAGTCAGGAAATGTTACTTAAAATGACAAAATCTAAGGAAAGGCGAGAGGGACACACAAACAAAATGTTAAGTAGTTTTTTGTATGGCTATTAAATTTTGAGCTCTAAGAAACCTTAGAAATCATCTAATCCCACACCCTCATTTTACAGATGAGGAAACTGAGGCATAGGGATATTAAATTAACTTTCCTATTGTCTCATTTAAAATTTTAAAAATTTAATTGGCTTAATTTTGATCTTCCACTAAACTCATACATTAACATCAACCACTAAGATGAGGAGGGGTCATAATTCATATTGGTGGAAGGAAAATCACACTAAAGAAATAAGATCTTAGAAGTACTAAAGCATAAAATTTAGGTTAAGAGAATTGAAGATTTCAAGTGCGGTTTTCAGTTATGTCTGACTCTTTGTGACCCTATTTGGGTTTTCTTGGCAAAGATGCTCTTTTTATAGATGAAGAAATTGAGGCAAATAGGATTAAGTGACTTGTTCAGGGTCACACAACTAGTTAGTGTCTGAGGCCAGATTTGAACTCAAGGAAATATTTTCTTGACTAGTCTAGGCCTCTATCCATTGTACCACCTAGTTGCCCTGTTGTAAGAATATAGGATTAGCTCTTTGCTGCAAAGCCCACAATGGAATTTTTCAGGATTTATTATTAGTGAAAATATTTATAGTAATAAAAAATCTCCCATTTGACTTTAAACACTTTTTTGGAAATGTAGCCCAAATACAAACAATTAGGCTCCTGATAACCTTGAGATTTTCAAGATCTAAAAGCCTGGATACTGGCCTCATTTAAATTCACCTGGGGGAAGGTGAGGAAAAATGGCAAAAGAAAACATCCATTTTGGTAAAAGCCTTTGGAGCCATTCTTCTTGGGTTCAACCAAGGAAAACAAAACAAAAAACCCTTCTCTGAATATTTTCTTAATCTGGAAACCTCAGCAATAATAAGGTAATAGATATAAGATTGTTTCACAAACTATAAAGCACATTAATTTCCTGCAAAATTGGACAGTGAATAGGAACATTTTCATGGCCTTCTACAAAAGTTGAGGGTTATTTGTATCCTTATTAAAACCTTTTTGATTAGACCCTGCTTGATTGCTCCAAAATTTGAAAAAGACAACATTTCTAAATTATGAGTACTTCTATTTACTTTTTAGATTGTTTATCCTGTGCAGAATATTGATGCATAAAATGAGTAGCCAAGGGAAAATCAGCTAGACTGATATTTGCCAAATAAGATCCCATGGAACTTTATTATTCCAGATGGTATGTTAAGTGTGGTTTCTGTGATACTAGTTTGAAATTTTCCTTGTAAAATACTATTATATGCATCAAAAATACTTATAACGAGTGGATTTTCTTCATGAAATTTCATTTTGTTCCAAGTTTTCCCCAATTCCTTTTTATCTCCGCATAAGCATATATAGTCATGAGATTTAGAAATGGAAAGAACATTAGAGGTCATCTGTCTAAACCCTTTATTTTAAAGATTAAAAGATTGAGGCCCAGAGAGGTTAGTTGTTATTGTTGTTATTCATTCTTCATTTTTGAAGAGGACTAGTGGCATCACAGGGTTATATTTTGATTTGCAAGTGAATTGGATTTAAATGAGGCAGAGTTGTATAGAGTTGTTAGACTGCCTCTTTCCTCCAAAGTCATCTCAGTCCAGTGACAAGACAGAAGTCAGGATGACTGGCGATGGTTTGGGATGCAATGGAAGATCTTGGTATCTTTGATGTCTGATCAGATTCTAAGAACTCCACAGTACCTGCATCCATCACCTTTGTGTCCATTGGAATAAATTGTTCTCATCTGCTCATTCCACTGGGAAGAGTCTTCACATGCTTGAGGTAGACAGCACCCACAATCCCTGCCCCCCCCCCCCCCACTCACCCATGGGTTTGAGTTAAGTCTAGTAAATAATGGAGAGAAGATATGGTAAGAAGGATTATATGATCATAGATTGATGTTAGAAAGTTCCTTATAATTCATCTAGTCCTCCTCATTTTATAGGTGAGGTTGCATCCCTATAGAGGAGAAATGTTGTCTCAAAGGTAATAAACAAAAGAACTGGGATTCAAGTCCTCGGACTGTACAGATTTGTTTTTAGGTTTCAGATATAATCTAAAGATCCTCTCAGTCCTGTGGACTAGAATTTAAGGTTTCACATTTCAAGTCCCTAAGCTTTCCAAATATGTTGGGAAGTGATGATCTCTAGAATCATATATAGAATAATAGCTAAACTAAAGATTTCAAAATCTTCTGTTACCTATCACCTATTTTTTCATTCTTTTGATTTTGTTTTATTGTTTCTTGATGTCTTGTGAAGTCATTAGCTTCTATTTGCCCAATTCTAATTTTTAAAGTCTGAATTTCTTCCATGAACTTTTGATTCTCTTTTCCCATTTGGTCCATTCTACTTTTCATGACACTTTTTTCTTCACTGTTTTCTTTTTTTGCCTCTTTTTCTAGTACATCAATTCTGTCTTTTAAAAGCTCTTTTCTTCATTGAATTTTTGTGCCTCTTTTCTCAGTTTATCAATTTTGCTTTTTAAGCTGTTATTTTCTTTTTGCATTACTTTCATTTCCCCCCATTTTTCTTTAACCCATCTTATTTGATTTTTGGATTCCTTCTTGAGTTCTTTTAGAGCTTGAGACCAATTCCTATTTTACTGTAAAATTTTGCATGTGGTTGCTTGAATCTCAACATCTCCTGTTGGGTTATGTACTTTGCTCTTTGTCTGCACAGAAATTTTCTATTGTTAAGTGTGTGTTTTTTTTTTTTTGCTGTTTGCTCATTTTCCAAGCTTTTTTTTTCCCCCTGTGGACTAGAGCTGCTTGCTGATTCTGTCTCCTTTGTTGTTGGCTTGCAGGGTTCAGTACTGTAAACTATTAAACTATTTTGCCCTGGGACTAGATCTTCACTGCAACAGTGTAGGCTTGAAAGGACCCAGCACTATGGACTTCTGGGCCTCACTGCAGGATAGTGCCAAGGCATGAGTCTTCAAGGGGTGAGATGCTTTTTTGTTTGTGTAGCCTGCATCCCAGGATCCTGAAGTTAACCTATTCCCAGTAGGGGAACCTGGCACAGCAAGTGAAGGGGTAGTTGACCAACACTCTTATGTATTCAGTTTTGCTTTCAGATCCCCCTTTTCCTATGAAAATCAACTGTCTCTGCCTACCTTTCAAGCTGTGTTTGGTGGGAGAGCCTCCTCATACCAGCTTACTATTGGGTTTTGACTTCTGCCATATTGAGGCATTTTTTAAAGATTGGTTTGGAAGGATTGTCAGAGTTATTTCAGCTTTCACTGAGCTGCCATCTTGGCTCTGCCCCCTGTTACCTATAATTATCAGTAAAATGTTCCTGTGCATCTACCATGTGTTCAGACTTGTGCCAGGTACCAAGGTAACTAGATGAATAAAATATTGTCTCCAACCACACACACAAAAAAAACAACAAACAAACCAAAGTACAAATTCAGAAGCTATACCATCATGTCCACTTGGCTTCAAATTGGCTTTAGAGGAGAGAGACTATGGCCTTTGACTGACTCTGAGGAGGTCTACCATGTCCTTTGCCTTTTTATACTCTCCAAGGAGGAGAAAGAACAGGATCATCTGGTTAATGCCTTTTTTTTAAAAGGATACTCAGTTTCTGCTCAGAAGCTAATTAAAAAGCTCTTCTTCAGATGGTAAATAAACTGAAAATAATACCTTTGTATCCAAAAAGTCCATATGGAGATAATGTATAGCAGAGAATACTGTGAATACTCATAAGGGCAGGGCTTTCCTTGGTCAGTTTCAGTTTCCTATTATGTGTAATAATAAAAAAAACTATAAAGTACCTATTCTTCCTAATATCCTTACTCTTTCCCTCATGTTTGTTTCTTTTGGTATTTAGCATATCCATTTGGTCTATAATATTTTAAAATTACATTAGGGCTCATCTTTACTTTGTTAATTTTTTGTTTTGATTAGTTTCTATTGTGTTTTTTAAAATTTAAGTCCCTTTCCTTCTCTTGAGTATTTTTAAACCCACACTTTCTGTCTTAAAACCAATAGTAAGCATTGGTTCTAAGGTAGAAGAGTGGTAAGGGCTAGGCAATGGGGGCTAAGTGACTTGCCCAGGGTCACATAGCTAGGAAGTGTCTGAGGCAAGATTTGAACCCAGGACCTCCCATCTCTGAGCCTGGCTCTCTATCCACCAAGCCATCTAGTTGCCCCTTCTTGGGTATTTTTTATGTGTGAGAAATAAAGTCCCTGCTTCCTTAGACCTTTTACTCCAACATTTTAAATGAGCCTCCCTTCTCCTGTTTATTCACTGACTTTTCCTCCTCTCTTCTCTATCCTTTTCAGCCAATTTATTTAGTTGAGATGACTTCCCTCTGTACTCGTAACACTGCTGTGACCTAAGATTTTTTCTCTAATAGGTTTTCCTTTCTGTATAACAATCCCCATCTCAAAACTGAAATAATAATGCTTACTCGACAGCATGAATTTTGTCAGAAAAGACAACCGAATGGATAGTTCATCTCCTAAAGTGGCTTTTTAAAAAAAACCTGAATTTCTTTCCCTTGACTGCCTAAACATATCCAGCTCATGGGGAAACTGCCAGATATTTGCTTTGTCCTATTTTGAGTAATAATAACCTGATGTTAGTAAATGCTATTCAACTACCCTCTTCCTGCTCTAGCAAATCACCCCTAAAGAATAAATTAGGTCATTCCCAGCACTGGTTTTATGGCGCTCAGGGACATATGTAGGAATTTTTTACTTTTATCATTAGAGGGCCATATAAATATTGGTGGAGAAAACCATTGCTTCCTCTTTTCACTAATGTCATTGTCTGGTTGAGCAGTCAATCAATGAGTGGCCATTAAAAGACAGTTTTAACTGGCTTTTATGTTGTTACTACTGATTGATAGCTTAGTCAGCCAATTACAGGAGATATAGAAATGTCAGCTAGGTGGTTAGAGTGCTGGGTCTGGAGTCAGGAAGACCTGAGTTCAAATTCTGCTTCGGACATGAGATCTGGTCAAATAATTTATTTCTGTTTGTCTCAGTTTCCTCATCTATAAAATGAGCTGGAGAAGGAAATGGCAAACCATTCCAGTATCCCTGCCAAGAAAATCCAGGTAGCCAAATGTGACTGAAAATCAATGAATGCAAAAATGTTGACAGATATAATGTGTAGGGTGGGTCCTCTCCATCTTTTGCTCTTCCTCTCCAATGATTCAAAGTAGGAACAATCAAGGAAGCTAACTGTTTGAGGATGTAAAGTATTCACTCTCTTGGAAAAGTAAAACCAATAGAGGATACTATGAGAATGTTCAGACTGTTTCTTAGGGTCTCCCTCATCACTTCTTTAATAAACTATGAAGAAAGAACTATACTTGGGGCTGCCCCAAATATAGGACACTCAGGTCTTTCATTGCTAACAGTGCCCAGTGTGGTTGTAGCCCTGATATCCATGCAGATTCTATTCTAAGAAAAAGAATTCTATAAATATATCAGTATTGTGTAGTGCATGTATATGTGTGTGTGTGTGTGTGTGTGTGTGTGTGTGTGTGTGTGTGTGTGTGTGTGTGTGTGTGTTGGGATTAGGAAGATGAATCAGTTTGGAGGGGGAAGTGATGTGAATTGAGGCTAGCAATAATCTTTTCTAGGAGGAAAAAGACAGGATTAGAGACACTTGGAAGATGGTGCCTGACTGGGGGCACCTGTTTTTTATTCTCTTCTGGCTTATTGTACAGAATGAAGAAAGACCTGGAATCGCCCTTTGTTTCCCTATTTGTTGATGTGGAGTAGAACAGACATGACCTGCACTCCTGCATTTGTCAGTGGGGTTGAGGACCCAAGTTGTTCTCAAGGGAGAGATAGACAAGCTAGGACAGTGATCAGGCAAATACCTAGCGCACCTGACCTAGCTAGGATTTGAATGAGAGTAGAGATAAAAAATGGGGTTGGCAGGAGCTGAAATTTTTATATGTGATCCAGGAGGTAGAATTTACCCAGTAGAGGAGTAGCATGGCCAGACCTTCCCTTTTGCAATGGAAGTTGAGTGGAAGATGGATTAGAGTGGAGAAAGACTTATGGCAGGGAGTAGTACAGAAGGAGTCAGAGAAAAAGAAAGAGGTAACCAGCTTTCTGAGAGCCAGAGTGTGGTTGGCATTGCATGCTACCATGTATTCACTCTAGTGTTGAACAGAATCCATACTGTTGTGGTAAACATGTAAGCAATAGCACTTGTGCCATGTCACAGAACAGAGTGAGGCATTTGGCTAGCAAGAATCCTTAGCAATTGAGTCTTTGGGCTACTTTCCCCTTTTGTGTAGGTAGTAATTCCACGCTCATAGATTTGGATTTTAGGGTATAAAGTTTCATGGACAATGACAACCAAAGGCTTAGAGCCACTGGGTCTGTGGACCACAAAAAGCCTAGTTACCAGCAATCAGCATTGTTATCTCTGGATAGTCATGTTTTAAGATAAAGAAAAGAACCAATTATGAACTGCTGAGGTCAGTTTTGTTGGGAATTATTTTTACTTGGAGACCTCCCTAGACTATTGTGTTCTTTGTCACAACATGGCACCATGAAGGAGTTTGATTCAAGAGTCTGTAGAAATGTTCATGTACACAGGTAAAATTTAGATTAGCGACTCATCAGCTTGAAATCTTGGGGCTATTACACAAGGTAGCCAAGGGAAAGAGTTGTGCATGGGTTTTATTTGGAGCTAGCCTCTGAATCTGCAGCCCTGGCAGAGGCCGACTCTGCAGAACCATTGCCCGAGTCTTGGGGGAGGCTGGGTAAGCTTGCTGATGACGCCATGACATTCTTAAGAACTAGCAAGTAGGGCCCCAGAAGCTGATGACCTCTGTTTAGGAGTAGTCCCAGATCAATTAAGGAAACAACACAGAGAAACCCAAATCTTCTAGAAGCTTTTAGAGACTTCCTCTAAAGAACACTGACAGAAAGCCAGTTGTGCTCTGTGGGAAAAGGGTGAATGAGAAGATAAGATAAAAGGCTTTTACCAGATCTTTGTTTCTAATTAGTATGTTTTTCTTAGGCCTTGGATTATTAGGCTTTTAGGAGTAGGGCTGAACAATGATTTGCTAAAATGGTTTATACTAAAAACAAAAAAAACACATAAGTGAATTATCAGCCTCAGTGATAGAAGTCTCAAGGGGGTTACCTTTGCAAAGACTTTACACATGTAACTATTATCAAGGGAATGACATTAAATCTCTGGAGTTCTTCCCTACCTTTTGTCTTCCTATTTTTTCTTGATCATCTCATATGCCTTCTACATGTAATATCTTCCTAAGGGAGTAGAATGATCAAGGAGGCTCCCTCACCCTTTTTTTTGGATACCTCTTTTCTTTTTTTTTCATAATTTTCTTTCCTTATCTTTTAGATTTCTGGTGCTCCCCTCCTTCCCCTCACTTCCACAAACGTGGCCTTAGGAAGAACTTTGAGATAAATCTCTTACTCCTAGGTAAATGTGAACCCATATATTCTTTTTCCCAATGGGGCCACACCTACGTTAAATTGAAAAACATCATTGCATGGTGAAAAAAAATGCTGGGTTTGGAGCCACAGGGTAAGGGTTCAAGGCAATAGATTTGTTACTTTTCAACTCCAAGATTTTGGGCAACTCACTTAACTTTTCTTGGCCTTGGTTTCCTCATCTGTAAAATGATGAGGTTGGACCATAAAATGGAAGTTCTTAATATGAGATCCATGAACTTGTTTTTAAAAAATATTTTAGAACTTTTTTCACTATACTTTGCTTACTTTACAACCTTACATATTTTATTTTATGGGTTTAAAAACATTATCAAAAGGTCACAAAACTATGCATACCCTTTGTAGTCAAGAGAAATGGCCAAAGGCAGAGGAAAATCTGAGATTTAAAGAAGATGGACTCAGGAGAGGCAGATGGAACATTCAGGAAGCTGGAGGGAGAAGGGAGAATTGAGAATTCCATGGAATTCTAAAAGCAGAAAAACTGTTGGCCAGAGCTGATTCTGGTCACTCTCTTACCAAAGACCCTGAAAAGAGCTAGGGAGGAGAGTTGCTCTTCTAATACCCCTTCTACCTAGCTGAGCTGAAGAAAGTTCTTACCTATTGAAGACACCTGCTGATTTAAAACTAACTTTCCCTTAGGGGAAAGTCAAACCATTTCTCTGAAGAGACTTTGTGTGTGACCCAAGCCTTCAACAGTTGATAGGGAAAAGATATTAGGGACCTTCCATCTCTTCCCTCTACCCCTCTCTCTTCCTATCATTCTTTTCCAAGAAATAAATTGGATATTTTAGTTTACAAAAGACTGAAATCCTCCCTCCTATTTCAAAACTCAGAGACAAAGTCAAAGAAGAAAGTTGGGAGGGGTTGACTCACTTTCTGGTCAGGTCAAGACTCCATTAAAGTTGTCCAGACTAGTGGAAGAAGAAGGAAGGTGCTACCCAGAAATCAGTCCCCAACAACAACTGGTTTCCTGGTCCTAGCATTTTAAAGCCCCTCTATCTCTTCACTATTATACCTTTGACCCAGCAGTACCACTATGGGGGGGGGGTATCCCAAAGAGATCAGAGATGAGGGAAAAGAACTTACCTGTACCAAAATATTTTTAGCAGCTCTTTTTATAGCGTCAAAGAATTGGAAACTGAGATGTTTGTCCATCACTTGGAGAATGGATGGACAACTTGTGGCATATCATCATAATGGAATACTATTGTACAATAAGGAACGATGAACAGGATGAGATCAGAAAAACCTGAAGAGACTTATATAAACTGATGCAAAGTGAAGTGCGCAGAGTCAGGAGAACAATGTATGTAGTGATAGAAATATTATACCATGATCAATTGTGAGGGGCTAAACCATTACCAGCAAAGCAAGGGAGGACTCAAGATCAAAGTGACATCCACAGCCACAGAGCAAAGAAGGAATTGCTGGAATCTGAGTGCAGGCCAGAGCATACCATCTTCTACTATATTTCCTTCATGAGATTTCTATTGTTTGTGTGATGTTTCTTCTAGGGTGAGATGAGCAATATGGATATATTATTACATGAAATTATGGTATAACCTCTATTAGACTATTTACTGTTTGGGAAAAGGATAGGGAGGGAGAAAATCTGAATTCTAAAATGACAAAAAACAATTGTCAAAAATGTTTCTACATGTAACTTAAAAATTAAAAAAATATTTGGGGGGCAGCATTATGAGACAGATTCCCTAGGCTGCCAAGAGGATCCATAGCACACACAAAAAAGTAAGCTGTGGACCACTGGATGATCTCTAAGGGCCTCTTTAGCTCTAAATTACCTTTTCTGCAGAGGTCAGATGATTCCTATTTACCATCTCCACTTGAAAGCACTGTGCTGGGATTTAAGTGAGTCAAATCTAATCTAGGCTCTGCCTCCAGTTTTGGTCTTATTAGAAGGTGGTGGGGTGGGAGTAATTGCTTGAAGAAAAGTGGTGTGCTTAGCAGTATGTTTCTGATCTGAGACCCAGCAGAGCAGGGATAGGGTAACAGTGAAAGGGGGACCTCTGAACTGAGGACGTTATGAATAAAGTGAAGAAAAGAAAGTAAAAACAATTATGAAATAGTGAAATGAGCACCACGACAGGAGCTAGTTCTGGTTCTGCTTCTAATGGTCTCTTTAACCCTGGGCAAGTCGTTTTTCCTCTGTGGGCCTCAGCATTCCCATCCCAATATCAAAAGGTAGGATGAAATCTCAACACTCTATCCCACTTCTAATATTTTGCCTGTATCTTTGCTTCTGTGTGAAGTAAAGCTTTAGTGTTTACAAACTACTTTACAATATTATTTTCTCATTCTGTCCTCACCACCATCCTGAGAGGTTTGTTGGCTCTCCCCATTATAAAGATGGCGGAGGGGGAATAAGGCCAACAGGGGGTCATATAACCAGTAATTCTCTGAGCCAATCTGAATATAGGTCTTGTTCTTGCCTATGGACCCAGTATTCATGGTAGGGAGGAGGAGGAAGCTTCTAAATTGGAAGGAGTAGCTCCAGGAAGACTGAATATCATTCACTTGGTTCTATAATCAGAGTCTTTGCAAAGGTGAATCCCTCAGTCTTCCCTCTCAGAGGTTGATTTTCCTCCACCCTTGGTCCTTGGAGACCCTGTGTCAGGTGAGCGAAAGGGAAAAGGAAGAATCGTCTCCACTATTTTTTCTCCATACTAGAGAGAAATAGATAGAAAGTGCCTTATGACAACAGTGAAGGGATGATGATGGTGTTGGTGGTCATGAGGATGACAATGGCTGACATTCTTACAGCAATTCAAGTTTTGTGAAATACTTTCTGTCCATGATTTCATTTGGTACTCATCACAACCTTGTGAGTTGGAAACTAAAGATATTATTGTCTCCATTTTACAGAGGAAGGAATTGAGCCCCAATCTTCTCCTTCCTAGCTGGCTTGTCTGCTGCTGGACATGATGAGGTCCGGACGTGGTTGTATTTTGGAACCTCAACAATTTCAGTGTACCCTTCAGCCACTGAGCAATGTGACCCTCTGGTGGGAAAGATCTCTGTCCATTTTAGCAAAAGGGCAGTAACTTGAGGAACCTTGGCAAGTGCTTAGGGGGCCTTGGTGTACCAAAGGAATGAGGGTGGTGAGGGGGGTGACATCATTGCCCTATAAACCATCTCTGGCCATGACTTTGGCCTCTAAGGTAGTATGTGACAGTCCCTGGAGTCTACCTGGAGAAAAGATATCTGTGGGAAGGCAGCTGTGGAGACAATGCTTTTGGTTCCTGTCTTTAGCAAAGTAAGTCAGCACAGAAGTCAGATAGAGACAGTTCCTCTACAGGAAGTCCCTTGGCTAGCTTCTCTACTGTGGCCCAGGCAGTGTGCTTAAAAACTTTATAATTATTATTTAATTTTATCCCCACAATAACCCTGGGAGGTAAGTGCTGTTAGCACCCCCATTTTACTGAGGAAGAAACTGAGGCAAATGAGGGGTAAAGGTGCCCAGGGTCACATAGCTGGTAAGTGTCTGAGTCCAGATTTGATCTTAGGTCTTCCTAACTCTTGTCCTACTATTCTATCCACTATGTTGGCTCACTGCCCCCTACAACCAACCATTTAATAACATACTTTAAAGTTTCAGATACATTTTTATAATTTTCTCCATCACTTTCTTTAGTTTAGATGATCAACCAAACAAAAAATCAATTCTTGACATGTAGCATTTGCTTCCAAGGTATTTGTAAATGCTTACACTGGAAATTTAATGATTGGTTCTCTAGAGCTGTTTTGAATTAATTCCAGCTGTAGATTCCTTTTGGAGGGGAAGTGTTTATGGGCCCTACGTTAAGCATCTCCTATCAAAACCAATCTCTTCAAGCATCAACTTTATCTGAAACAGCTGAAATCTTCAATCCGTGCCTCTTAAGACTCAGATTTGGTCGTTGGGTTTGAGGACATAAGGACAGGTGCAATCTGTTCACTAAATTGAGTTGAACAGCTGAAGTTAGGGTGCAAAACAAGGGGATTCCATGGGAAAATGCACAGGGATCTTTTCTAAAAAAATGTTACCTGGAAGACAGACTGGGAGTCGGGCCCAAGGACAGAAGTGAAGAATATGGTCCAACATCCCTTTCCTTTAAAAAAAAAGTCATTACAGCTTATATTCAAATGAGATCATGTTATTCAAATGAGAGCATATTACCAAAATGCTAAATAAATGTCAGCTATTATTATCATGATCATTGAGAGGCTAATGGATAGGCAGGGTTGACCCTGGAGCTAGTCTTTTTGTTGGACAGTAGGGGGAATACAAAGATGAGTAAGAGGCCTCAAAGTTCCCTTCTAGCTCCTAAATGGATAGTAATAAAATAGGCTTTATCCCCTCCCCCTCCCCCTTACCCTCCCCCTCCCCATCGCCAAAATTAAATTAGTTTCTCTACTAAAAGTATTACATTTTATGAGGTTTATTAAAGATTATTAGAATTAAGAATTAAAGAAAATACAAAATAAGAAAGCACATGCTTAGGGCACAGAGCCCATTCACAGCCACTCACACCTTGCCTGCATGTGCCTAGAAAGGCAAGCAGAGAGACCAAGTAGGTGGTACAGTCAGTTTAAATACCCATTTTGTTCTCAGCCCAGGTGGGTATCTCTGGTGAGATTATAGGGAATTCTGGGAACTGCCAAGGACTTCTGGGGATTGAAGTCTGGGGTTCAAATCTCCATTTTTACATTATCACCATCACCACCACCATCATCATCACCACCACCACTACAGAGGCTCATACAGCACTTCCTGTTCAGCAATGCTCATTAAATATATTAGCTTACTTGAGTATCAATCCAACTTTGCAGAGTAAGCATTAGTTATAAAATCAGTCTTATTTTACAGATGAGGAAATTGGGGTTTCAAGGGGTTTAGCAACTTGTCCATGCTCCTACAGTAAGTGTCAGAAGAAGGATATGAAGCTAGATTTTCTTAATTCCAAGGCCAGCTCTATGCTATCAGTAGGCTTAGGGATGTGGGGAGTTTGTGTTTTCATCAGTTCAGTGACTTTGTGCCTGCCTCAATTTTTTCCTTTGTAAAAAGAGGAGATTGAACTAACTAGATGTTTTCAGATGTTCCTTCTAGCTACAAAAATTCTGTGCTATAGAACCTGCATTTTAAAAGAGGAGATTTTCAATTCAAAGGCATCTCTAATTAGCAGGATATGTGTGGGAAATGTATTTTATTTTTAATTGGAGGAATCTTATTTTGTAGCTTTGGCATATTTCGCAAAATATGGAAACACATAAAGACAAGTAACTTGGTATCCCACTTCTAAAAGGTTGCCAACCCTTGAAATGACTTAATTGTTGTGATAAATTGATATATTTGAAATATCCATAGAGGATACAGCTGGGTAGTTTAGTAGATACATTGCCAGGGTCAGAGTCAGGAAGATTCTTCCTCCTGTTCAAATATGGCCTCAGATGTGTACTAGCTGTGTGACCCTGGGCAAGTCACTTAACCTGGTTTGCCTCAGTTTTCTCATTTGAGGAATGAGATGGAAAAGGACATGGCAAAACTATTCCTATCTTTGCCAAGAAAATCCCAAATGGGGTCACAAGGAGTTGGACACAACTGAAAAATGGTTGAATGACAACATTAATAGCGACTCTTATAAAAGGAATAATACTCCAGAATCTGGAGATATGGTAGATGGATAGATGTGGACTTATTATTTTATTGTTACATGGAACTTCCTTTGTGAAAACTTATACAATCAGCAACTTCTTTGTGGCAATCTAAGACATTTGTTTGGGTCAATGAGATTAAAGGAAACAAGAATTCAGCATGTACCAGACCTTGTGCTACATGCTAGAAATACAAGCAAAAGTTAAAAAAAAGAAATTCAGCTCTTACCCTCAAGGAATTTCTAATGGGGGTAGACAATACATAAAAGGAAGTTAAATGGAAACAGGGTGAAAAAGATTTATTTGTGGGACATGTTGGAGAAAGAAATCCTATGAGGCAAAAGGCCAGAGGAGAATGAACGAGTGAGAATGGCTGGCTTTGGCAGTTTCCTTCAAATGTAAGCTCTAGGAGGAAGTGACCAATCAGAGCAGGGGCTGCAAGGGGAGTGATTTATCAGAGTAGGAAGTCTGTTGGACAGTAGTAGAGAAAGAAGTCTCTAGAATCCAGATCATTGGGTTAGGTGATTTGCCCAGTGGCCCAAAGCTTTTATTAAATCCAATTCTTCCCAAATCTTCCTTATCCCAAGGTCAGTCTGCATCCATGTTTCCTTTCATCAATTTCAACAATTTAGTATATATATATATATGTATATATATGTTATGCTCTTGCGACATTTATTATTTTGCTTTGTTGTAATACAGTATGATTAACAAAAGTGCCATCTATATATAAAGTGATATACCCTTTCCAAGTCTGTAGTGCAGCTATTATTACCTCCATTTTATTGATGAAGATTCCAAGACCCATAAAGGTAAAGAATCTTACTCAAAGGCATATGGCTGGTTTAAGTGCCCCAGTCAAGACTTCTGGTTACAAGTCCAGGATCCTTCAACACTCCCCAAAGTACTGAAGAACAGAGTTCTTTGCTCCTCCCCCCAAACCTTCCCTGCCAATCCCTGGAAAGCATTTTGCATATTTTTTTTTTGCCCTACAAATAGGCAGTTTTGGAAGATGGCTCTAGGAAAAACTCCCTGGTGGCCTTTAGGTAATTGCAATATTTTTAATAAATCTAAATTCTAAGCAAAGGAGTTAATTCGTTTCCTTTGTCCTCTTGCCCAGAAATAAATTAATTTCCACCGTGTACTGGAGGCTTTATTTTACCAAGTGTGATTCATTAGCAAAACCCTACTGTCCTCAAAACCTGATTAAGATCTCCAAAAGACAATGGAAAACTAATGAGAATTTCAGCTCTGCAGAGCAAAATGTTGGGAATAGTATTGGCCATCATACAGTCATATAATGACTTATAATTCCTTTCTTTATTGGATGGCTGTGGGATCCAAATATTGGTTTGCCCAGGAGAAATATAACAGTAACAAATAAGACCACAAATGTTCTGAGGGACGAGTGTTAGCAATACAAGGACATAAATAAAGTTGACATTTAAAAAAACTTAACCTTCAATTAATTATCTCCTGGATGTCACAGTCTCTTCTGAGTAACTTAACCCCTCCCCACAAACCCGAAGCAGCCTGGGCTGGGGTTACAACAGAGATCACAGAGAAACTGACTTTGTCTCTTTTTTCTCTCAGGCAACCCAGTGCCATCAAGAAACCTGCCTACCACTACTATGTTATCTTTCTATGCAAATACCCATCTGTCTGTAACATAGAAGGGAGGCAGCATGTCTAGTGGTCAGTGCATTGGGCTAAAAGTCAGATGCCTTCCTGAATCTATTTTTCTACTTTGAAATCTGAAAAGAACTCAAATGAAAAATTCAGTTATGATAGCCCCCCCTTCCCCTACCCCCCTTCTCTAGTCAAGTATTTGAATGAGGGCAGCTGGGTGACTCAGTGGAAGGAGGGGTCCTAGGTTCAAGTCTGGCCTCAGGCACTTCCTAGCTGTATGACCCTGGGCAAGTCACTTAACCCCCATTGCCTAGCCCTTACCACTCTTCTGCCTTAGAACCAATACACAGTATTGATTCTAATACAGAAGGTAAGGGTTAAAAAAAAATAGATAAAGGACCAAAAGGCCAGCCAAGAATGGTGAAGATCTTTTAGAAAACAGATATTTCCCCAGAGACCTTTGATTAGATGACTTTATAAGTGTTTCTCTCTCTCTCTCTCTCTCTCTCTCTCTCTCTCTCTCTCTCTCTCTCTCTCTCTCTCTCTCTCTCTCTCTCTCCCCCTCTCCCTCCCTCCCTCTCCTCCTTCCTCCCTCCCTCCCTCCCTTCCTCCCTTCCCTCCTTTCCCTCCTTCCCTCCCTTCCTCCCTTCCTCCCTCCCTCCCTCCCTTCCTTCCTCCCTTCCTCCCTCCCTCCCTCCCTCCCTCCCTCCCTCCCTCCCTCCCTCCCTCTTTCCCTCCTTCCTTCCTTCCTTCCTTCCTTCCTTCCTTCCTTCCTTCCTTCCTTCCTTCCTTCCTTCCTTCCTTCCTTCCTTCCTTCCTTCCTTCCTTCCTTCCTTCCTTCCTTCCCATTCATTTGTTTATTAATTCATTCTTTTCCATCTCCCAACCTATGTGAGCAGAAGAGCCTGGAAAGTGTTCAGGAAATGCCCTCTGGTGTCCCGATTTGCTCCAGGATATTTTGTTGTTTTTCTGTGGTACAAAATACTATGTTATCATTCTATGCAAATACCCATCTGTCTGTAACATAGAAGGGAAGCAGCAGGTCTAGTGGTCAATGCACTGGGCTAAAAGTCAGATGATCTGAATTATAGTACTGCCTTTGATTTTTGCTCCTTGTGTGACTATGAGCAAATAACTTAAATCTTTATGGAGTCTCAGTTTCTGGATTTTGTAAAATGAGGGGATTGTAACTGACAGCCTCAGAAGTCCCTTCCCCTCCTTTTTTTGTGTGTGCTCTATATCTGTTTTCTTAGTTCAGTCTTATTGAGTTGCCTGAGGCACAGAGAAATTAAGTGACTTGTCTAGAATCTGCTAGAGGCAGAGGCAAAATTTTAGCCCAGATGTTCCTGACCGCCAAGGCAGACATTCTATCTACTACCCCAGAGCTGTCAAATGTGTGGTCTGGGTCTGCATTGCACAGGCAACATTCTCCAGGGCAGCTTGAACCAAATTACAGTGTAATTGTGAAATATTTAATAGAACAAATAAAAAGACAATAGAACCTAGATAATGTTAATATGTGGTTTTCTAAGTCCAGACACTGTCAGCAGGGATCTTTATGTGTGGTTTAGTGGCTTCCATTTCTATTTGAATTTGATACCGCTATAATATATCCATGTAATTTTACCCTCTTTCCCTTTCAGAGTAAAATATGATTAAATGGAATGAAAATGAAATTTTTTCTAGCAATGATCCAAGAACTTTGTATTTGTTTTTTATGTGAAGAACTGTAAAACTAAGCAAAGCATGAGATAGTAAGAAAAGAAAAGGGCCTGGAATGGTTATCCTTCTTTCTGTTCCCATTCATCTCTATAGCTGGTCCTGGGGAAACTCTTCTGTGGCTTGATGTGTCATAATGTAAGGAGCCATTGCATGTTTCTGAGAAGAATCAAGGTGCCATCATAGAAAAGACATACAAGGAGCATTTAGTCTGGAAAACTAATTAAAAGTGAAGAAGACCTGCTAGGAGGCTCACAATGCAGGTATGAGATAGTAGAGCTTCAAGGGCAAATCCTTTTTTTCCAAGAGAGTTTTTAGGGTCACCATGCAGTGGTGATAAATCCTTTTGCAAAGGCCAGAGCATCAAGTTATTTTTTTTAGAGAGCAGCAGAACACCCAACTGACCAACTAGGTCAAACTCACTAAGACATTTAAATTAAAAGCCAATTTTATTGATGACAGTCTATTCAAGCTAAAGCTATGACCTTAAATTCAATTCGTAAAACCTGGCTGGGAGACCATTTCTGCTACTGATTTTTTCCCCTTAATAATTTTTCTCCTTTCCTTAAATAACAGCTGGTGTCACAACGGCAGGTTCCATAATTCAAATGGAAAGACAAAAGAAAATTGAACCCTCAGAGTTCCTTAAGAAAAACACAAATACTCCTTTCTAACTCACTCCCATTCCTCCTACCATATTTGAAAGATATAACGGGGATCAGAGATTTAGAGATAAAAAAACATCTAGTTCATCTCATTATTTTATAGTTGAGGAAACTGATAGCTAATGAGGTTAATTGACTTGCCCAAGGTCACACAAAGTGGTCTAGTGGGAGAATATGGATTTGAATCCTAGTCCTTTGACTCCAAATCCAAGATCCTTTCAACTTCAACATGCCAGAAGAAATTATAATAAGTAACTTCTATCTTCCACTTTGGCCCCTTTTTCTGCTTCCTCACCTAAATTTCCCCAGTGGGATATAAGCTACTTGAGGAAAATACTTTTTTAATCTTTGTTTCCCCTTAACTTAACATAGTAACTCTCATATCAGACCTAACTTTCCTCCCAATAACCCTGTACCAAATGACCTATCTATTGATGCACATGTCATCTTCCCTGATAGAAGATGAGTCCTTTGAGGACAAAATCTTTTTCATTTTTGACTTTGCCAAGGCATGGTGCCTGACCATGGTAGCCATTATTCTATGCCTCTTGGATTGATGGAATTGCATTGAATTCTGGCTTCATTCATTCTTCAGTGGTGCCATCTTTGATCTCCCCTTCCACATTTGTAAGCCAAGGGCTGATGTGGACTCTCCCCACCCTGTAACATCTCATCAATCAGTTACCAAGCCCTATTCATTCCATCTTCATAATATCTCACAAATCATAAAGTAACCAGATATCACAATTAGAAGGGACATCAGTGCCCTCTGGTCCAATCCATCCCCGAATAAGAATTCCCTCTATAACATGTTTGACCAGTGATGATCCACTCTTATCATGAATACTTCAAGAGTGAGGCCGTGTCCTAAAGCAGCCTATTTCATTTTTGGATGCCTCCTATTGTTAGGAAGCAGCATAGTACTTGACATATTCAGTATATAATAAATGCTTTTACTATGTATTCATTCATTCTTATACCAAACCTAATTTGTCTCTGTGCAACTTCTTCTGGATATTCCCAGAGATTCTATTTTCTGGGGACAGACAGAATAAGTGTAATTACTCTCTGATGAGGGAGTCTTTTAGTTCTTTGAAGAAAGTAATCATGTTTTACCTGAATCTTGCCTTTTCCAGGCTGAGCATTCCCAGTTCCTTTAACAGACATGAACTGGAAGCCCTTTACCATCCTTCTGTCCTCAATTCACCCTCAAATTTATGAATGCTTATATTCATAGATCTGTCATTCAAGGCTCTCTATAATATGGTGCCCCCCACCCCCTTCATTTCAGGCCTTATCAAATTCTTCTTTAGGCTCAAGGACACACTGTCCCACTGAGTTTGCAACAGGTGTAAGCTCTTGTCCTATATATTATCTGCCATTAATAGCCAAATCGTAGAGTCACCTCTTACTAAGCCAAAACCCTGTCTGCAGCACTCTAGCCATTTTCATGCTGCACATGTGTTGTGCTATGGCCTTCATCTGCAAATTGGCATTGCACACCTTACCCTGGACCACGGACATCTGATTGGTGAGTGCTCACTCTACATAGCATGGACCCAGGCCCACCATACTACTCCTTCAGCTTCCCCTTTGAGAATATCGTCTCCCTGTTGATTGCATGTGTTCGTATCCTCAGTCCTTAGCACCCAGCCCAGGCCCGTGATAAGCACTTAATAAGCTCTTTTCCATTCCATTCTCCAAGATTAATAGTGATCATTTAATTGTGAAATCTAAAGACTCTTTCTCTCTTTTCATTCCATTTAGCTTCTCTCTAGCTTATAACTTCTGATGCTGTTAGTCACTTCCTTCCTCTTGAACATTCTCCCTTTCATTGGCTCTTGTAACAACCCTCTCTCCTGATTCTCCTACGTCTCTGACAGTTCTTTCATAGGTTTCTTTACCCAGTCATCATGCTACTTTTATCCACAAAGTATGAAATCCTTTAAAGCTTTGTCTTATATTCTCTTTGCTTTGCTATGTGCATTTTCTTCTGTCACCAACTCTAATGGACTCAATGATCATCTCTCTGTAGATGATTCCCAAGAGTACATATATAGTCCTCATCCTTCTCCTGAACTTTAGTCCCACATTACCAGTTGACTTCTGGACATCTCTATCCCTTAAATCCCATAGGTCTCAACTCAACACGGGCAAAAGAAAACATTTCTTTTCCCCTAAGGCCACTGTTCCTTTGATCTTTCCTATATCTGTTGGGAGAATCACCTGATTTACATCTGGTTAGGTATGCCACCTTGATGCCATCTCTCTTTGTCTTATTCCTCACATTTTGGGTTACTAAATTTTACAGATTTTACATCTACAAATTCTGTTCCTTCCTTTCCAATCCCCCGACCACCACCCTAATCCAAACCCTTGTTCAGTCTATTATTGTAAACTATTAATTAGTGTCCCTCATGTCTGTATCCCCCCATATATTCTCTACATATTTACCAATTGGATGTTACTAAAAGACAGATATGCCTTTACTAAAAAATCATCACTGGCCCCAAATTATCTCTTCAAAATCTTTAGCTTGGTGTTTAGAGCTTTCTGTAACGTGGCCTCCACTTACCTTTGCAATGTTATTTCACATTATTTTTTCTTTGCACATTTTCCATTCCAGTCAAACTGGCCTGCTCGCTCTTCCTTATATATGCCATTCCATTTCCCTCCCTCTGTCCCTTTACATACCTGAAATGTACAACCTCTTCATCTCTGCTTGTTAGAATCTCTAGTTTCTTTCAAAGCATGGTTCAGGTACCACCTCCTACCCAGGGCCTTTCCCAATCCCTCCAGTTGTTATATTTAATATATAAATTTTGAAACTTAATTAAAGTTGTTTGCCTGTTTGTCTCTCTATCCTTCTGTCTCACTTTCTGTCTCTGTATGTCTCTGTCTCTCTCTAGCCACTACCTGTCCCCACTTGAAATGAAGTTGTATATTTCTGTGTATAGTTTGTATTTATTTATCTTTGTTCTTGATGCATCCTTTTAGTAAAATATAAGCTCTCTGTAATCAGGGATTGCTTTATTTTTTTTAATTGTACTTCCAGATTCTAGTATAGGATCTTGTAATAATAGGTCTTTAATATAGATTTGTTGAATTGAAATATTTTTATTTCTAAAAAATTAATTTGTTTGTTACATTAAAATACCCAGGTAATTCCTCCCTCCTTCTCCTCCCCATTAGAGAAGGCATTGAATTGATTTAAAGCCCAACTGACCATTCAAAAATACAAAAATTTTAAATTTTATAATGGACTTCAATTTGCTCTTTTAATCTTATTGGCCTTCCTGCCTTCCTGCCTTCCTCCTTCCTTTTTCTTCCTTCCTTCCTTCCTTCCTTCCTTCCTTCCTTCCTTCCTTCCTTCCTTCCTTCCTTCCTTCCTTCCTTCCTTCCTTCCTTCCTTCCTTCCTTCCTTCCTTCCTTCCTTCCTTCCTTCCTTCCTTCCTTCCTTCCTTCCTTCCTTCCTTCCTTCCTTCCTTCCTTCCTTCCTTCCTTCCTTCCTTCCTTCCTTCCTTCCTTCCTTCCTTCCTTCCTTCCTTCCTTCCTTCCCCAGATAGAAGTTGCAAAGAGGTATATTTTGTCTTGGTGTCCGAAAACTTCATAACAGTTATTACTTGACTTGAGTCATGGTGGGTTTTCCCATCCCTGGAAGTCTTCAAGGAGAAGGTAGTTGACCACTTGCAGGTACATTGTTAGAGAGACCCTTGTTTTTTAGGGCAAACTGGACTGTGTTGCCTCAGAGACCCTTTTATCCCCAAGACTGCTTTGCAGAAGGAAGAAGTTGGACCCTATCTGACAGTGCTAAGGCTAAAGCATCACAATACCTCCATGAGCAGCTCACTACCAGAAACCTTATATTCCACTCCGAAGGGGACCATTCAGAATTATTTCAGTCTTTGCTGAGATGTCCCTTACCAATGGAAAGGGATCAGGGCTGTTCGCTCCCAGGTACAATATCTCTGACTATGTCAGGCTTCTTGTGTATGCTCAGCAGTTATAAACTAGTATAGAAACTGGGGTGGAGAGTGCATGATTTACATAGGAATCTGCCAACTATGTTCTCGTGTTCCCACACCAGAAAATGAGGAAATCATGAAATCTCCATTTGCCAAAAGGGCTCAAATCTATTCTGTGCCAATGTGGAAAATCAGGTCCTAGACGGCACCGCCACTACCACCTCCCTTGCCACATCCTGGCCCTCTGCCAAGTGTTGCCCATTGGACAGCTGAGCCAGGGGCCTGGCCTTTGGGCTCCATCGCCATGTAAAACAGCTGCTTGGCGTTTGCTGTCTCTGTGTGGTCTCTAAATTGTGGGGTGTGGAAATATCCATGGAAAAAGCAATCAGAGAGAACAGGCCCAGCTTTCTCTTCAGGATGGACTCATTTGCATTAGAGCCATCTGTCTCCTGTTGCATTTTTGGAGGAAGAAAAACAAGGGAGTGACTGATGAGCCTGGAACAGCTTGCTTTGCTCTGGCCTTCTTGCGGCCCTGGCTGGGTCAGGTGTGTAGGCCAGCCAGGAAGGGTATATTGACTCTTCTCAGGGAGAAGAAAGACAGTTCTATGGGCGGATAAAGATGAAGCGATCCGCAAGGAGATTTTATGTGCCGGATTAGCTTGTCCAGTCAGTTGCTATAATATAAATAAACTTCATCTGGCTGGCTGGGTGGCTCGAGGCCCAAAAAGCAGCAGCTTTGCCCTGGAAATGGGCTTTCCCCATGGTGGATTATCCAAAGACACAGTATTTGATACTATTATGACTACTGAGGAATGATAATCAGAGATAATATGACTAAAGTGCAAAGTGCACAATGAGACAATTATTCGTTGCTGGGTCTAGCTTAGTACTAGGGTGACTCTATTTGGCTGCAGGAGGCGTATTGGAGCCCAAACTGGACAGCTCAGGGGCTGGACCTTGTACAAACATGACTGTAAATTAATAAGCTTAAATCTTGCCAAAGAAGAAGCGTGACAGCGTGGGTAGAGTTCTTCTTGGCATCTGGAAGAACTGAACCCAACATCTGCTCTGACATAGACTATCTCGATGATGCTCAGCAAGTCGCTCAACCTTTGAGCCAGTGGGTTATAGAGCAGGTGCCATTCTGTATGGGGAGGATACATTTGTCCACCCGGAGTTTGTTATAGCAATAAAGTCACAGATCTAGGGCCAACATCTTGCCTAGTATCTTGATCCCTCATCCCAACAGATGGCGCCCAGCCCAGCTCACTGACTCCTAGAGTCTCAGAGTGGGAAGATGATCTTCAGTGCTCATCTAGCACCTTTTCACACCTGGTCATCTGGCTTCCATGTGAAAACCAAAAGGGACACAGAACTTAGTCCCTCTAGGAGCCAACCATTCCAATGTTGGACCGCTCTGAATATTGCCTCTTATAAGAAGTTTAAATCTGCTTCTTTGCAATCTCTACTTTCTGCCTTCCAAGGCCAATCAGGACAAGACTAGCCATCTTCCATATGACCAACCCTCAAACCCCTGAAGGCGATGTGCAACATGCCACTGAGGGCCAGTAGCCATCCTTGTACCAGGGAAGCCACTGGGTTTTGTCAGTTAAAGCAGAAAAGAAAGTTCTTAACACCCAAACCTTAACACTGAAAAGTTGAGTGTCAGAGTTTTATCAATGGAATGTCACTAAAAAGGTTATTACTGTCTGTTTGCTGCTCTACTGATGATTGCAGAGCCTTCCCATTGGACTTAAAGTTGAAATTTTCTCTGAGTTTTCTCCCCGTATTAATCACTTGAGAACAGGGACCATTTTTACTTTCTATTGTATCCCCAGTGTTTAGCATAGTACTTTGTACATAAGTACTTAATCAATGATCTTCCTTCCCCCTTTTCCTCTCTCCCTCCTTTCTTTCCTTTCTTTCCTTTCCTTCCTTCCTTCCTTCCTTCCTTCCTTCCTTCCTTCCTTCCTTCCTTCCTTGCTCTCTTCCTTCCTTCCTTGCTCTCTTCCTTCCTTCCTTGCTCTCTTCCTTCCTTCCTTGCTCTCTTCCTTCCTTCCTTCCTTCCTTCCTTCCTTGCTCTCTTCCTTCCTTCCTTCCTTCCTTCCTTCCTTCCTTCCTTCCTTGCCCTCTTCCTTCCTTCCTTCCTTCCTTCCTTCCTTCCTTCCTTCCTTCCTTCCTTCCTTCCTTCCTTCGTTCCTTCCTTCCTTCCTTCTTTCCTTCCTTCCTTCTTTCCTTCCTTCCTTCCTTCCTTCCTTCCTTCCTTCCTTCCTTCCTTCCTTCCTTCCTTCCTTCCTTCCTTCCTTCCTTCCTTCCTTCCTTCCTTCCTTCCTTCCTTCCTTCCTTCCTTCCTTCCTTCCTTCCTTCCTTCCTTCCTTCCTTCCTTCCTTCCTTCCTTCCTTCCTTCCTTCCCTCCTTCCTTCTTTTCTTGACATCTTTGATGACAAAAAATCATTCTGGTAATGCAGATTGTCATTCTCCCCTGCAATTTTTACTCTAATAAGAGAGTTGCCTAGAGCCATCTGAGATTAAGTTATTTATTCATGGTCATACCTAGGACTTGAACCCAAGTCTTCCTTACTCCAAAACTATCTTCTATACCACAATGCACTGGAAAATATACTCCAAATAAATGCAAAGACATTTGGGAGTGAGGGAACACTAACTTTCAGGTAAATGTGCAATTAGAATTTGCTCTCCAGAAACTCCCAGCATCCCACTTTTCTTCTCATGTTGTGTCATTATGTTTTGGAGATAAAATTTTGTGTGATCCCGCCCCTCTGGCTTTTTTCCCCTGATCACAGCTTGTGGAGGTGGGCAGGAGAGTTTTCTTATGTGTCTTTACTCAGCCTTTTACTTTTGTTCTTGTATTCTTGCTACTTCAAGAGATTATTAATAAATCTTATAAAATATAATACTTGGAGTTATTGGATATTAATTTTAATCTTACAGAAATGAAGGAAATTCTCTTGAGAGAAGTGGTTCTGATGTGAACCTTGAAGGAAGCTATGAATTCCAAGATTTGGAGAAAAGAGATAGTGCATTTCAGATGTGAGGGTGGAGTTGGGATGGGTACCAGTTGGCACAAGTGTACAGATATATATTTTATGTAAAAGAGTCAGAATATCAGTTTGGCTGCAGTACAGAGTACACGAGAGAGTATCTGATCACAAGGGAAAGTAGGCTTGGAACCCAGTTGTACAGGCCTTAAAAATGACAAATGGGTGACTGAATTTTATCCCAGGAGTAATTGGGAGCCATTGAAAGTTTTTCTACAGAAGAGTGACACAGGTCATATACCTAAATATTCAAAGGGTTATTTCAGAGCATGGGAATAATGGATTGAGGTGGAGAGAAGAAAATATGGAAAGGGGGTTAGAAAACTACTGGAATCATCTAGAAGGGAAGTAGTTAAAGTTTGAGTTTGGGTAGTCATAGAGGAAAGGGGACAAAAACAAGAAGCAAAGAAAGAGAACTACCTGGAAGAAGCAACTAACTAGTTGAATGTGAAGAACTGAGGAAGACATTAAGAAGCTGTTACTGAAAGCATGATGGCATCTTCAATGGAAACAAGGAAAGTAGGAAGAAGAGTGGATTTGGGGAAAAAAAGTTAGAGTTCTGTTTTAGACATGCCATTGGGACATCCAAGAAGAATTGTTCATTAGGTAATTGATGATGTAAGACTGGGGATTAGGAAAGAGAAAAGATTAGGAGATGGAAATGTAGAATTAAGGATAATCTATGTAGAGTTGATAGTTGAATCTATGGGAACTGATGAGGTTACCAAGAGAGAAGAGGACACAGGGGATGTCCACCTTTGAGAGACTGGAGGATAATCCATCAATGGAGACTAAGAAGTAGTAGCTAGGCAGGTAAGAGGTAAATCCAGACAGGGCAGTGTTAAGAAAACCTTGAGTAGAAAGAATATCTAAGAAGAGGAGAGGATGGTCAACAGTAGCAAATACTGCAGAAAGGTGATGACGGCCAAGGGTTGAGGAAGAGCCATTAGAATTGGAATTTTAGGAATCATTAGTGATCTTGGAGACAGCAGCTAATAAGTAATGAAGGAAGTAGAAGCTCATGGGAACAGGGAGAGATTAGATGGAGGAGAAGTATATCTAGTGATGTTTAGGCATTGAATTGGCATCTAACTTGTTAGCTGGACTATTTAGTTTTCAAGGATTACATAAAATTAAAAAGGGACAAAATCCAATCTTTTCACTGAATGATTCTTAGAATCCAGTAACCTCCATTTGTGTGGCACATTTGGGTTTGCAACCCCCCCTCCCCAAACCTTACCTTCTGTCTTAGAATCAATACCGAGTATTAGAGTTCCAAGGCAGAAGAGTGGTAAGGGCTGGGCAATGGGGGTTAAGTGACTTACTCAGGGTCACCCAGCTGGGAAGTGTCTGAGGTCAGATTTGAACCGAGGACCTCCCATCTCTAGGACTGGCTCTCAATCCACTGAGCTACCCCGCTGCCCCCTATTATTGCCATTCTTAATAAACTCAAGTCTATTATCCCCAAAGGTAGCACCCAGCTTACTGTGTCCTGCTCTTGTATCACACTGCTGTCCCCTCCTAATTAATGCTTAATTTTCAAAGTAAAATATTTTATTCATTTTCGTTCTGCAGAGTTGAGCATTTTGTTGTCGGATCCTACTTTGGATACAAAAGGACAGTGGCTATTATTATCAATAATAAATAGGATTACTCAGATTTCTTTACAAGAAACTTACTATTCTGTAGTGCTTTAAGATTTAGAGAGTACTTTCTTTGCAACAACTTTGTTAGGTAGATAAAGTACCATTATACCCATTTTACAGATGAGGAAATGAAGGCTCAGAAAGGCCTCTGTGCTCAAGGCCATATAGTTAATAAGTAGCATACCAAGATTAGACTGTAGGTTCTAAAGCTAAGTTTTAAATTTATTCCTCCATATAACACTGTCTATTAAATTTTTTACCAAAAAAAAATAAATAAAAACAAACAAAAACAAACAAAAACCAAAAAAACTGGAATGTTTTACACAAGATTTAGAATGTTTACAATCTATATTATTGGGGCAGCTTGGTGACTGCTGATAGGGTAAGAGCTCACTTAGTGACAGCTGAGCTTAATATAATTATGATTTCATCACTATTAATGGGACCTAAACCAACTCACCCAGGATCCCAGCTCTCTCTCTGAAGAACTTATGTGTGACTCCAGATATGGTACACCAGACAAGGTCAACAATGTAAGAGCAAGGCTGAAAGGGCCACTAGAGATAAGTGGGGAAGGCTGTGTAATGTATAGTTAGACATTATTGAATCCCTAAAACTGCATTACCCAACATTCCTTTCTGCATTACCTAGAATCCTTTTCCCTTTTTCTGCATCTTCCCATTGGGCGTGATTGTATTTAAGTGGGCTGGAACTCCTCCCATGCTCTCTTTAACTTGTGCCCAGGCTGAGTTCAGGTAGCTTAAAAATGTTTAGTTATTATTAATTTTATTAATTATTATCATATGTAATTACTTATTATTTATTATTAATTTTAAAAATATAATACTTAGTTATTGACTGTTCATTTTATTTTTTAAATTTAAATTATATATTTTTTTTTGGTTACAATACTCACTTTATTTCCCTCCCTCCCCTCCACCCACCCTTCCTGCAGCCGACCCACAATTTCATTGGGTATTACTTGTGTCCTTGATCAGAACCTATTTCCATGTTGTTTGGACTAGGATGTTCATTTAGACTCTACATCCCCAGCCATATCCCTTCAACCCACGTGGTCAAGCAATTGTTTTTCTTCTGTGTTTCTACTCCCATTGTGTTTCCTCTGAATGTGGATAGTGTTCTTACTTGTAGATTCCTCCAAGTTCTTCAGGATCTCTGCATTGCTACTAATGGAGAAGTCCATTACGTTCGATTGTACCACAATGTATCAGTCTCTGTGTACAATGTTTTCCTGGTTCTGCTCCTCTCGCTCTGCATCACTTCCTGGAGGTTGTTCCAGTCTCCATGGAATTCCTCCACTTTATTATTCCTTTGAGCACAATAGTACTCCATCACCAATATATACCACAATTTGTTCAGCCATTCCCCAATGGAAGGGCATCCCCTCGTTTCCCAATTTTTTGCTACCACAAAGAGCGCAGCTATGAATATTTAAACCCACAGCTGGATGGGAGGTTTGAAGCCCAGCACTTTTATAGTAGGACCCAAATGGAATGATACTTTTCAAGGGCATCCTGGTCATGCCTTCATTGATGCAACCTATTGATGCACTAGACTCAGCTCTGGCCGGGGCACTCTGTGGCCCCATCCTTAGGGAGTGAGGGCTCTATTTTTTTTTAATTTAAACATTATTTTATTTGGTCATTTTCATACATTATTCATTGGAAATAAAGATCGTTTTCTTTTCCTCCCCCCCCCCCCCCACCTTTCCCTCTCCCATAGCCGACGCATGATTCCACTGGTTATCACATGTGTTCTTGACTCGAACCCATTTCCCTGTTGTTGGAATTTGCATTAGAGTGTTCATTTAGAGTCTCTCCTCAGTCTTATCTTCTCCAACCCTGTAGTCAAGCAGTTGTTTTTCATCGGTGTTTTTACTCCCACAGTTTATCCTCTGCTTGTGGGTAGTATTTTTTTTTAGATCCCTGCAGATTGTTCAGGGAAATTGCATTGATACTAATGGAGAAGTCCATCACCTTCGATTGTACCACAATGTATCAGTCTCTGTGTATAATGTTTTCCTGGTTCTGCTCCTCTCGCTCTGCATCACTTCGTGTAGGTTGTTCCAGTCTCCATGGAATTCCTCCACTTTATTATTCCTTTTAGCACAATAGTATTCCATCACCAACATATACCACAATTTGCTCAGCCATTCCCCAATTGATGGGCATCCCCTCATTTTCCAATTTTTGGCCACCACAAAGAGCGCAGCTATGAATATTTTTATACAAGTCTTTGTGTCCATTATCTCTTTGGGGTACAGACCCAGCAGTGCTGTGGCTGGATCAAAGGGCAAACAATCTTTTATCGCCCTTTGGACATAGTTCCAAATTGCCCTCCAGAATGGTTGGATCATGAGGGCTCTATTTTGAGAGATTGACATGGACACAGGAATCACAGGTTGATAGTGGATAGAGGTGCTGGGCTAGGGTGGAAGGAGAGTCTGGGAATGAGGATTTAGTGGAAGGTCCTTAGATGGAATCCCGTTAGAACAGAAGCTTCCATCAGCGTAGGTGATTTCCTTCTTCTTTTATCCTTTATTCCCAGTACCTAGCCAGGGCTTGTCATGTAGCAAATGCATAATAAATACCTGTTCAGTGAGACTGATTGACCTCTGGATAGATGCGACTTGGGGAACTCTAACTAGGTCAAGGCAAATGATGCTGTGCCTCAGGGCTCTGAAATTAGAAGGTGCTAATATTGCCTTAGAAAAAGGTCACCCATTTGTCACTTATTTGGCAAGAATTTCTTGTTAATATAAGAAGTGACCAATCGACTAATCAATTAGCAAGCATTTAGTAAGTGCTTACTGTTAATAAAGCCTTGAGATTCCAGAGGCAAAAATTAAGCAATAACTGCCTCAAGGAGCTTATAGGGGGTTTGTGCTAAGGGTCTTTGCTCTTCTTGGAACCTGTAAGATGGTGTGACCTTGCTGTGATGTTTTATCCTCTTGCCCACCCACTCTCTCATCTGAAGGTATGCTCGTGCCACTTGCCCTAGGCACAACCTTCATAGCCTCAGCTCTCCTAGTGATTAAATTGAAAGTGGAGAAAGTCATTGCATAAAAAGAAGGCCTGAATACAAATCTTGGTTTTGCCATTATAGGACCATTGAGCAAATACATTACCCTGGGCTATTCTTCTTCACCTATAAAAAGAGCAAGTAGGATTATGTGAGCTCCAGATCCCTCCCAGCTCTAAAATAGTATATGAATCCAGCTGAAGACAGTGACCTAGCTGCTATGCAGTTATTTTTTATGTGCCCAACTCTCCATGACTGCATTTGGGATTTCCTAAATACTGGAGTGGTTTTCCATTTCCTTTTCCATCTCACTTTACAGATGAGGAAACTGAGGCAAACAGAATGAAGTGAATTTTCCAGGGTCATACATTTCCTTCTCCAGCTCACTTTGAAGTTCAGGAAACTGAGGCAAACAGAGTGGAGTTACTTGTCCAAGGTAATACATTTCCTTCTCCAGCTCACTTTACAGAGGAGGAAATTGAGTCATACAGAGTGAAGTGACTTGTTATTAAATCTCTGAGGTCAGATTTGAACTCATGGAGATGAGTCTTTCTGATTCCAGGTCTGATGCCCTATCCACTGTGCCACCTAGCTGCCCTGTACAGTTTCTTAGGGGATGGGATAGGAGTTATTGCCTGACCTCTCCTTTCTCTAAGCTCTCAATTCACATTGCCTCTACCACACCCATTAGGACTCAGAAAACAATGAAATTTAGAGCTGAAAAGGAATTTAGATATCACCAAGTCTAACTCTCTTCTTTTGCAGTAGAAGAAAGAGAGACCCAGAAAATCTAGGTGACTCAACTCCAGAGACTACAGGCAGCTGAATCCAAGCTGGCTCCTCTGACTTGGGATCTTTACCCTCTATCTCCCATGGGCTCTCCCATTCTATGACCATTTTCTGCTTATTTGTCTTGTCTCTGCATCTCAGCCATGGATTTCCCAGAATGCCTAGCATTCTCTCCCTTAATGGCTTATCTGGGACAGATATGGGACAGACAATGGGACAGTCTGACTTAGTGTTAAGGAAAGCAGCTTTGTTAACTAGCTTCAGAAAAAAAGTTTTTATTTTAATGGTCTGCAAAATCGAAATATCCTTTTAACATTCTAACAGGCCTGTTCTGACTTAGCCAGTACAATTTTCACCTGGAGAATTTTGGTTTGTTGCTAAGTTTTGCACGTCTGCTTCTCGTACCTGTGAAACACAAGATAAAGGATTCCGATAAAGCCAGTTACTTCCCTCAATGTGTCCAGAAAAATCTTTAGTGGAGTTCAGTTATTTACTTTTTGTCTTGTTTACATATAACCTCCCAAATCCCTCAGAAGTCTTTTTCTAGCCCAGTCAATATTTTAATTTAGATTTTGTGGGAGCGGAGGTCAAATATTTGTCTTTTGCATATTATTGAGTGACAGGGTGATCTTGGGAACCACTAAGATTTTTTCATTCATGACACTAAGTGAGTTATGAAATATTCAGTCCTATTTAATAGGAAATTAGGGGACCCGTATCTGTTAGGCATGGATTCTCATGAATCAATATATTTTTTTTTAAAAAAGAAAAATGATTTCCTTCTCTCCTTACTCAGAGAAGGTCTCTTGTATTAGAATAAGGGAGATCAAGAAAACAAAGACTTCTTAGAGACATAATCCTGTCTAAAGCTAGAAGTGAGATCAGCATCATTTGCTATATTCCCTTATTTCAAATAAGGGGAATCTTGGGCTTAGAGAACAGACACTCTGCCCAAAGTCTCATAGCTGAAAAATGGCAGAGCTAAAACTCGAACCCAAGTATCCTGGTTCTCATTGAAATTATCTTTTTTAACTTGATACAACAGATGAAAAGACTAAAGGTGATAAAGGGAACTGGTATTATTTTCCCTCAATAATAGGCTGAACTCTCTTAGGGTAGGTTTATTTATTTATTTAATTAATTTAGAGTATTTTTCCATGATTACATGATTCATGTTCTTTCCCTCTCTTCTTCCCACCCTGATTCCATAGCCAATGAACAGTTCCACTGGGTTTTACATAAGTCACTGATCCAGATCTGTTTCCATATTATTGATAATTGCACGAGGGTGATCATTTAGAGTCTACGTCCCCAATCATATCCCCATCAACCCATGTGGTCAAGCAGTTGTTTTTCTTCTGTGTTTCTCCTCCCACAGTTCTTCCTCTGGATGTGGATAGTGTTCCTTCTCATATTTGTAGGGGAGTAATGAGGGATGAGGAAGGAGAAAGGCTAACCAGAAAGTGTAGGACCTTAAAAGTCAGGAAAAATAGTATGGATCAGATATGATAAGTAATAGGATGTTATAATTAATTTAGAGGATTGTGTGTGGTCAAGCATTTGAGGGGAGCATGACTATGGTCAAGCAAAACAAGATAAACAGATCATCTCTTTGAGGCAGATTTGTTTAGTTGTCGTTCCTAGATAGAATTAACGGGAAGAGGGACTAGTGAGAATGATCATTTTGGGGAGGTGCCTTTAAGGAAGCTGGGAAAGGCTGTTTAGTAAAATGGAGAGAGTACTGGCCTCTTCTATACTACTTATTACTGTGTGACTTCATGCAAGCCACTAATGGCTTAGCCTCTCAGTTTGCTCAGCTGTAAAATGTATAGATTAAATCACATGATCTTTAGGATTTCTTCCAGTTCAATAACAAGGCCTTTCTTGTTTGCCTTTTTCTAAATTACTTGAAACTAATAAAATTATTTTTAATGGCAGAGTTTTTATTGTTATTCTTTCAGACTGGTCACCCACCTTTCCCCTTTCACCCATCCTAGCTTGAATGAGATTTGACTCGAAGAAGTAATCTGTTTTTGTCTTTTTTTTTTCCTCTGGCTTAGTGACCTCATTTCTATTCTCAGCTTCTATTTTTTTGCGAGATAGAATAATAAAGCATTTGACTGAGAGGCAAAAGCCTTGCTTTTTAGACTTTTTTTCTTCCACTGCATGGCTATATAATCCTGAACAAGCTCCTGTTCTCTTTCTGGTTCTCCCCTTTCTTTCATTTAAAAACAAGGGGATGACTTAGAGGACATTTAAGGTCCCTGAAGCCTCTCCAATTCTTTAACTCTAAATCAGCATTCCTCTGACATATATTCTTTCAGCATAAAGATGATGTTACCTTTTGGGGGAAAATGGCATTGGACAAAATAATTGTGATTGTGGCCAGTATGTGAAACAGATGTGGTCCAGATGAATTCAGTTATTTCCTTCTTCCTTTTGGAAAGCAATTTGGTAATTCTCAATTAAGATGGTGGCATGAAAGGTGCTAGAGGAGCTTCGCTCTCCCACAAACACTCTAGTAAAGTTCTACAAATGCACTAGAAGGGAGTTCTGACCCAGAATAAAATCCGTGAATAAGGAGAAGACCACCCAGCTCCCCTATACCTACTCCAACATCGTCTGAAATTTTTACCAGACTGAATAATGACAAAGAAATAAAAGGCAAAATACAGTCGGTGACTTCTTCCATCTCAGATCTACTTAGAAAGCCAGTTAGAAGGCCACAGCTAATTAAGACAGGAGGGTACTAGCAAAACCCATTTTAGGGTAGGCAAACTAAGCCAGATTGTATCCCCAAATTACAATTCAATGTGAGATTTCTTGCTCCCTGATCAGATAATTTAATTTTCTCATGTGAGTTGCTGTCATACTCTGGGAAATATTGGACAATAATAATAGCTCAGTTTTCTGTAGGATCTTAGTGTTGATCTGAATTGATAAAAGCAACTTCTTCACCAATGAGTTCCTTATATCAATGAAATCACTGGTTCAGTCTTTATCCCTATTGCTTTAAGCTTGCAAAATATATATGGAGTCCATTTGATCTTCACAAGTCTATAAAAGCAGATAGACTTCCAAAGGCACAAGTCTAAATATGTAGCTTCCTGGTCAATAACTTTCAGTGGCTCCCCTTGGGAACCTATAGAGCAAAATGGAAACACACACACGTGTGTGTGTACATATATATATCTCACATATAATCTATATATATGTAACATATTACTATATATCTATAAATATATATTTATAAAATATATATATATATCTTCAGGGTAATAATATTGAAAAGGTAGTTGGGAGCTGTATCATGGAGTATCCTAAATATCAGGATATATATATATATATATTCATATATATTTATGTATATATACACACAGAGACATATGTATATATGTATTATGGAGGATCCTAAATGTTGAAGCCAGAAATTTAGAATCTGCCATAATTTGGCTCGCACTTACCTTTCCAGTATTATTTCCTGCTACTCACTTTTATGATCTCTTGTTTCCAGCCAAACACATCTACTGGTTGTTCTCTCAGTTCATTAAATTTCAATTTAACAAACATTTCTAAGTGCTTACTCTATGTCATTTTTGTTATTTAGTCATTCATTTGTGTCTGATTCTTTGTGACTCCATGGACTATCACATGCCAATATTGTCCATGAGATTTTCTTGGCAAAGATACTGGAGCGATTTGTCATTTCCTTTCCCAGTGGATTTAGGCAAAAAGGGGTTAAGTGACTTGTCTAAGGTCACGCAGCCAGCAAGTGATTGAAGCCAGATTACAGACTGGCAAATTCCATCTTCAATATATTTAACAAGGACTGGGTGAATCTATTGATAGAAAATTTTTTTCTTCATAATTTTACTATGTTTCTTTAATTTCTCCTCTCTGTGCATGTGTCCTTGATATACAAATAATACAAGCTGATATTGTAATTTTACTTTCAAATAAGGTTTTTTTTTATCTTACTATCTCTATTTTCTTTGCCTTGGAGATGAAAAAAAAAACATTCCATCAATTAACACAGCTTGATCCTTCAAGGTATTCCAACAGAAAGTGTTTGTGTCTCTGAATATAGAAGCAGAAAAAAAAAATAAAGTGCTCAAAGGGAAAGCTGATCCCTTGAGGGCAGCAGCTGCTATTTGTTATTGCTAAGCTATTTGAGACTTAAATAATGAGGGATCTCACTTGTTTCTAGAAAGTATATTGGAGCCATTTGAACTTGTGTTCCATGTTTCAAAATATAATGTTTAGACTTTTGATTTGTGATAGTGCTTTTTTAGTTGAGGACATTCTGTCCTTTCTAAGAGGTCATCATTTGATTATAACATTTTGATTTGAGTTTTTAGCCATGCATGATTTTGGGGACTTTCACAAAGTTTCAGATAGTCAGTACCATCCATTCAAGATTCCATTAGTTTCAACGTTTTGGTGATTCAACCAAATCAGACTAATTTGCCTTTGCACTATCTGTGAAAATCTGTCTGTTTCAGGCAAATTTGTCATGCAAAATAAATTGCAGGGCTTGTATTTCAGTTGTTAAAATATTTTTTTTTCCTTTTGGACTTTAGCACCTAATATACATAAAGCAAAATGAAGTGGAATAATTGTTGGATGACCAGTCAAATGACTAGAATTTTAGTACCAAATATGCCACTAACTAGCTACACGACTTTCTTAAGTAATTTCCTTTCCTTGGACCTTGGTTTCCTTATCTGTAAATGAGGGAGTTGGGTCACATGGTTTCATAGGTCCCTTTCAGAGTTATAACCCTAGGATCTTTGGATTCTCTGTTAATTACTAAGGTCACTAAAAGGAGGTTACAAAATTTTTGATTAAATTTCACTTATTTAAATAGTTGTAAGGCAAGTTTAATTGATTGTATTGAGTTTCAATATTATTTAGAGTAAATCATTAAAAAAATAAAAACATTAAGAGCCACAAATGATTCTAGTCTGTTAGTCAAAGCAAACCTAGAGAGTTTCTTATTTGGAAGCTCTACTTTTGGATCTAGAAAATTACAAGACATCGTATTGTACATTACAAAGAGATCAACTCTAAAAGTCATCATTTCTGGAAAATCCCAATTTAAATTCTCAGTCTAGGATTCAGGAAAGTTGCCTTTGAAATTCACTTGTAGTGAAAGCTTAAGGTTTTCTTTTGATTTGTTGCCAGTGGTAATGGAAATGATGTCGTGAGTTCCTTGTTACTGGAGGTTTCTTGGTAAAGAATGGAAGTCCATTTATGAGAGGATTCATGTCTGGGTGTTCTGAGGAAGGAGGAACATGAGGCACACGCCATTCTATCACCATTGCAATATGGTCTCTCCATCAGCTGCCTGTCTGAGTCTCCTCACAAGGATCCCTCTCCAATTTTCCCCTTTCCCCCATAGCTTTCCAGCCAAACATACCAATGTCTAACACCCAGAGAGGACTCCAGCCTAAGGTTGAATGCCTAGGGAGGTTGATATGCATACCTGAACTCATTTCTCAGTGACTAGCAATCTCCTGCTCCCTCCAACACTTTCCATCCCAGTGTTTTGAGAACTCTAGTTCTGTAATTATTCGAATTCATTCTTTTTCTTTCACAGCCTGTTGTCTTTCTCCCATCCTTTCCAACCCAACCTTCCTAACCCCCAATCTCTAGCTCTCTAGCTACCCATCCTATTCACTGTGCTTTTTGGAATGTTTCCTCCATTGGTAACTCTCAATTTCATCTTAAACTTCTCTCTTTCTTGTACCCTTTATCTTTCATTGATTGAAACTAAGCTCTTTTATGATGACACTGGCAGAGATTGGGGAGAGGCCCTCCTTCTACCTCTATCATTCAATAACATCTCCACCTTTAATATTCACTCAATTCAAATTTATTGCCCAATCAAGATGCTGTAACGACCTCCTGGATACTTTTTTTCCTTATTGAGTTCAATGGATGACTCAGTCTTTCTTGCCCAACTTTTGCTCTGCCTCTAGGGGACTTCAACATACATATTGATACTCTCAAGGATACCGTGACTTCTGACTTCCTCAGCTTATTTATTTCTTATGACCTTCTCTTCCACCCCACCATAGATAGCTACACAAAGAAACAGCCCTTTCCTTGACTTTGCTATCATCTTCAAGCATTCCACTTTTATGTTCATGAACTCTGAAATTACCTTAACTTTTCACAATTTATCATTCCATTTCTTGATATCGTACAACGTCAATTCCTATTCTTCATCCTCTGAATCATGTATAATCCTTCCACCCCCAAGTCCAGAACTAGCTCCCCTTTTCTTCTATATATTAACCCATTGGTGAACTAATTCAATTCTTTTCTGTCCCCTTGCGTAGGGAATGTAGCAGACTTTGTGTTCTGGAAGAGTAAGGTAAGACTATCATTTGTTATATAAAATAGAATTGAAAAAGAGGAAGAAAAAAAGATTCTTGAGTTCTATGACCTTTTATCCCATCCTTGATCTTTCTTGCTGAGGACTTAGAACTCTGGAAGTAAGTAGATCCTTGTTAGGGTTTTTAGTCATTACTTTTGAGACCTCAGAGACTGGGGATTTATCTTCAGGATTTAGCCTCAGAAAACCTGTGAGAAGCACTCCTTTAGCATTGATGTGGCATTTGGACGTAAACTTAGTGAGACCAGGGCTATGTAGAACCTGCTTTAAGTCTAAGCACACTCTTCTCAAGTATTAGGGAAAGTGTGTCCCAGACTTGTTGGGGTACAAGGGAAGTCTGTACTTCTTTCTACATCTTTGAAGTAAATATCCCTTTGTAGAACCTAATTGATGTTATTTGATTTAATGGAACTGGGATACTTCTCACTGAAAGCTAATAGTGGGTGAGACCAGTAGAATGGGGACTCAAGCTGATACCTCATCTTTTTAGGGATACCTTAGAACTCTGAGGGAGGAGATGTGCTCTGGAAGAGTAAGGTAAGACCATCATTTGTTTTATAATATAGAATTTAAAAAGAGGAAGAAAAAAAAAGATTCTACAAAATTAACCAGAATGTCAAAAAAAGTATTAAGTACGTGGTATTTCACATAGTACACTTCCACTTCTACAAATAAATAGGATTTTCTCCCCAGTTGTAAATATATAATTTGCAATATTATGGAAGAAGATTTTATATTTTTAAGTAGGAAAACACAATGGAGAACTTGAATAAGCAACCCATAGCCTCAAAGAGGAGTAGCAGATAGAAGGGTATTCTTGGGGTCAGGAAGTCCTGATTCCATAACCCTGCCTTTGACATTTACTAACTGAATGGCCATGACCATCTCTTAACTTCTTGATGCTTATAGCAATTTTCTAAGACTAGAAGATGCAGGAGTTTCTTGATTTTTGTCTATGGATGAACTTTCCATACTAGAGAAGGGATTCACATTTCCAGGGCCAGCTACAAAGAAGGAATCAAGTTCCTTATTGTTCATCCAGAGGGTGGAGCTGGGACCTTCTGGGAAAGTTAAAGGGTTGCAGATTTGATTTAATACAAGCAAGAACTTTCTGACTATTGGACCTGTCCATGAATAGGACAAACTGAGGCAGTGAACTCCCTGCCATTGAAAATATTCAAACAGAGACTGCATGGCCTATGAGAGATTCCTAAAAGGAGTGGGAGGTTGTAGGAAATGAACTCAAATATTCCTTCCAACTTGGAAGTTTAGAAAATTATAATCATTAATTTTCTTCAAGGAAGTAAGCTACACACTGAGAAACTCTACCTAATTAGGAATGAACATTTTATGATGCAGAAAATTCTCTTAATTGTCAATAGAGGGATAAGGTAAGAAGAAGTCTAAAATATTTATTCAATATGAATTGAAAGTAGCTCTGTTGAACAATAAAAATAAAGAGGTAGATATGTGCTTCCATATAAAACTAGGCAAATAAGGGATATATCCCAATTCACAGTTGGTCGCCATTACACCATAAACTCCAAAGTCCTTTGGCATCGCCAAATGCAGGCTGTCCAACCAATTCTTTGGATTTGAAAAGACTGTTGAATTTAAAATGGAACCTCCTACTCATGGAGTGACTCAATACAAAGGAATATTTTAGATCGTTTTTAACTAAAAGAAATTCATGTGCTAATATAGCCAAATGACTGCAAATATCTTTTTTTTTTGACTATGCTGTGATTTATTTGGTCTAGTCAACTCCTGATGAAGAAATTCACTCTACAGATGCCAATTATATTTCCTCTGAAAATTATATTCTTAGAATTGCTTGGGGATGTAGTGAGAACTTCAGTGACTTTCCCAGGGTTACACAGTTACTAGATCAGAGTAGTCTTTTGAACTCAGCTCTTGCAGACGCAAAGTTCAGTTCTTTTTACACTAGATCATGCTACCTCTTAAATTCCCAATTATTAAGATTTAAATTCATGAGATTTTACTGGAACTGTATCTTCCAGAGGCCTCTCTGTTTTAGGGGCTCTCTCTCTCTAAGATCTAAAGTATCATGGCAGGCTCATTCTGCTCTAGGCTTATCCTCTTGATTAAAAACTTTCCTCCTCCCCTTGTCTGGATACTTCCATGCTCCATCGAGTATAGCCAGGATTCTGATAACTTATTACCTGCATTTCTCTGCCTATAGCATCCAACATGGGACACTCCATAGACATATTAGAATGAGGACATCACTCCCTACTAAATAAAATGATTAGCTTTTCCAGGATCTCTGATGGGAAATAAAAAAATAAAAATAATAGTTAATATTCATATTGTACTTTAAGGATTCCAAAATGCTTTGCATATGTTATTTCAATTAATATAACAACTCTTTGAGGTAGGTGCTTATTTTCTTTGCAGATGAGGAAACTTGGGCTGAGGGAACTTAAGTGATTTTGCCTAGGATCATAGAGCCAGGGACTAAGGTAAAATTTTAACTCAGTCCATCCTCATTAGTGCTTTAATCACTATGCAAGCCAAAGGACATAGAAGTTGGATACATTGATGTAGAGAAGTGATGGGAGCTTGAGTGAACCTCGTTAGGCCATGTTTTGGGCGCAATACTGACTGTCCGTTATTCTTTCCCGTACTCATGTTGAATCTATCATGATTTGCTCTCGGTCACACACCTAGTATGAATCACAAGTAGAACTTGAATTTGTACCTTTGTGGCCAGTTTTCTATCTTCTGTGCCAAGCTGCCCTCCTAATAGTGGAGATCATTTTGCATAGAACCATCCAACCAATTCTTGTTAATTCTATTCAACAAATTCATTTGGAGATGTTACATGATTTCCTTTGTTCATACAGTATATTTTAGGGGCAGGACTTGAACCCAGGTCTTCCTAACTCTGAGATGGTCTCTTTCTTCCCTAGCTTTGACTGTATAGGCCATTCCTTATGTAGTCTCATCTGTGATGCAAAACATAAAGATTATTTCATTTGTATTACATTTCTCCTTCCTTCCTTCCTTCCTTCCTTCCTTCCTTCCTTCCTTCCTTCCTTCCTTCCTTCCTTCCTTCCTTCCTTCCTTCCTTCCTTCCTTCCTTCCTTCCTTCCTTCCTTCCTTCCTTCCTTCCTTCCTTCCTTCCTTCCTTCCTTCCTTCCTTTCTTCCTTCCTTCCTTCCTTCCTTCCTTCCTTCCTTCCTTCCTTCCTTCCTTCCTTCCTTCCTTCCTTCCTTCCTTCCTTCCTTCCTTCCTTCCTTCCTTCCTTCCTTCCTTCCTTCCTTCTTCTTCCTTTTCTTCTTTTCCTTTCCTTTCTTTCTTTCTCCCTTACCTTCTATCTTAGAATCAGTACTGAATCAGTACTTAGAATCAGTACTGGGTTAAGTGACTTGTTCAGAGTCAGCTAGGAAATATCTAAGGTCACATTTGAACCTGGGACCTCACCTCTCCAGGCCTTTCTCTCAATCCACTGAGCCACTAGCTGCCCTATACTTATTATTTCAAAGCTTTTTTTTTGTTCTCTTTTCCTCACAACAATCACAAAGGGGCAGTCAGATAGATTAAAGTATATATTTTATATTTAATTAATATAATTAATAAAAGCTAAATGTTGTTTTTTCCCAGTAGGATCTAAAGTCCTGTGGACAGGGATTGTTTTGTGGTTTCCATGCCCCACCAGGTACCAGATCCATAGCAGAAATCTTAGTAAGGGCTTGTTGAATTGAATTGTTGACCTAGGAAGAACGTGAGGCCCAAAGGTTAATTGAATTATCCATAACCTCAAAGCCAGGGCCTCTATTCCTATTAATGCTTCACTTATGTAGTACTGTCTCATTTTCAAAATATTTTCCCATCTGACTCTCCATTCAGAGCTTTCCCCCTTGATATTCTCCCCATTTCAGCCGCTTCCAAGTAAATCTTTTTAGTTTAGTTGTAGTGAGGAATCTCAGGCCCAGGACCCAAGACTCTGAATTATTCCAGCAAGTATTTTTTTGAGTTTAAAAATGACCTTTCATTTTCAAGTCAATTCAGTTTTGTGGGGGAAAAAAATAAGAGCTTAGTTCTACCCAAGTTAGATAGCTTTTGAATTGGGTTCCCGTTGCCAGACGAGTTTGTGTGAGGGAATTTGCTCAGGCTGGCACTGTTTCACCAGGCCTCCCTCTGTTCAGAAGAGGCTTTTGGGTCCCAAGCTGTCATTTGGCCTGAGCCTATTAGCGTTTGCAAGTTGAAATCCACACTGAGGACCTCTGTCTGAAGGCTCAGCACCGAGGGTGGATGCTGAAGGAATGTAGGGACCCAGAAAAGAAAACATCAGATCCAACAATAGCACACTTGTACACAGATCCTCATTAGAGTGACTGCACGGGAACAATCGCTCCTTAGAAAGGCTCAGACATGGATCATTCGGCCGAGGCACATGGCAAACGCCCATCGATGGAAACGTTTTCAGCCTCACTCCTGGGTTGCTAATTTACTCCTGTGACTATAAAGTTATAAGTTCAACATCTTTAATCGCATGCATCAAAGGTCCAGAGGCAAGTCAGGAGTTCTGGTCCATCCCTTGGCGGTTTTTCATGATAACTCATCTAGGTTGACATCATCCCCTTTTAGTGTATACTAAGAGTTGTAGAAAAGAGAGCAAAGAGCTTGCAGACAAGTATATGCTTAATTGGGGTTTCTTGGATTTGGTTTGCTCATGGCAAACTTTAGACTGTGACCATAACAACTAATGAAGGGCAACCACGTATAAAATAATTTCTCCCTTTGAAAAGGGATAACAGATAGATGACTGGCCTTGACTGGACCGATAGCCAGCTGGCCATGGATCCAAGTTCTGCTTCTGATTATATACTAGCCATGTGTCCAGGGCAAGTCACAGGGCTTCTCTGGGGCCCCACTGATGCTTGGCCACTCTTAAGTTGCCACTTTCCAACATTTCCCACAATGCACCCTCCTGACCAGGGAGCCAGTTCCTGCTCTCAGGCTGTGAAAGCTCCCTACGTGCTGCCAGCTCTAATCACTCATCTAGACCTTTTCATCAGATTCCTCTTCCATCGATGCTATCACTGAATTTGGAAAAAGGCAAAGCATTGAATTATCCCAAGCTTCCACTTCCTTTTGACTTTACTCTTCCCTACATACTTTTCCTCTTTTTTTTAAACCCTTACCTTCCACCTTAGAAGGATACTCTGTATTGGTTTTAAGGCAGAAAAGTGGTAATGGCCAGAAAATGGGGTTAAACTGACTTGTCCAGGGTCTCACAGCTAGGAAGTGTCAGAGGCAAGAATTGAACCCAGGACCTCCTGTCTCTAGGCTTGGTGCTCTATCCACTGAGACACATAGCTGCCCCCACTTTTTGAAAATTCTTTATGCTTCCCAGCCCTGGATGTGTTGGTAAATGTTTAACAATCAGCTCTCCAAGAAAAAAAAAAGTACACACAACACATTTAAATCTAATCTGCTTTAGTAATATTTCCATCACTTACCACGAAACAATAAACCAATCTCTAATTTGTAGTGTTTGCTGATTTCCAAGATGGAAATGCTCACAATGAAATTGGACAATGCTGGCTCTAGCAGATCTTGGTTGTCTCTCACTGGCAATTAAGCTCCTTGAAGAAAATTTAAAACTTTTGTTATTTATTAATCACTAGTGTTTAATACATTACTGATACACAGTAAGCACTTAATGAACATGATTTTTCATTCTTTCATTCATTCAAGCTGCAAATATATTTCAGTGAAGGGAGTTTCCTTACTAGGAGTTCTAATTCTCCTTATCCTGAAAAACAAACAGCATTTATGTGGCACCTACAATGTGCCAGGCACTGTGTTAAGCACTTTACAAATATCGTCTCCCTCTCTTGATTTAATCCCAGCTCTGGAGCCACAAAGGATCCCTCGTCTTAGAACTGATTCATCCTGATAGAGGCATATAATTTCGAGGGGAAAGATATTCAAGATGCCATTTAGTCCAGCCCCCTCACTATGTAGGGGAGAAAACTCAAATAAAGAGAAATCACAGCTCTAGACATTGAGGTGATCTCAGAGGCCATCGAACTCAATCCCATCATTTTACAGAAGAGGAAACTGAGATCCGTGGTTGCTGAATGACTTGCCCAAGGTCCCGAGAGTTGTGAGCATAGTAGAAAGAAGTCTGTAAGGAGTAAGAGAAGGGGGGAATCTGAAGCCAGGTGCCATGACTATAGAGGCAGCCTTCTCTTCAATGGGCCATCAAACAAACAATTCTATGTCACATAACCAGTAAATGGCAGAAGTGGGTCTCACCCTTCAGTCTTCTCAGACTGGTGCTCTTTATATTCCCTGCAACTCTATGTCTCAGCCTCAATTTCCTCATGTTAAAAAAACGAGAAGCCTGAATTAGATCACTAAGGAATCTTCCAGTTCTAACATTCTGCGATTCTATGAATTTTAACAGCCTTTCTCAGGGCTGCCCCATGTGGGCGTGAACATGTTAGATGTGCTTATCTTTGCCTGAAAGATTTTGGGGGTGAAATGAAAGCACTTTCCAGATTTAGCCTTCTGTCAGTTGAGCAGTAAGACATGGCAACTGCACAGATCCACCGTGGGACAATTTCTAAATGATTTTCCGAGGGTGGAAAGTCTGTGATTTCTCTTCTTCAATTCTTAAGCTTTGTATGCAGAGGGGAAAAAAATCAACATTCCACATTTTCTTAATTTTATACATTTCATGTCCTTAGAAATAAAATCAGACTTCTATACTCTATTAAAGTGGTCTCCCTTGCTGTAAGCCCATAGTGTTCTGGGAGCATGCCAAAGCAGCAGCCACACTTGATGAATGATAGGGAGAAAAAAGATTCTCCCTGTGGGAGAAAGCACTGAGTGATTGGGACAACTGCAAGAAAACCTGCACCTGGGAGGTTCCTGCCTTTGCAAGGGGAGCTGACTCTCAGCAACTTTAGAGGAGGGCACATTTTGTCTGGACCCCCAGTTTCTCTGTTGTGTATCATTCCAACTCCCCACCCCCCCATCTATGACTTTCCTTGGAAAGAATCTGAGATCAGTCATTTATATTGTACTTATTTAGTGATGAGAGCAGAGATGTGTTGGCACATATTTAACAACTGGCTCTCCAAATTTAAGCTTAATCTCCATTATTAACATTTTTCTTTATTTTTTTCTTAAGTCTGGGCAACTAACAAAATAATAAATCAAGCCCTGATCTCTAACTTTGTCAGTTTCTGAGGTATAATTCTACATGCTGAAAGAGGGGACCAATTGGGGAGGGTAATTTTAAGCTTGTTCTAATATACTCCTAGGTGAGAGGGATCTTTTCTGTAGTGGCTAGAATACAGAGCAAGGAACTCCAGTTCTTTGTCCTGGCTCCTTCCAACCCCTCCTATTCCAAAATGCCTTCATAAGGCTTAACAAAGTTTCAAGGACCTTACACACAGCACCTTGGCAAAAAAGACCAAAAGCAGGAATAATCAGCATATGAAATATTATAGGAAGATCATCAAATTCATGAATTGTTGATGGAGCCAAAAATGAAAAACTTTGGAAATGGAAATGGAAAAAATTGGAAAACATTTGAGAATTACACAAAAGAGAAACCAAAATTTCTATATCCTTTGAACTAGAGATCCTGCTGGTAGAAATATTTCTAAAGGAGGTCATTGACAGAAAATAAAGATCCATACACACCAATATATTTATAGCAGCATTTTTTGTAGTAATACAGAACTGGAAATCCATTAACTAGGAAATAGCTACATAAATGTAATGGAATAGTATTGTGGTTTTAGAGATGATGGAATGAGGCATGGCATGAGGAATAAAGAGAATCTTGAAAAGACTTTCATGAACTGATGCAAAGTAAAGTAAGCAGAGCCAGGATAAACATATATACAAGAACTACAACAATGTAAAAGAAAATACAACCACCACAAAACAATCAAAACTGAATGTTGCAAAAATTATAAATATCATTCTCAGTCCTATCCCCCAAATAGATATGAGTAAATACCTTTGCCTATTCCTCTTCTGAGTTTGGATGTGACATATTACATGTGAGCTCAAACTAGTTTGATGTGTTAATTATTTTTTGCAGAATTGTTTTCTCTTGCTCATCTATATAAAAAAAAAGCTTTTTTATAAAGGATGGAGGAAAGAGAGGAGAGAGAGTAGGGAAGCAAGAAGACAAAGAAGAAATCTAAGTGATGTGGAAGTTAAATATATTAAGAAAATTTATGTTTAAAAAATTTAAGGAAGTTTATATGACCTGAGTACTAGCTACTAGGAAAATGATGAACTTGAAAGGATTTCCTTCCCCTACCCTAAGGGGAGGGAAGCTAAGGACCCCCATTGAAGGGGATGTGGGTATGTTTTTTTTTAAAGGTTAGAACCCCTGTCTGAGGGACCCTTTTGTGTGTAGGATTGACTAATAAAAGAGGAGAACATATGTTGATTGGGTCCTTGACAGGCTCATAAAAGAGAGAGAACACTTGGGAGGAAGAAGAAACAGCTGGAACATATGGCAGCAGCTTGTGGAGAGGCAAAGAATGACAGCTTTGGAGAAGGGCAGTACTTGGGCAGATAGAGGGAAGAAGCAATGAGGCATATGGCTTATTACTGAGAGATAGGGTGGGAGAGTTTTTTTCAGCTTCAAGACAACTCTAAGATTATGAGATATGCAGGGACTATTCTCTCATCCACCAATGTAGGAGTTTATGAACAATTAGGAGTAGAGGCAGAAAATTATTTTACCCTCTGATTGAGAGAACACTGGATCTGGAGTCAGGAAGACTTGAGTTAAAATTCTACCTTAGATGCTTATTAGTTGTGTGACAATGGGCAAGACGCTTAACCTCAATCTGCCCCAGTTTCTTCAACTGTAAAATAGGGAAAATAATAGCAACAACCTCCAAGAGTTTTTAATGAAGACCAAAAGGATATCATATTTATAAAGTGTTTAACAGTGACTAATACGTAGGTAGGTACTTAGTAAATTCTTCTGCCCTACTATATGCTTTTGTCTTGGCTTGTGAGTTATTTTAATTTTAATTCTTCTATGGAAAATGATTCTGCCCCATAGTTGGCAGCCTGTCCTGGATATTCCAGGAAATGTCTATGGTTCCATTAACAAGGGAAATTCCCAGTGTGGGAATGAGAGTTCCAATGTGAGTCAACCAATGGGAGTTGCAAAGGTTCTAGTCCTTAGTACAACAGTGCACTCACAGGGATATTTTATATTTTTGACCTAATGACCTAATAAATGGAATAGTTCAGTTTTTCTTTTAGTCTAGGTGGGGTACATGAAAAAATTACTAAGATACAAAGAGTTCCCTGGAACAAGAAAATTGGGGGACCTCTACCTCACTGGATAAATCCTAAGGTCTTGCTTAAGGCACAGAGATAAGAAAAGACTTGCCTACAGTTATATAATCATTAAGTGCTAGAGAATCCAAGTCCAGGGATCTCTCCATTAGGTCACTCTTCCTTAACCAGGAGAATATTGGACTTAAGAAAATGAGCTTTTGCAGTAATAGATGGTTTTTAATCATTAAAAATATTATTCAGATTTAGAAATGTGATTCAGTCTACCCACCCAATTCTGGATCCAATTCTACTTGGATAGAATAGTTCCATATGTTACTCAACTGAATATCATACTCTGGGTAACAGGTATTTTCATCCACTTTTATTTCCATTCAACAACTATTTATTAAGCATCCACCATACATATGGTTCTGTGCTAGATCTGGTTCTTCCCGTATGGATGATTAAATTGGCTCATATTCCTGCATATTCCTCTAAGAAGGCTTTGTACTAGTTCCAAGATTCAGTGCAATAAAAATAATGTCAGTTATCAAAAAGAATCCTTAGAGGATCTTGGCAATGGTGGAACATCTTTATCTTTCTTCTTTATCTTGTTGCAGGGCACCCTCCATGATTTCAGCAGTCATTCTGTGAACATATACCCACTAGCTGGATACTTATCAAAAAATACTTAAATAGTCAGACAAGTCTGTGATCTCTTAAATGTAGTTATTCCCTCCAACGAGGGAATACAGCCCACCCATGCCCAGATGCTTCACTTGATGTAAATTTTCAAGGACTTGTTGAACAAGGCAATCTCTGGTTGTATTTGTCATGAAATCTTGGATCATGTTGACAGATGGGTGAAAAACATTGTGTCTAAGAAAAGGTTTCAAGACAAAACTTTGCTCTCAGTCAAGAAAGGCTCAGATTTCTTAAAATCTGTTTGTCCTTGGAGCCTTGTATTCTCCAAACTGCTCACTAAGCTATCTGATCTCAAAGAAGAAAGGGCAGAGGTAAGAAAGTACTATGTGTGATTATAGTCATTCCTATTTTCATCAACCTTAAGATTACTTTAAATCTTTTTTATAGGGAGCTGGCCCTTCTGAAAATACAAAATCAATAAATGTGAAAGATATTGATTCTGGCTAATAACTGTTTCCCAGATAAGATTAAATGTTCTAAAATGTCTAATATTATGAGGAGGGCAAAAGAACCCAAAGATTGTTTAATCAACAAATGCTAATTCCCTGATAATTAAAGAGATATAATCATTATTTGTGATATAAGTAGAGAATATTAGCCCATTTATTAAAATTCACAGTGGGAAATGATAGATTATGAATAATATTAGAAAAGGAAAACAAGCAGATGAGAAAATGAGTATACGGTGAGTTTGGCATGAAATCCAGCTAATGTTTATGATTATTCTGAGTACATGCAGATGAAATTCAAAAGGACAACAAACAAATGTCATATAGTACAGATCCATTGGCATTTTAATTATTACCTATTCTTTTCTATAATAATAAACTATAATAAGAATAAAAATATAGTCTACTGTTTTTAACCTAATGTACAATGGCAACAGAGGGAAAAATGGAAATGGAAGTAGATGGGAAAAGTGGATATGATTGTTCACAAAAAAAAGATGAAATTCAAAAGAAATATGGTCAGATAGATACATAGTGATTTTTAAGATTTTCAGTGATGTGAGAATACAGTGGAAATTATCACAAAATATGATCACTATGTTTTCAGCTTTAACCAAAGAAAATTGTCTTAGGTAGAAAGGATTTGCAAATTCTGTCAGTGGAGAGGATTCCTATGTAGATGGAATTGTGGATCATGGAATTTTTCTCTTTCCTTATATTTCTGTGTAATATTTTGTCTGATTTCACTTTTGACTCATCATGAGCTACCTTTACAGTTTATTTTTCATCTAAAAGATCATGTTTTTTGAGTTCAAGAACTAGAATATTCTTCTTTGTAGCCTCAGCACCTACCATAGCACCTTGTTCAGAACAGGTCTGTGATCAATTTCTGCTGATCAAAAATAATTTATTATCTCCTTTATGACACTATGATGCCCTTAAGGACTCTGACTATGTGACATCTCTTTTTTTGGTGTCCTCAGTGGCACAGTGGATCTTTCCTTTGTAGGTAATAATTCAATGTTGATTATGCACCCTCCTCTCTTAGTGGGTTTGTATGTTATTGTCTCAAATAAAATTTTCCATTTTGCATGGAATTAATCTGCATTTTATACATCTCGCATGATGCAAAGGAAAGTTAACTCTAAGGTACTTTGATACCCAGAGACATAACTAGCAATTTCTGTGCCTAGATGAAGTGCCACAAAATGAATTCTCAATTTCCATTGTGAGGGGTTTACAAGATCAAATAGATATTCAAGCTTCTACACTGCTTAACTACTTCAGTACCACTAGCGACCCTCTAAATTTTGACCCCCTTGGACAAAGCACTGACTCTCCTACCCTAGTTATGGTACTGTTGATTGCTAATAAATTACTTCAAATGGGCATGATTAAACACTTTCTCAAATCAATTGGTATCTTTCTCAGCTATGATGATTAAAAAAATGCAAACAAACCAGAAACCTTCTTCCTGAGAAACTATTGGTTCAAAATCAAATCCCTTCATAACTAGAAGGATGATAATTTTAAGAATTGCAGAAGCAATTGTTTTGGAAAAAAAGCAAGGTCTAATTACCATATTTTTTCATTTTCTAGTGTCTGTGATTTTATTATTTATAATCATAATTCCCCAATTCCTCTAAAACATGTCAGTCATGTCCAGCTGGTGCAAATGTAATTCATGTTTGTGGGTGTGGGATGAGGCGATATAGTTGGGGCTTTTATATGATTGGACTTTAGGCATGCTTAGACATAACAATAGGGGGCCTGGTTTGGGGACTTTTCTAATGGAATAATCTTGATGTGCCAAGAAAATAACTTTTTTTTAAGTGCTCCCAAAGACTCTTTACAAGGAAGTAGATTTTCCAAGGAATCTCTTTTGGGGATCATTCAAAATCAGAAAATTGGAAGGGTTTTTCAGAATGAAAAATAACTTCTTGATTTATGAGATTCTCAGTGCCAGGTGCTAGGAATACACCTTAGTGCTCCTTGCCTTAGTTAAATTATTTCATTAAATTTCATTATGGACTTTTTTATACTAGAGGAATGTGGGATTTTTCTTTCCTTCTAGGGATGTAGCTGGTCCTTTCTTTAATCTTATGATTACCAATTTGAGAAAATAAAGATGTACTGGAGAGATTTCAGAACAACTGTAGTTTGAGTGGATAGAAATAATCTGCTTATATCAAAGGAAGTTTAATCTCCAAATCAATAGCAGTTAGATGTACAGAGTTGAGAAGACTAGTTGCCAGAGTTAAAGGACCAATTAAATGAGCCAGTGAATGCTGAAAGTAATAAATCCTTTTATTTGATATGTTTAGCTCAGAAAAGAAAACTACCTGTCTTAACTGGAGATGCCTAAGAACATGAGAAAGTTGGGGTGTGTTATGATTTTTAGGAAAGAAGAAAGAAAGGGAAGATACACAAGGGAAGAATCACATATAAATAAAATGAATTTACTAACAAAGAAGGGAAAGGTGAGGGTGGATAAGGGGAAGCCCTTGCTACAGGTGGGGGGATGGAGTACCAGACACAGTGAGAATCAGAGACAGCAAGGTACACAAGCACCAGTATTAGTCATCAGTGGGACAAGGATACCACCAAAATCTAGAATTTGGTAGAGCTAGCAGGATCCAGTCTGGGAGTACCAATGTACATTATAGGGTACAGGGAGTCAGTTAGGAATGGGGAACAGTTCTTGTGCATAAAGACAAGAACAACTCCATAGAGGTCCTGGTTTTTAGAGCATGCACAGTTTTATAACTCTCTGGGTGCAATTCCAAATTGGTAACTCCAAAATGATTTAATTAGTTCCCAGCTCTACCAACAGTATATTAGTGTTCCCATTTCTCCACATCTCCTCCAACATTTATTATTTTGCTCTTTTGTCATTTTAGCCATTATGATGGGTGTGAAATGATATCTCAGAATTGTTTTGGTTAAGGAAAGCTCAATGGATGCAAGAAGGTGAATAAGAAAATTCCAAACAGGAAAATTGAGAGTGGTAGAAACAAACCTGTAGCCCCAGTTCCTTCTTTTCCCCCAACCCCTAGACTAATATAAACGTGAAGCCACTATTGCCTTTGTGAGGCTGGAAGCAGAATGTTCTAGAGGGGAGAGCCACTGCATTTAGATCATGGGATCATAGACCTGGATCCAGAAGGGATCTCCAAGGCCCTCTATTCTCCATTTACACATGAGTTATCTGAGTCTGAAGAATATCCAGTAACTTGCTCAAAGTCACACAGGTTGTAAATACTGGAAGATGTGAATCGAAGTTTTTTGTCACTTGTTAGCCATGTGACTTTGGATGAGAGACAGCAAGAATTTAGTACAATTTGGTGTAGTTTAGTGGAAAGGCCATTAGATTTAGAGAAAGACAACCTGGATCCTGAAACCCAATTCTCCTGCCTGGGTAATCTTGGGCAAGTCACATAATTGCTTTGTAGCTCGGTTTTCTCATCCATAAAATGAAAGGATTGGGCTAGATGATCTTGGAGATTCTTTCCATCTCTAAGTCTTGTGAAACAACTTCACCTTCTGAGCTTTCTTTCCCATGTGTCTATAAAGTGGTGATAAAGCTGTCAAGTTTACAGAATTGTTGGATGCAAAAAAAAGTTATCAAACAGAAAACTCCAAACCCCAACACTTTGTGAAATGTTATATCAGGGAGAACTATTATTATTAGGCTAAACCTTGAGGAAAGGGGACTTAGGGCTTGTATATTTGAATGGGAGATTCACCAAGTGTGAGGTGTTTGGATGGCCTAGGGAGGGAATGATTGCTTATTGTACAGTACTGTTGATGGTTTGACCTAGGGGTGAGTCCATACCCTTTAAAAAAATCCTTATTTTTTTTGTCTTAGTAACAACACAAAGACAGAAGGGTAAGGTTAGGCAAATGGGGTTAAATGAGTTGCCCAGAGTCACATTAATAAATTAAGAAATGTCTGAGGATAGATTTGAACCCAGATTCTTCGAATTCCAGGCACTTTATCCACTGTGTCACATAACTACCCTGAAGTTCACATTCTTGAATTTCCTTTGAATTTCTTAATTCAACAGGAATTAGCCCTGGATAAGACAGGCTTCTAGCCCCATACCTGGCCTCTAGGTCTCCTATTTCTTGACATATGAACTTTCCCCCTATACTCTTGAAAAGTTCTGATTCCAGGAGACTCATTATAGTTCATCTTCCTATGGTTTTCCTTTAAACCAATAAGGAGAATGCATGGGCAGGCACTCCTGACCTTTGGACAACTGTCCTACATTTTTATCTCAATGTATCCTGGGGTCAATCATCTTCATTAGAGTGAGGGCTATCATATGAACAAAGATATACTTGGGAGACAAAGGAAGTAACCATGGTGGACTCAAGGAGCAGTGAATGGTATGTTAAAGGTAATTGAATGAATGATCCATTCCCAATGGATTATCAGAGATTCAAATTAGGATATTAAATTGATTGTACCAAAGTCCTTACTCAAGACAATATGGTACATATCCAGATACTAAATATCAGAATGATAAACTATTACAGCTAGATAATGTCTATCAGAAATTCTTGTCCAGTTTTTAATTTGTAAAGGAAGAAACTGAGTCATACAGGTTATTACTAGCAGAAATGGGTCTAAAGTGGAGGTGTTAAACTCTCAGACCTCAGGGCACATTAAGCTTAAAGAGTTCCTTGAGTGTCACTTAAACCAAATTAAACTGTAATTGGAAAATGTTTGAAAAAAATGAATAAAATACAATATAACATAGATAATGTTAATGTGTGGTTTTCTAAGCCGAAATCCAATTCTATTTGAGTTTGACACTGCTGACCTAGATTATTCCCAGTTCAGTTCTCCATCTTGAAGATAAGCTCATAAGGGAATATCCAGAAAGAGAATTATACTCCTCATAAGGTTCTAACCCTCAAGGATAGGTCTGATCAAAGTTTCCAGGAGTTTTATTCTGAGTGACTAAATACTTCCAGCACAGAGTGATTGATTGCACAGTGCAGATGATGGAGACTTTTAGAGAAGAGAAAGCCTTGTGGAGAGATTACAGTGATGGCATCCAAGAACTCAGAAATTTCCACATGTTCGTTCCTAAGATCCCAGAGAACAAGAAGAGAGAATTGTTGAGAGCAAAGAACTAAGTTTGTAGTTGATGGCAGCCTCCAAACAAACATGCCTATACTGAAAGCTCATCCCAGAAAGTGAGAGACAGAGACAGAAATAATGAGAAAAACAATAACAGATAATTCATGTTTCAAATTGAGAAAACATGAATGCACTATTAGATTACTTTCTACATTTTTTTCTTCAGAGATAATACCCTGACCCAAAGGCAGTGCATTTGTGAATCTGTTTTCCCTTGTTTTTAAAAGTCCCGATTGGATGTCTTTTACAATGCATGTTCTCTCTCTATTAAAAACTAAGTTTAGAGCATAAGTCAGAAAACTACAGCTCTCGGGTCAAATCCAGACAGCTGGCCTGTTTGTTGTAAGGCTTAAAGTTAGAAAGGTTTTTATTTTTAAAAATACAATAAAACTTAATTTAAAGATGTAAAAACCATTTTAGCTTCCTTAGCTTTTTAGTTAAATACAATAAAACTTTATTTAAAAATGTAAAAAAAAAACATTTTTAGCTGGAGGGCCATACAAGAACAGATGGTGGGCTGAATTTGGCCCATGTGCCATATTTTGCCTGTTTTAGATGGTCTTAGCAGGGCTCAGCTGAATTGGGATGGGGGCGTGAGCCAAAAGACGCACATATCTGATAGCCACCATATTGCTCCCAGTAGGTCATGTTAATCCAGAAGTAAATGGATCATAGGTCACAAGAGACTTTCCATTTAGAAGGAGAGATCATTTCCAAAGAATTAGGGAAAGATATCTGAAACCCTCTTCAAGAGAGACCACACAGGCAATTTATCTGCGAAATGAAATCTTTTACATTTGGCACTGACCTCAATTCAGTATATTCTCTACTATTTAAGTTTAGTATTCTCCTCCCCACTTTTGCTAAGTAACCAACTCCTTTGGGGTTGCTTAGGACCTTTCTTCTGCTCTTCTTCTCCTTATCAGTTGGAGAAAAGAAGGACCCCACCCTCCCATCAATTGAAGCAAAGAGTTTTCCCATATAGGGGCAAAGGCTAGTCCTAAAACTTTGGGAATTTTTATCTTTTATTAAAAACCAGATAGATTGCCAACAGTGAGCATAATGTAGCAGATTCAAATAATTAGCTGCTTGTGTCATTTTGCTATTTTAAAACTTTCCTTATTTGAACTCCTGGAAACACATCTTTCATATTTATTAAGCTTCTGCCCTGCCCCACTCTTGCCACCAGAAAGAGGGGGAGGGAAGAGCTCCTTATCTTTTATGGGATAAAAACTATGAATGATTTTTCTTTAGATAAAGCAGTTTTGTGGAGGCATTTATTTTAAGTCATCAGTAATTAACCTAACTTCCAAGAAAAATGAAATATTGAGAATGGGTTTAATAGTTTTCACAGTAATGGAGTTCCCTTCTGTGTCTATGTCAATAGGACTGGAGAGTTGATATGCTCTAGATTTCGAAGCCCACAAATGTATATTTTGATCTAGAATTATTGAATCATGGATTGTTATAGCTGAAAAAGTCCTAGAGGTTCTCTAGTGCAATATTTCTAGTTTACAGCTATAGGAACTAAGAACGTAGATGAGGAAATGACTTTGAAATTGGCATGGAAGTTAAATAAATTCCAAGCAGCTAGTCCAAGTACTTGGACAAACCAGAACCTTGGTATCTTAGTGCAGAAAAGGATTTTAAAGGTCATGCATTTTAATCTCTCTCTCAATGGAGGAATCTCTACAAAGTATTTCTGGCAGGTGACCATCTAGCTTCTGATGGAACATCTCTGGTCATGGGGAACTCAACTCTTCATGAAGAATCTGGTAGTATGAGGCAATGCAACACAGTGGGTAATGATCTTGGAGTTAGGACACATCAGGGTGCAAACCATGTCTTAAATATTTACTAGCCATATGACTCTCTCTGAAATTCAGTTTTCTCATAGGATACTATATTTAGAGCTGGAAAGGAACTCAGAGGTCTTCTGGGGAATAATGATTTGTTAAGCACCTACTATGTGCCAGGTCTTTTGCTCAGAGGTTTACAGTTATCTCAGTTGATCCTCACAGCTGCCCTATGAGGTAAGTGCAGTTTTTATTCCCATTTTTGAATCAAGGAAACTGAGGAAGACAGCAATTAAGTATCTTGTCCAGGGTCATTCAGCTAGTAATTATCTATAGCCATATTTGAACTGAGATCTTCCTGACTCTAGACCTAGTGCTCTGTCCACCTTGCTTCCTCTGTCCAGGTCAACTCCTTATTTTACCAATGAGAAAATTGAGTCTCAGAAAGATGAAGAGACTTATTCAAAGTCACATAGGTCTTCCTTTCTTTAGACTAAACATTCCTAGTTCCTTTAACATCTTTACACCTTATTTCCTTTGGCTTATTATATATGTTGATCAGATTCACTGCCATAGCTGATGTACAATTCCACTGGGTTTTACATGTGTCATTGATCAAGACCTATTTCCATGTTATTGATGTTTGCACCAGGGTGATCATTTAGAGTCTATATCCCCAATCATATCTCCAGCGACCCATGTGATCAAGCAGTTGTTTTTCTTCTATGTTTCTGCTCCCACAGTTCTTCCTCTGGATGTCTCACAATACTTCAAACTTTTTCATTATTGTATCTGTTATGATGATCTGTGATCAGTGATCTTTAATGCCTATATAGGATGGCAAACATTACATGAATGTTGTGTGTGTTCTGCCTGTTCTACCAATCCTCAATTCCATGTCTCTCTCCCTTTCTTTGGGCTTCCCTATTCCTTGAGACACAAAAATATTGAAATCTGGCCGGTTAAAAACCCTGAAATGACATCTAACTCTTCAAATGAAAGGAACTCAATTGGTGTGGCAAATCTCATTGTTGTCTTATTTTAAGAAATTACCAAAGCCACCCCTACCTTCAGTAACTACCATAAGCAGCCATCAACATTGAGGGGTTCTACCAATAAGATTTTGACTTGATGAAGGCTCAGATGATGGTTAGCATTTTTTAGCAACAAAATCTTTTAAAATTAAGAAATGTACATTATTTTTTCTTACTTTTAGACTTACCATTTCATACTCTATAATATATCACAGTATATAGTATAAACTTCTATATATACTTGGAAACAAAAAAAATGATTATCCACTTTATAGTGATATTTGCTTTATTGCAGTGGTCTGGAACCAAACCCTCAGGATCTCCAAGGTATGCCTGTATTGACTATTTTGTAAAAAATAAATTTTCCATTCTTCTGTGAGTAAGTCAATTTGCTCCTTAAAAAAGAGGTATATGATGCCCTTGGTGAAGGTATGGACTCCTTATAACTCTGCTCATTTAAGACTTCTCTGGCCTATAGGATGGATCTGGGCAAACAAGACTTCTCTAGGGATCTAATTTTGTTGGTAAATAGCACAATCTGTTGGATGATCTCTCTGCTCATGACACCATTAAAATACCTATGTACAGATTTTCCTTATGCAGCATATTGGTAGGTTGGTGGTACAGAAATCATCCTAGATGCCAGAAATATTACAAATTTATGTATGACCTTTGATCTCAGCTATATTTGTTTGAATAAAACATGTTTGGATAACATCAGAATTACCCAGCTTGCTTAACTTGCACACTTAGATTTGTAAATAAGATTCTAGTAAATGATGAATCATAGAATCACAGAATTTTATCATTATCATCCATTACAGACTGGAAATATCTCTGCCTCATCTATCTCACTACTCTAATTTATCATCCCCTTGGCTGCTAAATCAATTTTCCTAAAATGAAGATCTGACCATTTAGCCTCCCTGTCCCCTCCCTACCACCTTAATAAACTCCAAAGACTCTGTTATAGCCAGGAACAAATATATAATTCTTGGCTTGGCATTTAAAACCACTACCTGACATCTCCTTACCTTTCCAGTCATTTTATTCTTTCTTTCCCTACAGAGAGTCTATGCTCTAAGCTTTACTACCCAACTTGCTGTTCTGCCCACAGAAAACTCAGTCTTCTCTCTGTGACTTTTGACTGACTGTCTGCTGTCATTCCTGGAATTTTCTGTCCCCTCTGGCTTTCTTCAAGGTTTAACTCAAAGCCCCCCATTTATAAAAGGACTTTGCCCTCCACAAATGCTGTTCTAAGTTATGGTTCTTAACCTATTTTTGTGGTCCTGGAGCCCTTTGGCTGTGTGGTGAAGCCTCTGGATCCTTTCTCAAACTGATGTTTTTAAATATCTAAAATAAAAACCATAGGATTACAGGAGAATCTAGTATATTAACACTCCGTTCTCAACATACTTCTTGAAGATCACACGTTCATGGACCCTAGTTAAGAACCCTTGCCCAAAGGTCAGGTTACCTTCCTTCTTCACATATATCATGTTGCTTGGTTGGTTGGTTGTTATACTCAAAGAGGATCAAAATGGCCTCACTATGTCAGGTCAACATAAAAAGAACGTCAGACTGTGGTTGATCACCAATACGAACTCGGCAGATTCTCCCACAGGTTAGTCACAACTGGCCACGTGAACATTTGGGATGGAGATGTCTCCAAATTTGTGCACCTCCCATTTCTTCTGACTAATTCTGAGCTGAGAGAGCCCAGCACTTTCTTTGATGCAGGAACACCATGCTGGATGGTCCTGTGCTTAGATCTCCCATGTCTCGAAATCAGCATCAAACTTCTTCAGAGAGACCTTGAACGTAGCTCGGTATCACTTCTTCTGACCTCTGCATGAGCACTCGGTGCCTCGTCGGAGTCCTCCATAAAATTGTCTTTTAGGAGAATGTGGGCTTAATATTCTAACAACGTGCCCGGCCATCAAGGTCGCTTTCTCTGTAGTAGATTGAATGCTTGACCATTCAGCTCGAGAAAGAACCTCAGTGTTTGGTAGCTTCTCTTGCTAGATGATCTTTAGAGTCCTCTCAAGACAGTTGAAATGGAAGTGAGTCAATTTCCTGGCATGGCGCCAGTAGAGGTCCAGGTTTTACAGGTGTAAAACAACGAGGCTGGCACTGTGGCTCTGGAGACCTTCCGTTTGGTAGGCAGCCTAATTCCTCTTCTCACCCACACTCTTCTTCAGAGCCTCCCAGACTCTGAACTAGCTCTGGCGATGCCCGTGGACATCCTTGGAAAGTATGCTGCCAAGGTTCGTGATCACGTCCATAGCATTCCAAATTTCTCCATTTGCTGTAATCAGAGGTTCCATGTATGGAAGGTGTGATGCTGGCTGATGGAGAAGCTCTGTTTTTTTGGTGTTAATTGTCAAGGGAAAACCAGGGGAAGCAGTGGAGAAAGAATCCATGCTTTGTTGCCTCTCACCCTCTGGGGCTGCACTAAGTGCTGTGTGCCTTCTATCTCCAGGTATATCTTGTAATGGACATATTGTCTGCTCTAAGAATATCTGTTCCTTGAGGGTAGGGACATTTTTCTTTTTTGTTTGGCTTTCTATTCTTCTGCTTAAAGTAATTCCTGGCACACAGTGAGTGCTTAATAAATGCTTGGTAACTAAGTGACTGACTTCAAGATGATCTGTTCTAGTCTCTCACAGAAAAGAAAGAGCATGGAAACCTTTCTTTCTCTTTTTTTTAAACTCTACCTCCTGTCTTAGTAGTAATTCTAAGAGGAGCAAGGGTTGGGCAATAGTGGTTAAGTGACTTTCCCAGGATCACCCAGCTAGACCATCAGGTCTGGAACTTTATCCACTGTACTACCTAGCTATCCTTGTCATTTCTTTTTTTAAAAAAACTTTTACTGATGGATTTTGATTTTATATCACCTCTGTTTCCAAATATATTCTGGACAACAAAAGAAAAAGCGGCTTAGCAGATTCAACCAATATGATGCTCTCCTTTTCATGGACCTTTTTTTTCTGTTTTTAATGGAAATATGATAAAGAAGCCTACTGAAATTGAAAAAGAATTCCCAGATCTCTAAGGGACCTTGCAAAAGACATATTGGTTGAGAGTGTTAGTGCCAACAATATATGAGTAGTGGACTATGGAAGCGAGGTGGTCACATGGATACAATGTCAGACTTGGAGTCAAGATGACCTGAGTTCGAATTTGTTTTCAGACACTCATCTGCTCTGTAATCTGGGCAAGTCATTTAATACCTTATAGTCTCAGTTTCTTCTTGTGTAAAAGGGAGATGAGAATAAAACCCCCCAACTCATAAAATTGTGAGGATAAATCGAGAAGCACTTTAAAAAATTTGAAGCACCACCTAAATGTCATTATTTTGATAAGACAGAGGTGAAGGCTCTGAGCAGTGGTGATGGAGGGACAGTCAGGAATAGGAGAAGGGCACATCTAGATCCTGAAGGGGAGAGCAAGGCTGTGGGACAGAGCCAGGCAGGCAAGGTAAAGCCAGCATGCAGACTCACAAGGGTCAAAGCTAGGATTTAGGTCAAAGAAGCTGGAAACTGATTCATGGTGAAGCAAGTGGTGGGGCTCAGAACAGACAATAGATAGAGAATCCAGGGAGAAAGGAGACCTGACCAACAGCCAAGTATTCAGGGGAAATGGGAATCAGAATCAAATGCAGACATAGTTCCTCAATGATAGGTATAGATATTTTTTGCAAGGACTGTGATAACGGAGGCAAATGCTACTCCATCCAGGCAACGTTTTTTTATCATTACGCTTATGGAAGAAACTGATGATGATAATTTTGATTCTCTCTCTCTCTCTCTTTCTCTTTCTCTCTCTTTCTCTCTCTCTCTCTCTCTCTGTCTCTCTCTCTCTGTCTCTCTGTCTGTCTGTCTGTCTCTCTCCCTCTCCCTGTCTCTCTTTCTCTCTGTCACTGTCTGTCTCTATATCTGTCTCTGTCTCTGTCTCTTTATCTCTGTCTCTGTCTCTGTCTATCTGTCTGTCTGTCTGTCTGTCTGTCTCTGTCTCTGTCTCTGTCTCTCTCTAGTTTACAATGAATGAATGAATGAATGAATGAACACCCTCCCAACATGGCTAGCCTAGGGTTTCCTGATGTTAAGTGACTGGAAATGCTTGAAAGCTCGACTGCAGTAGGAAAGAGAAGAAAATAGAGAGGGGACACTTCTGAAAAGCAGCTTTCCATAGACCTATGATCTCATTTCCTGGCTTCTAAGGGAAGGGCTAAATAAGGTAGAATCTTTTATGCTCATATTTGTAATTTTAATACAGCTGAATTTTGATGGCTTAGGGAATGACAATGTAGATGAGGGACATCCGGATGCTAGAGTTCATCTCCTTTTCTCTTCCTGCATTTTTTGCAGTCATTTCACTCTCATTATCACTTCCCGCAGAGAGAACACGACATTCTTGTTAGCACATGACAATGTGGAATTTGGCATCAGCCAGATCATCCTTTCCCAGGGGGAAGAGGGAGAGCCACCTCATTAAATCCCTGTTGCACATTTTATATGGTCTCAGACATGAATTCAAAAGGCAGCATTACAGTGAAATAGTTAGAGTGTAAGTTTATGAAATGTAGACTGGTTGCTTTTACTATTCCTTAATATGTGTAGTGAAATGAGTATGGAATTGATAATAAACCAAACTGGATTTTTAGTTCTCTTCCTGACACTAATTCTCTGTGAAAATCTGGATGGATAGGTCATAGCTTCTCTAAGTAGTATCTTTCTCCTCTATAAAGTAAAGGGGTGAGATAATCCATTTCTTACACTAGGGTCCATAACCAAATTTTTTTTTGGATAATTATATTTCAGTAGTATTGGTTTCCTCTGCAATCATGTATTTTATTTTATGTATTTAAAAACATTATTTTTAAATGACAGACCAAATTGCCAAATGCCCATAACACAAAAAAGATTTAGAATCCCTGTTAGATTATTTCTGTGAGGTTCTCCAGTTTCATAATTTTGTGGTTCAACATAGCTCTGGTCAAAGGCCAGGTAGGGGGCTGAAGGAGAGGCAAGGGAGAAAGTAATGGCTAATTTCTTTCTGTAAGTTATTCCTTGCTGTCTGTTCTTCTACTATCAAGCATCATCAGTACCCAACTATGAGGTACCTAGGACAGATTTTTATGGCTTCGAGACCGAAAAATATGTATCTCTACTTAAAGTATAATACAGGCAAATTATTTGAGCAATAACAATGCGAAAAATGGATTTGGGGTCAGAGGAACTGGATTCAGATCCTAGTTTCCCCATTTAATATTTTCATATCTTTGGATAAGTTATTAAAAATCTCTGGGCTTCGTGTTCCACATGTGTAGCAATGAAAGTAGGTGCCCTTTCCTATCCCTTCCACCTTAAAATTGCTGATCCTTCAAACAGAATGTATATCTCTTCTTTCCAATACCAGCCAATCCCACTAGCACAGCCTTTTAAGAACCGTGAAAATGGTAAGGCTTGAATCTTCAGTGAGGGCCTCGAAGGAGTTTGTGCATATATCCATACACGTACATATATCTCCATATAATACGTGTGCAATAAATATCACCTAGTGTTTAGGTCCAAGAATTATATTTACATGCTATTGATTAAATTTCAGTACTGATGAATCTCACTCATTGTGTACCATTGAGGATGGGGTGTGGGGAGGTGGAAAGAGCAACTGGGTTTGATAGATAAGTTCCAATCATGGCTGTACCACTTGCTATCCATGTGAACCTTGGGCAAGATACCATATTTTTTTCTGGATTTCAGTTTCCTTAAAAGTAAAAGGAAGGAAAGTTAGATTAGATGGTCTTTAATCTCCCTCCTATCTCCAAATATGTGATCTTATGATCATAAGTTTTATGATTTTCTTTTTTTTTTAAACCCTTACCTTCCATCTTGGAGTCAATACTGTGTATTGGTTCCAAGGCAGAAGAGAGGTAAGGGCTAGGCAATGGCGGTCAAGTGACTTGCCCAGGGACACACATGTGGAAAGTGTCTGAGGCCAGATTTGAACCCAGGACTTCCCATCTCTATCCACTGAGCTACCCAGCTGCCCTCAGTTTTATGATTTCTAAATGTATAATATTGTCTCTAAGTGTATGATCTTCTGAAAATTCATGATCAGGAGAAATCTTCAGTTAGAGGGTTAGAAAGATTCTGCTTTGGCTCCTAAAAGGGCTGCAGGGGCTGTGGACCCTCAGATTAAGCACAGATTTGCCATTTGTAGGCAAAAAGATGGACTTTTACCATATTATATATATATATGTATATATATATATATATAATATACATTGTACACTTTGCCACCTAGTCTTCCTTAATGATATAAAAACTAATCAGAGTCTTTCAAGCAATGGGCAGTTTAACCAAATAAGGAGAAAGATGTTGACTTAATAGAACTTTTATTGAGAATAAGCTTATCATGCAAAAAAAAATGCACTTTGAAATTTGAGTTATAGTTGAAAAGGAGGCAGACAATCATCCAACACCCTCCCCCCACCCCCTGCCAAGCCTCCGATGTTTCCGGAGCTCCTGTGTTCATGAAAAAGCACTCCTATTCTAATCCTATACGTTCTCGTCTCTTAGACTGGCATTCTGGGAAACTCCTTCTATACAACACCAGTGGTGCCATGTAGCACCCCTCCTTTCATCTGAAAACAGCTTCCTTCCCCATGTTTACACAGAACATTTTTTGGTTTTGAAACTATCTACCCACAAGCATCTTTCCTTTAAAAAAAGATCCCACTGAGAAATATGCAGTGAAGTTGTTTGCTCTAGCACAGACATTCTCTTCTGCCTCAGGGGGAGATGGCAGGGATTCTGGCTCTTCCCCTCCATTCAGGCTCCAAGGGGCATTTCTTAAGAATGCTGGGTTTTGCTACAGGTTGGGCACAGAAGCTGACCCTTGGCCACGATGTAAGCTCGGCCAGTCAGTGATTGCTCACAGCCCTCGCAGACAAAATGCTTCCGGTGCCAGGCCAGGTCTTCTACTCGCTGGTAATCCTCGGAGAATATTATCTGGCAGAGAAGAGACAATAAATCACAAGACTCATTTCAGCCCAGGGACATGGAAAATGATCTCATCCCGACTTACAGAAGGCAGTGATCTGGCAAGATCCTAGATCTAGGAGCCTACACTCGTAGCCCATGAAAGAGGGGAAACAAAACGATCTTCAAACGGATCCCGAAGGGACTCCGTGTCCATTCTCTATGCACGAGCATGGCATTTGGTATACATGGAATGCAGAATTCCTAGCCACAGATGTAAAAGATTCTTCAGCTGGGGACTAAGGCTACTCGCGGTGGACTTTATTGCTCCTGGATAGCCCGTGATACTCTTTGGAAGTCCTCGTGTTCCCCTGGCCCCGATGGATTAAGCCCTCTTCTTATTCCAAGGCATTTTCCCTGGGTGTAGTGAGTTTGTGGTGCTAGTGACCTTGCAGAGCTTGGTCATCGCTCAAGAACATATTTGGGGCTCTCTAGACAGTCATCAACTTAATCTCCATTTGGAGGCTCTTGGAGGCAAGGGAGGAAGTTGGGTGTTCGTGTCGGTCAGAATCACGTGCGTAGATCATTTCTTCTCCCATCGCCATGGCCCTAAATACTCTCATGGCCTTGGGAATGACCTCAGCACTAGAAATCATGGACATCTCCGCTTGGTGTGGACAGTAAAACCACAGGGAATAGGGAAACCAGGCCGGCCAAAGGGGTCATGCTTTACTGCGATCTCATGAAATAGAGGAAAGGGCACCAGTTAAAAGCCTCGGTACGTAGACGTGGCTAACTCTTTAGGACTCTGAGCCTCTGTTTGCTAGTCTGCCAAATGGGATTTAGGGTGCTGGTTATTCCAAGTCAAGACTTGTGAGAAGTAAATGAGACCACTGATAAGACCATGCTCTGGGTGAATAACGCTCTCTATCATTGTAGCTGCTCTCAATTTTTGTTAGTTTTGAACTTCAGTAAGAACTGCCTGTCATTAGAGACGTGCTCGCTTCTGGAAGAGGGGTAATGACTCCCAGAAAACTGGGCCATAGAAATGCCCACTAAAAAAAGAAAAGAAAAAGAAAAGAAATGTTGGGAAGAAAGAACTTTATAAACCTGAATGTGTTGTGGAAAAAAAAAAATAAAGAACGGGGCTCCAAGTCTTGGCTTCCTCACTCTAAAAAAAAAAAAAAGAGAAATGCCCACTAACTGCCCACGAGGTTCCCTTCTCCAGAGCTGCCATCTCTTGACTCCGAGAGATGTGACTGCATCTCCTTGGTAAAAGCTGAGGACTTGGGGCCAGAGAGTTGAGATGCTCTTTGCAGCTTTGTATTCTTTCCCCATCAACTATTTATTATTGGAGTAGAGGCTTGTGCTCTACCCCATGTAAGCTCCTCGAGGGACTGGCACTCAATACATACTTGTTGAATTGAATTGAACTGCATTGAATTGAGGTGACAATGAGAGGCAAAAGCAGGACCTTTCAACCGTATGGTCCCCAGTCCCAGATGTGGGTAAGCAGTGACATAGGACAAGGCATGACAGCTGTGAGGAAGGGAATCATTTGTTTGAATTTCCTGAAGCCTAGACTTCTGGGAGATGAGACTTGATAAGAGAAAGTGAACTTGAAACCATGGAAAGACTATTGAGTCTGTAGTCAGAGGACCTGGGTTCAAATCCCAGCTCCAATGCTTACTGCCAGTATGATGTTGGACAAGTCACTTAAGCTCTGTGGGTTTCCTTCTCCATTGAATAGATTAGCTCTGAATGGCTCTATGACCAAATGTGCTTTGATAATTCCCCAGATACATCAGGACTATTATTGCAATAAATAATATTCTTACCTCGTCACAGCCCTTGCAACGGGGCCGTACACTCTCACAGTAATGGCGCCCACACAGGGGAGCACCATTTTTCCAGAAGTAGATCAGGTCAACCAGAGGTTCTGAGCACTTGGCACACACAAAGCAGGCAGGATGCCACTGCCTATCATAGCCAGCTCTGTCTGCATACACCACTGGGCAGTCTGAGGGGGCAACCTGCTTACAGTGCTCACAGATCTGAAAGCAAAGAACAAGAAAGTGCAAAGTGAGTAGACAGGTCAATTTAGTCATCATGCTGAAAAAAAACCAGCAAAAATGTATCAAGAACCTTTGCTGGGGAATTGTGGGGGATATAAGGGAAGGATTAAAAACATAATCTTTTTTCTACTTCTTCCAGAGGTAGTAGGATATAACAGAGTGAATGCCAGTATCGGTCACGAAAATTGAGTTCCCATCACACTTCTGTGACCATGGAGAAGTCACCTTTCCTCCTAGGATAATAATTTTCTAATGCTATGTTACAGAAACTGATTATCTTCACTAGTAGAGGGAATTGTATCACCTGCATTGAATGAAATGATGGGTCCAATCAAAAAACAAAATGGAAGTAGTCTCTGTCCTTGTTGAATGGTGAATGCATAATATTATTGGGAAAATGAGAATTAGAAGTGTGGGACCAGGAACTTCTCCCAACGAGCAATCAACCAGACTTGAACAGGGAGTTTGAACAAGAGATATCAAATGGGGCCGTCAAAACTCCTCCATGTGGGGGAACCACCTTAAAATGTAATTGACACGTTTCACAGAATAAAAAAAACACAGTATGATGAGTGTCGCCATGTGCTTTGTTGGAGCAGCTAAGTGGCTCTGTTGGCAAATCTTGTTTATTGTACTTTTCCACCCTTTCTTGTAGAAATCCTTTTTCCTCAACTCATACAACCACTGCCCTTGTGCATATCCTCATCTCCTCTGTCTCAGACTATTGCAATTAGCTTCTGTTTTGTCCATTTGTCTCACAGCTATTCCCACTTCAATCCATCCTTCCCTTGGTTGCCAGGGTGATTTTCCCAAAGCTCAGAATCGTCTGTTACATTCTCCATCCTGTACTCAATAAACTTCAGTGACTCCCTATTATATCTGTGATCATATACGTAGTCCTTTGACATTTAAATCCCTTTAGGACATGCCCCTGTCTTAACTTTTCAGGCTTCTTACTGTTTACTCCTTTGTGGGAATTCTAAGATTCAGCTACACTGGTCTGTTTGCTCTTCATAGCACAAGACATTTATTCTTCCTCCCCTGTACCTTTGAACTGGATCTCCCACCCACCCATGCATGGAACCCTTTCCCTCCTCGCCTCATAGTTTCCTTTAAGATTTAGCTTCAGTGCTACCTAATGCAGGAGGATTTCCTGACCTGTTTCCCACCCCTGCTCCCTGCCCTCTGAGATGACCCTCCATCTACACCATATACAACTTGTGAACACATTGTTGTCAGCACGCCTTAATTAGAATGTGAGGTACACAAGGACGGAAAACTGGTTTTTACCATTCTTTGTCTCCCCAGAGCAGAGCCCAGTGCTTAGTACATATTAGTAATTAAGTGCTTGATAAATGCTTGTTGATTGACTTTCAGATCTATGGTCTTTATTTTATTCTCAAGATAGCATTGTGAGTTAGCTAAGACAGTTGGCATTTATGTCCATCTTATTAGTGATAATGCCCACTTGGAAATTCATTTGGGATGCCGATTGCCTGATTGGTTTCACTAGATTATGGAGTTCTCTGGTGAGCAAATTCTCTCTACCAAAAGCAAGCAGGAACCTCTGAGTAAGTTAGAGAGTTGCTTAGAGATTTGTCAGTCATGTAGCCAGTATGTGTCAGTGGCAGGATTTGAACCAAGGTCTAAATGACGCCAATCTAAGCCAGGCAGCTGGTGGCCCAAGCCCTATGTATGGTGTCAGGAAGACTTGAGTTCAAATATGGCCTCCAACATTTATTTTATATATATATATATATATGTATGTACATACATACATACATATATATATATATATTATATTTATGACCCTGGGCAATTCATTGAATTTCTGTCTGACCCAGTTTCCCTAGTAATAAAATGGGGATGATAGCAGTGCCTTTTGTTGCAAGGATCAAATGAGACTATAAATATATGCTGAATAACAGTTTGATATATTATATACACATATAGAGAGTTTTATATATATATGTAGAGAGATTATCATCTGTCTATCTAATCTATCTTTGTCTGTCTATCAGTCTGTCTGTCTTCATGTCTATCAGTCTATATGTCACTCTGTCTCTGTCTATCAGTCTGTCTCTGTCTGTCTATCTGTCTTTCCATCCATCTATCAGTCTATTTATCTATTTGTCTGTCTCTCTATCTACCTATCTATCTATCCATCTATCTATCTATCTATCTATCTATCTATCTATCTATCTATCTATCTATCTATCTATCCATCCATCCATCCATCTATCTATCTGTCTTTCTGTCTATCCATCTCTCTGTCTGTGTGTCTGTCTATCATCTGTCCATCTGTCTTTCTGTCTATTCATCTCTTTCTATCTATCCATCTCTATCTATCTATCTATCTATCTATCTATCTATCTATCTATCTATCTATCTATCTATCTATCTATCTATCTATCTATCTGTATCTATTTATCTGTCTTTCTATCTCTCTGTCTATCATCTGTCCATCTAACTTCCTGTCTATCCATCTCTTTCTCTCTGTTTGTCTATCTCTATCTATCTATCTATCTATCTATCTATCTATCTATCTATCTATCTATCTATCTGTCTGTCTGTCTGTCTGTCTGTCTGTCTGTCTGTCTGTCTATGTATTACATAATACAGTTCTTGGCATGGAGTAAATGCCTTAAAAATGCTCATTCCCTTCCCTTCCGCTTCCTTAAAATGATCCACAGTAAAATTCAAATCCAGAGGCTTCCATTTTTTCCTTAAGGTCAAGAGAAAGCCGTTTCTTCCTAATGCGATGCATGACACTGCATGTAAACTTCTCTAGTTGGCCTGGAGCTAACCAAAGGTCCTTGGGCAAATTGTAATAATTAATCCATTAGTTTCATGATCACTTAAAAGTAGCTGGGCAGGTTAAGCCTCTGGGAGTTAAAGTATGTTTTCTGCCTGGCCAGCTGAAAACATTAAAAGTTTTACCATTTCCAGGGTCAAGACTCCCATGGGAAAGGAATTAGCTTATTTTTTCCCCCTGGTGTGTACGTTCAGAGGATATTGAATGGCCTATGATGGAAAGCTCAGGGTTCTGAATTTCCTTCTATTGTCTGGGGGCCCCGAAGGCCTGGGGGGATGTTTTTAAGTAATAAATTAAGGCTTCCTGGTCATTTGCAGTCCAGGGGATTTCTCCACTGGGTGGGAGCTTGGATGGGATGCCCTCTGAAGAACCTTTTCAACTGATCTGTAACATCGATCATGTCTTGGGCTCAAAGGCTTCTTCCTTATTCCGAGGAATTGCTCTCAGTTCTATAAGTCAGTTTTGTCTTTTCAGGGTGCACATGGGGCACATCTTTTGATGCTCATTTTCATTTTGAAAACACCAAGAGATCTTTGGTCCAAGGAGGATGAGGCTTAGAATCCAACACCATTATTGGTTAAAGAAGAGAAGCCGTGTCAGAGGAATGGGAAAGAGGTAGATTATTTAGAAGAGCTAGGCTACTGAGTTCTCCCAAACGATTTCATGGCCCAGGACTGCTGGGAAGGAGTCTGTAGTTCTGGGAAGGCAGGACTAAAGCTTGTCTAATAGAATAGGCAAAACAAATTCCCAGCGTGACAGTTCATTAGGTGGATCTCTCTCAGATCACTGCAACTTCCCTCCCTGGCCTTGCCTAAAAAGATAAGCTCTTCAGGTCACCTGAATGCTATGGGTAGGATGTCAGATTGCCCCCGTGGATATTAACTAGAGAGCCGTGGGAGCTTGGAATCTGTCAACCAAGCACCTGATGAAGAATCACCTTTACCAAATATCCAATCAATGAGTCAATAACTCTCCATTATATTATTCCCCCCAACAGAATGTGAATTTCTTGGGATCCGAGATTATTTTTTGTTTTTGTTTTTATATCCTTAATGTCTAGTCCCTTAATCAACCAATTAACAAATATTTAATAAGTGCCTATTACAGGCACTATGCTAAGGTCTGGATGTACAAAACCCAAACCAAAAGAATGCTTGACCTCAGGAGGTTTGCATTCCCTCCTGGAAACAGCATCTACAATAACAGATGATCTGGTGTTGGCAATTGATTTTATGTAAAAGTAATGAACCTTTGGACTTGGTCTAAAGCAAGTTGATTCCATACCATATGAAAGGGCCTTAGGATCTAGAACTAGAAGGAAATGAAGGGCCAGGGAATCCAATTCCTTCCCCAATGCCATTTTCAAAATGAAGAAGTTGAGACCCAGGGAGATTTGTCAAAACTCAATAGGCAAGAATTGGGAGAACTAGGATTTGAACTCAAGTCTTCTCCCTTTGAATTCAATTTTTTTTAAATCAACACTATAGGATCAGAGCTATCTTAGGTGATGTTGAGAGTCACTAGTATTAGAAATAATATCTCTACTCTGAAAGAGATTCTCTGACCTCTTATTATATGATCGTCACCTACCTGACTGCATCTATTCTCATGGACGCTCTTTCTGTTCCTGGTTTCAATTTTCTCAGCTGTCCAAGAGTGCTTTGAGGAATATCAGTGTTTCTACTGCCTTACACTTTCTCTGACTACAGAATTTATTTCTTTCAGTAGCCTTTAAAGCAAACAGCCTAATTGCCATTTTATGAAAACAAGATGTTCTAAATAACAAGGTCTGTCAACACGTCAGGAATTAATTTCTTTTTCTTTTCTTTTTTTTTTTGCCAATTTGCTCCTTTCCATTGTCTCTTTCTTGTGAAATCTTAAAAGATTCCAGAGAACAATGACTTTGATGACTGAGGAGAATCTCTGCACCCCAAGTTCCAGGTCTCGATCATGGAGCTGAGATAAAATCATGACTATTTAAGAAAATTATTGGTTAATAAAAGTGGGAAAGGGGAGAGCATAAGATCCTAAGGAAAAGGTTTTTTGGTTCTGGCCCCTCCTCCTAAGCCTGAGTAAGCTAGGGGATTATTTTTCACTTTGATAATTTTCTTAATTATAATTAAGATTAAAATAAAATAAAATAATTAACAAATTCAGTTGTTTTTATTTGTCAGGACATAAGGCAACTCAGCCACCCTGCTAACTGCTATACTTCCCAAGGAATATCATGCATTATATAGTCAAACCTTACTGTTCCTGTTTTATTATGAAATATCTAGATGGCCAGTGGGGCCTGGAGTTAGGAAGATCTGAATTAAAAACCTGCCATAGATGCTTACTGGCTGGGGGACCCCCAGGAAGTCATTTAACCTACTTCAGTCTTAATTTTCTCACTTGGAAAATGAGAGCATTGGATTCAATAGCTTCAAATTTTCTCTCCAGCTCTAACTGTATGAATAATGCTCTTTCCCTTCCTCTGGCTTCTTTGTTCCTTCTCCTTTTCTACTCCATCCTTATTTAACCCTAGCTCAACTTTCAAACCCTATCTCAAATCTATTTTGTCTCTTCCATGAAGCCTTTGATAACGTCAGTCCTCACTTATCACATAGAATTACATAAATTTAGTATTTTGAAGGATGATTTGAGGTTGTCTCTCCTTATCTTTTAGTTTTAAAAATTATTCAACTGAAAATCAAGAGGTAAGTGACTTGTTTAAAGTCACGACTACTAAGTAGAAAAGTGAGGTTTTGGACCCAAGTCCTTTGATTTCAAATCCAAGATTATTTCTCCATCCAATGAAATCTTGAAGTGTCTTATTGTTATTAGAAGGAGGGAAGGAGTAGTAATTGTGTCAGGATCTAAGATGAGGAATACTTAACTAAGCTGATATTTCATAAGCAGCATTAAAGCAGCAATCATAGACACAGAGAGCAAAGTCACGTTATTATTGGAGAATAAGGGAGAAGGATGCTTGTTGACTAATTATTCATTGATTTGGACAACATTTGCCATATAGCCCATTTGCTACTCAACCATTGCTCTTTGTTTGACCAATCATCTCTTTAATAATGGCCATGCTGTAAGAGCTTATGTTTTTCTAGCACAGTGAATATAGCATGTAGAACTTGTTATTATCTCATGGAAGGTTAGACTGTTATAATGGTGAGCCTGTGAAAGTGGGTTATATGTTCCCTTTAAAATCTGGAGGACTTAAGTCACAGATGTTGGCTTGATCAAGAGCAGAGGGTGTTCCCTCATTTGTAAAGAAAGGGAAACAGTATGTCTAATGCCTTTCTTGAAAATTATAGAAAAAACATTTCAAATTATAGCAAATGATTTGGTAAAAAGTGCCCTGAAATAATAGACTTTTAAAAAGGGAAAAACAGTTATGATTTTCAAATTTACTTTGAGATGGGGCAGTGTTGTTCAGCAGAGATCCTCTCAGACCCCTTTTATGAAAAGATTGGAAGCACTTATAATTGGCATTCTATTTGTTTTTAAAGAATTTAAGAAATCTTGGTCACTTATAGAGTTTAAGCATTTGCCACCTAGTCTTGTCCAGATTAGGAATAAGGTGAAAAGAATATACCTTTATTAAGCACATACTATCTGTGAGATACTGTGTTAAGCATTTTAGAATTCTCATTTCATTTGATCCTCACCAGAACCCTGGGAGTTGGGAGCTATTGTTATCCCCATTTTACAGTTAAAGAAATTGAGGCAGACAGAGGGTAAGTGACTTGCCTAGAAATGAACAACTCAATATCTGAGCTTGGATTTGAACTCATGTCTTTCTTCCTCCAGGCCAAGCATTTTATCTACTCTGTTACCTAGTTGTTTTATTGTCATAAAATATGGGAAATTACATTTTTTTTGTGGAAAACATGTTCAAAATCTTATCTTATAATTTTTTTATAAAACCCTTACCTTCCGTCTTGCAATCAATACTGTGTATTGGGTCCAAGGCAGAAGAATGGTAAGGGCTAGGCAATGGGGGGTTAAGTGACTTGCCCAGGGTCACACAGCTGGGAAGTGTCTGAGGCCAGATTTGAACCCAGGACCTCCCATCTCTGGACCTGAGCTCCCCAGCTGCCCCCTTCTCTTATTATAATAAGTGCATAGAAGAACAAGAATATATCTTCCCCTGATCATTCAATTCAATAAGCATTTAGTAAGCAATTGACTAGCTAATGAATTCTGTTCAAGCATCAGCTAGACTGGAAAAATAAACAGAAAGGGTTGCCGCCCTTGAAGTGCTTGCTGTCTATTACAAGGACAAGGTAAGAGAACAGAATTGAAAACATCCCTCAATGGAGAGGCTCGAGAAGTCCTTGATAATGACAGAATCTTCTTTTACTCTTGATCAATGACCGATTTATATTTTATTTCAAGCAACAGCAAACGAATATTGTTAGGAGTTATGGGTGCTCTCCTTGTGTTCTACACGCCACCAGCTCAAGGTGATGGAGGAGAAAATCCCTCCAGACTGGGGTGGCTTAACACTCTAACCCCATTGGCTTCAATGGGCAAGAGTCCTTTCCCCATCACACACAGTTCCCCTTTGGAAACTCCTTATCTGAATGCTTGCCCAGGCTAATCCAGAGAGGCTTGGGAAAATCTCACTATTAGAATACAGTAAATATTAACAAAAGAGCCTTAAAGCCGAGCTCTGGTTTCTCTCCAATGCAAATACTCACGATTTATTTATAAACACAATCTCCCTATTTCCTCTTATGGTGATCATTCACTCAAATAGCTCAGCAGACAAGGATTTCCCCCCAAGTTTTGTTTCTGAGGACTGTGGCACCCTCTCCCTTCTTCATTCGGAGGATATTTAAGGGGGTGTGTATACAGCATCTATATCCCCCTTATCTCCCATCTCAACTTCTTTGGGAAGGAGAAATGGATTTGTTATTGAACATAATGTTCTTTTCTATCAGGGGGAAAAACATGAACATTTTCATACTTGAAATTTTTCAAGTCTCTGTATCATATCTATTATGGAGAGAGAAGGAGGATTCATCTGCAGCATAGCTGTTGAGTCTGTAATGAGGTCTTGTTGGGCACAATAACATTTAGACGGACCATTCTTACAGAGGAAAAATAATGGAAAATCTTTGGATTTACAGCCAGAGGTTCTGGGTTCAAATCCTGTATCTCCCTAGTATGAGATCTTGGGAATTTCTTCTCCCATTAAAAAGACAGTTGTACCAGAATTGCATTTCCCAGCTTTCAATCCGAGGCTATGGGTGCTGGATGGGGTGGCAGCTACTTGGTTCTAAATAAAAAGGTACTGGCTAGGCTCAAAGAAAGGACATTATTTAGGGAACCCTGAAAACTGATAATTATTTAGGTCTATTCCAAGAGCTATTCTGGTAGAGTAAATAGGATGTCTAAGATGTTTATTCCATCCCTGCCCTTTCTGTTTATTAATTTTTTCCCTTTCTTTTACCTTATAGAATAAATGTTGCATGAACATATAATGAAGCCTGAGGATGGGTTCTAAGCCAGCTCTACCACTTACTTAATCCCTCTGGGCCTCAGTTTCCATGTTTAATAGGGAAGGAGTGGATCAGATGATTTTTTGGTCCTTTTGAGCTCTAAATCCAATGAGGCTTTATTCTTCTGGTGTTTGAGCAGAGCTGTGTTTTCAAATTTCCAGAGAAGATTCAACAGGGTAGAAAAAATGTTGACTAACCCACAAGCCAAACATTTCCTTGGCCCAAGTCCTGGAAGATTCATTTGCCCACAAGAATGTACCTTAGCAGCAGCCTATACAAACTCCAACTAAATTCTCAAGTTGCCTTGAGTTTCTGTCTGCATCCTAGACTTTTGGCTGCTAAGTGAGGGACCTGGTTGAATTTTGGGACCCTCCCAGTCTTATATGGCCCCCAAATGTTCATCTACTGAGATTCTGGAAGATTGGACTCTGTGCTCTCTCGGTCCCTACCATAGAATTCCAGACCAAATTAATGGAACATTATGAATGGAAGCAATATCCTAGTTTTCCATTTCCTTTTTTTTTCCAAATCACTCAAGCCTTTTATTTCAAAGCTATAATTTTAATTATTTGACTTTACAAAAGGAATTATGGAACAATAAAAACCTGTATCCAATAATGGGGATTGAGTAAACTTTTGTATTTTTAGGCTGCAATGGTTTGCTGACTCAGGGTATGGAGTAGCATCATGGATTACTTTCTGGAAAGGATCTTGGGTACACATAGAAGAATCTAGATGACTTAGGGTCACAAAAGGAATGAGGGACAGAGGTAGGATTTGAACTTAGATTTTCTGACTATAGATCTAGGACTCCTTTCCTCTAGTTGTACTTTGCGGAAGAGGAGAGAAATCTTGGGGCCAATGGAATAGAAAAGAACTGGAAACCTAGAAAAGACTTTAAGAAAGTCATTTCCCTGAATGAAACAATTTGGTATAAAAGCTGACACTCATTTTTTAGCTCTGCTCCCATAAGTCTGGGAATACTTCTAAATGTCACCCATGTGGATTAGGATATTGAAAAATAAGGGATATCAGCAAGACTGAGGCAATCTTGTTTAAGCCCCCTAGATGCAACATTATTTAAAACCAACTAATTAGGGGTCCTTGGCCTATGGGGGTGTATTGGGGGAGAGATGGGGAGGCTGAACAAATATTCAAAGGTTGACTTCTCATTTTAATCTTTCAAAGTGTAGGCCTAAAAATTCTATAAATTCATCAGTACTATTTACCCTAAACCCTTTGGACGCTGGTAGACAACCCTGGCACTGAACCCTCTATTAGGATCTGCTAAGAATTCCCCAGAACTTCTCCCACCTAAACTAATGAGAAAATTGAAGGTAAAAGTTGTGGACCAATTTTTTTAATTAATAAAGTTGGTTTAAATTACATAATGGGCAATTAATGCCAATGGGCAGTTAACTTAATGGGAAAATAATGAGAATTCAATTGATGGTTAATTAATGATGGTGGTTAAATTATTAACTGGTATTTCCCCCCCAGTGATATTGCCTTACATAATATTCATTTTTCAGGCATTGTATCTGAATCTTTTCCCCTGTGGTTTCTTTCTCTTCTTTAACCTGGTATCTAGAAGAAACACGGGTTTTATGAGTTGATTCAAAAGAGACAAAGGAGAAGTTTAATCATGTCACTTCCCTGCTGAAAAAGTCAAAGGGTTCCCTATTGCCTCTGGAATCAAGATGAAGAACTTTTCTGTTTAGTTTTTAATTTCCTTCACGCTTTAAGTCCAGCTTATTTTTTTCAGGTTGATGACACATTTCTCCTCTCCACATGGATCTGTGTTTTATTCAAACTGGACCTCTTGTCATTTTTTATACTCGCTACCCCATCTTGTGACTCCTCTGCTTATAATATACTCTTTTCTCATCTGCAATTTTCAGAGTCTCTGGCTTCTTTTGAAACTCAGGTCAGGTGCCACTCTATACACAAAGCCTTTCCTGATTCCCCCTCCCTTCTAAGAGCCTCCTGAAGTTGCCATTTATTAAATTAATTATATTGTATTAATCCTTGGGCTTTTCTTAAAGCCAGAAGGAACTTTAGAGGTCATCTAGACCATTCCCTCATTTTATGTATATGTGGTTCTTCCAAGGAGGTCAGGAAATACTTTGTTTTCTTGATTCTTAGACCATTCTTAATGCATGTGTCTTGATGAATGAGTAAATGAATGAATTTGGTTTAGCCTTTAAGTAGGCAAAGATTGCCTAGCCAATTTTAGAGTGTCTTGTAATACAGGCTGGTCATTTGGACACGAGAAGATGCTGAGATGATGATGGTTAAATTACATAAATTATAACATAATTATATAACATAAATTATATAAATCAAATAAACCATCAGTAGATCAACAGGAATAGATCAAATAGGAAGTGATCAAACCATTGGCCTTCTTGGTGGAACTCGGGATGACTAAAGTCCAAAAGTAATGAGAAATACAGGGCTGTGGACTCTACTCAGCTCCTGCAGGACCACATAACAGCAGCTGACAGACAGTAGGTCCAGAAGTAAGGAGCAATCCCTTAAGGTGACAGCATGCAGGATCTGCACTAAACTGGAGGTAGATCTGAGAAGTTGGCTAGAATGTGGGCATTTCATTGAACTTGGTTCAGCAAAAAAAGACAGCTTGGCTAGGAAGTTGTTACTCCCTGAAAAATGGATTGTTCTTGTCCTCAGGCTCCAAACAAAAGAAATCCTCACAACAGGAATTCCACATGGACAAAGAAAGAAACCCATGTGGAAAAATCCCTTGGAAATAACTATTCCCATCTTCTCAATGGCCTTACAGTTTAGGAATCATTTTTTTTTTCTTTTTAGAGTAGAGGAGCACAGCGCAGCTATACTTTGCATCTCTTCTTGGTCTCAGAATTCAGTTCAAGTTAGAAAATATTTATTGGGCACCAAGCACCATGCTAGGCACTCATGATGTTCTATCTGCTATCTCATTTCCTTTGTCTGTCCTTTATATCTGGAATGCAATCTCATCTTATTTTCACCTCTGGGAATCCCTAATTTCTTTCAAAGATTTACTCAGATGTCACTTGCAAATGAGCAAAGGTCTCTCCTTAGCTGCTCTGATGAACCCCCCACCAGTTGCTAGATCCTTGTCCTACAAATAATCTGGATTGATCATGTATGTGTTAAGTATGCATTTATTTTGTAGATATGAGTCTCCTGGATTGCTCTGCAGAACGTAAACACCTTGACTGCTTTTATGCCCGTAGCATAGTCTCTGGAACATAACAGATGCCTAAAAAACACTTACTGATTGATGGTATATTGATGGGTATCAAAGATGAAAAAGGAAGCCTTAAAGGAGCCCACATTCTGTCCAGAATTATATCAAAAATAGGGTGATGACCTAACATTACAATGGATACCAATGGGATCTAAGGATGAGCAGTGGAGATTGAGAGATGCTGTAATGGGTAACTGGCAGCTTAAAAAGAGAGTTGAACTTCCATTTGTCTTGGATTAGGCAGGACCCAGAATGGAGGGAGGCGAACCTGAGGCTACCTAGAGAAATAGTGTCATGCCCAGAGTCAGGAGATTCATCTTCCTGAGTTCAAATTCAGTCTCAGACATTTACTAGCTGTATGATCCTGGGCAAGTCACTTAACCCTCTTTACCTCAGTTTCCTCATCCATTAAAACGACCTGGAAAAGGAAATGGTAAACTACTCTAATATCTCTGTCAAGAAAACCCCCAAAGGGATCACAATGACAAGATTGGAATAAAGGAAAAGCAACAGAATAAGCATCAGAGGTAAAATTTGAGTCTAGGCTTTCGTTGGACATGGTCAGCTGGCCTAAATTTCCCTCTCCTCTCTACCAGTCTAACAACGACAATAAATAGCATTTATATAGCACCTTAATGTTTGCAAAGACCTTCGAGACATGTTAACTCATTGGATCAAGGCCACCGTGGCTTTTTAGAATGCTCTCTTAAAATTCAGATCCATTGGACTGCAAGATTTTCTGGGAATCTTGTTCATTCCTTGATTCTGTAAATCCCTGTAGCTGCTGAAAAGGACAATTTTCTCATCTAAATAAGCCAGCCTTACCATGATAATTCTTATGATTATGGTTTCCCCCCAAGATTTAGGTTTCTCCTGTAGGCTTCAGTTCTAAAGACTAAGCTGCCTTTCTGACATCTGGCCAAGTTAGCTTCTCTTATTAGATGGGCACAGACTTGCAGCACTTACCCACAAGCCACCCCCCCATCTCCTACCCCCCAGCTTGGTCTTAAGTACAGAACAGAAAATTAACAGGTGCAAACAAGGCTGGAGGCACAAAGGCTTCATTGTAGGGGCAGCTTAATCCACAAAATGTGCCTTTCTTTAGGAGCTGGGCCAAACTGCAGAGGCAGGAACATCCCTCCTTGCATCCACACAAAGGAAGCTAATGTTAACATATTAGAACAAATTCTAAATAAGAAACAGACAGTTTACCAGGCCGCCACATGCAGTCTCCTACCAGCTTCTGCTCCCCAGCCCCGAAGGGTAAACAGGGAATTACAGAAGGGAGATTCTTTGCTATTTGCCTGGAATAAACCATAATACACAAACTTGGAAAAAATATCTTCTCTCTACCAGGGGGAAAAGGTCAACTAAACTCTCCCCAGCTCAGGTACCCCCTCCTGCAAGTAGGATTGGCTTCCAATTCTAATTCTGTCCCTGACCCGAGTGGCCTTGGGCACGTCTGTTAATTGCTCAGAAACCCAGTTCCTTCATCTGCACTGTAATAACAGCTAATACTAGCTTGTATTTCTATAATGTATTAAGTTTGCAAAACTCTGAGTTTTCCTTTGATAAGCAAGGGAGAAGGCTTTGATGAAATGATCTCTAAAGCCCCTTCCAATACTAAATCTAATATGTTTTTTGTCCTATAGTCCCAGACTTGATTCTAGGGTCAGGATTCTTCACCTGGGGTAAAGGGACTTGACAAAGCACAAACTACATTATGTCTTTAAGAGTTTCACTACCCTGTAACTGAAGTTTAGCGTTTTCTTCAGTTATATAAGTGGTGATGTTAGTCACTCATTTTTAGTTGTGCTGGACTCTTTGTGACTCCCATTTTTGGGAGCAAAGATTCTGCAATGGCTTGCCATTTTCTTCTCCAGCTCCCTTTATAGATGAGGAAACTGAGGCAAACAGTGTTACTTGACTTGCCCAGGGTCACCCAGCCAGTAAGAGTCTGTAGTCAGATTTGAACTCAGGAAGATGCGCCTTCATGTTTGACCCAGCACTCTACCCATTGTGCCACCCAGCTGCCCTTATAACTGTAGACAACAAGTGTTATACTGAGAAGGGATCCATAAGCCTTGTAATATTGCCCCAAGTATCCTTGGCTAAAAGGGTTAATGATTCCTGCTCTCGTGGGGCATGGAGGTGGGGGACCACTACTAGATTTGTTTGCTAGCAAAATGAATTGTGAGAGACTCATGGCATTACTGGCACCTTTTCACAATGAAAAGGATCAAGGATTTAGAGTCTAAGGGTCTTGATTCCAAGCTTAGCTTTTCCAGTTGCTGACAATTGAACCTTGGACAAGTCATAGGCTTTTTGTGTCTGTAAAATGAAGGGGTTAGACTATAACTTCTACCATCTATCATCTCCTTCAGGGAGCTTGCAGAGACTTTGAAACCTTGATTATTCACTTGGCATCCTATCTCGTTTGTTCCAGCTTTAAGTGTAAGTCAACTGGTGGGAAACCCAATTGGAGTACAAAATGGAGCACCACAATTGGATCTCTTTTTCTCCTTGGGCCACTGGGATGACATTTATTCTTAAATACAATGATAAAGTCATTGCCCATTAACAGCTGAAGGAAAAAAAAGAGTCAAAGTTCTTCAGTTTTGCTCTGTATCTTACTTTCCCAGAGAAAACAACGTCAGAGGAGGCTGATCATTGGCTCAAAGACCCACTTAAATGATCTCCAGCATGTGATTTTTTCTTAGAATCTCCCACTTGGAAACTCTTGGGCGAATATATTTGAGTCAACACTCTCCAAGCTCTGAAGATATGCTTTTGGCTATTAACATGTCAAGAGATCATATTGGTGCTTCCAGACAGAAGCTTTAGTCCTAAAGGTTGTAGTCCTCATGTATATAACCCTTTTCAATTTAGAAAATATTGTTTTCTCAACAACGCTATGAAAGTATGAAGTGCAAATACTGTTATCTTTTTGTAAAAATAACTCTTACCTTCTATCTTAGAATTAGTTCTAGAATAGAAGAATGGTGAAGGCTAGGGCGGTTGTGACACTCATCTCCATGTCCTGGTGGCTCCAAGATTATCTTTCCTTATAATGTAGAATAACATGTTCTTCAATAGCATTCCCTGGGCTGTCCCAGGTTCTCTCTACCTCCTCAAATGTGCTCCTCGGGTTGTTGTAAGAATCAAATGAGCTAATATTTATAACGTGTTAGGTACAGTGCCTGATACACCATGAGAGCTATAGAAATGCTTCTTTCCTTCTCTTCCTCTTCTATCTCCTTTATCCCCTGCCAGTGTAATATTATGGAAAGAGCCCTGGGCTTAGAGTCCTAAGTGCTGGTTTTGAGTTCCAGCTCTGACTCTAGGAATAGCATGGGGGAAAGGATGAGGTCCTTAATTTCAAGGTCAGAAGAGCCTTTGAATCCTACCTAATAAGTCATTTTATCCTATGTGCCTCAGTTTCCTCATATGTAAAATGAGCTGAAGAAGGAAATAGCAAACCACTCCAAGAAAACCCAGAAAACCCCAAATGTGGTCACAAAGAATTAGACATGCCTGGAAGATGACTCAATATCAATTGCAACAAGACAGAAATGGCAAGATGACTGAATTCAGTCATAGGACCTCAAACTGCAGCTCTGCTGCTCGCCAAATGTATGGCCTTGAGAAAGCCTTCAGAAACTAGTCTTCAGTTTCTTCATCTGATAAGCAAGATGTTTGTATTCCCAACCAATCAGCTTCCATTAAATGCCTCTTATGACCTAGACAATGGTCTGCATCAGAGATGTGGTCCCTAGTATTATCCAAAACAAATTAAAATATGATTGGTAAATATTTACCAAAACAAATTAAAATGCAGTAGAACATAGATAATGCTACTATGCAGTTTTCCAAGTCAATATGCTGCCCACAAGGAATCTTATGTACAGATTCTAGTTGAGTTTGACTACATGATTTCTAAGGCTCCTTCTGGCTCTAGACTGTATATCCCTATCAATTATACAACCTCTGTAGGCCTTAGTTTCCTTTAAAAAAATGGGATGATAATTCATGAGAGAGAAAGCATGGAACAAGGAATAGAGAGTTGCCTTCCTGTGACATATTCTGGCTGGAAAGCCTTAGACAAATCATTTAATGTCAGTGGCCTAGGCATCTCCTTTAGACTATGAAGTACAAACAGTTTCTTTGTTGGGAGTTTCTACCACAAATGGGATCACAGGAATGGACCAAATACAGTATGACCTGTCTCATTGGCTTGTTGGAAGGCTCGGTTAAGATAATTGATATAAAGTTCTTTGTCAGAACTTCAAAGTGTTAAATATTTCTGAAGAAAAAGAAGAAAATAGTTTATGGTTTATAATAGCTAAAGGAAAAGCAGGAATAGTGAGAGAAATCTGGATGTTGGGCAATTAACCCTAAAAGCTTAATGCTTTTGTTGACTGTTATCACTTTTGTTTATAAGAGAAACTTGTCTTGCAGTCCTAACTTAGAGCAGCTAGTGGTTCTTTGATTTTGCTATGTGTCCTCAAAATAGTTGTTGATAGACACCATCATCTTGAAAGCCCTTGGTGAAACTCAAGATAACAAGACTGTTTCTATGCAAGAGTCAACCTCTGCTTCTTTATAGGATGACAGAGTTGGAAGGAACCATAGATCTCCAAATTCCCTGCCTTTGTCCTAGCTCTATCGTAGGTCTAGAATATTCTTCCTCTTCACTTCTACTCTTAGAAGCTCTGACTTTCTTTCAGACTCAGCTCAACTACCATCTTCTTTGAGAAGCCTTTTTTGATGCCCCCAAATGTTAATGCTACCCTCTGAAATTAGTTTGTATTTCATATGAATATATTTAATATTTACTGACCTAGGTACCCCCTAGTAGAGTGAAAGTTCTTTGAGGACAAGGACTGTTTCATTCTTTGCATCACCAATGCACATTGTTGGGCACAAAGCAGGTTCTTAATTAAATGTTTGTTAAGTTGAATCTAGACGAGGCAGGCCTTTACTTTGAGAGTGAAGGAAACTTAGGAACTTGGAATGAAACCCATGAGAGGCAAAATACTTACATATTCCACTTCCTTTGTTGAGTCACCAACACTTCCATTTGTGGTGGGTGGTGTGCTTCCTGCCCCTTCGGATTTTTCCTGTTGCTTTCCCTCATCTTTGGGCAGGCCACCTTGACCTGGGAGGGCTACCTCTCCCACTCCAAGGGCATCACTTTTATATTTCTTGACAAAATCTTCCATCAGTTTCACTTCATTTTCCAAAAGGCTGCGGCATCGAGAAGGGTCTTGATCATAAATTGGCAGCTGCCTCATCAGTTGCCGTCTGCGGAGGAAAGCTCCTTCAGTCCCTGTGACTGGTTGCATTTCTTTTGGAATCAGTTCCATATAGTGGATAGCCTGCCAATGAAGAAACAGGACATGGCTAGAGCCCAGAAGAATCTTTAACTGAGTATCACAAATAAGCACTAAAAGCCCATCTCCCTGTAAAGAATAATTGGTATTATTATCACTTGGGCTACCTCACCTTACTCAATAGGAACAGCAGGTGCTAATAAAAAATCATTTTTATCACTTACTCACTACAAATTGTGGGTTGTCCTAAGACAGGTCAAGCATCAATTTACAAGGTTTTGCATCCTAAAGTGAAGAGTGATGAAAATCTGCTTCCATTCCCATAATAATCACTATTGTCAGGCTATTTGCATTACTGTCTACCAGCTCTCATCTCTGGCAAAAGCCATTCCATACTAATTCCCATAATGCCTCAATTTATGTTGTTTCCCCTATTTTCTTCCTCTCCTAGACTTACCAAATCTGAGATACAAATATTATTTAGATTTGGTCCTAATCTCTTAGCATTTAAAATATAGAGGTGGTCAGAGGAGAGAAGGCCAAAATGAGGACTACATATATATATATATATATATACATATATATATATATATATATGCAATAGTTACATAATAAAAGTCTTCTATTTCCCTAGCTTAACCATTTTCTAAGTCATTATCCATATTGTTGCCAATGTCATCTTTTTAAAATTGGGCTATGATAATGTTTCTCCTCTATATTGAAACCTAAAGTGGTTCCCCAGTCCTTACTGAATAAAGTAGGAAAATTCTCCAGCCCTAGTCAGATCATATCTAGAATGTTAAGTTCAGTTTTGGGACATCATTAGTTTTAGGAAATAAAGTGGTCATTGGAGAATGTTCAGATGAGTATAACCAGGAAGGTGAAGATACCTTGTACCATATGGAGATTCATCAACCAAAACAAGGGTTCTTGGCCTAGAAAAAGCTTCGTTGGGTAATGATAGCTGTCTTTATATATTTAAAAGAACTGTCCCCTGGAATAGGGATTTACATTTATTCTCTTCAGTGAGCCCAGCTAGAAGCAATGCATGGGAACTCCGAGGCAAATTTAGGTTTGGTAAAAGGAAGAGCTTCAAACAATTAAAACTACCCCAAAGTAGAATGGTATGCCTAGAGAAGCCACGAATTCCTCTTATGGAAATCTTCAAGCAAATACTAGATGACCAATTATATTACACAGAGAATTATTTTTCATGTATGGGTTGTACTAAATTACTGTGAGGTCATTTCCAACTCTGGAAAAATTCAGTAGTTACTAATCATGGTATTCAAAGTCCTCCACAGTTTAGGTCCAACCTACCTGCCCACCTTATTCCCTACTCCTTGACTGTATTATAATCTGTGTTCTGGCTAAACTTTAGCAGATCTCATCTTCATAATCTTATTTTTGCCTGAAATATACGGGACATAGGTTCTTATTCTTAAGTCTATGACCTTTTAATTTTAATTCACAACTGTATTTCAATATAGTTGATCCCCTTCATAGCCCTATATGTTTTACTTTATGTGTCTAAAAATAATATTCTCAGAAAGGATCCATAGACTTCACCAGACTACTAATGGGGTCCGCTACTTGACAAAGTAAAGAAACCCTGGAGTGGAGAATATAAGAACCTGTTATTGCTATGGTTTGCTTATTATTAAAAATAACAATATTTGATAGAGCAAAATAATATCTTTTTTCAGAAGGGAAACATATCTCCTGATAAGATCACTCAATTTAAATTGAAATTTGGAATTTAAATTTGAAAGAAACAACTTGCAAATAACTTTGCTCAGTGATTCTCTGTGAGGCATAAAACATGTAGAGGCTTGCTCACCAAAGGTGGTCCCAGTGTCAAAGAACTAGATGTGAAATCTAAATGTAACAATAATTGCTTTTCCTAATTTGCCCATTCATCTCTTTTTCCTACCATTGTGAGTGTATTTGGACTGTCCTTTATACCTAGGATGCAGTTCTACCTTATTACTCCCTCTTACTTTCATTTAAAGCTCAGCATTTTCCTTATTATCTCTTTGGATTGGGGTTATAAACCCTAAATGATCACCCTAGTGCAAATATCAATAATATGGAAATGGGTCTTGACCAACGACATGTAAAACCCAGTGGAATTGCTTGTCGACTATGGGAGATGGGGGGGAGGAGGGGAAGGAAAGAACATGATTTTTGTAATCCTGGAAAAATACTCTAAATTAAGCAATTAAATAAAAAAATTAAAATAAAAAATAAAGCTCAGCATTTATTCAACCTCTTCTGTAGGAATTCTTATCATTTTTGGTATCATGAATCCCTTTGACAGGCTAATGAAGCCCTATGGGTCCTTTCTTAGAATAATTTTTAATGCACAAAGCAAAATATGTGGGTTTACAAAGGAAACAAATGATATGGAAATAGTTATAAAAATGTTTTAAAAAATCATAGATCCCAGGATAGGAGGCCCTGTTACTTAGTCCTTACTTATTCTATATTAGAGCTCTTTCTGACCTAGTTTGTTTACTGTTGTATCCATCCAGAGGAATTTAAGCTTCTTGTGTCATGCATTCTCACTGTCCAGTACAGTGTCTTATATGTTTTAGGGTCTTAGTAAGTGCTTATTCGATTGGACTGGATAGTACATGAGGTTCTCCAGACACTACTTTTATAAATCGATTAAAGGGTCACAGTTTTAGCTCTTGAAGGAACCTTAGAGATGATTTCATCTACATTACATTGATTGTATACCCCATTGAGGCACTTCAATGTCTCCTCTGTGGGATCAATAGTCAGTCAAGTGACTGTCCTAGTGGTCCACACAGAATAAACTAAGTGAAAGAAGAATTCATATTGTCCAAGGAATGGCATGCAGTCCAAAGGGAAGTCCATTGAGTTAGTTCACAAGTGCAGTATATTGTACGCAACCTGGGTACAGTCAATATTATCAGTTTATTAAGAAACATTTATAAAGCACCTACTATGTGACAGGCACTATGGTAAGCACTGGGGATAGGAAGACAAAAATAAAAATGTCCTTGATCTCAAGAAGCTCACCTTCTTTTGGGGGGATCAATATATATGCTCAAGGAATAAAGGATATAAAAATAAAGTCGTTAGTTAAATGGGGAGATACTAAAATCTTGGAGGATCAGAAAAAACCTGGGCCCAGAGATATACTTGAATTGGAAGTAGAGATCAGATCAGATCGGATTGAGTTTAGAAAATTTTACAATGCTTTTTGGAACATATAGCTGTCCTTGCATTGAAAGTCTTTTAGAATACCCTTTGGGGTTCTGGTGGCATTATATAGCAGTGAGTCAAGGTGAACCATGAATTCAAAAGAATTAAATCACCAGTGACCTAGTGATCAGAAGAGAGATACACAATGGGTATGAATTAGTTATGGAATACATGGTATGTTTCAGAAGTTAACAAAGAAAACATTGAGAACATGCATGGGTAGAAAAGGAGATACATTCATCTTATAAGAATGAAGGCTAACTGAAAGATAGCCCAACTAGTATATAGATCTCCATGAAATATTAAAAGGGACAGAGGAGACCTCCTGTCCTTTGGATTAATCCTTTATTTTATGGAAAGATGTGGAAAGGAATTGTACAAGATAGGAAACTGTGGAGGTGGAATTCTTAAGTTGAAGAGCTCACAGATTCACCGGTGTATCAAAAGCTGTAGGAATAATTAAATACATCATCTGGGTACTCACATATGCTTAAAGATGACTGACAGTGAAGGATCTGGACATTCAGATCAGAGAAACTATCCAAATCAGCTTTGATTTTCATAAGATAATGGATTTATAGCAGGAAGAGACTTTAGAGATCATGTAGTCAAGAACACACATTTTGTGGATAAGAAAACAAAAGTTCATCAAGGTTATGGGACTTAAGATCACTGAAGTAGTCAATAAGAGTTCTAGAATTTGAACTTGAGTTCACTGACCCAACTTCAGTGACCAATTTACTGCAACTGAAATAGTTTTATGAAAGTCATTGACTTCTCCAGATTTGTACAAAGAAGGAAACGTTGGAAAAATGTCATCCCTTTCAAATGAAATGTGGTTTTGGATGATCTAAATGAGGTTAAATATTTATCTAAACAATTCTAAAATATCTACTTTCTCAATCCTAAAATTACAGAGTAGTAAGAAAATTTATGGACTATCCAGTTTGACCCATACCTGGATGACATTATCCTCTACTACGTATCCAACAAATACTTAATCCTTCTTTTCTTGAAGACTTCCAATGCCAGGAAACCTACTCCTTCCCAATGGGCAACTCATTCCACTCCTGAATAATTCTCTTTGGAAATGTTTCCTGTCAAAAAGCTTAAATTTGCTTCTTTGTCACTTCCGTCCATCCCTCTTTATTTGGTCCTCTGAGACTAGAAGCAGAGTAAATCTAAATTGTCTCCTTTATGACTGACCTTCAAATAGCTGAAAGATTCCTATCATCCTTCTGTTTTCCCCTCTTTTCTTCCTCCTCCACCATTCAGTCTTCTCTATTCTAGACTAAATGGTTGCCAGTTCCTTCAATGGCTCTTTATTTAGACTTAATTGTCTTCCTTTTACCTACTGCCCTCTCCTAGATGCTTTCCCTTGTACCTGGAATCCAACACAATGGAAGTGGTCTGAGGAGGACAACATATGGCAGGGCCATTTATCTCCCTAGATAATTACATAATTGAAATTGACATTAATTCTATCTTGCTAGTTTTGCAACATGGATTTTGTTTCCCTCAAAATTAAAAATCAGTGCCTAATTTCACATACAGGCAGCGTGCCTAATTAAAAAATTGGCAGTCTAATTTTATATTACTTTTTCTAGAAAATTGTAATGAAATCATTAAAGGATTTAAAAACATTTCATAGTTAGCTGAGATCAAAAGTATTGGTGTCTATGCCCTAAAGAGTAAAAATAACATATTTCAAGGCACATAGAATTCAGAAATTGATTTGGGGATCAATATGACTGATAACTGTCTGATTGTTCCACACATAATTGGCTGGTTCTGACTCATTAGATCAAAATAATTATTACTAGTGTTAAGAGTCAGAAGAGGGGAGAAGGTGAAATCTTAAAGGAGGTTAAGTTTTGGGTTCTTTTTTCTGCCCAAGAATAGCATAACAATAGTGGTTAGAATGCTGAGTTTGCTTGTAGAAAGGCTTAGGTTCAGATCTTACTTCTGACACTAACTGTTGAGGTCAGGGTAATAATAACAATAATAATAAACATTTATATGGTTATAGTCAAGTCATTTAATCTCAATGTGGCTCAGGAAACTTCCTAGGATTTATCTATTAGGTCATAGATGGTCTGGGTTCTGCATTGGTGGAGGAATGGCCACATGACGAATTTCTGAGGATAAGGTTCTCAGAGCCCCTATTTGGGAGAAATTTGAAATGATCCACTTATACGCCATCTCAGAGCCAAGACAGCAGTATGCAATTTCCTAAGGTTAGAAGGAGATTGTCTCTTCTATGGCATGATAGAAGAATCATTGGGTTTTGAATCAGAAAATCTCGTTTGGAGTCCTGGATCACATTATCTGGCTGAAAATGTCTCTGAACCTTAGTTTTCTCTTCTGTAAAATGATTGGATTGGATAATTTCTTGGGTTTCTTTCTACCTCTAAAATCTAGGATCCCAGAAAGGACCCTAGACTTTGTCAAAAAGCAGATTCATCTCTGGTATAAAATTCTAGTAAAAACTTGGATCATATCCAGAATGCTTGGACTTGGACAATGCCTAGAAGGCTGGGCATCATGTCAAAACAATTCACATTATCCTGGTTCCTTCCTACAGGAGTTTACAACTTAAATATCAAATTCGCAGATTTTTTTGAAAGTCCTTTTGTTTTGATTGTCATTACTTTGTTCGATTTTAAAGTTAATTTGCAAAAGGGGAAAAAGTAAGAGTTTCTTAGCTTCTGAAAAAGTTCTCATTTTCTTTGTAATCTCTTCACAGTTAAGCACAAGGACTGATTGTCATCTGTGTTCAGTCATTTGTCCAGATTTTGTATCACCATCCAGTTAGCTAGACTTCACATCAAGGCTTCTAAATACTAGCTACTAAAATACATACTACTTTGACTATCAGCCTAAGGAAAATGGCCTCAACCATCAGACTTTCCCACAGTATCTATTGGACAGATAGCTATGTGTTTGTTCATTGCTTTTCAGTTGTGGCTAACTCTTTGGGATTTTCTTGGCAAAAAGATACTGGAATATTTGCCATTTCTTTCTCCAGCTCATTTTTTCCAGGTGAGGAAACAGAGGCAAACAGGGTAAGTGACTTGTCCAAGGTAAGGTGACCCAGATAGTAAATGTCTTATGCTAGATTAAGTCACGAGGATGAGTTTTTCTGACTCTAGGCCTCTTGCCCTAACCACTGCATTACCTAGCTGCTTTGGGCCAGCTAGCACTGGATCTGGAATCAGGAAGACCTGAGTTCAAATTTGGACTCAGACATTTACTAGCTGTATGACCCTGGGCAAATCACTTAACCATTTTCGTTTCAGTTTCATCTGTAAAAAATGAGCTGAAGAAGAAAATGGTAAACCACTCCAGCATCTTTGCCAAGAAAACCCCAAATGAGTTTAAGAAGAGTCAGACATGACTAAAAAAAGACTGAAATACAAATTATTTGTTTTCTATGGGATCCATAGTGTTGCATGGAATTCTAGTCCTTTAATTAGTTAGAGACACTAATGAGTTAACTCAATTCTGGCCAGGAGCCTGGAGTGAAGGGAGTTTCCTTCTCAGGAGACCAGTTTTCTTATTGTAGCTTTAAACATGGCTGCCTAGTTGGCCTTTTGCCATTTCACTGTAAAGACCACAGTTTACAGCTGCCACAGATGTGCTTATATGAGGTTACTATTGCAGGGCTGGCTAGGGATTAAGTAGGAAGTCAACTAATGACCAACTGTGTGTGGCTTGATGAGGATCAGATAGATTTAACTCTGAGTGTCAGTTGCTTGGAGCTGTCCTGAACCTCCAGGAGAGCAGGTTGTGAAATTCGGCCCCATTTGCCTTGGACTGTTTCAAAGATTAGTTGAAAAGATTGGATCTGTGTCAAAATCATCCATATGAATTACCCTGCCTTTCAAACAGATAGTTCTGCTTCCCATTGGAAGTAGGAATGGTTGGCCCCCAAAAATATTTTACACAGAGCATTTCAAGAATCTTATTTGTCAAAAAAGAATGGAGATGTGACATAAGTCCCTTTTGCTATCCTTTGTTGTTGTGTGTAAGCCTATTTGAAATTTTCTTGGTAAAGTTCTTAGAGTAGTTTATCATTTCCTTCTTTGGGTCATTTTACAGATGAAGAAACCAAGGCAACAGTGTTAAGTGACTTTCCCAGGGTCACATAGCTAGTACAGCATCTGAGGTCAAATTTGAACTCAGGGCTTCCTGACTCCACACTCAGCACCTAGCTGCCCTTAATGTGTTATCTTTAGAGATGGAAAAGACCTCAGAGGTCATCCAGTCCAATCCCTTTATGTCAGAGATGTCCAAAGATAAGATCCAGAAAGAAGTGACATCCCAAGAAATCAATGTGGCACACAGAGCTCTGGGTATGGAGCCAGAGAATTTAGCAGTATGAAGTAGCCAAATTCTCTAGCCTCCTTTCTGCCCCTGTATCATGAGATGGTTGGCCAAGATGACCTCTGAGGTCTCTCTCCTGGTTTGTGAAACATAGTAAAAGAACTCCTTTAATCCCAAAGTCATCAGACTTCCCACTGTCCAGATGCCACGCTGCCTCCTTCAAATGGACAAGTTTGAAAGTCCTAATGGAATCTAAAGACATGGGGCTCATTCCCATCAGTCTTTGGTTCTTTACTCTCACTTACCTCCCATATCTAATCGGTGGCCACATCTAGATAGTGCCACAGTCTCTATATATCTCAGACATCCTCTCCTCACCATTCACACAGCTACTACTTTAATTTCATTAGCTGGGTAGCATGGTAGAGAAAGCAGAGGACCTGGTGTCAGGAAGACCTTAGTTTATCTCAGATTCTTACTAGCTGAGTGACCCTGGCAAGTTATTTGACCTCAGTTTCCTCATCTGTAAAATGAGAGCAATTATAGTCCATACCTCAAAGAGTTGTTGGAAGTATAAAATAACCTATTCAAGATACTTTACAAACCCAAATTTACTATATCAATGATAGCTATTATTATTACTTCTCCCCTAGCTTCCCTGCCTCCACTCTCTCCTTTTCCCAATCCATCCTTCATAAAGCTGCAAGACATAGTTTTATATATACATTCCCACATACATAAATATACACACATTTCTATATAGATATATTCATATAAACATATATATGCACACAGAACATATGCATATACATACATGTATTTATATAGACAGACAGACATAGATGAATGGATAGACAGATAGATAGAGGATGGATGGATAGACAGATAGAAGGATGGATATATAGGCAGTTAGATAGAAGGATGAGTGGATAGATAGAAGGATGGATGGATAGACAGATAGAAGGATGGATGGATAGATAGATAGAAGGATGGATGGATGGATGGATGGATGGATAGATAGACAGTTAGAAGGATGGATGGATAGATAGATAGAAGGATGGATGGATGGATGGATGGATGGATAGATAGACAGTTAGATAGAAGGATGGATGGATGGATAGATAGATAGATAGACAGTTAGAAGGATGGATGGATAGATAGAAGGATGGATGGATGGATGGATGGATGGATAGATAGATAGATAGACAGTTAGATAGAAGGATGGATGGATAGATAGATAGATAGATAGATGGTCAAGTGATGCCTTCTCTAGTACAGGGAAGGGAGAGAGGGAGGGAGATGTCTGGGAAATTTAATGTAACAACACATAGATAAATTAATTTAAAAATGACAAAGCTGAAAAATTAATATTCCTAATATTAAATATCTAGTCTGATCATGCCATTACCCTGCTCCAGAATGTTCATTGACTCCCTATTTCCTCTAGGATAGAATACAAACTCCTGTGTTTAGCATTTAAAGCCCTTCCCAGGGTCTCTTATCTCTCATTCTAGGCTGAATCAACATGGCTTCCCATCATATATTCTACATTCAAGTAAACTGGCTCTTTCCTGCTTCATCTTCTGCCTCCCTGGGCCCTTCCCTTCTACTCTCCCAATGCCAGGTTTATTCTTCCTGCTTCCTTCTGCCTCTTTGAACCCATAGCTCACTTCAAGGTTCAAGTCTAATGGCTTCTCCTGCAAGAGACCTTTCCTAATTCTCTCAATTGTTAATGCTTCCCCCTCCCCATTATCCCCAATTACTGTGCATTAATTTCTAATGGATTTTGTCTTTGCTTACCCACATACACGATCCCCTCCACACAACCCCCTCCCAGTAGAATGTCCCCTTCTTGAGGCCAGTAGGGACTGTTCCTCTATGTCTTTGCATCTCTCTCCAGTGCTTACCATCATGCCTGGCACAGAGTCTGGTGTTTAATAAGTGCTTATTGAATTAAATTGCATTTCTCCTGCCAATAGGCTGCTGGGACTTTGCTATTTTCTCTATGAAGTAAATTAACAAAAAGGAGGTGGCTGAGGGAGCCCTTGGATTTGATCACTGCCATTTGTCCCTGCTCTCAATGCCGACAATCCAATTTTGGAGAGCTTCCAGCTCTTGAAATAGCCCTAACAGGACCAGAGAGTAGGAGAGCTGGAAGAGTTCTCTGAGATCCTCAGGTCTGGCCTCTTGCCCTTTACAGATGGGAAAACTAAGGCCCAGGAAGGGGGATTCACCTTGACTTGTCCCAAGTGACATGGGTTGTTAGAAGGATACATAAGACTAGAATGCAAGTCTTATGGCTTCTCAGTGCAGAATAGCTCCTATACCTAAGATATATACTTCAAAAGCTATTTCCTTTATTCCTCTGGCCAAGGCCAAGGTCAAGAGCTTGCTTGAATATGACCAAAGAAGAAAATTTATCCTTTGAGGATTTTAAGTGACCTTGGGAGATCCTTTGTCTTTGATAAAGAATATAACCGGCCCTTTGGAGTTGGCTAGAAATGAGGCATTATTGAAAGAGTGCTCACACTGGAGTCAGGAAGACCAGAGTTCAAACCCTAATGCTGAACAATTACTGGCTCTGTGACCTCGGATGCTATGCTTTATTTCTCCGAGATTCATTTTCCTCTTCTATAAAATAGGGGCATTAATTCAAAAGTACCTTTTAAATTCTAATATAAACACAGACCCTTATTTTATAGAATGGACTATCTCTGAGCCACATCATGGATCCAAAGCCACTTATCCTTAAACAAGGATCAGTTTTAGCCCACCTCCTTCCTGAAGCCTTCCCAGAGTGCTGCCATCTTTAGTGATTTGTTCCTTTCCTGAAATCTCTGGGCATTTTTTAAGATTGAAAGTCTCAGTGGTAGAAGAGTCCAATACTGAGAAGAGAAGGGGTGCTGTCAATCAGGCCACAAAAGTAAAACTTGGAATGGAGCTTGAATTCAGGGAAAGAGGTTGTTTTTTTTTATGGTGGGGGGTCCAAGTTTGGGTTTCATGACCCAATACTAATTATATTCTGATAACAGAAAGGTACTCTGGGGCAATGGAAAGAGTTCTGGCTCTGGAGTCATACTTCCTGGGATCAAATCCCAGCTTGGCCCCTAAAAATTTGTGGACTTAGGAAAGTCATTCAATGCCTTTAGACCTTAGTTTCTTCCACTATAAAATAAGGGGATTTGTGCAGTCCCTTCCATCTAAAAATCTAGGATTTTAGGACCCTGATTGGTTTGGGAATGCCACCCTTTGGTAGTGGGTGTGTTGCTGGCAGCTTATCAGGGTTGTGATAATAATTGTTTAACAACCAGCTTACTAAGTGGGGGGAGAGGATGGAAATGAACCCTAGACACACTTTAAAGTTTAATTTGCATGATTACATGTTCACCATTTTCCTCAAGCTTAAAAAATAACAAGATAAAAACTATTTATTTATACAATTATTTCATATATTGACTATAATAATTATTTACTCAGATAACATTGTTATAGATTAGGCCAAAGCAGGTCCTACTTTATAGCATTTATTAATTTCTGAGACATAAATGCTAATATTGAAAATATTGCCTATTCCTGTAATTGACTTAGATACTGACTATGAGTAGTGAGTGGCCCAGCAGCTGTTTTAGACCAAGCATTTCAAGTCAGGACCAGAGTGCCATTTTGAAAAAAATGATGGCCTATCTGTGGGCCTGTTCTTTGGATTCCTTATTTGTAAAATAAGCCCTTGCTCTAACTTACATTCTTTTGGGGGGGTGTTATGAAGGGCTGTGTGAGCATTGTTCAAAGGGGAGAGAAGAGGAGGGAAAAGAAGAGGGAAAGGGAGGAAGGGGAAAAGGAAGAGAGGGTAGCAAGGCAAGGGAAGACATGATCTTGCTCCCTGGGACAAGCTAGGGCCTGGATTGCTGAAATAGCAGAGCAAGAGGAGTGTGTCTTGCTTGTGACCCTTTAGAATGTTGCACCTGGAGGTTCTGACATCTGTTACTATATCTGTCCTGTGCTATTTAGAGTCCAAACATAAGGCAAGGCAAGGAATGTGTTATCAGATCTGGGCTTGTTTTTTCTTTTGCCTTTTAATTCATCCTAATTTCATGGCATCCTGACCTTGGTTTGGCTCAGTATTTTCCCATAGCATCATAAAAGCAGAGCTGAGTTCAGCAGTGAATTTGGTCTAGACTATGTTTAGAGAGGAAGCCTGGGAGTAGTAGACAGAGAGCTGGTCCCAGAGCTAGGAAGCTCTGGGTTCAATCCTTGCCTTTGGCACATGCTACCTCTGTGACCAATGAGTGATTTATCCTCTCACTGCAGTCAGTGCTCTCCCTTTCCCTCTGTCTCTCTGTCTCCCTGTCTCTGTCTCTCTGTCTCCCTGTCTCCCTGTCTCCCTGTCTCTCCTCTCTGTCTGTCTGTCTGTCTGTCTCTGTCTCTGTCTCTCCTCTCCTCTCTCTCTCATATCCCTAGTCACAGTGCTAATGAATATCTGACTCAGGACTTGAATCTCTGTTTTCTTAACTCCAAATCCAATGTTCTTTCCACCATGATATACTGCCCCTCTACTATGAGTCAGCTGCTACCATCAACGATCAAGCACTATTCAAGGACAATGATTTAAGACTATTTTTCCTCCCAGAACTCTCCTGGAGTATTTTATCTCTTTTATGCAGTCATGTTTCACATTCAATTATATTGTCACTTGTGCACTTGTCATCTCCCTTCTAGAGCATCAGCTCCTTCAAGGACCAAGTCTTGTATATTATTATTCTATCTCCCAAAGCACCTCACTCAGAGCAGGTACTTTGTAAGTGACAGTCACATTGTTGATGGGTGATAAGATGGTCTTTTGGGTGGAGGTGATGCTAGTGCCTGGGAAATAAGAACATATTGTGCTCAAGACCAGTTGGGACATGACATTTGGCTTGATAGATTAGAACTCAGTGTGAACGAGGCCCAGGTCATGAGATCAAATTTTCTGTGAATTAGTCAACCACAACCACTATGGTACCTTGAACCCTATCCAACTCTCTCTGGGGATTTGGGTGAGAGCATGATTGGATCCACCTTAACAGACTCTCATGAAGGGAAAAAATTCTCTTCGTTCTGTGGATGGTGGGTCAGGACTATTATATCGGAACCTTAGAATGCCAGACCTGAATCCTTAGAAAGAATATAGGTCAACTTCCTCATTTTGGAGAGGAAGTGGGGATCTAGAGAGGACAATTGATTGTCCAGGATTATGTAGTTGGTAAGGGGTTGATCAACCTAGGTCTTATGATTCATAGCCTGTGAGGAAGTTGACCTATATCTTTTTTTTTTTTTAAACCCTGACCTTCCGTCTTGGAGTCAATACTGTGTATTGGCTCCAAAGCAGAAGAGTGGTAAGGGCTAGGCAATGGGGGTCAAGTGACTTGCCCAGGGTCACAGAGCTGGGAAGTGGCTGAGGCCAGATTTGAACCTAGGACCTCCCATCTCTAGGCCTGGGACCTATATTCTTTCTAAGGATTCAGGCCTGGCATTCTAAGGTTCCAATATAATAGTCCTGTCCCACCATTCATTTCTGAGCACAACATTGGACTTAAAAGGCAAAAGAACAGTTGAGGACTCTTTCATGTGTTAAGTTAAAGAATCACCCATTTCCTTTCGGTCTTTTTAAAATGTATTTTCATTTTTTCAAAAATTCTAATCTTCCCTCTTAGAATGGATATTAAGCAGCAATTCTAAAGCAGAACAATTGGGGTTATATGACTTGTCCAGGGTCCTAGAGCTAGGAAGTATCTGAGGCCAGATCCAAACCCAGGATCTCCTGTCTCTATCTACTGCACTACCTAGCTTCCTCTATTTCACCTCAGTTTTTAGAGCTAATATTAAAGTTGAATTACTAATATTTGTATCATTAACAGAGAAACTGCTGGGTAACTCAAGGCAGTTCAGCCTGAGGCCTTAAGTAATGAATGAATTCAGATTTGCCCTAAAGGTCACTTTAAAGAGGAAACAAAAATGCAGTCCCAGATCCATTGGAGCCACTTGATAATTTACTGAGGGAAAATGGGCAATCTATGGGTCTGCAGACTTAACTGCTGAGTCATGACACTCAGCATGCTCAGACCATCAGTCATCAATAATGGTTTCAGCAGACACAAAGAAATGAATGAACCCTAGTTTACTTGAAAATGGGAAAGAAACCTGGAAGTACAAATTTAGAACATCGAGCTCCTTAGGCATGCTGAAGTGGAAAGAACATTGGGCTGGGAGTCCAAACACCTGGGTTCTAGCCTAGCTTTGCCAATAGCCAGCTGGACAAGCCTGAGTAACTTAAACAGGCTTTCTGAGCCTTGGTTTCCTCATTCATAAAATGAAAATTGAACTAGATGATTTCTAAAATCCTTTCCATCTTTAGTTTTCTATGACAATATCATCTGCTTAACCACTCAAGCTCTTTAGGGTCATCTATTTGGAACTCTGCTTTTGGTTCCCCAAAGCATGCTGGTATATGTGACCCAAGGACAAGAAATGGAACCAAACTCTTTCAAAAAAGCAGCTTGTTGAGAGTTAAGGTTAAATAAGAGAAATGAAAGAGAAGGTAGAAACATCTTCATTGGAGAAAATGACATTTAAAATTTAGAAAACAGAGGGAGGTTGTGTTTAAGAAAATTAGGAATCTTATAAATAGTCATAAAGGATGTTTCCAAAATGAAATATTCTTGTTAAAAAAAACTATCAAATTATATTTGTAAAGCTAGTTTGATTTCTATCTATGGGTGTATGTTTTTCTAAACTTTCTTGATATCTGTTGCTTTTGAAGAAATGCTTAATAGTCATAATTGGAAGGGGCAATTAAGTAATTTAGGCAGGCCTAGAGGGAGGCGGTCCTGGATTCAAATTTGACCTCAGACATTTCCTAACTATTGACTCTGGGCAAGTCACTTAACCCTCTTGCCTAGTAGGCAAGGCTCTTCTGTCATGGAACCAAAATACAGTACTGATTCTAAGATGAAACGTAAAGGTTTTAAAAAAAAAGTAAAAAAATAATTCTTAGCTGGTCCATTGGGAGAATATATTGTATTTTACCTTTGCAGCATTCCTAACATCTTTGCCAAAAATTCCTTTGCCTTTCTATACCTTCAGGGTTTCCTCACCAGAACTATGCCATCTCTGGATGAGGGCAAAATTAGTTTTTGTTTTTTCTGTTCTGAATCCAGCCTTCTTGGGTAGGGAAGGATTAGGAACCTGCATGTCCTCACAGAAATAAATGTATTTTCTCTTCTATGCACATTGATTCTGATTAGAAGGAAGCAATGGGTCCCTGAATCACAAGGTCTCAGATTCAAAAATGACCTCAGTTGCCATCTAGGTGAATTTGTGCCTGAACAAGAATCCTTTCTACCACATACGCAGCATGTGGTCATTGACATTTTTTCCATGGCGGTATATGGCCAGGGATATACAGAGATATCCTACTTCATAGGGAATGAGAAGAGGATGTGCCTGAGTTTTCACATAACAACCAAACTGCCACTATTGTAGCATCGAATTTATGAAACCCGAATATATAAACGAGCAGGACTGTAGAATCAGGGATTTGTAAGAGTTTGATTTTATTCATTTATTTAATTTGTAATTAATTGTAAATTAATTTAATTTGTAAGATTTAGTCCCATTCCCTCATTTTATAGAAGATATCATGGAAGACAAGAGAGGAAGTAGAGGGGTTCACCCAAGGTCTGTAGAGCACCCAGAGGAGAGCAATTGGAATGGCCAATGGCTTGGAGTCCATGACCTCTGGGTATCATGAAGAGAACTTGGTATATTTAGCATGGAGAGAAGAAGACTTGGGGTGAGGGGGCTGAATTGCCTTCAAGTATTTGAAAATCTGTCATATGGAAGGGGGGTTAGAATGCTTTCTATCTGACTCTAGAAGGAAGCAGAACTAAGAGCAATCACTTGAAGTTGTGAAGAGTCAAATTTAGACTTGCTGTTGGGTTGGAGAAGAAACAAAAAGCAAAGTCTCTTATCAGTTTTGTTCTTGGGCCATTTCATTTGTGTCCAACTCTTTGTGACCCTGTTTGGGGTTTTCTTAGCAGAGACACCAGAGTGGTTTGCCATTTCCTTCTCCAGCTCATTTTACAGATGAGGCAACTGAGGCAAACTAGGTGAAATGACTTGCTCAGGGTCTCACAGCTTAGAGTTATCTAAAAGTGAATTGGGCTGCCTCAAGAGGTGTGTGTGTGTGTGGGTGGAATCCCTCCTTTTGGAAATCTTCAAACAGAACCTGTGATTAATTTGTAGAGCAAGTTATGGTCAGTCTTTCTTATTTGTATGGTTTAGATTACAAAGGTGCTGAATTCCCATTCCCAAACCCTTCCATTCTCTTTCTAATAGCAAGTGGAAGATTAGAACTGAAGTGTAACCACCAGCCTGCTTCCTGATCTAGCCTAGCTCCCCTGACCTTCTAGGACAGTCTACCATGGGCCACATTGCCTCTCACTCTTACACTCCTTTAGCTGTCTAAATGTTGTATTTCTCCAAAAGAATGTAAACTTTTTGAGAACAGACACTGATGGATTCTGTCTTTTTATTTCCATCACCCAGCACAGTGCCTTACATAAGAGCAAATGTTTAATAAATATGTGTTGAATTGAATGAAATTCTTGACTTTTAAGGAAACGAATAGACAGTGAATCATAGGTGTCAGACTGGAAAGGACCTCAGAAACCACTCTGGAGGACCCTATCATTTTTCAAATGAGGAAACTGACATCTGGAGAGTTGTCCATTGTTATATAGCTGGTAACCAACAGAGATGGGATTTGAACCCCAGTCCTGTGTTCCTAGATGATGAATACCAAGAAATGTGTGGTATCCCTTGGGTACCATACTTGAACAGGAGAAAGGCATGATTTCAATGATGCTCTTTCCACTGTGTCCAGAAGGAACAGTTATTCAAATTCAGGGTCCCAGGAGATGAGTGCTTTCTCAAGGCTAGAGAGAGATGTCCTTACCAGTTTCTGAGTCAGTCCTGGAGGAGCCCATTCATACGTGATGGTATCAAAGGTGGGATCCTTCCCTGTTGCAATAGGATTGGTCATAATCATCCGGTTCCTTTTATAGATGCGGATGCCATCTCCCCCTTTGATTCGGGCCGTGAGGGTAGAATATTTGGAATCTGTCAGCAAGCGGCCAATTTTCCGATCATCTTCCATTTCAGAGCTCAGGCTGTGATCTCCATGGCTGCATTTACATGACTTGCATATTTTCCTGTGGGGAGTGGGGGGAGAGGATGATATGATAAGTGAGGTCATCCTTTGGCGAGGAGCACGACTGTGGTGGCATTTGCTCTTTTGAAAGCTCAAAGTTTCACTTTAGTCCCTTGGAAAGGTTAGTGTCAGGATCAGATTGGGACCCTAGACAAGGAGCCGCCTTTATGATTGAAAGCCTTATTTGGGAAAAGCCAGTATGGTATTTCTGCAAGGAATGTGCTGGTGATGTAAAATATGAGACAGATTTTTACTGCTTTCCCATGGGGAAGGGGAGAATGTCCCCCACCTTTCTTCCCCAGCCCCCCCAAAAGGCAGCTGATTTTTGTGTCCTGAAGTGACAGGGCAGGCTCATTCAGTAAAAGATGCTTCTAGGAGTTTCCCCCAAGATTTATGGGCCCCAAAACAACAGACACTTGTAAATTTGGCTATGCTAGTGCAATTTTGACAGAAGGCAGCTGTGAAGTTTCTTGGGGAAGAGTGGACAGCACCCAGAGGAAATGAAATCTATTAGAAGTCTGGAAGCTAAGCAGGAGATATTGGGCTGGATGAAGTCTGGCTTGATGGTGGGGAGGGACCTGAGGAATGTGTGTAAGTGAGCGTGTGTGTGTGTGTGTGTGTGTGTGTGCGTATGTGCGTGTGTGCGTGTGTGCATGTGTGCATGTGTATTTGTATGTGTGAAGAAGAGTCATTTGGTAACATTCAGATTCTGAGGCTTCCCTCAAACACCATGTACATTAGAATCTGGTTACTTTAAGGCATGCAGGCAAAATTTAGATATCTAGACAGGATCACTGTCTGATTTCAGGAAAATCATTCCTTTCCCTTTGAAAGGTTCACTGGATATATACTAAGTTTCCAGTGCCTTGTGAAGAGCTTGTTCAGTTAAGGGGAGCTCACTACTGATCGGTATCTGGACTTTGATGTGTTTTGTTCCTAACCGGGGCTGAGCCAGTTTACCCACTCCTTAGCCCACTGGGTAGCACTCCCCACTCTTGGAGGCTCGCCATATTAATGCTGAACTTAGTACAAACACCTAATCAGCAGAGCCCTCTGCATCCCAAGCTCAATGTGTGATCAGCTGCAGCCTCCCTCAATGGCTGGGATTTCAGGTGTGTACCACCTCAAGCCTGGCACATTTCATATTGATATCTCTCTTAGAGTATCTGGGTTTTTTTCATGTTAACAAAGAAGCAAAGGGCAACTCCCTCATTCAACTTCACATGTAGAAAAAATGGGTAGGAAAGAAGGGAGAAGGGAGACCCAAGGAGAGATAATGAAAACATGGAGGGATGGGAAGGAAACAGGGGAGATGGGTGGCACATAGGGAAGATGGCAGGAACACAGAGGAAATGGCAAGGAATCAGGGGAGATGGCAGGGACACAGGAGAGATGGCAGAGACATAGAGGGGATGACAGGGATATGGGCCAGAAGGAAATACATGCCATTTTTAGATTCAATTATTTTATGTAATAATTTTAAAGTATTATTATTATTTTATGTAATGGTTTTTTAAGCATTATTATTTTATATAATAGTTCTTCTTTTGGGACAGTTTCTAAATGAATGTTTCTTATTCTTTTAGAAAATTCTGCTCTGTGGCAGCTCCTTAGAAGGGGAAGCTCCTTTTGTTCCCATATTCTGTCTTAGGTGCCTTTTTTACATGAATAAAAAAGAAAGCTTAATTTTACCTTGTTTATAGCTATATTATAGAGAATTTTTAGGAGTTGGAAAGACCCCTGGAAAGCAACTAGTCCAACCATCTCACTTTACAGAGAAGGAAAATGGAGCCCAGAGAAAGCAAATGGATTGCCCAAAGTAGCCCAGCTAGGGGCAGACCTGGAACTAGGACCCAGGTCTCCTGACTCCCCATCTAAGGTTCTTGCCATTGCTCTATATGACCTCTCTTCTGAGTCTTCCTCAGGTTGGTAAATAACATTTTAGGTTATGCAAGTTTCATGTTGTAAGATATAACTACCATTGCTGAAGGCTTTGTTGGGCGAACATCACATGAATTTTAATTTATATAAGCCTGTTAGGAAATGGAGAGAATGTGAATTGAGCTTAGCAATTATATTTTATAGCATATTGTCTCATAATTCTAGGAAAGGCTTTGGATGCAGTGGAGGGACTTAGAGGAAGCTTGGCATAGTAGAAGCAAAATGAAATGGAGGAAATTGGTTTCTAGTTTTAACTTAGCCTCCTTGGTCCTCAGTTCCCTCGTGTAAAATAAAGGGTATTGGATTAGAGAATATCAATTGTCCTTCTTGTGGCTCTAATTCCATCACCTGGATGCTGGGCATCTCTTGCTCATCATCAATCCCCAACAAATTGTTTTCCTCACCTATCTAGTGTTAGTGGGTTTTGTAGTTCAATGACCCATTATCTAGAAGACATTTTGAAAATGAAAAATTCATTTAACTTTACAGACCCAGCTAGATTGTAATCTCCATTAGGTTGTAAGATCCTTGAGGGCAGAGACAATTTTTGCCTCTATTCCCAGTGCTTAGCACAGTGCCTGGCACAAAGTTGGAGCTTCAGAAATGTTTACTGAATTGATTTGAATTGTATTGAGTAGATCATCCCCATTTACATGATCTGATCTGACGGATACTGACAAGACTCTTCCTCTTCCTCTCCCCCATTCCTAGTTTATCCATCCCCTTTTTTACATGTGACCACCTTCTCTCAGGCCCTCATTACCTCTTGTATGGATAATGCAGGGTGCCCAAGGAGCAGACCCTGAGTTTTAGCTCGGTGTTTAGTGCATTGTAAGCAGTTTAAAATTGCAATAGCAAATGTATACACGAGTCTCCTCAAATTTTATGGAATTCACACTTGCAATCACATTAAGGATTTTTTGTGATAAGGAACAACATTATTATATGAGAAAAAATAAGGATGACTAATTTGAGGAAGTTTGGCATAGTAGGAAGGAAATGGAATGGAGAAAATTTGGTTCTAGTCTTGACTTAGTTTCTTTGGTCTTCAGTTTTCCTCATCTGTAAAATCAGAGTAGTTGGATTATTTCAAGAGTGTCCCATCAGGTCACTCTGCCTCTAGTCTTCCTTGTTTCCAGTATATCCTCTAAACAACTTGGAAATGAACATCACTGTAATACAGGTTTGACCATGTCAGTTCCTTGATCAAGAAACCTTAGTGGCCTCTATTGTCTCCAGGATAAAATATAAAGTCCTTTGATGGCATGCAAAGGTTTTCACAATCTGGCTGAAGCTGATCTTCCCAGATTAATTTCATTTTACTCTTCAAGAACTCTGCATTCCCATTAATCTGATCTAATTGATATTCAGCATATATAACATCAATCTCCTACCTCCGTGCCCTTCTTAGATTGTTTAAAATGCCTTGAAAATACTCCTACACTTCTATCTCTTGGCAGCTTCCTTCAAGACTCAGTTCAAGTATTGTCTCAGACTTGAGATTTTTCTTGAATTTCAGCTATTAGTTTCACCTCTTGGATATTACTGTTTATTTGTTCTCTCTCTCTCTCTCTCTCTCTCTCTCTCTCTCTCTCTCTTCTCGTTCTTCCTCTCTCTCTCTCTCTCTCTCTCTCTCTCTTTCTCTCTCCCTCTCCTCTTATTTAAATGGATTTTTAATATATATGTATTTATTTGATGTTCTTATCCTAGTTGACTATAAACTCCTTGATAGCTTGTCATATTGTTTGTCTCTTTGTACTCCCATCGCTTAGCCCAGTGCCTTAATGATACCTTGCATAGGGAGCATGGTGTAAGGTGTAGGAAGTCAGAACACTTGGGTTCTAGTCTTAAAGCTGCCATTCACTAGCTCTGTGAGTTTGGGCAAAGCACTTTATCTCTCCTGGCTTTAGTTTCCTCCCTTATAAAATGGGAATGGATTAGAAGGTCATCTCATTTCTCTCCCTCTCCAGCATCCTTGCATTTACTGTAGTTATCCAGAGCCTCTGACTGGCTAGAATTTCTTTTAAATAGTACTGTAAATATACAGCAGCAGCAGAGTTGGCCGAGGTAAGAAACTGTTCTTTATCATCAATGGTACGTTGATTTTCCAGAAAAAGAATGTAGGGAAACTGAATGATATTCAGGATTGTTTGCTCAAATTTAAATAAACCTAGAAACATTGCTGAGAAGTTTTTTATGCCAAGAATTGCCCCTAGGATTAGAGGCGTTAGAAGTCTACTGGACTAGAGAGTGTAAGTGACTTGTCTAGTTTTACACAGCCAGTAATTGTCAGAGGTGTAGAGTAGGTGGCAAGTGGTTAGAACTGAAAATGGGGGAGGTTCTGGGTTCAAATTTGACCTCAGACACTTCCTAGCTTGGTGACCCTGGGAAAGGCACTTAATCCCCATGGCCTTACCACTTTTTCGCCTTGGAACTGACACTTAGTACCTATTCTAAAATAGAATGTAAGGGATTCAAAAAGAAAGAAGTCTACCACAAGGAGGCATTAAAAGAAATGGATATTTTTTGGAATCACAACATAATTGCTACACAATCCTCATAGTATGTATGTGTGTGTTCCTGTTCTCTAATTTCTCTCCCTTTCCCTGTACCATCTGGAATTTTCTCCTTGCACTGACACGTAAACAAGTTTAAGGTATGTAGAAGGCTAAGGCTAGATTGGATTTAAGTGAAGGCTAAAATGAAATAAAATTAGAAATTCTCCTCATGCTCAGAAAATCCAAGCCCTTTTGACATACATACTATGAACTGTGTTTGCACTGAAGAAATCCCTCAGTACCGGACTCAGGAATCATATTTCCTTCTGAACTGGGAATTAACCTTTATAGCAAATTAGCTAGACTGAAAGCTCCATTCAGAGACCAGGAAATTTGAGGTTGCTCTGGACCAGCCCTCCCATTTTTCCATCACTTTGTGCTGTGGAAAGTCTGCTCCCAAACAACTGTCTTCTTTTCTGCCTTCATCTCCTCTCTGGACCTTCCCCAGGAGGCAGTTTTTCGTAGTGGATAGGGAAATAGACTTGGAGTCAGGAGGGCATGGGTTTGAATCCCACCTCTGACAATTACTGGCTGTGTAAAACTCGACAAGTCACTTACACTCTCTAGGCTTCTGCTTCTTCATCAGTAAAACTTGCGTGGGGTTGGATTCCATGGCCTCTGAGGTCTCTCCCCAGCTCTACATCGATGAATCTGTGACTGCCGTATTTCTGACTCACTTTGAAAAGCTAGAATGGCTACCAGTCTGTCACTGTAATGGGGAACTGATTTGTTGAATGCTTGCCTGGCGTGTAATCTCACTGGGTGACATCCATTTTTATAACTCAAGGCAGGAATAGACGGCATCATTGAAACCACAGTAAACCACATTATGCACTTTTTAATGTTTGCATATCCAAAAAATTAATATTAAGAATATGCTCTCTACCAAGCTCTGTGTTAGAGACTGGGGAAGATAAAAAGAAAACATCTTATTGCTGATGATCTAGAAGGAGTATTAAAGCAAATACACACAACCCATGGGGCCATGTTGGCAGAATAATGGTTATACACTTTGGCTGAAACATAAAGTATGTGAGAGGCTGTAGTGGGAAATAAGACTGAAAAAAACAAACAAATAATATTTATTAAATGTTTGCAATGTGCCAGGCACTGGGCTAGGTGGTAGGGATACAGAAAGATGCAAAAGAGGGGATGTAGGGGAGGAGAAAAGCACAAGCATGTATTAAGTGACTTCTGGATGCCTGGCATTGTCCTAAGTACTTTGCAAATATCTCATGAGATCTTCTCAATCACCTTGGGAAATAATGGCTATTTTTATTATTCCTACTTCACAGGTGAAGAAAATGAGATCAACAGAGGCTAAGTGACTTTCCCAGCAAATGTCTGAGGCTGGATTTAAACTTAAATCTTTCTGACTCCAGGCTCTGCTGTATCTACTTTGCTATTTAGCTGCCTTAGAGATGGAGAAAACCTTAAAGATTTCCTGGTCCACCCCTTTCATTTTACTATTTTATATTACTGGGAGGGAGATTATGACACATTGTAAAAATAACTAGATTTGGAATCAGAGGACTTGAGTTTGAATCTTGGTTCTGCTGCTAGTTAGTTTGTGACCTTGGATAATAAATCAGTCAACAAACATTTATTAAATGCCTATAATGTGCAAAAAAACTATGGTAGGTTCTGGGGACACAAGGCTAAAAATGAAAAAAAATTGATCTTCTCAAGGAGCTTACATCCTATCAGGAGATATAGCATCACATAAATAAGTATGCCAGAACAGAAATAAAATACAAGCTCATCTTGGGGATAGGGTAAGGCTTCATGGCAAGGTTGGTAGTCAAACTGAGCTCGGAAGGAAATAAGAGATTCTAAGAGGACGAGGTGGCTTTGAAGGGAGAGCATGGGGATGGCCACTTTGAAGGTACAAAAATAGAAACAGCCCAAAGACCAGTTTGGCTAGACCTCAAAGTGCAGGGTGAGGAGTAGTACATCATAAAAGGAGGCTAAAAGAGAGGCTGCAGCCAGCTTGTGAAATGCATCAAATGTTAAATTGAGGAGTTTGTATTTTTTGTCCCAGAAATAGCTCTGGAATTTCTGGACTCGGAAAGTGACATGGTCAAATCTGTTCAGTTCAGAGCATCCCCAGTAGCTATGAGGAACATGGATTGGAGCAGGGAAAGAGTGTTTGTTGAGTTGGGGAAACCAGTGAAAGAGGCTAGTAAACGTAACATCTCTGAATCTTAATTTGGTAGTTTATAAAACCAAGGGGGCAAGGTTGAGATAGAATCTGGATGAAATTCCGGGGGGTTTCTTTATGAATAGAATGGACATGATGCCATCTGTCTCAGCTACTTCACAAAAATCTGTTTTGAGAATAAACTGAGTTGAGACTATAGATCTGAAAGTCACTGTTTTACTCTAATAAATCCCATATTTCCAAAGACCTATGATTTCTTCAGTGTGGGTACAGAGGTAGATTCCAACCCTTCCACCATATGATCTTGGGAGATGGTTCCATTAAGTTATTGTGACTACCACTCTTAAAAAAAAATCAGACAAACAAATAAACCAAGCCTCTGCTTCATAGCTTTTCCTAATTTAGCTCGGTTGGTTCTCAAACAGTTGACATATGTTCGTTCTTGGCACATAATAATCATTTAATAAATGCTTGTAGAATTGAATCAAAACCCCAGTTTTATGCTCAAAAACTCGCTAACTCGGTAAGACCCTCCACTGGGGAATTCGTTCTTTGGCCTTCAAGCATCTAGGGTCACTTGTAGGCCATGAGGCACCAGGGAAGGGCTTTAGTGGAGACGTGCGTGTATCATGTATCACAATTATTTTTGTATGCTCCGAGAGCCCCTTGTCCAATGCGCTTACTCATCACATACCCCCTGATTAACAGCATAGCCCATATATATCGCATCAGTGTCAGTAAGGAAGGGCCCAGGGAGGGGGGAACAGAGTGTGTAAAAAAAAAATCACATCCTCCTTGCCATTACTATCTAGGTTCAAATAAATATTCAGGGCAACTTTGAAGAGAAAAACAAGTCACCAAAAGGGCAGTCAGAGAGGGTGAGAAGGGAAGAGGGAAGGGAAAATCCTTTTTGATCTCCCCTTTTGCCTTGGTGATTAGAGGTAGAGGCTGTTGTGGACTGAATGAATTTTAAGAGGCTCAGGTCTTTTTTTAGCCTTGGTGCTTTTGCCCAGGCTTTAGTCCATGCTCATGCCTGTGCCTGGAATGTTCTCCTTCTTCACCTCCACCTCTTAGAACCTCTAACTTCCTTCCAAAGAGAGCTCAGATGTCAGTTCTGATAGGTTTTCCCTATCCCTCTAGTCACTAGTAATCTTTCCCCACAAAAATTCCTTTGTATTTTCTCTGCATACACTTTGTAAATATATAATAGTTACCTGCATACTTGTTGGGACCCTTCCTCTGATCCCCCAACACACACACACACACACACACACACACACACACACACACACCCTCCACCAGAACAAAATCCCAGAAGGTATAAATGAATTTTTCATCTTTTCTAGAACAGTAATAGGAACTCAATAAATTCCTAATGAATTAAATGAATCTAGATGGATTTTTCCTTTTCTACACTGTTCCTCTGAGATTACATTCCATACGTATCTCTATGGAGTCTTAGCTGTTTGCGTTCTGTCTCTCCATTTGGAATGGGTGAACTCTTTGAGGCCAGGGACCCATGTGTTTGCCTTTCTTTGTTTCCCCAGACTTACACAGTTCCAGGAATGTAATAAGTACTTACTAGGATTGCTGACTGGTTGAGTAGCTTCTTCTAGGAATCACTACCCAAGGAAGGATGGTTGAAGCAGAACCATGGCCAAGGTGGGACAATAGAGTCATTGTCTAAGGGTGCTGAAATTTATGGGTCCTTGTTCAGGAATATCCCCCCAACCCCCTTTGGCCACTGCAGCCAATTTTTCAACAACATAGAAACTAGTTTCCAAGGGCATGCTTCTTTCGCCTGGTTGGCCCATTCTAGGGGAGCTCCTGGGTCCTAGTATTGAACAAACAATGTAATTCCTAGTTATATATGAATCTGACTGGAAGTAAAGGAGAGGAAAAGGTAGAGCCAGGGCTTGAACTGGGCAAGGTAAGAGGCCATTTAATGAAGGCCAGGGCAAATCTTGATCTCATACATCTCCCCCCCCCCCAGCTGTTAGTGATCTCCCTATTAAAATTCCTTTGTATTTACTCTATACAAATTTTGTAAATGGTTATCAGTCTACATTTGGCCTTCTCCCATACCCTCTTCCACAATGCTTGCATTCTTCCTCCCTCCTTCACTCTGTTTTTTCACTTTCTTTTTCTTTCTTTGTTCCTTCCTTCCTTCCTTCCTTCCTTCCTTCCTTCCTTCCTTCCTTCCTTCCTTCCTTCCTTCCTTCCTTCCTTCCTTCCTTCCTTCCTTCCTTCCTTCCTTCCTTCCTCCTGCTATATAATAATCAATTAAGGAATAGTGACTGAATCAAATTGATAGAAATGAACTAGGTAATATTAAGTCTTTAAAAGGTTTATAAAGAGTTAATCTCAGTCTTTATGTTTCCCCTCATTTGCAAAAGATTTTTCTTTCTTCTTTTTTTTTTAATTGACAAAGCCTCATGTTAAATAGGATAAATTTCAGAAAAATAAGACGTGCATTCACTTTGGACTCAGTACAGGCCATTCTGAACTGTTTCTACTTAGTATGGCATGTAAGCTAAGTAGGCTTGGCATAGAAGAATGACCAACATTATTAAAGAGGACAGTTAGGAAATCAGGGAAGGCCAGGGCCTTTCCTACAGTCACTCCATTACCTCCAAGGATGTGGCTCAAAGCCTGCACATGTCCCCTTGCATCTCAAACAAGGCACACCTCTTGCTGATTGCTGTTGGCCAAGAGACATCTGGAAAAAAGAGACAAAAAGAGGGTGTTTTCCTTCAAAACATCTTGGACTGGAATACTTGACCTCAAAAAAAAGAAGTTAGAGGAAAAAACTTGGCAAGCTGGCCAAAGGATTGTGTAGAATACCGAGGGTTCAAGATGAATAAGCCATCACTTATTGTTTACCAAGGCTACATTGAGGGCCAGCTAGGGAAGTGGCTCTCCTGCATGTAAATCTAAAAGGGTGGGGTCCATGAGGATGAAATATAGGGGTGCTAATTCCCAGAGCCTCTGCTGTTGTTGTGAATCACCAAGGCAACATTTAAAATGCTCAGAAGTGAATTACAATTCCTTCTCCTCCCCCCCACCCTTTTACTGGAATGGAATCTTTGGGCTTATGCTCTTTGCTTCTTCTATCTGTGATTTATGGACAGAGCATGATTAAATCAGAGTGGCAAATGCAAACAGATGTTTACTCCACCACATGTTTATGGTCTGAAATAGAACTTAAATATTTTTGCTGAAATGTTTAATGTGTGGAGGCTAGATCCAAGTAGGCCTCCATTTCTGACAAGAGGAAGGTATTCAGTATTCATTATTACAGGGCAAAGAGATAACTGTGGAATAACTCTAACAGTGCTTATTATGCATAGAATCCAATCTGGGAAAAGTGAACAAACAGTCCCCCAATGTCGATCAACTGGCTCTAACCATACTTCCTTTCCAAAGATGGATTTTGGAAAATTATCCTTAATGATGCTCCTTTTCTAGCCCTAAAACTCCAAATGATAAATACTAGTTGGATGTTGCCAATTTGGTTTTTTCTGTTTATACCATTTTGTATCTTCTATATCTGTCTGTTCAATGAGGATGGGAAAAAGAAAGAGCAATGCCATATTTATTAGGAGGAAAACTCAAGTTGGCCAGAATCAAAAAGCATATTCAAATCTGCCTTTATCGATTTCCAGGAAAACATCTGGGTATTTGATGAAGACATTGGGGAGAACTTGCTGCTCTATGAAATTGATAATTCTTGTCCCTTTGGATGAGAATGCTTAAATGTGACCCGGGGAAATAATATGGAGCCTCCATAATACATGCTCAAATGATGTCTGGGTTTTTTAAACCAACACAGTAAGACATATTTCCATCAAAGAATGTTAAATCTTGGAATGTCTTTAGAAGGTACCAAGTACAATTCCTTCATTTTACAAATGGGAAAATTGAGGTCCAGAGAAATGAAATGACTTGCTCAGTAGGTCATTTGATGGCAGTGGTAGGAACAGAAATCAGGTCTCCTGATTCCTAGTATAATCCATTACTTTGCTATATTCATTATAGGTTCAAGATTTAGAATTGGAGGAGATCTTAGGAGTCAAACTACTTCTTTTCATCCTGCAGATGGAGAAATGGAGGCCCGAGTAGATGAAGTGTTTTGTCCATAGACACACAAATAATAGAGGCAAAAATGGATTTTGAACACAAGACTTCTAACTCCAAATCAAGCATTAATGTCAGAAATGGGATTTGAACTCAAGTCTCCTTGGCCCCATGCTCAACACTTTATCCTTTCTCAATTAGGATTCCTAGGAAATCCAAGGAGAATTTCATCTACTAGTAGGTTGGAAATTTGGAAAGCAAATAAAATGAGTAGTCAAACTGAAAGGATATGAAATTTATTAGTGGGCTAAGGAAGACCACTCACTGGATGCAGTTTCAATCATTTCAGAAAATGTTTGTTATATAAAAATGGAAGGACTTGGTTGCCCATCCAATACATAGCTTTCTGAGTCATTTCACTGGACTGTTGTGTTTCTGTCATACAAAAAAAGCAGATCACTAGACAATAACGTAGGTTCCCATAAGGGGAGATTTAACAGTTTGTTTCATCTCCTACTCACTCAACTAGACTATTGGTGCTCTCTTCCTGGATCGTGGGTTTTGCAGATGGTCAACTGGAAAGCCCTTCCTTCCCAGAGGAAGAAAAGAAGGTTGTCATTCTAGTCACACAATTTGTTCTTTTTTTTAATCCTTACTGTGTGAAGGGAAGATTTTGGAGGGTCTTGATATTGCAAGATTGCACTCCCATGAGCACTCAAATGAACAGAGCAGACCTTTGATAGAATGCAGACTCAGTTTTATTTTAGGGAAAGAGGAGAGCCACAGCACAGGAGAATGTGCCCCCAAGTAGACAAGATTAATTATAATTTCTAGGGAAAAAAGGGATGGGGAATATAATACAATACTTTGTCACCCTTTACAGTTAGATGTTTCATTTCATTTTGATACATGCTTATCATCCTTTCCTAGGAGTCATCTCCAAATGAACAAGTTAGCAACAGCAAGAAGTTCAGGGTCCGAACTTCTGTCTACAATGTATTCTATCCCAGGACATTTCCAACACATTTTGTGCTGGTCAGATAACAAGGAGGGGAAGAGTTATTTCTTTGTTTCTATTTATCTTAAAGAGAAAAAAATAGGTCATTACTTTCCCTTGGGGGCTGCCAAGGGAATCAGGATGGGAGAAGAGGAAACTTCAATAAGAAGAGGGATTCTGGCTCCTAATTACTGACTTTGCCCTCAAGTTTAGCAAAGCACAGATTTTAATGTGTGTGTGTGTGTGTGTGTGTGTGTGTGTGTATGTGTGTGCAAGAGAGTCAGCCTTCCCCAGGCACATTCCAGCCAAAAGGTTCTTCTCTGGCTCTTGAGATGGGGAATCACAATTTCTCTCATCCAAAAGGGATTAACTCTTTTCCTATTACTGGGGCTCTAAAGACACTTAATTGGGGATACTACTATTGCTAATTAATAATTACATTGAGAATAATATTAATTTCTTACTAATTTCTCACTTACCTTCCAATTTAGAATTAATTGTATGTATTGGTTCCAAGGTAAAAGAGTGGCAAGGGCTAGGCAATGGGGTTAAGTGACTTGCCCAGGGAGTGTCTAAGTCTAGATTTGAACCCAGGACCTCTTATCTCTTGGCTTAGCTCTCCATCCAGCTGACCTACCTAGCTGCCCACCTCCACAATATGTTTCTAAAATGATGTTTTTTCTCCCTCTAAAAAAATATAGGAGGGAAGTTATAATACAGTTATCCTATAAAGAAGTTTCTGTGGAAAAGTTATACAAGGATCATAGACTTGGACCTAGAAGGGGCTTTAAGATTATATAATCCAAAACTCTATTTTTACATGTGAGGAAACTGAGACCCTAAGGTTAGGTAACTTGCTTAAGGTCACCCAGATAGTAAGAGGCAGAGTTGGGGTTTGAACTCCTTGGACTCCAAGCAAATTCAGTCCTCTTCCCACTGCAATACAATGAATACCTTAATTAGCAATAATCAGACAGGGTGAGAAGGGAAGGTGAGTGGTGGAAAGGAATTACAGGATATGCATATTAAAGAGAGGACAGATTACCAAAGTACTGAAACAATGCCTCATATTTTTGTTGCTATTGTTCAGTTGTCTGTTGATTCCTCTTGGCCCCATTTTTGGGGTTTTATTGGCAAAGACACTTGGAGTGGTTTGCCATTTTCTTCTCCAGCTGAATTTTTACAGATGAACAACTGAGGCAAGCAGGATAAAGTGACCTGCCCAGGGCCACCCATTTAATAAAGGTCTGAGGCCAGATTTGAACTCAGGAAGATGTTTTCCTGACATTATGAGCTGTGCCACTTTGCTGCCCCAAGTTACTCAGAAGAAAGGGCTTAATTCAATTCTCCAACACTAGAACTAGGCTTCAGTATTCAGTTTGGAGATGGGGAGAAATGACTTCTTCTGGACTCTCATTTTACTATTTGTGTACATTATAATTTATAACATCTTATCCTCATTATTCTCTTTTTCTATGAAAGTCTTATCTCTTTAGTTTGACTATCAACTATAGAGAGCAAGGACCAAATATCTTGCACTTCCCATAACCCAACATAGAGGATAGTGCCCAGAACATGAGGTATTTAATGAATATATGCCTTATTGACTCATGGGATTTCAGAGATGGAATGGGATCTTAGCAGCCACCTAGTATAACCCTGGTGCCCCCAAGCCAACCCAAGACAACCCTGCTGCAAGATATTCAGCAACTGCTCATCCAGGCTTTGCTCAAAGATCTCCAGTGGAGAGCTCATCACTTCTCCAGGAAGCCATTTCTCTTTGGGGTCACTAATTGTTAGAAAATTGTTTTTTTTCCCTTGGCCTCAAACCTAAATCTGATTCTTTTCAGCTTTGACCAACAACTCCTGGTTTTGCCCTCTGGGGACAAAGCAGAACAATTCTAATCCCTTTTCCAAAAAATCCTTCAAATACTTGAAATCCATAATTGTGTTCCCTCTAGTCTTCTCTGGGTTAGATTAATAATTTGTAAGAGGAAAAGAAGGTGGAAGAGGAGAAAGAGGAAGGGGAAGAAGAAGAGGAGGAGAAGAAAAATGAGTAGGAAGCAAAAGAGGAGAACAAAAGACAAAACTAGGAGAAGATATATTCTCATTATTTTGGATCACTGATTCAAATGTATGTTGAAGAGAGAGAAAACTCAGTCTCAACCCTTTTCCCTGTGTACATGCTTTGTGGATGGTTTCCATAGTGACAGAGGCCCCTAAGGGAGGAAAAAAAAATAAGTGTCCCTACCAGAGAAGAAACACATTTTGGCAATCTGGTCATACTTGCAGCCAGACCACTGGCAAAATGCTGAAAATAATACATTCTCATTTGATTAATCCCTGCCATTTTTCCAGAAACCAACCCAAGCCCAACTTTGGGACAAGACATAGTGGTATGAGATCTCCAAAGAAGTACTCAGAGAAAATGATGATATTGTTTATTGGGGGGAAAATCATCCAGAAACAATGTTTAAAATTATATATTCTTGTCTATAAACTCTAGGTTTATTACATATAGGCTGTCTTTATCAACAGAATGTACAAAATTTTCATAGGAGCCAAGAATAGAATAACTTAAAAAGAAAGATTAAAGGGATAACTTGGAAGGAAGGCAATGTCTGCTCTGGAGTTTTTTCTTGACACAGGGGATAGCCACAACAAACTGTGAAATCATCGTCATCTTCTATTTGCAGTATGTGAGGCCTCTGATCTCATCATGTGAAATAAAGTTATGTCAGGGACCCAAATAAGTGCTGGACTGGCATGAGCTCATCCAAGGGGATTCAGGATTAAGAATGGCCAAATAATGCCATATGTTCCTCCTTCCCTCAGTCCCCACCATACCTATTTGTATAGGATTAGATGTAAATGATGATCAAGGGTAGTTATGAAAGTGTAAAAAAATCAGATCGATCTATCGCTTAGAATGGGTGGGATGGGGAGCATCTATCATGTAGAGTGTTTGAATCAGCAAAATGAACTCTTATCTGAGCCTCAGTTTCTTCAATTGGAAACGAGAGATGATTATACTGGAGGGAATGTAGTTTGTCCTAACTGATAGAGGGTTGGCTTTGGGGGCAGGAAGGTCTGAGTTCAAATTATACATCAGCAGACACTAACTTTGTGACCTTTGGATGCTCATTCAGCTTCTCAGTGTCTAAGGTAAAGCTATAAGATGATAAGTTGCCAACCAAGATACCAGTATTTGTGGATGAAGATCATTTACACGGTGAGTGTCCTCAGTTGGGGAAATAACAGGTCCTGATCACCTTCACTCCCTGAAATAATGCTAATAGTAATAAGATTTCTATAATTCACTCCATGGGGCTCTTATGAGAATAAACCTTGGAGTACTAGCCCAATGGAAGCTATTACCATGCTTGGATGACTTCTTTCTCCATCGACTGCCAGGAAATGGAGCTACCTCCCCTTGCTGAATTTTGGTTCTTTCTTCTGCCTCCATCTGAAGCTTCTAGAATTGCCTACCTAGGACACCAACCTATTTCTGCCTCATTATGCCCTAGAGGTAGCTGGTAGGTACACAGCCCTTACCCAGTACTAGGGATTTCCTCAGCCTGGAGGGTCTAGGTGTTGAAGAGGACCAGAAGTGTAATGCTGAAATGAGACGAGCGTGATGGCACCATAGTTTCATAATGGGGACATTCCTTATCTTCTTGCTTAACTATCCTAATTTCTTCCTGAGTTCAAATCTAGTCTTACACATTTACTACCTGTGTGACCCTGGGCAAGTCACTTCACCTTGTTTGCCTCAGTTTCCTTATTTTCAAAATTAGCTGGAGAAGGAAAGGAGTATCTTTGTCAAGAAAACCCTAAATGGGGTCCAGACATGGCTGAAAGGACTGAACAATGAAATCCTTATAAATAGCGGCCAGTCTTTCAGCCCTGAACACCATAGAATGGGCCATAGCCATGGTATGAAATGAAGTGATTTCCTACTCTTGTCTTTTTTTCTTACCCATTAATTTCAGTGCCATTATGTTTTCCATAGATTAATTTTTAACACAAGATTTTGTTCAAATGTGAAAAAAAAATTCCAAATGAAGGTAATTTTATTTCATGGTTGTGTTTTTTTTTAAGACTTTTAGCTGGTGCCCTTACTTCTGGTCTAGTATCAGTTGGGTTCAGAGTGTGGCAAGGGTAGAAATGGATCTTATTTCACAAGCAGGATTGTAAACCTTTGTCTTCCAACTACTTTGTTTGACTTTCCTTTTTGCTTCTCTTCTCTCCTGTATGGATGCTCTCTCCATTCAGTTCAAAGCATGTACACTCTCCTCTCTAATATTGCCTTGCTTACCTGGGGACCTCAGACACTAGTGCCATCACTATGTAGCCTGGCTACTCAAGACTTACTTGAACCTATTTTCTATAGACGCCACCTCCATGTTCTCAAGTTTCATGCACTCTCTACCTCTTCACCACCAGAAAAGAAACAAAAAACAAGGGGTCTCCTCCTGGCCCTACATTCTGTTAATGCAATAAATTGAATAGATGACAAAGCATCTAAATGATCATGATCACCTTCTGGGAATTCTGGAAGGAATGGGATTTGGGGGGTGATTGGACTAAGTTCTCTTACAGAAAAGGCTGTATTCAGTTTTGATTAAAGATGCCCCAGAAAAATGTTCTGTAATCCTTTTATCTTTCCAGGCCTCAGTTTCTTCCTTTGTAAAATGAAAAGATTGAACTAAATAACAGCGATATCTTTTTTTTACTTTGAATTCCAGGTTCCTGTGATTTATTTGTATAATTATAAGTAACTGGGAAGCCTGGGTAAAACATCAGGCTCAGCACTTGGGACCTTCAAGTACAGAAATATCCTGAAATACATTAAGGTAATCTAAAAATCATTATTCTGTGATTCAAGGATGACACAAAAATATTTAACTAAGTATGGAAGATATCATCTTGAATTTAAAAAAATTTTCTTTTTTGTCTGTATTGCAATATTTAATTCAATTTCATTTATTTAAATATTTTAATATGTAGAGTATTGCTTAGCTCTTAGATTATATACTTCTTGAGTTTTTTTCAGATTTCTTGTTATTTTTTCAATCTTTTTATCACTCTTAGTTTCTCAGATAGCATGAACCCTAAATTCCTGTTTATTGAATTAATTTGTAGTAATGATACTGTTACCACCCAAGTTGTGGCAGCTGCCCTACCTCCTCAAGATATTAAATAATCTGTATGCTCTGGAAATAAGATGCCATGTAGTCTGCCAATGACAGCTGTATTCTGTAGATTTCCGTAACACTAGGGAATACTGGGCTTTGCCATCAGACTTGTCCCTGTACCATCTCTGGGGATTGCCATCTGCTCTGTGATGCAATGTAAGAATCTCTGGGTTTAGCTATATGTCCTTTCATGGCATCCTAAGAATCACCAGATCTTTTCATTCACCTTCCAGTTAAATTCTCCTTTTTGTCTTCTTTCTACCAATTAGAATGTGAGTTCAAAGGAGAACTCAAAGAGGACTTGTCACAAATTTCTAATTGGATCTCCAGCAACTATTAATAGTATTTGTCATAAAATTAGTGACACATAAATATTTTTTTCATTCATTCACTCATCTCTTTAGTCATTCATTCAGTAGAACAGTACCCTCCCTTCGGTTCCTAGAACTTGGCTACTCAGAGCATGTGTTGTCTGATGGGTGGTGACAATAGAGTTAATCTTTACTGGAAATCTGCTAGCCTAGGCTATGAAAGAAAAAAAAGGAAAACAAAAAGAAAAAGCTTTGGTTCTTTTTCTAAGCAATAATTCCATAAAACATAAATTTGTTCTAATGTTTCCTGCCTTCACCTATTTCCATTAGGTGACTTATAGATCAAAACAATGAAAGATATGGTCCAGTTAAACAGATTTTAAATGAAAAATATTTATGGAGATTTGGTGTACCCACTTTGCAAATTATAATACCCCGGAGAGCCCACAGAGCAATGCTTATTACAAAAGGGAAGAGGAGATGGCACCTTGGAACTTGAGGCGGTGTTAAAGAACCAGCCCTCTTGGAAAGAGAGGGAGAAGATCTTACATAAAAAAAAAAAAAATCTGGGTAGGAACTCCTCCAAGGGAAAGGTCTCTATGTAACTTATCCCAGGAGACAAGAGTTTGACCATGGCTCTTGGCCCACTTCAAGTCCTCCAACAGGCAGGCTGTCAAGATGCCATTCCTTGCCCTGCTATCATTGTCAACTTGTGGAAAGAGCAAGAAATTCCTTCTGCCACTATAGATCCTCTCACGGTCTTTAGCCTTGACTTTTGACACCAGGCCGGCTGGGACCAAAGATGGAGAAATCATTTTATCTGAAGGGTGAGGGCGGCATTACAGGGACTTACTGACTTGGTTTGAAGGGTGCAGGGCACAGTTTGGTTACTCTCACACTGGGTCCTGCATTTTCCAAAGCTGGTGCTATTCCTTGAGATAAACTTAAGTGCTTTCTTTTGTAAATATTCAGGGCAACACATAGATGGCCATTTCTAATGGACCAGTGGTAACTGTCTTTGGGCAATGAGCCAGAATGATGGCTTTCCTTAGAGGGAAATGGGGACAACAATCCTGGCTTCACATAGTTTTCCCATGAAAGGCCAGTTGGAAAATCTGCTCCTCAAGAGAGTGCCCCTTAAGAGAAAGTGCTAGATTCATTTTGCAACCAGTGAAGATTCAGAGAAACATCACATCTGACTTCTTGCTACAGGTGTAGGAGGGACTGGGATAGGAAGATGCATGAACCTTGAAGCCAGTTTCCTAAAATTCATCTTCACTAAAAATACAAATAAGTAACAGGAGTCAACGAATGTTTTCCTGATTCTTAACTTATTTCCTTTATTGTTCACTTAGTCTTAGCAATATATTAAGTCATAAGTTTATAAGTTGGGACCTATGAATTTGGCTTTTTAAGAAATATTTTGAAAACTACTTCAATATAATTTCTTTCCTTTGGAATACTATATATTTTATTTTATGTTTAAAAATATTATTCTAAGAAGGGATCCATAGGCTTTGCCAGGCTAAGATAGGCATCCAAGACACACAAAAAGGTTAAGAATCTCTGAATCAAATATTCCTGACATATTTTCAAATGAGCTAAAGGATTTGGTGGATAGAAAAATATATATCTGTATTTTCTAAAGTAGATCACTAGACTTGTACAATCTCTCCCCACCTTACTTATGCAGTCATATCTCTTCCTAGCCCTCTACCATGAACTCTCTACATCAGGCAGGCATAACCATTCCTAAAGGTACCAGTGTCATTCCTACTTTTGTAACATTTCTCTTTTTGAACGTCAATACTTTCTTTTAATGAGCCTTTCCACCTGAGGTCATGCTTGCCTCTCATCTCCTAGTCAAATGGTACCCATTCATAAAATCATCCAGTTTTAGCATACATAAAAATCTGATTAATCCAATTTGTCATTTTATAGATGAAGAAACAGAGGCTCATAGATAAAAATATCTCAGAGTTAGAGGGTGAACTCAAAGGCCACCTAGCCCAATCAACCCCCCAAAAAGGCATTGGAAAAATAGAAATTTGAGTCCCAGTTCTAAACCATATTATGGCCATAGGTAAGTCATCTAAGTTCTTTGTATCTTTATTTTCTCCTCTTTAAAATGGTGATAACACTCATGTTAAATATGTCACTGAGTTGTGAGGCAAATATTTTGGAAACACTTTAGCTATGGACACCCTAGCTGTTATTCTTCTCCCAAAAGGACTCCTTTTAGTGCAAGGACAGAAATGGAACCAAATTCCCAGATTTCAAATCTGGTATTCTTTCCATTCTTCAGGGACAAGTTTAAGTCCTTCTTACTCCATGAACGTTTTTCCAACTACTTAAACCCACAGTGACATTTGTCCCTTTTTCTGTCTCCACAGAGGCAATATTTTGTTGGTATTGATCTGTCCCATAGATCTGTGATGAGAAGGCACAGATGCAAATGAGATCTTATTTTGTGAAGCAGACAAATCATTAGTTCAAATTTGTCATTTGGACCGCACTGTTCTAAATGCTTTCATCTGGGTTGGTAGCCAGATTATTATAATTTTTTTGCCCTTTAAGGACCCTGAGTCACTTTGCATTTATAGCTTTCTTTCTTCCTTTCCCCTTCTTTTCCTAAAACCCAAACTGCTTGATCTGATCGCTGAGAAATACAGTGTGAATTCTATATAGACGGTCCAGTTCTAACTGTGAAGAACTTCCAATAATTCCATCTGCAAGGTCCTCTATGTTGGCAGAATAATAGCTTATATTACATTTATCTTGCAATGTAAATTCCCTCTAGAGATTTACATCTGATATCTTATTGGAACTTGTCAAATGTTTTGTGAGGTTGATACTACAAAGTATTAATATCTCCATTTTATGACGGGGAAAATGAAGTTCAGCTTGTTTGTATTAGTTCGTAGGAAAAGAATGGTCAGGGCTAAGCAATGGAGATTGAGTGACTTGCCCAAGGTTACATAGCCAGGAAGTGTCTGAGGCCATATTGGAAACCAGGACCTCCCAATCTCTAGGTCTGGCTCTCAATCCACTGGGCCATGTAGCTGCCCTTTACCCTCTATTTTTTAATACTTCCAAGGCATGAGACACTTTCTTTGTAGAACAAAGGGATTAATTTTAGTGGGAGGAGGTAGAGAAGAAACAAGCAATTATTAAGCACCTAATATGTGCCACACATTTATGAGAAGCATTTAAAAATATCTCATTTTGTCTTCGCAACAATCCCTGAAGACAGGTGCTTTTATCACCATTTTCAATTGAGGAAACTGAGGCAGACTGTAGTGAAATAATTTGCTCACGGTAATATAGCTAGTGGGCACCTGAGATTAAATATGGACTTATATCTTCTTGACTCCAGTCCTAATGCTTTATCCACTGTGCCACTTAGCTACATAATTATTAATTTTAAAGAGGCGAAATAGATTTTCTCATTTAAATGTATAATCAGGCAAATTGTCCATTTTACAGTTAGTTATGTGGGTTAAAAGTCAGTGGAGAAAGTAGGCTAGCTTTGTGAGCTATGAGGAAAATTTGTCTCCTTCCCACTCCCCTCCCCATCCAGTGTTGACATTAAGTGTGAATGAAGGGTTAATACAGTTATGAAATTGGAGCAAGAGCAAATGGGTAGTTATACTTAGCAAAGCAACTCTATATGGAGGGAGAGAAACATAAAGTGAAAGATTTCTCTGTCTAAAATGTTGAGCCAGGTTTCTGTGCACTGGGGCTGTTCCAGGAAAAGACTAACACTCAGAGCCATGGTATTAAGAGACAAATGCATGCAGGTGTCTAATCTCACCCCAAAGTTTTGACAACATTGGTTGGGTTCTAGCCATGGGTATAAGAAAATGGCTATAGGATCATAATCTTTGGAATTGGAGATTTTAGAGATCATTTAGTTTAGTCCTTTCATTTGACAGATGGGAAAACTGAGGTTTAGAGAGATAGAAATGACCTGCCCAAGGTAACAAGTGGTAGAGTTGAGAGTTGAGTTTGGATCTTCAATCTCTGCAAAACAACCAAACATGTTGGGGGGGACAAATCTAAAAATATTGATCTCTTATCTCCAGGATAGAGTCCTTAGCCCTTTTTCTTTGATAAGCTGATATTTTTTATGAGCTTGGGAGAAAATCCTAGGACTCACTTTATCCAGTCATCAGTCTATCCATAGTCCCCAGTATCTTATTTATAGCAACTGAGAAACACAATCCATTCTTCTTTTCCATCCCTGCCAATACCATTAATGTAAACAGGGAATAAAATAGAATAGCAAATTATTAGGTCGCACTTTTGGAAAATGGTCCTTTTGGGAATAAGAATATATCCAAAAATGTTTCTTATAGTGATTCTTCTTATAGAAACTCTGCATCAATAACCATGGAAACCATGGATAATTGGCTTGGCGCTGCCTAGAATACGGAAGGATATTGGTTACCTGGTAAAGAAAGGATATGGAGCCAATTGTCTTGTCCTTCCCTCTTCCACTGAACATGATATGGAAACCTCAAATTTATGTGGAAATTTCTCCCTTATTGTTCCTGTATTTCATTGCTCTCCTACATCACATAGTACCAAACTTCTGAGAAGAAGGCATCTTGGAAGACCTTTGAAGAGCAGATTCATCATAAATTACTCTGTAATTGGCTTTATTCATGCCCTGATCTTAAGATAATTTAGCAAGTACTGTTGATGTCTTGAGATATATTTTACTGATTTCCATTCTGGGAAGAGAGGAATTCCAAGAGAACAAAGGAAAAATATGCACAGGGAAATGTTGCCCAGTATTATTCCTGTTTACTGTTACCTTATTGGTTCTTGGTGCAAAGGTCCCACTTGACTGGTTTCTACTCCTCCCCTGACTCTTTAGAGTTCCAAGTTTGCTGAGTTGTTAAGGAGCCCTTCCAAAGATCGACAGCGGCAGTGATTACCTTGCCTCTCTTGTTTCATCATTTTGTTTCTGTCATTTGAGAGTCTTGATACTTTCACTGTGCTAACCCATTTTGTGGGATTTAAAAAAATCAAACACCAAAGCAGCATAATCTCAGAATCTGGAATAATTTGGGAAGGAAATTTGTCTCAATTTCTGAAAATTCTCCTGTGTTAAATGAAGTTTAAGTTTAAGTATATCCTTCCAATAGCTTGAACTATGGGGCTATTAAAGAGAGATCTTATTAGACTTGCTTTAATGAATAGATATGAATTATTTACACCCAACATATTATTTATATGCAAATGAGTGATGAAAGTGCTCAAGGAGAATTTTTTCTTTGGAACGTCTAAACATTCCAACTGAAATTTTATTTTATTCATTTCTCTAGGCTGCAGGAAGATAAACTTTAGGTTTACATATATGTGAGTGCAGGAATCTGATAAATGTCATCTGGGGGTACCTTAGTGCTCCAAATACAGTGGTGTTTTTTTTTCCTTTTAAGGCTAGAGCTTAGAGAGGATATTGATTCATGTCTGACATATGGTAAGAGTAATTCGGTTTGCCAAAGTAGTCATACAATAAGCTCAGGCCTTTAAACAATGAGACAAGGAGAAAAATCAAGAATGGGCCAACCAGATAAGGAGGGGTTGGATGCTTTGAAAAATGTAGATGCTATAAAAACAAAGATCAATAAAAAGTTATCTTAAAAAGTATGCTAGCCTAGCACTGCCCTCTTTCTGAACAGTGACACTTATCATTGCTTCATTTTTTCCCCCAACTTCTTTAATAGGCATAGGGAAAATCTGGAAATGTTCCTGATAGGATGATTTTTTTCTTCCTTTTCCCTTTGGTCTCTTTCCTAAGCATACACAAGAGGGAATTAGTGAACTGAATCCTTCTCATCACACACTATTGTTCTATAAAATAAAACCTGGAAGCTTCCATGTCTGGAATTGTTTCTTCTCATGGCACGGAACCCAGGCAAGAGTTAGGAAAGCCTTTATTATCTGGAATGGTTATGCAATGGGGCATTTTGGTTAATTTGGTACTCAGGCTACATGAGCCCCACATGAACAGACCAGAGTCCAAGGAATTGAAATACAATAAAATATATCCAATAATAAAATTATTTTTATCATGTTTGAGTGTGATATGGAGACAGAAGTCTAAGGATAAAAACCTCCAATGTAGATTAACTCTGAAAGCACTCAGTTTCCTCATTTGTAATATGGGGATAATGGTTCTTCTGAGAGTTAATGTAAAAAAAAAGTATTCTGCAAAAAGAAAAAGGGCTATGAAAGTGAGTGGCTATTATTAGTTTCATATTCTGCCAGGGATACTCTATGGCCATGAGCCACAGAATGCTACAATTTCCAAATAATTGAAATTCAGGGTCACCCAAGTTGCAATGCTGAGATCCATGGTAGGTATGAGTAGGCTGCAAGACATCTCAACCCAAGAATTATGAAGGAGTCACACTGTAAAGGATCTCATTATAGAAAAGCACTATCAGGAAAGAAGGTGGGCTCCTCTGGCAAGGCAAGCAGGGGAGATAAATCATTTATGGATAACTATCATACTCCATGGTTCTCCTTGAGAGGAAGAGCCCTAATATGGATCCCTAGGAGGAAACTTCCAGGAGGATTTAGATGAGTTTCACAAAGGGCAGATAGGCATAAATTTGTTGGAAGAAATACCCATATCGACGAGAATACAGATCTGTCCACTGTGGTATTTGAGTTATCATTTAGTGATTAAGAAGGCAGGAGAGGTGCCCTTTTCAGTGCTTGGGGGTCATCTCTATAAAAGCTGATTATTAGTCTAATGTCCATATTTGGAACAGAATTCCTGGAAGGCTGACTGCTCATTGGGTAGGTCATAGAAGGAATTTTTAATTAGGGGTGGGTTGGACTGGAAGAATATCCTATCAAGGTTCCTTCTAGCTTGGAACTTCTACTCTTTTGGTCCACAGATTTCCATGAAAATAACTCTTCTTATATTACTAATTTGCAAGCTATTATATAGATGGAAAAATATATTCAATCCTCGGAAAGGTACTGATTATTCCAAATGATGGATTCTGTTGATCTCTCTAATTCTTTCTATCACACTTGAAACAAAACAAAACAAAAATGTCTTTCATTGACTTTAAAAAAAATCACCTCAAAGAAAGATAAATAAGTCGAGAAGAGATGAAAAGGTCATTTTTGGAACCACTGGAATGGGTGGATTCTAGAGAAGATTGAACAGAAGAAGTCCAGTAGTTCTGTACAATTTTAAGTTATCGGCATTGTCTCTTCTAGCTGGAATGTATCCGTAGAGGTTGTCTAGACGTGGCCTGATAATTTACAGGATATGCGTGTTCTCTTTTCAAAGCCGAAAGACCAGGACTATCTTGCTTTGAAAAATCAAAGTAACCCCAGGAGTCCCATGGGTAAGGCAAGTCTTCCTCCAGTTAGCTTTTGGCAGCCAAGTGCCAGGACGAGCTTTGGGCAGTGGGTTCAACATGGAAAAAATAGGAAGTCTCCATGAGCAAGACCGCCTGGAGCACCAGCTAAGTACGTGGGTTCCTTTGGAGTCTGCCAGCGGAATGTTAAACAAAATGATTATGACTGGCCAACGAAAGGAAACCAGCCCTTCTCCTGCCAGTTTCTCGCTGCTGATAGTTGATGTTTACTTGCACTTGTGGCCAAAGTTGTCCCATGAAATCCTGTGTGTACAAAGACCCCAACTGGAGGGAGCTGATAGGATTTTACTGCTATGCTAATATTTTCCTTTGACACCAGTTCCCTTGAAACCAGACGGAGACATTGCCCCTGGTGAAGACAAAGGGAGACTGGCAGAATCAGTGGAATTATCAAAAGCCAGTCTCTGATGTGTCTGCAAACTGCCTGCTTTCCAAAAAAATTGACTGGGCCTTTATTTGAAGGCCTTGTGGCTTATTTTAGTAGCCAGGGTGGGAAAATTTTCTCCCCATTCCCTAACAATTCTTAAAATTTTAAACAATCTTAAACAATTCTTAAATTCTTAAAATTCTTAAATTTTAAGGGAACTTTTGGGATGACTTAACCCCTCCTCTCCCAAATGCAATCTTTCGGTTTCATAGCTAATGAAAAAGGTTAGTATGGAATGAAAGTTGACTTGATCCCCCCCCCCAAAAGAGCCAAGCTGAAACTATAATGGATCAGAAGGATCCCCAAAATTCACTTTTCTTTTAAGATTTGTGTTCTGAGCAAATGCCTTTTTATGACAAGAACTGGTAACTCAAGTCTCCTGGGAATCATTTGTGCAGGGATTTCCCATCCAACTTTGGAGATCTAAGATCAAGGAAACCCTGAAACCTAGTTACTGCTGTAATGTTTCTTTTTCTACCCTTTAAAAATGTTTTTTTTTTCTATTTCCTAATTGAACACAAATTGTCTTTTCAACTATCCCTACCATCAAACAATACCTTAAGGTTATTTAAAAAAATAAATATTGCTTTCATTATTCTCTTTTTTCTTCTTCTTTTAATGGCCTTTTTAATGGTTCATAAGTGCACTTCTGGAAATCCATGTTCTGCAACACTTCCCTAGTCTACCTCTCTGGTTTTACAAATATCCTCCATTTTACAAGGCTCCCCTATCTTCTCCATATATTTTTAAAAGATGTTCTAAAGGTATAATTTGGGCAAAGAGGGAAGAAACACATTTCTCTAATTCAATATGATGGCCTATTCCAAGGATAACACACTCTTATTAGACTTCACTTTGGCAATGTCTTTGCCTCAGGAAAATAAGTCTTAGAGGGTTCATCTAGTTAATATCTTTGATTTTTAAATCTTTTAAAAATGTTATGTGCTGCACAAATGCTTATTTTGAAAATAATTCTAATGTCCTTGCTTATATAAATGCATTCTTGCTAGTCTCATTATTAATTTTTAAAGTGTACTTGCCAGAATGGGAGGATTGACTGCGAGACAGACAGGAAGGGGATTTCCTTAAACAAACCATGGTACCCTGTACTGTAAAAGCCATAGCTGATCTTTGAAGACAAGCTTAATAAAAAGTCATTCGTGGCTTAAAATGAACCTTGCTTTCAAATGTACTTTACCTGGCTCTTCTCGAATTAGAGGTTTTTCACGTGATGTGAAATTGTGTTTTTAATGAATACATTTTTCTCTTCCTTGATTTTTGCCAGGTGATGCTTATTACATAAATTTTATACAAGTGCTCCCATGTTTAGGAAAGCCAAAAATCACATTTAAAGAACAATTAATCCCAATACTATGTAAACTATTTGGCCAAATGGTTGAAAAAAGTATTCTATTAAATTCCTTTTATGACACAAATACAATGCTGATTCTTAAACCAGAAAGAAAAAAAAACAGAGAAAGAAAACAATAGAACAATCTCCCTGATGACTATGAAGGCAAACATTTTAAATAAATACTAGCAAGGAGATGCAATATGGTTCAAATAGGCTCCCGTCTTCCAGAAGGAGTCAGTGAAATAGATGGAACCAGCTAGGATGACTGACGAGTTCCAAGATACAGCCCCCAAACACCAACATCATTTTACCAATCCTCTGCTCATCCTTATCCAGATTACTGAGGAATAGTGTATTTAAAGAGAACTGAGGTCTGCCTATTTTAGGTCCATGCATTCCTAAAGAGTCCATCCTTTCCTTATGTATCCCAATAGTTTAGGGTTAAAGAGTCATTGATTTCAAGTTGGAAAGGACCGTAAATATCATTTAATCCAACTCTCCTTTTATAGAAGAATAACTCGAGGAACAAAGAGCCCAAAGTTATTTGGCTGAATTTAAATGGTTGAAAATGACCCAGATTTCATTGAACCCACTGATGAAGTAATAGTATCAGTATTTTGAATGTATTTCTGTTTATGTACTGTATGTAAGCTCAATATTTAGATGGCCTGGGTTCCATCTTTGTTCCTTGAAAATCCCAATTGGCCCAGCAAAGTTGGTAAGCCAATGGATGATAACTCCCTTTATAAAAGTGAAGGGAAGAAAGAGGCAAGCATTTATCAAGCAGCTCCTATGTACTGGACATGACTAAGTACTTCACAAATAGTATCTCATTTCATCCTTCTAATAACTCTGGGAGGTGGTAGACGCCCTTATGACTTCCATCTTACAATGGAGAAAGCAGAGGTAGAGAGGGCTTAGGTGACTTTCCCAAGGTTATAGATCTAATGCCTGAGGCTAGATTTGAACTTGGGTCTTCTTTGCTCTGAGCCAGAGCTCTCTCTGTGGTACCTCCTGGCTGCCTTCAAGTTTTCAAAGCAGCAGGGCCCCATCCAATGAAAACAAGGACTTGGCTGGAATTACAAAGCAGTCATAGGTGAGGAGAGCTAGGGCTTGTTTAAAAGAATGTGATTGCCAGCACTCAGCCTTCAGAGCAAAAGGGCATGGGATGGTTCCAGAGCCTCCAATCTCTTGTACGTGGAAGAGCACGTACTTGGCCAAAGAGCCTTTTGTCAGTCAAGATGAGGGAATTCTGGAAAGGAAAGGGGGTGAGGGCAGGGGAACCATGGGAAAGATATCTTTCCAGTTGTCTTAAGTTGGGCTTTGAAAACCTGATAAGCCTCAGAAACTGAAAAATAGGAACTGATAGGAACGTTTAATTGCTTCAAACAGATTTTGGGTCAACTTTAAGGCTGTCACTCTCTAGCATGTGCTCAGGCTCTCTTGATGGAGGAGAAAGCAAGCTATCTCCAAAGTGATTATTCTGGGCCTGATGGAATCCTCAGTGGAGGAGTTCTTTTAGAGTCAATTCTCTTGAGACTCCCTGGCAGAATGGGGAGGCTTAACTAAAGTTCAAGGCATAGGTTTTGAAGCAATGGAAAAAGCGTGGCATCTTAGCTAGAGAGCACAGGACCCGGAGGCAGGAAAACTGGAGTTTGCATCTAAATTGGGACCCTTGGGCAGGTGACTTAAACCTCTGAGCCTCAGTTTACTTCTCTGTAAAATGGGGAATGGGGTATTGAATGTGTTGTAAACTTTAAAGTAGTATATAAATGCTAGCTATTATTCTTACCTTTAGATCTCTAAAATGCCTTCCAAATTTAAATCTATGATCTTAATTAAAATGAAGTTAAGTTCTGGCTCGTCCATGTACCCACAAAGCAAAAATATCTGTAGAAACAAGCCTGGAGACGAATGAAACTGGCTAAACTCTGTGGATATTATATTGAAGGCTAGGAGCCTCCATTGGATAAAGGCTTTGTTGCCATTCCTTCCACCTCCTCTAATTCTCCTCTGACATCACTATGAATTCTATAATCAGAACCATAACTAGGTCAGAACAGGTCTTGGCTCCCAGGTGCTGACAGCCTGTGTGCTCTGTCTACAGGTAGAAACAACTGAGCTCAGCACATCATTAGCAATAATAATTAGCTAAAATAGGAAGGTGCCAGATTGCCAACTTCTTCCCCACTAAGCAGGGCTGCAACCCAAGTGAGCTCCTCCGTGGCCCAACCCTGTCCTGTTTTTATTGCCCAGGGCGCCATCTTCCTAGAATGAACTCTTCCAGTGTCCTAGAAGAATCAAAGGGGACGTGCTGGTTGTGTTCAAATCTTTAACAGGCTCTTGTGCAGGATTTTATTACTTTTTATATAAATTTATTTTTAATATTATTAGATATTATTAATTATGTTTTATTATATTGATTTATTATTAATTAATATATTAATGATAAAAATTATAAGAAATAATAGGAGGCAGCTGGGTGGCTAAGTGGATGGAGAGCCAGGACTAGAGACAGGAGGACCAAGATTCAAATCTGGCCTGAGACACTTACTAGCTGTGACCCTGAGCAAGTCACTTAACCCCCATTGCCTAGCCTTTAACACTCTTCTGCCTTGGAATCAATACAGAGTATTGATTCCAAGACAGAAAGTAGGAGTTTTTTTTAAAAGACATAATAATATTATTGTATAATATTAATTAATAAAATTATGTAAATTCATTACAATTTAGATTACATTTTATTACTTTTATGGACTTAGAATCTTGAAGACCTAGAATGAAATTTCACCTCAGATATTTGCTAGAAATTGTTATTGTTGCGTAGTCATTTCAGTTTGTGACCTCATTTGTGGTTTTCTTGGCAAAGACTCTGGAATATTTTGCTATTTCCTTCTCTATTTCATTTGACAGATGAGGAAACTGAGGCAAACAGGGCTAAGTGATTTGCCCCATTGACATAGCAGGTAAATGTCTCAGACTAGATTTGAACTCAGGAAGATGAATCTTCCTGACTCGAGACCTGGCACTCTTATCTACTGCATCATCTAAATATTATTAAAGTTGTTCTATTTTGCCCAATAGGGTAGAACTAAGGAGATAGGTGGATGCTGCAAAAAGATCCATTTAGGCTTCATAGCAGGGAGGAAAAGGAATAAAAAAAATCTCAATAATGAGTGCTGTTCAAAAGCAGAATGGGTTGCCTTGAAGAGTGATAAATTCTCCCTCCTGGGAGATCTTCAAGTAACTACTTGGTGAGTAGATTTGAGGGAGGACCTTTTTTTAATTCTTTTTTTATTAATTGAAAATTTTAAATTAAAAAAAGTTTTAAAACCCTTACCTTTGGTCTTAGAATCAATATTTTGTATTGGTTACAAGGCAGGCAAGTGGGAGTTAAATGACTTGACCAGGGTCACACAACTAGGACGTGTCTGAATCCAGATTTGAACTCAGGACCTCCCTTCTCTAGGCCTGGTTCTCTATCCACTGAGCCACCCAGCTGCCCTCAGGAGGATTCTTTTATGCTTGGGGTAATTCCTTCCAACTTTCCAGTTCAGTGATTCTGTCTCCATCCATGTTCTCCATTAATTGTTATCCCAAGATCTCTCCTCTCAATGGACCAGGTCCAATATGTCTTCCCCTTCCAGTAGTATCTTTCTCTAAAAGTTGAATGTACCCTTCATGTCTCTTGCCCTGCACACATTCTATAGTTTGTATCTCAGGCCCAGAATTTCTAGTACTGGTTTTGTGTCTTCTCCCTCTGTCTCCCATCAGCCCTGTTGGACTGGGTCTGGGGCTAGGGAAACAAAGAGTTCATTTTTTAAAGCAGGGATCATACCCTGTAGCGTCAATGCCAAGGATAGTGTTGGGACTATCTTTTCACTTTCTTTGTATCCCCGCTGCTTAGAGCAGGGCCTGGCACACAGTAAGGCATTCGACAGATACTTAATGATTGAATTAACAGACAGCTGAGGGGATATTTAATGTAAATTTTCTCTTCCCTCAAAGTCCTGTTCAGGTCCTTCTTCATAAAACTTGCCTAGCTGCCATCTTTCTTTCTCATATTTCTTTTTCAATCTCTTTGTACTTTTATAAAATAGCTAAATTGCATTTCTACAAATGGTATTTGATCTTCACAATGGCTTTTGTAAGGTAGATGCTTTCCCTTATCCCTATTTTATGTCTGAGGAAACTGAGGCAAACAGAGTCACAAAGCTACTCAATGACTAAGGTTGGATTGGAATTCTGGTCTTTCTGACTCCAGGCCCAGGGCTTTATCTGCTGCCTCAGGAAAATGCATAAATACACAAAAATAAAATAAATGGTAAGAAAATATATCATTTAACTCTTGATTCTAATACAAGAAATATTAATGAGGAAATATGCACATTATTAACCTTCAAAGATGTCAAGACAATGCGTACTGTGAATTAATAGAGAGCTATTCCTCTTGGTTAGATCAGTCTGAAAAATCTTTATAAATAATAGGGATTTGAGCTTGATCTTGAAGGGCAAGAAGGATTTGATTCAGAGAAAAGGAGGGGGAGATAGCATTCTGGGTGAGTGGGACACCTTGAGAAAAGGTGGACATCCTTGGCACGAGGAAAGCAATGAAAGAAGTATAAAGCAAGACATTACCAGCTGAAATATAAGTTGGCTAGAAGGCATGGTCAGGTGCCAGTCCATCTGAAATAAATCTGGGAGTTTCAGTGAACTGCAAGCCAAATATGAGACAAGAATAGATATGGTGGCCATAAAAGCTAATATGATTTCGAGCTGCATTTAGAGACTTGGCTTCCAGGAATAAGAACTGCTTAGCCCTACTATGCTCCATCCTGCTCAGACAACATCTGGACTACTGAATTAAGCTGGAGCATGATACTTTAGAAAGGATAATACATGGGACAGAGTCCAGAGGAGGGCAACCAGAATACTGGAATTGAGTTCACGCCCTATGAAAACGGATTCTGGGTTTAGCACAGAGTAGACGTCAAGGGAAAAATAAAAGCTATCGTCAAGTATTTGAAGAAAGTTTTGACTTGCTCAGCTTGTTCACAGAGGGCAGACATAGGCACAAAGAATGGAAGGTTCAAAAAGATAACTAACGTGTTAGAATTGTCCCCAAGTGGAAAAATATTGCCTTGGAAGGCAATGGATGTGTTCCCCTTCACTGGAGTTCTTGAGGTAGAGGCTGGATGACCATTTGTCTGCTTCTGTGTAACCTAGACCAGCTTTCTCTTTCTGATGGGATGGAGGTAGCTGAGTGGCTCAGTGAATTGAGAGTCAGCCTGAGAGAGAAGTCTTTGGTTCAAATATGGCCTCAGACACTTCTTAGCTGTGTGACCCTGGGCAAGTCACTTGACCCCCATTGCCTAGCCCTTACCACTCTTCTACCTTGGAGCCAATACACAGTATGGAATCCAAGATGGAAGGTGAGGGTTAAAAAAAACCCCCAACATAATTTATTTTATATTAAGATAGCCAACAGGGGTCAGCTAAGTACCTCACTGGATTGAGAGTCAGGTCCAGAGACAGGAGGTCCTGGGTTCAAATTTGGCCTCAGACATTTCTTAGCTGTCTGACCTTGTGCAAATCATTACCTTCACCCCCATTGCCTAACCCTTACCACTCTTCTGCCTTGGAAGCAATACATACTATAGATTCTAAGACAAAAGTTAAAGATTTAAAAAAGACAAGAGAGAAATGGGAAGGCATTGTTGTCTGCCATATGGACCCTTGGAAAAGGTTAGAGATGTATTCTGCACATTCTAATTTCCCTCCACAACTCAGCAAGGACCTGTCACTCATCAATTCATTTCAGCCACTCGAGCCTTCGCCACCTTGTGGGACCATGACCATGAAGTCCCTTGAGCTCCCTACCAACTAGATAAAGGATAACTTTGTCTGTTTCCTAAATAACCCCTTTTCTGCAGAGGTTATTTTAGGACAGAAAGCTCCAAGGGAGGCCCCCGGACTCTTGGCACTCTTGGACTCCAGGATTTGGTGAACCATCTCTCTGCTCACTCTCCATTCCCTTCAAATGTTTAGAGACTTGGATGGAGTCCCATCTTTCTCTTTTTTAAGACAAATAAGTCCAAGTCTAGTTAGTCTATCTTTAAAAAAAATAAAGTCAGAGTCCCATCCCCATGTTTCTTCTAGTAAGTTCCAAGTACTTCAATGGAATGATTTTCCACCATCCACTTAAGTCTGATGGCTGCCCAGAGAGTCAAGGATGAGGCAGGATACCTTTTCCCTCCACCCCTGACTATTCTCCGGGCCCCCAGAAACAAAAGGATGATCCCTCTAATTTCATTCTCCAGATAACTGGCAGAGAACCATGCAGGCTGTCTGGTTCTTTCTAACATAACCGTAAGCAACTGTCAAAAGTCAAGAACAATCACCCTAGTGGCATTTTGATATCAAAACCATGTGTTCAGCATTTCAGGGCAGGACAGGCACTGCAAAGCTCCAGAGATTGGTGATATTTCACAAGGAAAAATATACATTACGGCCTGACAAAACTCTGCAATGAGAATGCCACGAGGGAGCTGCCTCTAACGCGAGATTTTGGATCTTGTTACCCAAGTTTCCACATTTCAAAAGGGCTTGTTTTCTTCTTCACAGCTCATCAAGAATTCCTATTTGAGTTTTCTTTCCTCTAATTATTTAAATGGTTTCAAAGTTAAAGGTGAAGTGCTGAGCACACCCTTTCCACATCACGCCTTAAATGGTATTTCGTCTTTTGCCAGGACATCGTGTACTCCGTCTGGCATCAGATGGGTGGTTCTATAGGTCGTCACTGCTGGCCTGAGCAAGGGGGTGCATTTTGGGGGGGGGACCCTCCTCTTCTCAATTTTTGTTCTATGACTTCTCAGCCCCTTTGGTCACGGTGCAAAGTTGTGACTTAGAAAAACCAGGCTCACTGGGGACAGGGATATTAGGAAAGTGTTCCTGGGCTTGCTTTCAGAATGTTGGCCTCTCAAGCAACTGCCTTCTCAGGTTCTCGCCGTGCCAGGCTGGCAGGCTCTTTCTGCCACCTCATTGTCGTGGAATGGATTTGGGCTAGAAGGGAAGGAGAATGAGGGCTCCGATGAAAAGAAGGGAGTGCAGCTGGGGTAGGGATGGAGAAATTAAAACATGTTTCCTCAGGCCACAAAGCTGGAGTGAATGAAAGGGCAAAGATAGTCATTTCCCAAATTAGTATTCAGATAGATGGAATGGGAAATGGAGGTGAAATTTAGTTGGTAAGCCACCCTGATTCGTGTTCTTTCTGATTCTACTATTAGAAGACCAAAGCTTGTCTAAAGAGATGGAAGATGAATCCAAAATCCAACCAATTCCATAAGCATTTATTTCAGAACTGTTAGATTCAGAGCACTATGCTAGGGGGATAGGATAGAGAAAGATGGAGGAGACATAGCCCAATATGGCGTCCTGGAAACACTTTGGATTTGGAGTCACCGAACCATGGGTTGGAAATTTGGCCCAGTTTCACACTACCTGTGTGACCTCACGGCAGTTACTTAGCCCTCCAGGCTTCCGTTTTCCCATCTGTAAAACTGGGAGATTGAACTAGATGGTATTTACAGTACTTTGTAGCTCTTAATCTTATACCCTTCCATGAAATGTATACTCTTATAAGCCATCCAGTAGAGGAAAGAGGCACCAGAGACACTATGACATAGTGGGTAGAATGCATGGCTAGGTTTTAGTTCATCCTTCCGAAGTCATTCGACCTCTCAGAGGTCCAGGCTTCTGGATATGACTATAAATTAAAAAGCAGATGCTGATTTGATTTGGGAGAGGCCTTTTCTTCTCCTTCACTTCCCTGTACCAAAGAAAATACAAGTATGGTCCAAAATTAAAGAACAAAACAAACAAAACAAAGCAACAATTAGCCCAAAAGCAGCTTTAAAAATTCACTTGTTTATTTTGGGGAAGGAGCTTTGGGAAGAACACTGAATCTGGAGTCAAAAGGGTCCCTTAATCTGCTATTTACTGCCTGCAGCATGAACTGGTACAAATTAACTACTTTGGACTTCAGTTTTATGTGTAAAACAAAAAGACTGGATCTAATGTGCTTTCTAGTTATAAGTCCATAGTCCTACAAGCCCATTTTCTGTTGAGTCTAAGAAATAAATAATGATTGCTTTCTAAAAAAGGGTAAAACGCTGAGCCAGACAGAAAGGAAAGAAAGCATAGACTTGTACAACCATCCCATTCTGAGAGAGACAGATGATGGACAATATGTCTTCAAGGAAACCAGGGCAAGAGAGAGACAGGGATATCTATAAGTCACTTTCCTAATAAAGGAGGTGGGCAAGTCAGGAGCCATATCCTATTACTTTTGGCCTTTTATGGATTTATGTGTCTCAATGACCTCTCTTGGGAGCCTCATGAATCCAGTACCTGGAAAAACCTGTTAGTCATAGTGCCCAAATAGATGGTAGCAACTTAAGGGCTGGTTGTTTACTGGGAGAGATGAGACAAGAATCCTCTCCCCCCCCCCCCCCTCTCTCTCTCTCTCTCTCTCTCTCTCTCTCTCTCTCTCTCTCTCTCTCTCTCTCTCTCTCTCTCTCTCCCTCTCTCTCTCCCTCTCTCTCTCTCTCTCTCTCTCTCTCTCTCTCTCTCTCTCTCTCTCTCTCTCTCTCTCTCTTTCTCTCTCTCTCTCTCTCTCTCTCTCTCTCTCTCAATTTCATTAAATATGGCTTACTCTGGTCCCATTGACATTTCTAATTCATAATAAAATTCTCAGTGTTGATAAAAGAACTATATATCTTCTATAAAAATAAAAATTACTTGGGTTGATGATAATGTAATAAAAATGCTTGTTGACTTGAATTAACCTAATATGTAATAGGTCAGTGGGCCCCTCCAATGACCTAAAGATGACCAATGACCAATGGCCCTGAAACTCATCAGGAAGATCCACAGAGTTTAAGGAGATTATTAGTTAGCCCCTCCTTTGAATATGCTAACATAGCTCTAATTGGTACATAGCTAATTAGGAGGTGGTCCATCAAAATCTCACCCTTTCCCACATTCATGTGATGAAGGCAGGAAGAGAACCCTTGTCTCTCTTTTCCATTAACCAACTTTTGTTTAATTCATGGAGATTCCTAAGGACAAATAAAATGTAAAAAGCAGAGTTTCTGATCCAGGACCCAGACATAGGAATAGACAAAAAATCTGCCTAAACCATGATCCTTAAATAGAAATTAATATATTATAGGAAAATGAAATTATTACAGGAGAGAGGGAGTATCAAAGGTTCAGACAGAAATACTGAATTTTAGGAATGACATTGATAAACTAGAGAATATTAATAGAACAGTAACAAGGATGATGAGGGGCCTCGAGTTCAAATGAAGATTAAATAAAGGAATTGGAGACTTTCATCTAAATTCCACATTCTCCATGAAACCTTTTCCAATACTCACTAATGTTTGGGCCTTCCTATATTCATCTTATTGGTGCATGGCTGTTTGCATGTTATTTTCCTCACTAGACTTGGAGGAATCCCTTGAGATCAGGGACTTTCTTTTGCATTTTTGGCATCTTTAGTGCTTTGCATAGTGCATGGCACATAGTAATAATAATAATGTAATAAAAATGCTTGTTGACTTGAATTAACCTAATATGTAATAGATATCTGGCAGCTTTCAAAGGTCTATCAGGTGGAAGAGAGATTGGTCTTGTTTGGCTTAAGTGGAAGACAGAACTAAGACCATTAGAAAGGTGTGTCAAAGACTTGTATCTGAGGGGATGGATCCAAGATGGCGACTTAGTATCAGTGAAAGCTGAAGCATCTCTGAGAATATTTTCAAAACAATCTTTAAAAAGTGCCTCAAAATGACAGGAGTAAAAATCTAACAGCAAGATGGAGAGTGGGGCCTCTCCTGGAGAAAACAACTGGAAAGATAGGCTGAGAGGGTCAATTTTTATGGGATAAAGGAAACTGAAAGTAAAACTGCACACAGAGAGGTGTGCTGGCCAACCAGTCCCTACGAATTGTGCCAGGTTCTGAGCCTGGGAATAGGCCAACTTCTGGATCCCAGGACCCAGCCTATACCAACAATAGAATACTTAAATAATACCATCCCAGAAAAAGAAATTGAACAAGTCATCCATGAACTCCTCAAGAAAAAATCCCCAGAGCCAGATGGAGTCATAAAGTGAATTATATCAAACATTTAAAGAACAAATAATTTCAATATTATACAAACTGTTTGGCAAAATAAGCAAATAAGGAGCCCTACCAAATTCTTTCTGTGACACAAATATGGTGATGATACCTAATCCAGGAAGACCCAAAACAGAGAAAGAAAATTACAGACCAATTTTCTTAATGAATATTAATGCGATAATCTTAAATAAAATACTAGCAAAGAGACTATAGCAATATATCACAAGGATCCTTCACTATGACCAAGTGGGCATTACAACAGGAATGCAAAGCTGGTTTAATATTAGGAAAATTATCAGTATGATTCATATCATATCAATAAACAAACCAACAGAAATCACATGATGATATCAATAGACGCAGAAAAAACCTTTGACAAAATACAACACTCATTCCTATTAAAAACACTAGAAAGCATAGGAATAAAAAGGCTTTTAAAAATAAGTATTATTTATTTAAAACCATCAGCAAGTATCATTTGCAATGGGGATAAATCAGAAGCCTTCCCAATAAGATGAGAAGTAAAGCAAAGATGTCCATCATCACCACTACTATTTAATATTGTGCTAGAAATGCTAGCTTTAGCAATTGGAGAAGAAAAAGAAACTGAAAGAATTAAAGTAGGCAATGAGGAAACTGTCACTCTTTGTGGATGATATGATGATATACTTAGAGAATCCTAGAAAATCAACTAAAAACTAGTTGAAATAATTAATAACTTTAGCAAAGTTGCCAAATACAAAATGAACCCATACAAATCATCACCAGATCTATAGATTTCTAACAAAGAATAGCAGCAAGAATTTAGAAAGAGAAACTATTTAAAATCACCATAGACAATATAAAATACCTGGGAATCTATTTGCCAAGACAAACACTGGAATAATATGAATACAATTACAAAACACTTTTCACATAAATAAAGTTAGATCTAAGCAATTGAAAAAAAACATTAATTGCTTATGAGTGGGCTGAGCTAATATAATAATAAATGACAACCTTACTTAAATTAATTTACTCATTCAGTGTCATGCCAAGCTACCAAAGAACTATTTTATAGAATTAGAAAAATTAATAACAAAATTCATCTGGAAGAAGAAAAGGTCAAGAATATCAAAGGAACTAATAAAAAAAGGTGAAGGATGAAGGCCTAGTGGTGCCAGATCTTAAACTGTAACATAAAACAGTAATCATCAAATGATCTTGTACTGGCCAAGAAATAGAAAGAAAATGGGTCAGCGGAATAAAATTATGGATAAATGATCTCAGCAATCTAATGTTTCATAAACCCAAAGATCCCAGTTTTGGGGATAAGAATTTAGTATTTGACAACAAAAATTGGAAAACAGTATGGCAAAAATTAGGTTGAGATCATCTTCTCACATCCTATAATAAAATAAAGTCAAAATGGGTATATGATTTAAACATAAAGTGATATAAATGCATTAGGGGAACATAGAATAGTTTACCTGTCAGATCTTTAGATAAAGGAAGAATTTAGGACCAAATAAGAGACTGAGAACATTTACAAGATGTAAAGTGAAACATTGTGATTATATTAAATTCAGAAGTTTTTGCACAAACAAAACTAATGCAACCAACATTAGAAGGGAAATAACAAACTGGGGGAAATTTTTTATAACAAATTTCTTTGATAAAACTTTCATTTCTCAAATATATAAAAAACTAAGTCAAATTTATAAGAATCCAAGCTATTCCCCAATTAATTAATAGTCATAGGATATGAATAGGGAGTTTCAGATGAAGAAATCAAAGCCATCAATAAAACCATATGAAAAATTTTCTTGATTAGAGAAATGCAAATTAAAACAACTCCAAGGTACCACCTCACACCTATCACATTGGTCAATATGACAGTAAAGGAAATTGAAAAATGTTGGAGGGGATGTGGCAAAATTGGGACACTAATGTATTGCTACAGGAGTTGTAAACTGATCCAACCATTCTGTAGAAAAATTTGGAATTATCCCCAAAAGCCTATAAAAGAATGCATACCTTTTGATCCATTAATGCCATTACCAGATCCATATCCCAAAGAGATTTTAAAAAATTGGAAAGGAACTATTTGTACAAAAATATTTATAGCTACTTTTTTGTGGTGGAAAAGAATTGGAAACTAATGAGATGTCCCTCATTTGGGGAATGACTGAACAAATTGTGATATATGATGGTGATGGAATATTATTGTGCTGAAAGGAATGATGAACAGGATGATTTCATAAAGAGCTGGAAAGACCTATGTGAACTGGTAAAATAAATAGAACCAGGAAAGCATTATTTATAGTAACAGCAATATTGTGGAATGATCAAATGTGAAAGACTTTGCTTCTAACAGCAATATGATGATCCAGAACAAATTTGAGGGACTTATGAAAAAGAACGATATCCACCTCCAGAGGAAGAACTGTTGGAGTAGGAATGCAGATGAAAGCATATGGTTTATCACTTGTTTATTGGGTATATATTTTGGGACTTTGGTTTTATAAGATTATTGAGCTACAAAAATGAATAATATGGAAATATGCTTTGTACGATAATACATGTATAACCCAGATTGGATTTCTTGCCAGCTCTGGGAGGTGGGAGGAAGGAAGGGAGAGAGACAATTTTGGATCATATAACTTAGGAAAACTTATGTGGAAATTTGTTATTAAAATGAAAAAAAATAAAGTTAAAAAATAAACAAAAAAAAGAGATAGATATGATCTTGGTTTAAGAACAACTGTTCTAATAATTTGAGCTCTTCAAAAGAGGAATAGGTTTCCTTCAGAGGGAATGAGATCCCACTTATTATAGATCTTCCAGCCAAGTCTAGATGAACACTGGTGGAGAATACTGCAAAGGGAACTCTTCAGGGCTAGGTTAGACCAAAGATCTTTTAGAAACACTTCTAGATTAGAGAGTCTGTGATTTTTTTTAAGCAGGAAACCTTGGACAAGAAAGCATGCCCAAGTGGGTCATTGTCCCTGGAGCTAATAGAGGTAGCTACTGAAATGGAAAAAAAAATAGGAATCACAAGTAAAGGAAAGGAGCCACAGTATCCACCCACATAACAATTTTGCTGAAAGTCTGATATGTGCCTCATTAGGGTTAGAGGCTCATAGTAACTGAGAAAGGGCTTTTCAGTGACAGCCTGATGTTAAGGCATAAAATGGAAACCCTTGTCACTTGGCAGCTTTGAGTTAATCACTCTTCACAGATCCCCCTTCTATGACTGATTGATCCAATGAATGAAGGACAACCATACTGGATGGGTTTCCCTTTCAAGGTTGTTGTGGGGAGGGGGTGGAATTCTAATGAATAAAGGCTTTCCATTTTTATTACTCCCAAGGATTTTAAAAAGGTGCTTTCCCCACCATGACCACAGATTGTAGGAGAGCTCAGGTTTTGAGGTAGCTAGTGGTACAACAGCCTGGAGTCAGAAAGACCCTGATTAAATCACTTAAATTCTCTTTGCCTCAGTTTCCTCAACTATAAAGGAGAGATAATAATAGCAACTACTTCACAAAGTTGTGGTAAGGATCAAATGAGATAACATAAGTAAAAAGAAAAGTGCTTGACTCATACTAGGTGTGATATAATTATTTATTCCATTTTTATTTCCTTATCCTATTATTATACCTATTTTTTAAAGAGACTGAGTCTTGGAGAAAGAAGTGATTTGCCCCATGTTTATGCAAAAAGGAAGTACCAGAGTCAACATTTGAACTCTGGTCTCCTGACTCCAAGTCCAATATAAAAACACTTTAAAACGATAAAGTACTATGGACATGTTTGTTGTTGCTCAGTTGTTTTAGTTGTGTCTGACTCTTCATGACCTCATATGAACTAAGAACATTTTTGGCAAAGAAAATGGAATAGTTTGCTGTTTTCTTTTCTAGTCCATTTTATAGATGAAGAAGGCAAATAGGGTTAAGTGACTTGCCCAGGGTCAAATAACTAGTTAATGTTTAAGACCAAATTTGAAATTAGGAAGACTCATCTTCCTGACGTCACTTAGTTGCCCCATAGATATAGTACATTTCTATAATTCCTCATATCTCTTTAAAAATATAATAAAAACCAAGAATGTCATTACTGATTTTTGTAGGCTACAGAATATCTAACTTCAACTAAGATATCTAGGGGAAAAGTCTAATTCTTCTTCTGTGTAATGGTGCTCCAAATATTTGAATAGAGCTATCAATATTCCCTCTTTCTTGAAATTATTTTGCATTACTTTGGATATTCTTTGCATTTACTCATCTATCTAACATCTATCTATGTATCCATGTATCTATATATCTATGTATCTTTGTATGCATGTATCTGCCTATTGATCTATCCATCTGTCTATCTTTCTATCCATCTATCCATCTGTCTGTCTGTCTATCTATCTATCTATCTATCTATCTATCTATCTATCTATCTATCTGTCCATCCATCTTCCCATCTATCCATCCATCTTTCCATCTATATCTGTCTGTCTATCTATCTATCTATCTATCTATCTATCTATCTATCTATCTATCTGTCTGTCTGTCTGTCTGTCTCTGTCTGCCTGCCTACCTTTCTGCCTGGCTCTCTACCTGTCTGTCTGTCTGTCTGTCTGTCTGTCTCTATCTCTGTATATATCTATCTTTTTATTCATCCATCTGTTTGTCTGTCTGTCCATCTATCATCTATCTTCCCATCTATCCATCCATCTTTCCATCTATCCATCTATCTATCTGTCTGTTGGCCTCCCTATCTGTCTATCCATCCATATTCCCATTTATCCATCCATCATTCCATCTATATCTATCTGTCTATCTATCTATCTATCTATCTATCTATCTATCTATCTATCTGTCTGTCTGTCTGTCTGTCTGTCTCCATCTGCCTGCCTACCTTTCTGCCTGGCTCTCTACCTGTCTGTCTGGCTGTCTGGCTGTCTCTATCTCTGAATATATCTATCTTTTTATTCATCCATCTGTTTGTCTGTCCATCTATCATCTATCTTCCCATCTATCCATCCATCTTTCCATCTATCCATCTATCTGTCTATCTGTCTGTCGGCCTCCCTATCTGTCTATCCATCCATATTCCCATTTATCCATCCATCATTCCATCTATATCTATCTGTTTATCTATCTATCTATCTATCTATCTATCTATCTATCTATCTATCTGTCTGTCTGTCTGTCTGTCTCCGTCTGCCTGCCTACCTTTCTGCCTGGCTCTCTACCTGTCTGTCTGTCTCTATCTCTGAATATATCTATCTTTTTATTCATCCATCTGTTTGTCTGTCTGTCCATCTATCATCTCTTTCCATCTATCCATCCATTTATCTCTCTCTAATATACCGATACTACCTAATTACATGTCCAATCTCCAGTAGTATGTAAACTTCTTGAAGACAGGAGACTGATTTTTAAAAAATAACAACATCCCCAAACCTTTGTTTTATTTGTCTCTTTACTATTGTCTCATCTCCCGCATCCCTCCTACATTAAAATGTATGTAAACTCTGGGAGGATAAGGGCTACCCTGTTTGCAACAATATCACCAATTCCAAGTCCAGTGGCTAGAGCCCAGAAGGCACTTACATTTTTGTTGAATTGAATTCACAGTCTATGCTTGATTTGTATTCCATCCTCAAAGGGAATTTTAACAAAAGCCCAATGTTTAAGTACAGACAACCGAGATCAGTCCATAAACAAACAGGCAGTATTAGAAACAGCTGCCATCTAACCAGAGTGCTCAGCTCTTTCTCTTCAGATTGAAGCATTTACTAATGGGTTCCTCAGTGTCCACAGGCCTATGAAATAGACATAGTATTTCCTTTTAAAGTATGTCCGAGTGGGGGCTTGGGCCCAGTGTTTTGCTTGGTTCTGATTCCCATGTTACAAGGCAGACCATGAGTCAGACCAATTAGACAAGCAATGATACACATCCCAGAGGCCAAGTACGTGCCCTGGACTTGTATTTCCTGGAAGCTCCAAGACAGCAGATCTCTAGGATTCTTTTGAAGGCCAAATCTAGACATAAGAAATGAGTGGAGCCCATTTACATGTGGTAAACAGACTTTGAGTATGTTAGCACCAACTTTGTAGTCTTTTCTTAGGAGGTTTTCAGGTTTAAAGTTGTGTTCTTGGTTCCTTTCAATTTCTCTCTTGGATTTCTCTCCATCTGCCTCCAGAGTTTAGCCGTCTATGGGGGAAGCAGGGGACACCTCAGTGGCCTGCAGGGTGACAGCAACAGCTGCCTCAGGCCCCCATCAAAGGGCTAGCCCCACAGGATGGCATTAACTTGCTGTTAATAGGCATCTGGCCTGGACCAACAGAGATCAGTGCAAAGTGGGTGGTCAGAAGAGGAAGGAGTTTTGGGGCAACATCTGGGGAGTTTGGTGCATCCTGAATCAGACTTTTTCTATAATCTATAATCTGTATAGGCAGCCTATAACAATAACCACTGACCCCTAGAATCCTTGCATTAACAGAATCTCTGCCTACTGCCTGAAGAGGAAAGCCAGTTTGCCACAGATTCTGTCTTATTGTGGATTGTATAAGCTAATAGTTCAGAGAATCTAGGCTGCTAGAAGAAAGCAAGTGGTGTATGTGTGTGTGTGCGTGTGTGTGTGTGTGTGTGTGTGTGTGTGTGTGTGTGTGTGTGCACGGAACATACAGAGCGTGTTTTTTACAGACATCTACTTTTGTTGTTGCAATAATAATTAATGAGATTTGAGTCATTTATACTCTTCCACCATAGACGTGAATGAGATTAGACCCTGATACAAACTCAGTTATCAGAAATGGCCTTGTGGGAATAGCGAGGTGGTTCAGTGGATAAAGAGAACCAACCTTAGAAATGGAGGACTCAGGGACAAATCTGGTCTCAGATACTTCCTAGATGTGTGACCCTGGACAAGTCACTTAACTGCAGTTGCCTAGTCATGACCACTTTTCTGCCTCAGAACTGATACTTAGAATTGATTCTAAGATAGAAGGTAAGGATTAAAAAAAAAGAAAAATGACATTGTATATACATGAGATGAGATTGATAGCTCATATGTTGAAAAGATGTTGTAAATTGCCAGCAGATATACTAGAAAGTTCCAGAGCTAAGGGGCAGGTACATAGGTCAAACCCATTTAATCATCAAGTTGAGCCCTTGAGTGGTGATGCCTGTCAGGAATAGAAAAGGAAGGTCTTTTAAAAGAAAGAGTTTATTTTGAAGAATAGTGATTTTCTCACATTCACATTCAGATGTTAAATCTGAAGGCACAGGACTTTGAGCAAAAGTCTTGCTTCTAGTACTTAGTACCTGCATGAAATTGGGCAAATCCCTTAAAGACCTTGGGGCTCCATTTTCTCCACTGTGATAATAGAGAGTTAGGCTAGCCAGATTTTGAAGTCCTACCTACTTCTTGAGCTAAAATCCTCGCAGAATCAATCTTTTGCCTCCAGCAGAAGTACGTTTGGGAGCCATTTTCCCAAGTCCCGAGTTCAAATTCTAGCTGACACTCATTGTATGATGTTAGGCAGAGCACTTCTTTTCTTTGTCCGATAAGAAATAAAAAATGGGGTCAGGTTATGAAGGACTTTAGATTCCAGAGAACTTTTTTTTAAACCCTTATCTTTTGCCTTGGAATTGACACTTGGAACTTAATGTTCCAAGGCAAAAGAGTGGTGAGGGCTAGGCAATTGGGGTTATGTGAATTGTCCATGATCACACAGCTAGAAAGTGTCTGAGGCCACATTTGAACTCAAGACCTCTCAACACTAGGACTGGCTTTCTATAAACAGAGAACTTTGTGTTTGATTCTAGAAGTGATAGAGAATCACTGTAATATACTAAGTAGCAGAGGACATGGTCAGACATTTCAGATTACTTTGAGAGTTGAGTGGAGGTTGGGTTGAAGTGGGAGGGAGTTAGTCAACTGGATAAAGAAAACCAGTGAAAAAGCTATTAGAGTTATTTAGCGTGATTACCCCCCTCCCTCGGAGCATTTTTCTTTTGTAGGTTAAACATTTCTTTCCATTTTTTAAAACTCTTACCTTCTGTCTATGATCAATTCTAAGACAGAAGAGTGGTAAGGGTTTATCAACTGAAGTTGAATGATTTACCTAGGGTCACACAGCTAGGAAGTGTCTGAGGCCAGATTAGAATCTAGGACCTCATATCTCCAGTCCTGGTGCTCTGTCCACTAAGTCACCTATCTGCCCCCCCTCTTTCCATTCTTTTTAATAGTGGTGAGGGATTTATATTCTCTTCATCATTTAATGAGGAGGTGAGCCAAGAAAAGTTTAAACTCCACTCAGTGAATAAGTTTACATCCTAATAGAATCAGAAAAGCTATCTGTTTCTCTCTCTGTCTCTGTTTCTCTGTCTCTCTGTCTCTGTCTCTGTTTCTGTCTCTGTCTCTGTCTCTGTCTCTGTCTCTCTCTGTCTCTGTCTCTGTCTGTCTCTGTCTCTGTCTCTGTCTGTCTCTGTCTCTGTCTGTCTGTCTGTCTGTCTCTCTCTCTCTCTCTCTCTCTCTCTCTCTCTGTCTCTCTCTCTCTCTCTCTCTCTCTGTCTCTCTCTCTCTCTCTCTCTCTCCCCCCCCCTTCTGCAAACAAACTACTAATTTAATTATCTCTGTATATATCGAACCCTACCCTCCAGCATATAACCTCCAAGATGGCAGGAGCCATGTTGTTTTTCCTTTATGATCCCAGATCCTATCACAGTTCCCTGGACACAGCAGACCCCTAAAAGATGTTTGCTGAATCGGTTGGCTCTGTGCTGATTCTGAAACTGAAGGATTAAAAAGCTGAGGTTGGCAGCTGTTCTCCAGATTTTAATGATCCCTATTCTCCCCTAAGCCACAGGTAATCTAAAGTTGGCTGCCTTTGCAAATGTCAGTTGCAAATCTTCAACCAATCTGGGAACTGAAGCCTATCCACATAACACAGTAAAAATCCTCAACTTTAAAAGTCAGATCTTCAGAGTTAATTTTCATAGTCAATGGCACAGGGAGAATTCTCCTCTAGTTTGGGTCTGAGGAGCTGTACCTATGGGCATCCTTCCAATGTCATAGTAATTAAAGTCTTTAAGGGATAGCTTAGTATGTTTTGAAGATGGAAGGAGCCAATGTCAATTCCCCAGGAGCCATGTTTATGTTGGATCACTTGCCTGGAGATCCTGCCAAGAAGCACAGTGCAGGAATGAGAGGTGAAATAAGGGAAGGTCCACTGAGTACCAGGGGGAGAGCTAGCCTGGAGCAAGATAAGGGGAAGACAGCTGTGATGGGGAAAAGTCTAGAGACACTCATTGAGATCTTGGAAGCCACTTGGGATCATAGATTTCAAGCAAGAAGGGAACTTAGAGGTCATTTATTACACTCCTACATTTTACTGATGAAGAAATTGATGGCCAAAGAAATTAGGTGACTTGTCCAAGGTTATATAGATGGTAAATAAAAGAGCTAGAAATTGAACCCTGATCCTCTGACTCCTAGTTATTCAATCAAATTGGATTCATTAGGCACTGTGCTAAGCACTGAGAATAGAAAGGAAAGCCAAAAAATCCCCATCCTTTTCCTCAAGGAGAACATATTCTATTGGGAAAGATGCCAGGTAAAGAATTAGATACCTACAACTTACACATAGACTAGACAAAAGGCAATCTTAGAGAAGACACTAGCAGTAGGAAAGGCCCTCTGCAGTAGGTGCAATTTAAGTTGAGTGCTAAAGAAAGCCAGGAAACTAAGAGACAGAATGAGAAGAAGAGAATTCCAGGCATAGAGTACAGGCAGTGCAAAAGCCAAGACATGGAAGATGGTATATAGCCCATGTGAAGAACATCAAGTAGGCCAGTGCAATTGGATTATAGAGTGTATAGAGGGGAAAGTCAAGGGCAAGAAGACTGGAGAGGTAGAAAGGGGTCAAGTGCTAAGAAGCTATAAATGCCAAACAGAGGAGATTATATTTTGTCCTGCAAGTAATTAAAGCCATTAGAGTTTGGAAAGGCAAAAATGATCTACACTTTTGGAAAAATTGCTTCATCAGCAGAATGGAGAATAGGTTGGAATAGAATGCAACATGAGACAAGAAGGTCAGTTAAAAAGACTGTTGCACAGGCAGTTGGGTGGTTTAGTGAATAGCGAGCCAGGCCTGGAGATGGGAGATCCTGGGTTCAAATGTGACCTCAGACACCTCCTAGCTGTGACCCTGGACAAGTCACCTAACCATAATTGCTTAACTCATTACTTTTTTTCCTTGAAACTATTAGTTTCCATTCTAAGACAAAACATGAGGAGGAAGGAAGGAAGGAAGGAAGGAAGGAAGGAAGGAAGGAAGGAAGGAAGGAAGAAAGGAAGGAAGGAAGAAAGAAAGAAAGAAAGAAAGAAAGAAAGAAAGAAAGAAAGAAAGAAAGAAAGAAAGAAAGAAAGAAAGAAAGAAAGAAAGAAAGAAAGAAAGAAAGAAAGAAAAAGAAAGATGGATGGATGAAGGGACTAGGAAAAAGTCAAATCTGGAATCTAGTGACCCATAGTTCAAATCCATCTCAGTTACTACCTATAATGGGCAGCCCAAAAGCCTTGGTGAAATTTTAAATTGCTAGGTGGTTTAATGGATAGAGAGATAGGCCTGGAGTCAGGGGGACTCAAGTTCAAATTCAGCCTCAGACATTTTTCAATTGTGTGACTCTGGACAAATCACTTAACCACTTTTGCCTCATGTTCCTCATCTATATAATGAACTGCATAAGGAAATGGTAAACCACTCTAGTATCTTTACAAAAAGAAATATCCAAATGAGGTCATGAAAAATCAGACACAACTAAACAACAACAAAAACTACTACTGCTTAAGCATCCTGTTTTACTCATAGCCACCAACAAATCATTAACTCTCTCTGGATCTCAGTTTCTTCATTTGTAAAATGAGAGCATTAGACCATGTGATATCTGAGGTCCCTTCTAGCTTCAAATCTAGGATTCTGGTATTGCATAGGGTTAACAGTGATAAATTGTTTGTTGGTACTTTATTTTAGGTTTCCCAAATTCTTGAACAAATGACTTGGATCAGTGCTTTTCTTGCAATCACTATGTAATAAATGTCGAAGTGGTTAGCAGATTATTTAATGGAAAGAACCTTGGATTTTGTATCAGGAAACACTAGGATCCAACTAGGAAGTGATGGCTTCTGTTGCACCCTGCCCTGCTCAGACCATATGTGGAGTGCTGTGCTCAGCCCCAAGTGGTCATGTTAGGGCTGAATCAATAAAGTTGGAGGTGACCAGAGGAAGACAACCAGGTTGAGGAAATCCCTAAACTTTATGATATATGAAGATCACTTGAATTAACTGGTCATGACCAGAAGGAGATGTTAGCATGAAAAGAGCAGTCATGCAGAATAGGGGTTACCTTTGTTCTGTGCAACCCATTATTAAAACAATGAGGGGAAATTACAAAGATGTAAATTTAGGTCTGATGTAAAGAAACATGTCTGACAATTACAGCTATCCCAAATGCTGAATCAGGAGGTAGTGGGCTCCTTATAGAAGATCTCCAGGTGAAGAATGGGTAGGTTTTTATAGGGTTTATTGTGGAGGGAATTCTTATTCAAGTAGAGTTTGCTTGAGATGACCTTGGAGAGTCTGTGATCCTCTATTGCTGACTAAAAGAATGACAGCTTTAGTATCTTTAGTATGTCTTAATGGAGATCATCACTATGCTACAATGGAAAGAACAATGGATCTGGAGCCAAAGGATCAGGGTTCAAATTCTAGATCTTCCATTTTCTCCTAGCTTGACCCTGGATGAACCATCTGACTTTTCTAGGCCTTACTATCCTCATATGTAAAATGAGGGAGCTGAATTTGGTGTACTCTATAGTCCCATCCAACAAGAAATCAACAATCCTGGTATCTCTCCATTTTATAGTCAGCTGTCTCCCTTTGGACAGCTCTCTCTTTGAGGAGCAAGTCAAGAACAATGATCCCTCAGGTGCAGGTGTCAGGTGTAATCCATTAAGTAAAAGCCAAATCATCAAAGCAAGGCCCTTGGGACACTTCAATGTTATTAGATTTTTGTTTAATTTTATTTTTTATGGAGGGGGATTATTTTTTGTAAGTTAATTAAAATGACTCCATCTCTAATAACATGTCCTTTTCAGCTCTAAATTCCTAGAAAATATTTCAAAATGTCTGTTTAATGCATCCCCCAGCCAAATGAAAAATGGTAGCTCAGTTTTGAGTTTAATAATTAAAAAGGTGATAAAGCATTCTAACATGCATTTGAAGGAACATGAAACTTCTATTCTTTTTAGCACAGCCAACTCCCCCTTTCACATATTTTTCCTTCTTTTTTGTACAGAAGACACTTGGTAGCCTCTAAAGCTATGCTCACTTTTTTGATTGTCACAATCCCAAGAGGCATAAAATATCTTTCCTTTCATCTCTGCACCATCACATATCTTTTCTAAGCCTGTAATTGGATCCTAATGGAAAATCCACCCTGTGTAGGCCAGGGATGTTGGCATTTAATGGTGGTAAGGAGGAGAAAATGTTCTTCCTCTAAGCCAGATAATCCTGTTTTCTCATGCAAAAGAAAACAAAATAGACATACAACAACAACATGGGGTGTCTGGACAGGTTTGGGCCTGCCACCCTTTTTAGCAATTAATCAGCTTGAGTCAAAAGACAAAATTACAAAATTTCTAGAGGTTGTATGGTCTTCTTAAACTGCTGTCTTCACTAGGTCTAGGGAAGAAAATCGGGCAGAAAACATCTGTGGGTGGAACAATCTTTCTTGATTCCCCAGGCCCCAAAACAAAAACAAAAAGATGATCACAATATCACTACTTGGACCAAATATTTTCCCCCCACGTTGGGCATAAATGTCCTTATTTGGGGTCTCTGCTCCCATTACTGACACTAATCAGTTCTGTGATCATGAAAAAGTAACTTACCCTCCCTAAGCCTCAGTTTCCTTATCTATAAAATGGAGTTAATAACTTAATAACTTCCTACTTCACAGAGCTATTGGAAGGCTCACCAGAGCCTTTGCAGACTTTAAAGTGCTCTGTATCAGTCTCATTTATAATTCATCAACTATCTGTTATTATTTGTCTAATTCTCTTTTTGGTGGAGTTCAGACAGATTTGCTCTTAGGACAGTTATCCTATTTTCTGTTATATTTAATGTTATTTCACACCCACATTAAAGAATTGACATATAAGATAAAAGCAGTTGTTGGCATTGCAGATCATGGGCGTTCCTAGTATAATTTATAGATACTGATCCATTGGCTCTGAAGAAACTTTTAAGCGGTATGTGATGGCAGAGAGGCTGCAGTGGGGATTGGGCCACAAATAAATTTCATTTATGATCACTTCTGGAAAACTTGCCTTCTTAATGGAACTTTGAAATCTGTGGATAGCTCCCTTTCCAGGGTTAATAGCAAGGAAGTACATTGACTGGCATTTCATTTCATCTTCTCTCCTTGCCCAAGTTCCCAGTGGACTCTGTGATTTCCAGTTTAAGTGAAACTACCCTGGTTTTAGAGTCAGAAGGCCAGAATTCAAATCCTGCCTCTACCATACTACCTAAATTATTTAGGACAAGCTGTCTTTTTTCTCTCTGGCTCCCAGTGGCATCTCTAAAATGAAGGATTAGAAGAGGTGATCTGTTAGACTCCTTCCAGTGCTTAATCTTACAGGATGTCACAAGAAACTTGGAAAGTAACTTGAGCATCATATCAGAGTTCTAGTCTCTGCTCTGCTATCATCCAGCTATATGACCTTGGGTAAGTCACGGCTTCTATTCAGGCCTCCAAATCCTCATCTGTGAAATAAGGAGGTTCAACTAGAACCTTTCTATGGTCCCTTCTGGCTCTAGTTTTCATCCTGTAATTCTCAGACTTTTCCTTACTTTTGACTGTGGTTCAGGTAAAAAGCCTGCTTCTGGGCTACGGGAACAAGCAAAGCCTCTCTCTCCTTCAGCTTGATTTCCTCTGACCTGTGATTCTTTACACGCTGCCTGCTGGGCTTCTGGCCAGCTCTTCTCAAGAGGGAAATGTGCAGACCCTGGGGACAGAACCGAGTTCCCTTGTGTTGGAATTGCTGCTCCAGCTGCCAATGTCAGCCACTGAAGAAGCCGTTTTGGCCATGACTGGAGTGAGTGGAGAAACCCCAAGGATGAAAGCAAAAGGAGAATTTCCCTTTTGGCAAAACACATTTTTTAGCTTGAAAAATGGAAAATCCCTCCTTCCCTCCCTGGTGCTGGAAAGCAGGAGAACAGACAAGTTGTGTCTGTCAAATTCAAGCTGCCGTTTAAACTTTCATGAAGACAAGGAGGCAATCGGACTACCTACAATGGTCTGGCTGGGTCTGCGTTGGCTGTGAACTAGTGGCTTTGGGAGCCCATCACCTGAGCGCCTAGAGGGAGCAGGAAGTTTTCATGGTAGCCCTGGGTTGAGTGAGAGCCGGAAAGGAGAGCGAAAATCAAACACTTGATCATCCGGAGAATTACAGGTAAGTTTCAGGCAAGAGGAAAAGCAGGCAGAGAAAGTTACGAGGTAAATAAAATCTCAGCTCACCTTTTGGACTCCAGGGTTCAGATCCATTGCTAATCGGGTCTGCTCTTCTGGAACAGAGGCAGGTTCAGGCTCTGCAGCCCGGTGGACTGACTGCACTTCTGACAGCTCTTGTTTGAATGACTGATGCCTGGGAGATGGTGAGAGATGGATAATAATACTCCAGGTCCAGTTGTGAGCTCTGCACTCAGCCAGTCAGACTCAGGAGGCTTTAATTGGAGACCAGGACTCCCTCTAAAACCTTGCCAGCCAATCGCTGAGGACTCCCCAACTTTTCCAGCCAATCCTAGGGCGCGCTTTGCTCCTTCTGTCACTTTTGCCCGGGAGGCCGAGAGGAGACGGGAGAGGTGTCACCCAGCCTGACGTCAGGCTCAGGAAGCAGAGCCAGCTGCCTGAGGCTTGATTCACATCTGTCCCACTGGACTGGGAGCTGCTGTGTGTGTGTGTGGGGGGGGGGGGGGGGAGATGGGAATTCACACTCCCTGCTCTCCCTCCCTTCCCCTCCCAGCCCCACCCCTCCCTGTGCCTTTGCCTTTAAAGGAAAAGAGAGGGGAGGAGCAGTGGGGATTTAGTAATTCATTCAGGTCAAAAGGGAGAGTGATTTGACCAGGAAAACACGGGTATATTTAGTTAACTTGATCCAAAAATAAACGGTGAGCCAAGCTCCCCTTCCCACCATTTCTGACTTACAGAAGGGGGAAAGGAGGCAAAGTTTGCAGGCTTAGCGTTGACTCAAAGTCCACTCACTTTTTCCAAGGTCTGGCAACATTCTCTGCTAATCTGGGGGATGCAGTCCTGGAGGTGCTTTACAACTTGTTGGAAACAGAATGAGGAGCCCGTAATTAAAAGACTTGGCAGAGATCACCAACCTCCTACGGATAATGTGGCCAAGTCAGTTCCTTGCTCCATAGATGGGGCTGGTGGGCAGCTCATTCATGAAAATGGTGGAAGGGTTCCACTGAATTCAATTCACTAATTCAACTCCACAAACAGGCATTAAGCCTCCACTATGGATAGGGCACTGGATACAAAGACAAGAATAAAATTCATTCCGCCTTTACATTCTCCAGGACTGATACAAAATATACTTAGATATAGAGCTGAGACTTCAGAGGCCATTGGGTCTAATCTTTGCATTTTATAGATGAGAAAACCAAGGCCCATGGAGGTAAAATAGCTTTTGCAAAGTAATACAGACAATCATCATCAGAAACAGGATTTGAACCCACATCTTTTAACTCCAAGAAGGGGGCAACTGTGACTCAGGGGTTAAGAGTACTGAGTCAGAAAGATCTGAGTTCAAATCCAGTCTCAGACACAGGCTACCTTTGTGACCTTCCGGAAGTCTCTTAACTTCCATATATCCAGGAGACATCTAAATGTCTCAGTTCATAGAGTGTTCAGACCTTGGACATAGGAAAACCTGAGTTCAAATCTTGCCTCAGATAATTCTTTCCTGTATGACCCTGAGTAAGTCACTTAATCTTTGATTATATGACCAAAGAATCCATTGGATTCACTGGAGAAGAGAATGACAAACCATTGCAGTAACCTTGCCAGGAAAACCCCAGGGATAACTTATGGTGTATGGGGTAATGAAGAGTCAGACAAGACTGAACAACAATAGCCTTGGATTCCAAAGCTATTGCTTACCTCCTTGCATCTCCCTGTCTTCCTTAAATACCAAACCCCAATCCAAATCAATTTGAGGACTAAAAACTGGGGTTACCAAGAGACGGCTTGTGGAGACAGTACCAGCTGAGTTGCCTTCTGCAGGGAGCTTGGGATCTCACAAAGAAGAGAGAGGGGACAGTCATTCAAGTTGATTCAACATTATTGTTGTCATTTACTCTAGAAAAGGTTTTTTTCTGGAGGAAGTACTGGTAAGTATATTGAGAGGAAAAGCCCTGGAGAATAGAGAAGGGTGTGGTGGACTAAGAAGAAAAATATTCTTTTGAATTGGTCTGCTATAGGCGGCACTGCGCAGACCTCATATAATGCTGAGTTTCTCCAGTTCTTGGGATGGAACTTGCTTGTTGCTATTGGGTTAGCTAGTCTTGTAAAACAAAGCCACAAGCCCTTTTCTTTTTATGCCTCCTTGTACAGCGATGGGTCATCATTTTGCTTTTAATGACTATCACAGATCTGGGCCCCTGAAAACATTTTTTTTCTTTCCAGACAGAATTAATCCCAGATCCCTTTAATCTTAGCGAGAGAGAAACATTTCTGTCCATCCTCCTTTCCTTTCCCATTCCCATTTGGAACCTGGCATTGCCACCTGTCTGCCTCATTCCCTTGCCAGAAATTAATGATCACCACGGGGTAAAATACCTCAAATATGAAATGTGTTCTCAGGGATGTGCTGTTCATTAGAAGATGAGGAGGAGGAGGAGAAGTGCTGGGGGTGGGGTTGGAGAGGAGTGCATCCACAGAGCTACTTTTTGCTGAATTCTTTTCTTTAGAATCCTAAATTCTTTGCATGTATCATTCCTTTCCTCTAGAAATTCTTTTATAGCTTACTAAAACAATGACATAGTTCTCACTTCTCAGTACTCATTATCCAATGAAACCCTTCCTTCTGATAAAGTACATTGATGCGTAATCATAGATGATATTATATACCTCCTTCTGTACTGGTGTTTTCCGTCTCTCTGAGGGAAGTGCTATATAATAATTGGTAGTATTTAGGCAGCACTTAATATATGCTATCTCACTTGAGCTTCAAAACCGTGGGAGGTCGGTACTATTCTTATTCCTATTTTACAGATGAGGAAATTGAGGCAAGGGAGATTAAGTGGCTTCCCCAGGATCACATAGCCTAGATTTGCCTGAGGTAAGATATTTCCAATTCCAGGTCTAATACTTTTATCCACTGAGCCTCTTAGATGACTGTGTGCTTTATTAAGAGTCAAAGTTGGTCATTACTGTGGGTATCATTTATTAGTGTTCTTTACCTTTACTCCTTGGACACGTTCTTGAAAGTGGCTTTCACCAGTTGATCACCTTCTCTCAATACTGACGACGAATGGGCCAATGTTCTGAAGACCTTTCTCTTTTTTCATAGACCACCTCTAACGATTCTCTTGATGATATTGTTTTTCAAAGGGCGGTACCTTAAAATGATAAAAGGTCAGAATGTCAAATGTTGGAGGGGATGCAGGAAATTGGGACACATACATTGTTGTGTGCAGAGCTGTGAACTGTTCTAACCATTTTGGAGAGCAATCTGGAATTACACTCAAAGAGTTATCAAACGGTGTGCCTTTTGACCCAATAGGGCCACCAGTAGGTTGATTTCCTAAGGTGATCAAAGAAAAAGGAAAAGAAGTTTTATGTCCTAAAATATTTATGGAAGCTCTTTTTGTGGTGGCAAAGATCTGGAAATGGAAGGGATGTTCATCAACTGGGGAATGGCTGACTAAGTTGTAGTATATGATTATAATGGAATACTATATGTTGCCAAAAGAAATGATAAACAAGTTGACCACACACACACACATACACACACGTACACACACACACACCAACAACCTGGAAACACTTATATAAAGTGATACAAAGTAAATTGAGCAGAACCAGGAAAACATTATATAGAATAACAACAATGATGAAAGATGATCAACTGCGAATGACTTAACTATTATCAACCAGGCAAGGATTTATGACAACTCCAAGGAACTCGAGGAAAAAGAATATCTACCACAAAAGAAAAAACAGAGTCTGAATGTGGATCGAAACATACCATCTTCTCTTTATTTCCTCCATGGATTTTTCTCTAAAATAAGTTATAGTGTCTTATTTTAAAACACGATGAACAGGGAAATATGTGTTATATGGTAATATACATACAGTCTATACTACCTTCTTGAAGAGGGGTGGGAAAGTGAAAAAAAAAAGATTTAGACATGGATTTGTGGATGAAACTACTGTAAGAATCTGTTTTTCTTGGATAAACATTTATTATAACTTAGTACACATTTTAATAAACTATATGTATATTTATTGTTATATTGCATATTATATCATACATACAATTAAAATAAATAGTAATTTTAAAAACCATGAAAAAGTTATATGAAATTTTGAAGAATGAAATGAGCAGAGTTTAATGTAACAAACTAATTAATTAACTTAAAAAGAGAGAGAGCTAAATTAAATAAAGTGGGTTGAGAATGACACCAGAATGGTACAACGAAATTAGAAGATCTGCATTTGAAATCTGCTTTTACATCTTACTACCAGTGAGCCCTTGGCCAAATCATTTAATCTAGAGGCAGCTATCTGGTGCAGTAGATAAAGCATTCAACTTGGAATCAGGAAGTCCTGAGTTGAAATCTCACTTCAGACTTGCTGTATGATCCTAGACAAGTCACTTGATGTCTCTGTGCCTCAGTTTCCTTATTCATTAAATCAGAAAATTAATAGTATCTACCTCCCAGGATTGTCATGAGGACAAAAGGAGATAATATATGTAACATACTTTGTAAATATTAGAGTGCCAAATAATTGCTAGCTATTATTAACCTCATTGGGTTTCAGTGTCCTCTTTGTTAAAATGAAGTCATTGAATTAAATGACTTCAAAACCAAGCAGCATTATTGAAGATTATCTTTTCCCAATCATCAAACTAATAAAGATTTAAATATAAGTAGAACCCTGTTGTTATGGCCTTGCATTTTACTCGATGAAAGACTTTCCTGTCTCCTGTGAATGAGAGAAATAGACCAAGACTGAGGAAAATGAAATGCAAAAGAAGAAGAGCTCAAGAAAGCAGATAGAATCTTTCAGACCCAGACCCTATGTGAAAATCAATTATTCTATTGGTAAAAGAGAGGGTTCACTTTAGAGCCAAGAATTCCTACCTCTGGCACATTGCAATTCTGTGAGCTTTGGCAAGTCACTGAACCTCTTTGTGCCCCACCTCACTTTTTGAGACTGTAAGTCTTAGAGATTCATGGAGATGGCTTTTCTACCAATCTGTTTCTTTGGAAAGAGCTTCTATCATGGGTTCTTCTTACACTGATGAAATCATAGGTCTGGACTACTTCCCCCCTTCCCCCAAAGTAGGGTTCTATTAAATGGAATGCAAACAGACATGAGCCAAGACAAGCACTGACTAATGAGGACAACTTCACCATGAATAGCCCTTTCAATAGCAAGGTCTAGGGATGGTGGTAATCACACAGGCAAGGCCTGGAAGCCAGGAGCCCTTCTAAATGAATCAAAGAGGGATTTGTATATATGATATTTTTCTCTGGTATCTTTACAAAGGGAAAAACAAACAAATAAACTTCTCCCAAAAGTAATTTCCTGTCACCTCTTCAGCAATCCTTCTTGCCCTTTATCTTGGTTAACTGTAATGACTGGCCTTCATGTAACATTGTAGGTTTTAATAATACTAATAGTATTTACATTGAGTTTTAAGATTTTCAGAGTTATCCATAGCATCCCATTTGATTTCAACAACTCTGTGAAAAGTTGTTATTCCTTTTTTTTACAGATGAGGAAACTGAGGCAGACAAAAGTTGAGTGACTCGCCTAGAGTTGCACTGTAATGTAATTATCTGAAGCAGAATTTGAATTCAGATTTTCCTAACTCTCATCTCAGCTGGGCTGCTTTACAAAACACTTTAGTTCATTATCTCATCTGAATCTCATAGCAGTCCTATGAGGAAGGGTATGATTATTTAGTTGTGTCTACCTTTTTTAGACCCCATTTTTTTTTTGCAAAGATATTGGGTAGTTTGCCATTTTCTTAATTCATTTTACAGATGAAGAAACTGAGGCAAACAGGGTTAAAGGACCTCCCCAGGGCCAAACAGCTAGTGAGTGTCTAAAATTAGAGCTGAACTCACAAAGAAGAGTCTGGCTCCAGGTCTAGCACACTAACCATTGTACTACCCAGCTGCATAAGGCAGGTAGTACAGAAATTTTTATCTTTCTTTTCCTGTGGTGAAATGACAAAAAGCTGATACATGGGAGTATCTGCATTTGAATCTTAGTCATCTGACTCTGTAGTATCATAATATTACAGGATCATGGATTTAGCGTTGGAAGAGATTTGGGAAGCCAGTGGGTTCAATCTCATCATTTAACCAGCAAGAAAAAAGGCTTCCAAGGATTTGTTTAGTAGCAAAGTGACTATGTATCTGATTTAGGATTTGAACTGAGGTCTAAACCCAATGCTGTATTCACTATCTCATCCAATTGTCCAAAAATAGATGAGGAAACTGAGGCTAACAACAAACTAAGGCCTTGCCCAGGGTCACACAGGAAGCCTGTGTTAGAATTTTAACCCAGGCCTTCCTGACTTGGAATCTAACTCTCTGTCTTCTATATCATGATTCTCCCCAATCCTGGCCAATAGCCTTTCCAGGACATTCTGCAATCTTGTCAATAACCACTGTAAACCTTAAAATTTCTTAGACTTATGAATGTTGGAGATTTCACCATTGGGAAATTTCATACTTGGAAAAAATTTCCTACTGATAGTAAGAACTCTATTGGAATGTGAAACCCCTTGGCATGGGAGGATCCTTCTCCTCCCTACTTAAGACTACTTTAGGACAGAAACCTTTTGCTAAACAATGGAAAGGGCTTTGACCTATGCTTAAGCATAGAACAGCAAGTTCTTTGAGTCATGATTGATTTTAGAATTGATACAATAGAGATACTTGGCATGACAGAACCAGGTCTTGGAAAATACAATCTCCACCCTACTTAGAGTAACAGGATTTAGGAAGGGCTGCAGCAAGATCAAGATTTAATTATTTGAGAATATGACCTTCAACAGACATGTGCAAAGCCACAGACCTCTGGGCGGTCCTGGGTTAAACTAGAGCCACCATTGGAACAGGGGAGACATCGACAGTGATTGGTAGATGTGAGAACTGAGGGGAGGGAACTTAGATAGTTTCCTGAAAGATACTGGGGTCTGAGGACAGAAGGAGGAGGGTTTTTTGCTCAAGGAGGTTTTGCTCTGAAGGAGTCTGAGAGGAGAGAGGTCCTGGAGGGAGAGCTCCTGGAGAGGTCTTGAAGGAGGTTGTAGAAGGAGAACTCAGGAGGAGTCAGGAGGAGAATTCTCTGGAACATTTCTTGAAAGGAGGCTCTCTTGAAGGTGGAGCCTGAGGTTGGCATGAGAAGCCTTACCTAGAGAGATCTTGGGTGAGTGATAAAACCAACTGACTGATTTATTAATTCTTATTCCTTTCTTACTTTCTCTCTTTTTCTATTGATTAATCAGTGTATTATAAATTAAATTTCTCTATAAAACCCAGTTGGCTTGGGCATATTCATAAATTGGGAATATATTCCCTGGCGACCATCTTATATTTATATAAACCCAAGACACAATAGAAAACATATTTCAGTGGTCATAATTGTCATATATTTCCCTTGCTCCCAAAACATTTTAATTATCACACCACTTCCCCCCTCTTAAATTCCTTTAGCACACACATGTTTCTATTTATTCTATTTGATCTCCCAAGATCCCCCAAACAAAATTGGACTAGGTAGGCAGGTACTAAATATTTTTACTTTCCAAGAGGGAGTTTAGAACAAATGAATATGTCTGGTACATAACCGATACTTTATAAGTATTAGTTGACTTAACAAATATTAGTCCATCCCACAAAAAAAAAAAAACCAATTGATTTTAAATCACATTTTCTCTATAATAAATTATGAAAATTCATTAAGACTTCATTTGGGGGCAGTTGGGTGGCTTAGTGAATAGTAAACCAGACCTAGAAATGGGGGGGTCTTGGGTTCAAATTTGACCTCAGACATTTCCTAGTTGTGTGATCCTAGGCAAGTCACTTAAGACCAAATACCTAGCCCATACCACCCATCTGCTTTGGAACTGATACTTAGAATTGATTGTAAGACAGAAGGTATGGGTTAAAAAAGGCTTCATTTGAAATAATTTACATTTATATAGTGCTATAAGATTCATATAATGTTTTCCTCAATGATGACCCTACAAAATAGGGGTATAAATATTGTTCTCTCTACTTTACAGATGAGACAATAAGACTCAAAGCAGCCAAGAACTTTGCCCAAGATCACACAGCAAGGAAATAGTGGAGGCAGGACCAGAACTTGGTCTTCCAGCTCTTGGTTGGAGGGGTTTTTATTACCTACACTTCACTGGAATGTGAAAGATACACTCTGAACCCCTACATGTCTCCAGAAATGATATTCTTTCATTAATGAATATTTCATATTGGTTTGACATAACTAAATTTAGATATCATGTTGCATTGGTCTAACTACAAATATTGGGTTAGAATTCTAATTACATAGACTCCTAGTTCAAGGAGGCAACTATGTGGCTCAATGTATAGAATACTAGACCTGGAATCAGGAAGACCTGCGTTCAGATCTAGCCTCAGACACTTCTCAGCTGTGTTACCTTGGGCAAGTCACAACCTCTGATTGCTTAAGAAAAAGGATCTATTGCCTCAAATGGAAAAGGAAATGTAAAACCATTCCAGTATCCTTGCCAAGAAAAGATAGCTATGGTCCATGGATTCCCCAAGAGTCAGACACAACTGAATAATTAAAGAACTAATGTTAATTGTCCTAACTTTAGAGATCACCTTCTCCAACTCCTTCACTACTTTTTTTTTATTTGAAGAAATAGACTCTGAAGAGTAGGATTTCTTCCAGTTCATACATGTATGCCAGTGCCAAAATTCAGTTGTAGGGTGTTTGATTCCAACTTCAGTCTTCTTTCCATTAAGCCATGCAGTCGATTCCTCTGTCAACAATCAAGGCAGAGTTACCTATCCTCTTTTTAAAATCTCCAGATGGGGTCTCTTGGAATATAACCATGCTGAGTGAAACACCCCTAGTGACTATTATCTGTAACCTAAGGGTCTCTCATCACAACTTGTGGAATCTGACATCACTGGACACCCAGGGAGAGAGACTTAAATCCTAGGGTCATGGAGAGAAAGTCTATAGAACTGAAAAAGACTTCTGGTCTACTTTGTTTCCAGGCAAGCAAAGCATTATCAAAGTTATTATAGATGTGGCGGGGAGTCTGTAGTTTTCTCTCCAAAAAATATTGCTAGGTTAATGTGTGGATTTCTCCCTTGCCTCCACTAGCCTATTTCCCTCTTTAGGATGACAAGGGAAGAAACCCTAGAGGGATTCAAAGGACAACCGGGGGGGGGGGGGGATCTGGATCCTTTGTAAAGCTTTGACAACCCTGTGAAACTCGTGTTGCTTGGCGAAGGACTATATCACCTCATAATTCATCCTGGCCCAGTGTAGCATCGCTGATGGAGATCTATTTGAAAATGACAAGGGTGGTTTGTATTTCTGACTGCTCAGTGAACTTTTGAGTAAAGTAAAGACATATAAGGAAACCTTAGCTCAAGGGAAGCTATCCTGTTCTGACCCCTCAATTCAGGTGTCATTCTGCTGTGACCCCAGACTTTGAAATAACTCCTTCTGCTGTACTCGGACATACCTGACAGCGGTTCTTCTTATAGAAGAAAAATGACTAGTCCTTTCTTCTAGAAGCTGCTGAGAACTCCAGACACAGGGACAGGAACTATTTAGATGGAGAAGAATATCAGGGAAGATGTAATTAATAATAACAATAGCCAATATTTATAATAGTGCCTAAGATTGCTAAGCATTTTACAACTGCTATCTCATTTGGTCTTCACAGGAACCTTGGGAGGTAGATGATATTATTATCTCTTTTTTACAGATGAGGAAACTGAGACAGATAGAGGTTATGGTTTTCCCAGGATCATATAGCTAGCTAGTGTATAGAGCTGGATTTGAACTCGGATCTCCTGACTCTTGGCTTAGCACTTGATACACTATGCCCCTTAGTTGCCTGCAATATAAAGTATACAGCAGACTGATATCACACAGAAATGTGGGAAGTTTGCTTGGAGTTCCTGAGAATTACAGACCCTTTTAAAAGCAACAACTCCTGGAAGCCCTACCCAATACATAATAGTAAGGATCCAGGCTATACTGGTCTTTGTTAGAAGGGAGCCCACTGATAGGCATCAATGCTTTGAATGATCTCAGATAAGAGCTCTTTTTCTTTTCTTTAATCAGCAAATAAATGGCTTCTTTGATCACTGTGAACTGTGTTCTTGAGTCACAGGGACTCTTGAAACCTCTCTCCCAGAGACCAGCTTCTGTCTGCTTCACAGTTATAAGAGGGGACTGGGTGGTTGGGGACAGGGAATTGTGTGAGGAAGAAACAAACACCTACTATTTGCCAGCCACTGGACTAGATCATTTACCAGTACTATCTCCTTTGTAAAGCTTAGCTTTACAACCCATTCTAGGGAACCCTGAAGGATTGGGTCATCAGTTTCAGCCTTTCACAATGAGGAAAGAGCTGGTTGGGACTCTAGTTCTTTCTCTAGTAGATACTGATTGAATTTTATAAAGGGATATTTTCTTCAATGATAAATCAAGAACACATGGAAATGTTTCCCCTAATGCTTGGTGGGGGAAACATATTCTTTGCTATACCATCTAATTTTCTAGGGTAGTAGGTTCAAAACTCAGCTAAGTTTCTCTATAACATTGGTCCCATTTCATGTTCACTGCTAGATGAATCTTCTTCTGAGTCAATACAGGGTTAGAGTCCCAAAGATTATTCTAAGAGATCTCTCATTGATCCTCAGGGCACTAACACTGGGTTGACTGTAAAAGTCAGTCTTCATTCATGTAGTTTGTTCCCTCAACCCTTTGAAATGCCCAAGATTGAAGAATGAACTCCCTTCACCTAGAATAGGAAAGAAAAAATGAAAAAGCAAAGACCTGAGGCTTGTTTCGTGGGAACACATGGACTCAGAGGAGAGATGACCCTAAGGCTTTTCCCCTTCACACAAGGAGTCCTTGAGGGACTGAGGCAAATTAGAAGTGATTTGGGCAGATTTTTTTTGAATGCCTCTGAAGCTAATTAAAGAATCTCTCCATCATCCATGGTTAGCTGATTGAAACCAGTTATAGAATGTCTAAAGGTTCCCCTTAGTCTCTCCAAGGCATTTTCCTACTTATTATTGTTTCTCTCAGAAGTGAGTTCTTTTATATCCTCCACATGGAGAAGTAACATCAATTGAGCAAGTAGATAAGAGTCTGAGTATTCACCAGAACTCCATTACACTTGAAAAGAGCAAATATGAAAAAGCACTGGGTAATATTTAGTTCTCTCATTTCTTGCTTGGGAGAATAAGCAAAGATGTGAGACTTTTTCCAAAATATACCTGGATAATTTGTGTTACAGGAGGCAAAGTTGAAATGTGGGCATTGGAATGGAGGATGGAAGAAAGGAAGGGAAGGAATAAAGGAATGAAGGGAAGGAAGAAAGAATGGAGGAAGGAAAAAAGAAGGAAGGAAAAGAAGAAAGAAGGAAAGAAACTAGCAACTATTAAATACCTATTATGCACCAGTTACTGTGCTTAGAACTTTACAAATATTATCTCATTTAATATTCACAACAACCCTGCAAGATAGAACTTATTAGCCTCATTTTACAGTCAAGGAAACTGAGGTAGACAAGTTAAGAGACTTACTTATTCAGGCTGCTAAGAAATATCTGAGGCTCACCTTGAATTCATCTGTGTCTAGTGCTCTTTACTATTCTACCCAATAGGTTTATTCCTTGGAAAGAGGAAGACCTTGGTTTAAATCCTAACTCTATCATTTGCTAGCAGAGTGACTGTGGACATTTAACTTTCTTGAGTTTCAGATTCCTTATGAGTTCAATGGAGAGTGATAATATGTTCTATATCATCTCTATAAGACTGGTGTTAAGTACAAATAAAATAAGCTAAGAAAAGTGATTTGCAAACTTTGAAGTATAGTTTCAGTGTCAGTGATGATAATTTGAGAGACTCTTCATGTTAGGGCAGCATTCTTTAAAGAGATTCTAGACCAGGCATCCAAGAAGACTAAATGGTTTGGACTATCAAGAAAAAGCCAAGAAAGCTCCTTTTCCCAGCTCCAGAACCCCTACCCTATGCTTTCTGTGAAAAGGACCTTAAAAGGAAAACTCAGCCTGTTCTTCTAGTAAGTATTCCTTTGAGCAAATGAAATACTGTGAGATCATTGTTTCTTAGGTGGAAGACAGAGGTACAATTCCTTGCCAAAACCTAGATAATATCATTATGACTAAAACCTTCATTAGTGCTTGTTCCATTCAAACTCCTATAAAAGTTATTACTGTAATACTTTTCCTGATGAAATGTTGGGTTTCCATAGTTATCTGGAAAAGATGATGAGAATTATATAGTGACTTGGGTAGAAAGGTAACATGTTGGTTCAGTTTAAATCGAAAGTTTCTGAATTCACAACCTACAATTTTGGGACCCTCAAGATTGGGGAAGCCAATTCTTTGAGATAAATAAGTCAATACAGTTGGTGAAGTTTATCTTTTTCTTTTCTCCTCCTTTTTTTCAGTGCACTTTTTCCATCCTCTTCTCTAACTCTTTACCTATACCTGTCCTTTTGAGCATGCAACTGTCGGTTCAATAAATATTTTTCATATGTATGCTATGTACAAGATACTGTGTATAAACTATCCTGGAGGTAGATATAAAGGTACAGCAATCTCTATTCTCATGTAGTTTACAAGCTAGTAGGAATTTGAAAATATTTCAGACATTCTTTTTTGGCTCTGTTTGGAACTGAGTATTGTTTGGAGTCATCCTTTCCAGCTCTATGATTTGTGATTCCAATCTTTTCTTTCTTTATGCTTCCTTATTCAAAAGTGATCTGCCATGGTGCCTATTACTTTAGAACAGTGGTTCTCAATCTTTCTAATGCTGTGACCCCGCAGCATAGTTCCTCATGTTGCAGTGACCCCAAACCAAAAAATTATTTTGGTGGCTACTTCAAAACTGTAATTTTGCTACAGTTATTATTCGGAATGTAAATACCTGACATTCATTATGTATTCTAATTGCTACAAATTGAGAGGTTGAGAACCGCTGCTTTAGAACCTTCTCTTAAATGAAAAGTCTAGGTAGTCTTATCTGGAGTAGCTATTTTAAAAGAAACTAATTTGAGCCAGGCAGCTAGGTGGCATGATGAAAAGAATGCTGAGTCTAGAGTCAGGAAGACCTGAATTCAAATATGGCCGTAGACAATTACTAGCTGTTTGACCTTCGGCATGACATTTCATCTTGTTTGCCTCAGTTTTCTCATCTGTAAGATGAGCCAGAGAGAGAAATGGCAAACAACTTCAGTATTTTTGCCAAAAAGAAACACAAATGGGGTCATGCAGAGTCTCAGTTATGACTGTAACAACTGAACAATAACAATTTGGCCTAAATTGTTAATGGTGAAAAGGACAGAATGTGTTTCTCTTACAAGATAACATTTGTATTTTAACAGGGGAATGCTTTGACTCAATTGTGTGAACACTGTTGTTAATCAGGGACCGTATTGCCAAATCCTAATCCTCCTCATTTCTCCCATGATGCTTAGGAGAGAGGTCAAGAGATACACTCATTCCTGCAGATCTAGTTTGCAGCAATCAATCAACAAATACTTAATAGGCACCTGCCATTGAATGGTTTTTAATGTAAAAATGCATCAATAAAACTTATTTTAAAATATAAAAATTATTTTTAAAGTAGTTAAAAGTAGTGTTGTTATTATCCAATTTTGAAGATGAGAAAAATTGAGGTTGGAAGTGGTCAGTTCAAGGTTAAATGACTTGTGGAGGGGTCACATAGCTAGCAAGGTTTGGGGCAGGATTCTAATTCATATTTCCCTAGTACTAGTTTCACCTAATATTGAGCAGCTCTACTTTAAAATAATGAAAATCTGTCTCATCAATTGTTAAGAATCAGAAAGGTTTTAATTTATGATTATATTGAAATCAAATTTGTCTTCCTTCTCCCCCCAATAATTGATACCTATTCCTAGATATTTTTCCTGTAGATAAACAAAAACACTTTTTTCTTTGCCCACCTAAAATATCTTCGATTATTTGAAGACTCCCAAATTTTCTCTTCCCTAGGTGCTTCCATTTTTCAAATGATGTTTTCTAGATCTTTTGCCATTTTGTCCACACTATTATTGACATGCTCAACTTTAAAGGGGTTGGTACTTTGGAAATGCAATACCTAATCTTGTCAAAATAACTGGAGAAATATGTAGAAGGTGATGCAAATAATATTAATAAGGCAGTTGGATGTGCTCCTATTTCATCCGTGCATTGTAAGACTGTATCCTCTAGTTGGGTATCAGGCAGTATATTAGAGTAGAAAGAACATTAGACTTGAGGTCAGAGGACTTGGATTCAAATCTCACTTTTGTTGTTTACTACCTTTAGGATTGGGGCAAAGCAAGCTCCTTAACATCTCTGCATCTTAGTTCCTTATCAGCAAAATGTAGAGGTTGGACTAAATGATCTCTGAGGTCCCTCTTAGCTTTAAAACTGAATTCCTATGATATTCAGCCTAATCTGTGGAACTAGATCCACTTTAGGCACTTTTCCAGGGAGAGAAGGGAAATGATCAGGACTTTTTTCTCAGACATCTTGCCTGTTGATATTGAGGGATTTGCCTCAATTGCTTTGTGGAGCACAGCCCACTCTGATGGCTGAACAAAGAGACACCACAAAGATATTTCCTTGATCATTTCCGTGGGTCCTATAGGGAGGAAAGTGATTGGTAAAACCATTATTGTCTGGGCAGATTCAGAATTTACTTTCTTGGTGTGAGGATTTTCAGCGTGGTTGCCATACTTCGGCACATCCTGGGAAATGACTGGCTGGGAACCAATGAGATTCTCAGACTGTCAAAGGGAAGAATTCCAAAGTAAGTTGATCATAGAGTACGGCGGAATGACGAGTCTGTACTATACTCAGTTAACAAGGCATGAAGGCACCAAATCCCCATGACGAAGGCCAGTCATGCCTCTCCAGTGACTGTCTCTGGAAGTGTACAATGAGCTCAGTTCATCAAAGGGTGGGGGGAGGGGCTGGGCAGAGATCTTACGGAAGATGTTCAGTTTATCAGAACAAAATCCAGTGTTTCCGGTTTCTACAGTCATTTTCACAAGACCAGGACGTGGCTGGACTACAGTATAATTTCAATTTGAAGAGTGGAGGTGGAGAGAGAAAGAATGCCAGAATGGAGACAGGGGAAAGGAAAACTATTCAGGGCAGTAGCCACTCAAAATTGATCTGGCATTGCAGGATGGGGAGAAATTACAACTATTTAGATTATTATATGGTTTTAAAATTACCAATAATTTTCATAAAAATTCAGTTCTGTTGCTCTAATGATTTTTTTTAACTTTTAAATTTTTTACTGTATATTGGTTCCAAGGCAGAAGAATTATAAGGGCTAAGCAATGAAGGTTAAATGACTTGCCCATGGTCACACAGCTAGAATGTGTCTAAGGCCACGTTTGAACCCAGGACCTCATGTCTCTGGTCTTGGCTCTCAAGCTACTGAACCACCCAGCTGCCCCCTTCCAGGGATTTAAATAGCATCACAGTATAGTTTTAAGAAAAATACAGTTTAGAATTTAGAATTAGGAGATTCCTCTATTTAATTCCTATCTTCAATAGTTACCAGCTATGTGGCCATGGACTGGTCATTTAATCTCTTCACCTTTAGTTTCCTCATCTTTAAAACAGGATAATTAATACACACAGTACCTAGCTCACAAAGTTTTCTCATCAAATGATTTAATACATGTGTAACCTATCTTTTAATATTCATCAAATGGGCTGGCCATGGAGAAAAGTAGGATAGTTAAGACTATCTGTTGGTAGGCAATTTTTTTGCCCATAATTCCCCAAGCTCTAAGGGAGGCTTAATCTTGACCTGGAAGCATATTTCCCAGAGTGGAGCTGAACCTAACCTAGGCAAGGGGTCAGTGGGGAGGGGAATATAGAAGTCAGAATATCTAGCCAAGGAAACAATAAAAAAGGGTGGGCATGTGCCATCCAAGGAAGAGAAATAAATGCAGGGCCAAAGAGAGGGGACAGGAGTTTGCGAATTTGTCCTGATCGAGGACAGAGAGGAAACTGTAAGTGTGACCTCTGTACTGGATGGATCTTGCAATGATGCTCCAGATTGGGCTAGCTAGGGAGAGAGACTGGTAATATTCTTTCTACCTCTTGGGTTTTTTTTTTACTCAATTGACACTTTGTGCTTCCCTCCAGGATTGGAAACAGAATACCTTTGTTCTAAATGGTTTATTTGTTTCTGAATCTGGCAAACAATGGAAAATCAGTATGCTACTGTATTTTATTCAGTGTTCAAGTATATAGATGAACTAAGAAAGAGGATAGATGAACCCTCCTTTTCATAAACAAGATAGGATAGTTATTTGGAGGTCATATTTTCGTGTGGGTGTCTATGAGGCAGATATTGTACTATTAGATACTTTGTTAAAGATCCAAAATCCAGAAATTTCTAGAAATAACATTGTTAATTTTGTAATGACCTTTATGAGGATCCAAGACCCAGGAATTTTTACTTTCCCATTTCCCTGGAAGTTACCTTTTTTTTTTCTCACTGGGTTGGAAGGGAGTGAAGGGGAAAGCCACAACTTGACTGGGGAGCTTGCTGATTGGGAAGCTTGATCCACTTCTGAAGAGAGAGGGAAGCAAGTGGTCGAAGCATGCTCAGTCTGGTCCTCCAGCTCTAGGGATGATTGAGAGCAAAGCCTTCCCAAGTTATCAGCATCACCTACTGTTTACATATGGGCAGTGCTTTATAAACCTTAGGGTACTATGGAAATGCTAGCTATTAAAATGTCAAAGTCAAGTCAACAGGCATTTGTCAAGTGCCTATTATGAATTAGACACTTTCTAAGAGTTAATGATACAAAGAAAAAAAAAACTTCAACAAAACCTGTTCTCTGGGTGTTCACAGCATGATGGGAGACTATGTTAGCTGATATGTTTAAATAAGATATATTGAAGATAAATTGTAGGCAATTTCAGAGGAAAGACACTACGATTAAGGGCTGGGGAAGGGTTCCTGCAGAAGGTTGAGCTTTCATTGAGAAAAGCGGAAGGATAAGAGGTAGGAAAAAGTTCCAGACATTGGGAACAACCAGTTAAAATTCATGGAATTGAGAAATGGAACAGCATGTGTGAGAAACAGCAAGGAGGCCAGAAACACTGGATAGTAAATTCTTAGAGGAAAGTACATAGATAGACACTACAAGATGGACAGGCACAGTGTCATGAAGGATTTAAAAAATAAACAGGATTTTATGTTTGATTCTGGAGGTAACAGGGAGCAATAGGATTTGATTGATTATTGAGGGGGTGACAGTCAGATGTACTTTAGGGAGAACAATTTGACAGTTGAGTGGAAGATGAATTGGAATGAAGAGAGATTTGAATCTTTGTAGTCATCTAGGTGGGATGACCTGGATGAAGGTGATGGCAGTATCTGAGAAGAGAGGGAGGATAGTATATACTAAGGATATTATAAAGGTAGGAATGACAAGACTTGGTAGATTTAAGAGAATGAGCTTAGTTGCAGGCTTGATTTCCTTTGTGCCTGGAGAATATTTTCTTTTTGAGTTTATTATTTTACCACAACTCCAGAGAAAGATTGTCACAGAATCTGTTAACTATTACCTAAAAGTTATTCACATTAGCAGCTTAGTATTTCAGCATCTCAGTGGTATCTACTTGGAAAGGTAGAGTTGAAACTACCCTTGCAAAATACAAAGCAAAGTAGCAGAGGCCTCCGCCATGTTGGGTACATGCCCATCTATTACATGTAGGCTAGTTTAGATGGACATAGAATTTTCTAATCTGTAAAACGAGAGGGTTGGAATTGATGGATTTTAAGATAATCTTCTATGTCTAAATCTATGACTTTATGGCAGATTAAAGGGAAGACATCAATAGGAATCGTGCTAAATGATTAGGTGTGGAGAGATAAAACTTTTCTCCTACAAGTCAATATATACCCATTTTGACCTCACCACTAAGTCCCTTCCTTTAACATCCCAAGACATCTCTGATGAATAAATTGCCACTGAGGAGGTAGACTTAGAGATCTCAGTTCCTCCCTCATTATTTCATCATAGAAAGAGGTGGGTCTTTTTTCATAAAAGAAAAGTTGCCAAAATATCCTTTTCTCCTCTCCACTGTGGTTGGGTCACTGTAGTTCAAAATGGCAGCTAGAGCTTGCTGACTTTTCTTACCTAATGGAGTTCTTGTTTATAGACAAATAAGGAATAGGTCTCTACCTTGCCTATAACAAAAATCAGGCCAATGAGGTCGCAAGGCCTGGAGGTAAATTACTTTATCTTAGATGCTGGCTGACCTTCAAAACCTGAGGTTTTAAAAAGGTTTCATATAAAAGTTATAATTCAATATTAATTTTCTACAGTTTGAAGATATTATGTAAGTGTCTCACTTACTAGCATTTGAAGTTCAATGCTATATCATACTCATCTTCATCTCCTCCCAAGTCTAGCACAGTGTCTTCAATGTGGAATGAACACTGGCTTTGGAATCAGACCTATAGACCTTGGGTAGGTCACTCAAATACCCTGAGTTTCAATTTCTTTCATATAAAGTGAAGGGAAAGGGATGAGCTGGATATGAAGAATGGCATAGTGGATAAAGTACTCAAATTAAAGTAAGGAGGATATGGGTTCAAATTTTATCTCTGAGATTCCTGTCTTCAGGAAGCAGATGTCTCTGTGTGCAAATAACACGTAAATAACTAGGTACATAGAAGATATATACAGAGTAGATAAAGATGATCAAATTGGGAAAGAATTAGCTAGTAGTGAGGGGAGATTAAGAAAGATCCCTTGGTGGCAGAAGATGGCATTAGAGTTGATTGAAACCAAAGCAACTAAGTGGCAGAGGTGAGGGAGCTGAGACTTGCATCCTTAAAGAATAGTTACTGAAATTGCATTGAGATGAGAGGAATGTCCTATCTGAGGAACTGTAAGTATACTAGTTTAGATGAATTGTAGGGTTTTCTTGGATCAGTTAGGTGGCACAGTGGATAAAGTTCCAGGCCTGGAGTCAGGAAGATTCATCTTCCTGTGTTCAAATCCAGACTCGGATACTTACTAGCCCTGGGCAAATCTCTTACTATTTGCCTCAGTTTCCTCATGTATAAAATAAGCCAGGGAAGGAAATGGCAAACTGCTCTAGCTTCTCTGCCATGAAAACTCCAAATGGGATCACAAAAAGTAACACACAACTGAACAACAAAGAGTTTTCTCATTTGTAAAATGGTCTCTAAGGCCATTTTCCAGATCTAAATCAATGATCCTAGGACTATATGACTCCTAAAATTACTTCCATGTCCAGATCTATATTTCTATGAATTTAATGGAATGGCAATGCTCATTCATTCCAGCTTAATGCAGGAAGTGCTTTTTCCAAGATTCTCCGGTCTGGAGAGTTTCTAACAATAGTCACTATGTAAGTTTGACAAGAGATATACTTGAGGATCTCCCTAGTTTACATAACAGGAGCCAAAATGCAGGAAAGATTTGGAGAGAGTCAAGGAGGCTTTGGAGAGGGAAATGGCTTTTGAGAAATCAAATGAGGGTAAGTATTAATTTCAAGAAGGGATTGGCATTAGAGGGTCTATGCAACTATCCATTGCATTTGTACATTCCAAAATTTAACAGATGGGTCCATTGGAAGCTACTTCATACAAAACAGAACATCCTCACTTTTAGCAAAACGAAAGTCTTAGATAGGCCAAGCCAGAAATGTCAGCCACAAGTTGATGTGGACTTTGAATGTGGACTGAAGAAAAGAAACTAAAATAGAAAAGATTGTACCCAAATAGCACCTTTCATCTGCTAGATCTTAATATAGATTTAAAATAATCTATTATACACATTAATTTTTTCCAAGGGCCAAAAAATGTGAGTCACGTACTTGATTGCAAAAATAGGCCCTAAACTTCATATGAAAATAAATTACATTCTCAGAGAACACAGTCTACCCCCCATTCCCTTTTGACTGTCCTCTGTTAGCATTAGCCATCCATTATCCAGATAGTGAAGTAGGTGATTTTCAGCAAACGTGGAGATGTTTAGGCATAATTTAAGAATGATTCATATACAAATAAGATATTTCTTAAGTTTGGCCTAGAGTGAGTACAATCGCTATTGGCTCCAATGAGTCAGATTTCACGGTAGATGACCAGTTAGTCTAGTAAACTTCTGTCATGTGGGAAGTTTATAAGTTGTTCATATTAGGTTGGGTAGTACTACAGTAAGTAAGAGCATAGGGATCCAGACGTCAGCTTCTTAGGAACAGTGCTGGGACCATAGTCATTACTCAATAAATACTGATTGGATAATGAAAGACCAATCAATTAGTTAAAAAGCATATATTAAATATCTGCTCATCCCAAAGTTTGTCTCTCCATCTTTGACCCTTCGTTTGAACTCCAATCTCATATTCTGAATTTTTTTATAAGGCATTTTCATTTGCTAGTGACCATCCATCACATTATATAAAGTCTGGTTTGAATGTGGACTGAAGAAAAGAAACTAAAATAGAAAAGATTGTACCCAAATAACACCTTTCTCTTTACCCACACTATCTTTCCCACTGCCTTTCTTTTGTCTTTGTTGTACCTTTTTGTTCTCAGGCACATTTTGGAGGCTGAAAACTTTGAATTCATTTGTAAATTCCGCCTTTGACTCATGGTTTGAGCACTTATGGGAAAAGAGATCTCAGGGAAAAAGCATGGACCTTCACTCACAAGTTCACCTGGCAACAGAACTCTTTAAATGCCACTCTGTGAAATCCTGTCTCTTTATTCCCAACTTAAGGTAAATTCTGTATACACATGGAGGAAAACCTATAAGGAAAGTACCAGGGTTGAGGGGCAGAGAACTGGTGGGACTTCATTTAGGATGTGATCAATGGCTCTAAGAGGGAGAAGGGTATCTGTGTATTTGAATTAATTATTCTTATTTATTATGTGTTAAGTTCCATTGTTTATCCCTGATGAAGGAGTATTAATATTTTTGTTTGCTATAAATTTTGGTGCGTTGGAGAGAGTACTCATCATTTTAGTTAAGGCACAACTTTGTCTTTCCTTTATTCCTAAATCCAAATCAACAGTTTCACCTAGAAAAAAATCTTGGGAGTCTAAGACTAGCACTCGTTTGAATAGAGAATGGAAATCCTTGGTGGTCCATAAAACATGGAGCTTGTCATGACATTCTATTTATTCTGTCTTATTTGTAAAAAAAAAAAATCAAACAATCTACTACTATCTGGATGTGAATGATTTAATAGGTAAGGCACTGACCCAAGGGGTCTTGGATAGTTACATCTTAGGGGCCAGGGCAATAGAATGACATCTAGTGTGATAAGACTGAACTGGTGATTGACAGCCTCCATAGATTAAGGCATACATTCTCCAAAGACTCACTCCAGATAAATCAAGTGATTCCAAATGAACTGATACTGTGAATACAGAAGACAGGAAGACCATAGAAGTTTAGTCACTTTCTAAAGCAGGGTGACGATGAATGGTAGTGACAGAAATGAAGATGAGAATCACAGAATCTCAAAGTTGGAATGGGCCTCCGAAGCCAACTTGTCCAACCCATACTTGAAAAAGAATCCCCATGACAACATGTTCAACAAATAATCATCCAGTTGTTGCTTGATGACCTCCAATGAGATGGAACCATGAGTGTGCTGGTTTAACAATCTGCTTTCTGGGGGAAAAATGACATGTACCATATGTTAAAGTTTCATCTGTAATTTTAACATTTTCTCTGTCAGTCTCGATAAGTAATGAAACAATAGCTCAAGTCCTGAGTTGTAGCATTTGCTGATCAACTCATCAGCTGGTGGAAGTATACCTCTCATTGGCTTGTTAAAGCCACTGCTTCCTGAAGCTGATCATGCCATTTTTGGATTAATATAATTGTAAGGAAGTTTTTCTTTTCATCAAGTCTACATTTGCTTCTTTGCAACTTTCACACATTTTTGGGTCAAGTGAAACAAATTGAATTTCTCTTCCATGTGAGATCTTTTCAAATGCTCAAAAACAGCTATTGTGTCATTTAAGTTATTTCCTCTCTGTGGAAAATATTCTCAGTTCTTTCACCCAATCCACTTATGGCATGAATTTGAATTTCTGGTTGCTCTTCCCTGGATACTCTCCAGCCAATCTATGTCCTTCCTACCCAGACCTGAACGTAATACTCCAGATGAAGCATGATCAGGCTAGAGTGCAGAGTGTCTGTCTATCACCTCATTATTTTTGGATGCTATATCTCTAGTAACAAAACCTAAAACTTCATTAACTTTCTTAGCTGCCATTTTGAATATAAAATTATATTGAGGTTGCGAATCCCCCAAATCCCAAACTGTTGTGGTTTTCTTTGAGGTGAATTTCTCAATCTAGCCACAGTTACTCATCTTGTGTTTGTGAAGTGAATTGTTTGAATCTTTCATCTCCTAGGGCCTTGTCCTCCCTGGTTAGTGTGATTGTGTCTATTCTTTCTATATCTTCTATGTATGAATGTTGTTTCTCCCATTACAATACTGAACTCCTGGAAGGCAAGGGCAGCATTTGAGCTTTTTATCCCCCATGCTTAATTTAAAACCCCCCAAAACCCTTACCTTCCATCTGAGAATCAGTACTGTGTATTGGTTCCAAGGCAGAAAAGTAGTAAGGGCTAGAATATGGGGAGGGGGGGGGGTAAATGACTTGCCCAGAGTCACAAAGCTAGGAAGTATCTGAAGCCAGATTTGAAACCAGGACCTCCCATCTCTAGGCTTGGGCTTATTCAATTCACTAAACTAGCTAGCTGCTCCCTCCCTAATACTTCTAACACATGGCTTGCTTCTCAGCAGGCATTTTGTGCCTTTTCACTGATAGACTGACTAGGTTTAGCCCTACTAAATGTCATCATCTTTGAACCTTACTATCATTAAATGTAGCACAGTCTTTGGACTTCAAAGCCACATGAGGGTACATCAATAGATGATAATGCACAAAGACAATAGTCATTCTCCATCACCGAGAGACTACCACTACTCTTCTCAGATTATGCTATCTGCAAATTGAATAGACATGTCATATAAACCTTCATCTAAGTCACTGATTAAAAAATATCCATTAAATTGCAGATATCTAAACCCAGATCCCTGGGGCCCTCCATTATTGAGCTCCTTCTAAGTTGGCACTGAACCCCTAATTACTGATCATTTTGTCTGGCCATCCAACCAGTTCTGAATGCACCAGAGTTGCCTTACCCAAGTAACTCTGATCTTTCTATCTTTCTACAAGGAAAACATGCTAGACTTGACCAAAGGCTTTGCAAAAATCTAGGCAAACAATAGCTACAATACCTCTTCTTACCTCCCACCCCAAGCAGGTGAAAGCAATATCAAATAAGGAAATGAGTCTGGCATGACCTGTTCTTAAAGAACCCATGCTGGTTCTTTGTGATTCTCACTTCTTTTTCTCAGTATTCACTAGGTAGGCCCGTAATAACATCTAGGGTTTTACTAAACCTTTCAGTCAGACTCACTGGTCTATATAGTTCACAGAATTCATTCTCCTTTCTTTGGAAACTAGTTCAACATTTGCCTGCTGCTAAAAAATCCTCCTGTACTTCCCTGATTCTACAAGATCTTACTTACAAATAAAGCAGGGTTGAGAGGAAATAGTGTTTGAATTGGGACATGCTGAACTGGACAATATATTGGATAAAAATGCCTTACAGTAAGAAAAGATGAGCAATTTTAATTGTACCTTCTTTCATCCAACATTTCTCTGATCACAAATTATATCTATCAAAGAAACTCATGAATTAAAATAGAATCCTAGAACTGGAAGGGAATTTAATGGGCTGATGACTCTGGACAAGTCATTTGTCCTCCTTGGACCTCAGTTTCCTCATTACAAATAAGGAGGTTGGACCAGGTAGCCATGAAGAGCCCTTTTTAGCTCTGTACCCATCTGTATTTATGATCCCATCATTCATTTGTTGAACCTTTTCTTTTAAGTAGCCCTATTTGGTCAGAGATTTAGAGCTGGAAGGAACAATAGAGTCCACCTAATCCAAACCTCTCATCGTACATGTAAGGAAGTTGAAGCCCAGGGAAATTAAATTGAGAATCAGAATTCTGTCCTTTACAATGAAATACTTTATTTCATAAAATACTACTCATGGTATTTTGGAAATGGTCATTTACTCCAGGACATCCTTCTTCTCATCTAACTTAATTCTATCTGGCTATATGACTTCTTCCCCTCTGATACTCTCAATTGCTAGCAAACTTCTCAGAATAATCTGAAAGACTAGTTAAGTCTCTTCATAGCCTTCTTTGCTCTAGACTAAACTTCAGGCTCTTGAAGCTAAGGACTCTGTGGCGTATCTGTAAGTTGGCATTCACAGCAAGGTTTCCAAATGTAACTTTTGTGAATCTCCTCCAGTTCTGCTTCTTGTCACTCACAGTCATTAATATAGTGGCTGTTATTGATTCATATAACCAAAGATTGTTTAGAATTCTTTTTTCTCTGGTGATAAAAAGATTCCATTTACATTGTTGCCATAATAACACTCTAGTATTTCCATTTACCAATAGACCCACCACGAGACTCACAAAGACAACTAAATACTCTTTTCTCTGTCACCATCTATCTTGCTTCCAATAAATAATGTAGTCAATTAACACTAACATTTATTAAGCTGCCACTGATGAATACAATGTATATTCATTAGGCCCTGGAAGATGGGAAAACAACATTGAATTGTTTGAAATCACAGCACATTTCTTTACCCTGAACTCTCTTATTCCTAAATTGATTAAAGAATAGAAATCTTTTAATGTTGCATTATTTTTCATCCACATAATGTAGGAGATTGCTCTGTTTGTCTAAAGTAATCAGGAACCAATTAAAACTCAAAGAAGATGCATGAGCAACAATAATTTTGAGAAGGATCATTTGGCATCTGACAGAAGATCCTCTATGATAATCTTTCTCATCAAAGGACTCAGAGAAAACTGTGAAGGAAACCAAGATGGTTTCAAGTCCTCCTAATGTCCTTCTAAACTTTTATCTAATGTGTTCTCTTCCCTACAACCCTCCTACCATAACAAAGAGGATCTGATAAAGCACCCATGCTTAGTTAGAGTAAATCAATCAAAATTGATTACTCTGCCCAGCATTATTCAGATTTTATAGGAATTTTCCAGGAAGAAAAACCTTAAGGACTGAGTATGGAGTTTTGACATTGTATTAAGGAATGAAATTCTTCAAATTACATTATGAAGTACTCTTTTCTGCTCAAGGGAAGGCCCTGCTAAGAACAATTAAGCCTGGATTGTATGGTTGTCAAGAGAAATCAAGAATCAGAATTTCTATTTCCCTTCTGAAAATAGAAAAGGAAACTCAAAGTGGTCTCTGACGTAGGTTTGAATGACCCATGTGCCAATAATCAGGCCAATTCAAGTTTGGATAGAATGCTGCCAACTTCTAAAAACAAAGGCAGTTGTAATCTGGGTGTGGCTCTTGTCTCTAAAGCCCTAGCTGTGATCTGGTTTGAGCAGATGCTTTTGTTCACCTAACCAAGGACACCTTTCATTCCACTGGGGTGAGCTCAAGGAATCTTTTCCTGCCATCTTTTAAGCTTAGCAACCTGATACTTTCCAGGTTATAGCCATGGAACATACCAGTGTTGTCTCCCTTCCTGGAGGCTAATAAACAGGGCTAGATAGTATTACTAAAGCAATATGGGCCAGTCAATATTATGTTAGGTCATTAGGCAGAATTTTCCAGGAGTGACTTGCCATTACTGTTTGCTTTCCTGCTCTAAAAGAACCCAAAGTGAATATGCCCATAAAGGGTCTGGAGAAATGCCCTATTACCCTCTGGGATTGTCTTGGTCTGCATGGTTATGTAATGTGTATGGATTCTAGAGATGAGGCAAAGGAACTGACTTTTATGGATCTTCCTGGATGCTTGAACTTTTTTTGGTGGGGGTCAGGAGAATGAGGTCCAAAGGCAGGATGAGAAATAATCAAAATTCCCCAGACTTCTTTGTAGTTCTGAAAATGTGGTACCTATTCCCAAGAGCTCTCTAATTGGTATTTATAACTCTGTATTCTTGATAATCTTGACAAAAGCAGGTAGGTTGCAAATGAGAGCCTTTTAAAATCTGTAAGGGGTAGGTAATAGCATCAATAAAGCCCTGTATATAGATGGAGTCGTTATCTGCTTCTTTAGAGTGTTTTGAGATTGCAGTAAAAAGGCCCCTCTTGACCAGAGTTGTTCTATTAGCCCGTGATAATGCTTCAGGTTCCCACAATAAGAGTGATTCCTGTGAGTTGTGGTATTGTAGCTTTAGAAATCTCCTAAAAAAAGTAAATATGTCATATGTTTGTAGCACCTTAAGTCACTAGCATCCACTAAACATTGGCACAGCTAAGTTGTCTGGAGAAAAGAATGGGGCGTTAAGAGAAAAGAGCAATTAGTTTCCTACAGGAAGAAGTGTTAATGCAAAGAGTAAGGGGATAGTTTGGGCAGCTAGATGGTGCAATGGATAGGTCATTGGGCATGAAAGCAGGAAGACTTGTCTTCATGAGTTCAAATCTGGCTTTATATACTCTTACTGGCTATGAGACCTAAATGACTGGGCAAGTCATTTAACTCTATTTGCCTCAACTCTGCATTTGTAAAATGAGCTAAAGAAAGAAACAAAGAACTCCAGTAACGTTGCCAAGAAAACCCCAAATAGGGTCAAGAGGAGTAGGACGTAATTGAAATGAGTGAACAAAAACAAAAGGAATAGTTTTGGGAAGGTCCCAGAGTTTCAGTCTCTAGGTAACCAAGGCATATAAGAATAGCGGACCACTAGAAATAATTACAGGTAACACAGAAGGGTCAAGAAGAAATGACAAAAGGGGAGATAAAGAAGCACCAAATTCAATCCCTTCTTTTATTCACAATTGTGCCTCAGGTTGACATCATTTGCCACTATGAGGCAAAAGTGTCTTTGGTAGACATAGCTCTACTCTTGTATACGACAGTATCTCTCTGGATGGAAGTATGTGTGTCTCTATGTTTCTGTCAGTTCTTATGGATACTCTTTGGCCAGTCAGAGAATAAAGTCTCTCTATAATACCCTGATTGTACAAGAGGCAGTTTTAGAAACAACCCTAGACTTCAACTGCCAGTCGCCAGTTTTAAACCATGTCTCTATTTCTTTTGGCTACTTTACAAAAGCTTCACCCTTTTCAGATAAGGTAGGCCAAGAAACAGACATCAAAGAATCTTCTGAACCTTCTGCTGATGCTGGCCAAATAAAGGTGGCTGAGATCTGACACCTTAGAAATATAGACATAGCCAGAGAACCCAGAACAAAAACAAAACAACAAAAACAAACCATTTGACCCAAGGAATGGTGGCAGCAATCATTACTTCAGTAATAATAGCATAGGAAGAGCAGTGATTCTGATGTTGGCAGGAATGAGGGACAAAAAGTCCCTGACCCTACCCTGCCTTTTCAACATTGCTAATTAAAGTTCTTGGGATGGTTGTTTGTAAAGACCCTGAAATGGAAAGGAATTTTTTCACTTTAATTCAAACAAGGGAATGAACTAACAGAATAGCAGCTCAGAATCAAGGGAGTTCAAAAGACAGATTTAAGCTAATTCTGAAGCTTTCCCTTAACTGGGGACGGAGAGGAACAGGAGGTGATTTCCACCAAAGAAGGAGATAATTCTAAGGTGATTCGGGTTAAAAACTCCTCCAAATGGGGACAGCTGGGTAGCTCAGTGGATTGAGAGTCAGGCCTAGAGAGGAGGTCCTGGGCTCAAATTGAGTCTCAGATACTTCCCAGCTTTGTGACCCTGGACAAGTCACTTAACCCCCATTGCCTATAAAAAAAAATAAATAAAAACTCCTCCAAAGATAGAGAGGCAAATATCTAACAACTGGCTCTCCAGAAAATTAAAGTTAAGCTTGACACGCTTCTCATTATTAATATTTTCTCCATCCCATTCTTAAATCTAAATGATTAAAAAGACAAATCAAGGCCTGATTTGTAGCTTTGTAATTTTGTGGTGTGAATGCTCACACTGATGATTTAACAAAGTGCTCTTTGAATATCCTCCACCATATCCCTTAGTTACTCCTTCCTTATGGGAATAGAGCTCTATAGCAGAAGTCTAGCAAGTGGCAGCAGAGAGTAACAGAGTATTCAGAGAAAGCTACTGCATTGCAAATGAGCAGCATATGGTAGCAAAGAGCATCCTGGAGGGGAAGGACCAGTGGAGGAAGGTTCAAAACCCAATAATTTGTGCCTAAAATGATTGGTCCAGTTATAACATCAACGTAATGGTGGTTCTGCAGGGTGTGTGTATGTGTGTGTGTGTGTGTGTGTGTCTGTCTGTCTGTCTGTCTGTCTGTCTGTCTATGCATGTGTACATGTGGGAATATATATGGGGCAAAGGAAGAAATTAAAATAGCTAGAGTCATAGAAGGCTTCCAGCAGAGACATCTCTCTAAGAGCATGAATTGCCCTGGTGACATTCACTCTGAGATGTTTATACTCTCCAGTTGTTGCTGCTACTTTAATGATGCTCTCTCATTGAGTGTTCCCTGGATATGTCTTCTCCTTGGTATGTCTACATCTATGAAGATGTAGACATTGGGGACGGAATTTCCTTGTCTTTTTTCTTTCTATGCTATTCAATTAAACGTCCTTTGCTTAAAAAATACGTGTTCTCTGACTAGTTATGGCAGAAAGAGTAGTAAAGAGATTTTATGAGCTATGGGATTGAGCGGATATTGACCCAAACCATGCCTTGAATGGGGGATCTATGACTGAGGAGGCAAATATTATCACAAATTGTCCTTGGATAGTGCTTTACAGCTTAAGTCAAATACTTTTCCTGCACATTCTCTAATTTGATCTTCATGAATGTCTTGCCAAAGTATGCTAAAAATGATTATCCTTATTTTGCAAATAGAGAAACTGAGGTTCAGACAGGCCATCTGATGTTGCCTATAGTTATTCACAAAGTATCAGAATCTAGGTTCAAACTCAATTCTATCAAGTCTAGTACCTCATCTCATATGGCATTCTGTCTCTCCAACAATTCCCAAACACTTTAAGACCTGCAAAATGTATATATCATCTTACTTAATTCTTACAATAACTCTGCAAAGAAGGTACTACAAATATTTCATTCTCATTTTAAAATGTGGAAACTGAGGCACAAAGATTTCAAGTGACATGGTCACATAAGTAGTGTCAGAGGTGGAATTTAAACTCAGGCCTTATTGGACTCTAAATCCAATGGCCAATCAACTAAACCAAGCTGCCTTAGATGACATGACCAAGGTGATATGGCTAACAAATGGAAAATCTCAAACTAGAACATAGAATTCCTGATTCTATTCTTATTGTTCAGGATAGTATAATGGAAAGACTATATTATGTTGAGAGAACTGAGTTTGAGTCTCAAATCAGTTAATTACTCTGGGTGTCAGGACCCTAACATACACAATGAGTGGATTTGAATATGTCATTTCTAGTAATCTGTGACTCCATGAATCTATATCACATGGATTCTCATCATGTCAGTTCATCTAATGGAAAGTGAAGTCCCCAAATTAGCAATTGGGACTTAAAGAAAATTAGATAGGGTTAAAAGAAAAACAGGCTGACATTTCATCAAGAAAAAATTTCACTAAGAATTGAAAATGTGACCTATTTAAAATTTTATGCACCATTTTAAGCAAATAAGCATTGACATGGAATAACTTGTCCCTGTGACACTGGTTTAAAAACAAACAAAAAATGGATTGAGAGACCCAGTAAACTTCTTGCTGCCTGGACATGATTTGTATGACTATACTTGTATTTGATAGTAACGTCTTTATTTTTTGATTAGAAGAATGAACCACCAGTATCAATAACCAGAAGCAGTATTTTTACAAACCACAAAGTATAAAAGCCTGATTTTACATAGTAGGCCATCAGGGAGGTGTGTGACTAACTTTTGAAAAAAGATTTCCTTTCTATTTGGCTATAAGCATTTTTAGGTTGCTGATATTAAAATCAAATTGTGTGGACTTTGGTTTCCAAAGTAAATACAACTTTACGGGGGCCATGTTTGAAAGAGAAAAAAATGCAATTTGCTCAAAATATGGACTAATAACAAGAATAATGAACATTTCTGTTACTTCTTTTTGAAGTATGGCTACCAATTTAGCTAAATGAATGAATATGGCAGAGTAGAAAAAACAATGGACTTGAACTCAAAGATCATGGGATTCAAATCCCACCTCTGCCATTTTACTTGTTATTTAAAGTCTCAGTTTTCTCATCTACAAAATGAGGGGAATTAAATTAAATCACTTCTAAGATCATATCCAGCTCCAAATCTATGATCTAAATGAATTCTTTTTTTGTTCTTTTTAAAAATTTCTTTTCAATTATATGTAGAAAAAAATTTAAATGCTTACCTTCCATCTTAGTTAGAATCAATACTTAGCATCATTTCTAAGGTAGAAGAGCCATGATAAGTAGGCATTTGGGATTAAGAGACTTACTCAGGGCCACATAACTAGGAAATGTTTGAGGCCAGATTTGAACCCATGATGTCCCATCTCCAGTCATGGCTCTCTATCTATTGAGCCACCTAACTTCCCCTCGAAACAAAAAGTTAATGATTATTATTTGACATTTTGAGATACAGATTCTCTTATCCTCTGCTCCCCTCCCTGAGATGGTAACTAGTCTGATATGTTTTCATGCAATACATAATTATATATTCCACAGATTGCATATTTAAGAAAACTCTCATGGAGGAAATGAAGTGAAAAAAATGTAGGTTTTTCATCTGCATTCAGACCCTGACAGTTCCTTCTCTGGTTGTGGATAGTATTTTTCATCGTGAAACTCTTGGGGTTGTCTTGGCACATTGCATTGATGATAGTACTTAGTCTCTACCATTGCTCATCTTATGCTAGACCTATTAATGTATAGTGTTCTTTTCCTGGTTCTGCTCCCTTTGCTTTGCATAAATTTGTATAAAAACCTTTCCAGGCTTTTCTGAACTCATCCTATTCATAATTTCTAATGGTGCAATAGTACCATTAGATATAATATATAATATTATATACATATATATATATAATAGCAAACATACCATTACATGTTTAGCTATTCTGCAATTGATGAATATCTTCTCAGTTTCCAATCTTTGCCACTATGAAAAAAGTTGCTATAAATATTTGTGTATATATCTCCTTTTAATTTTTATTTGATCTCTTAGGGATACAGACCTACCTCCTAGTAGTATTACTGGATTAAAGGGGATCTAAGAAAATTCTTTTTTTTTAAGTCTGTATATGAGATTTATTGGTACCTTTTAGATTTACAAAAGTTATAGTCATAACTAGATATATTTCCATGACCTGGTAGCAAAGGTAAACAATCCTCATAATGTCTATATCTTATGGGATAGGTGATATTCCAGCTTTCTCTCCTTCCACTCTTCTAAAGGAAGGCAGATGTGCTTCAACCACTGTTCTTGTGACTAAGATGGGTCATTACATTATAATTACGTAACATTTGGCTTCCTTTCACTGTCTAAAACCATGTTCTTAAGGGGAATAAAAATTTTCTTCATAATTGGTGATAATAAAGTTAGCATTTCTGTAATGCTTTAAGTTTTGCACACATTATTTCACTTAATCTCCACAGCAAACCTATAAGATAGGTGCTATTAGTTTACAAATTTCCTCATTTTACAGATGAAGAAACTGAGGCTAAGGGGTTAAGTGACTTCATTAAGTCTATACCACTAAGAAAAGTCTGTCAGAATTTGAACTGGGGTCTTCATCACTCCACATCCAGCAGTTTTTTTTTGCTGCTGTGGAGAGAACTCCAGCGTACTCAGTGTTATTTTAACATCCTGCCTTCAGTGTCTTCATATTTCTTTATATGTCTTGTTCCTGCTATATTATGGAGATGAATAGGATAATCTTAGAGTGACTTAGCTGAGTACTAAAGTACAATCCATCAAAAACTATCATTGACTTTACCTTCATAAGATTCAAAATGTCAATTATCTATAAACTAATGAGTAAATTATAAGACTACGCCATTTAAAATGAGGACAATTTAGAATAAGAACTTCTCCTCAAACAAAAATAAATGGCTGAGAAATTGAGTTTTATCCCCAGGGAAATACTCCTTATTTGGAGTTGGAGGGGAGAAAGTTCATCACAGAAAATATTGCTGATTATTTTTGAACCAAAGGAAAGGAATAATGGCTATTAAACATTTGCCGGGCATTTTATATATGTTACTTCACTGGGGTTTTGGTAGGAAAGTGCTTTGTAAACCTTAAAATGATGTATAAATGAATTATTATTATCAATATTATTTTATCTTCATCATATGCCTGTAAAATAAGTGCAATGGGTATAACTGAACAAATTTAACATATGAATCAGTCACAGAATTTCAGAGCTGGAAAGGATCTTAGTAGCCATTTAATCCAACCCATGCCTAAATGGATACCCCATTATAACAGATATGGCAATTGGCCATTCAGTCTTTGTTTAACTTCCTCCAAGGAAGGGGGACTCACCAGTTCTTTAGAGACCTTATCCTACTTTTGTATAGATCTAATTATTAGCAAAGTTTTTCCTGACATCAAGCCAAAATTTGCCTCAGAGGAAAGTGAGGCTTAGTCACTTTCCTTAAGATGATACAAGTGATTTGTGTTCAAGGAAGAATTCGAATCTCTGATCCCCTGACTAAGTACAGCTCAGTTTCCATCACATCATTCTCCCTCTCCAGAGATGAAAATTACACTTGACTTGAGTGTTTTTTCTCCGTACCATATTAGCTTTTTTTTCTATTTCTGCCACTTACCTATGTTCACTTATATATTCTGCTGTAGAATGGCAATGGGCAGATCATTTCTGACTCACCCCAGTGGGTTGCTCACAGCAGTGATCTGCCACCTCTGGAAAACGTTATTAGCTGCCTCTTTCACATCAAGGTATCGTTCAGCAGCAGTCTTCAAAAGTGTCATCAAGAAATCAATGATGTCCAAACGGAAGAAAAGATCATATAGATGCATTGTAGAGTTTTAAATAGCTCAAATATTACTAAAGTACTTTGATTGTTTTTTGGAAGGTGCAAGAAATAATTGCTATTACCTGTTGGGCACAAACTTTGGTACTTTAAGCAAAATTGTTCCTAAGAGGAAGCTATACTTATTCATACAATTGTCTGAGTCTCTCAGGCATAATCCAGGGAAATGTGTTCATTTTTAGCCTGCTTCAAGCTCTGTTGTGAGAAGAGCCTCCAAAAATGCAACAAGCAATAATCAAACCTTAGACTTTAGTTTGTTTACTCTGAAGATTTCAAAGCACTTTTAGCCTAGAAGACACATGACCATTACCAAATCTCCTTTCACATGGGCTGAACAGAAGAGGGTACAAGAAAGCTGAAGAATTCATGGAGGCAAATCTTTTTTGTAAGAACTTTGTACATTTGTTAAAGGGAGAACAATATTTCCAATTTCCACATCATGGCTCTCAGGCAAATTCTTTATCATTGTGGGCATCAACCATGGCATGCAGAAATCTTGTCCTAGACCTGTGTTGGTGAACCTATCCCCACACCCTCTCCATGCAGGCCTGAGGACATTTCTCTTATCATCCGCCCTTCTACCCAGCAGCCCAATGGGAGTGCTTCCTCCCTCTCCTGTGTGGGGTAAGTGTGAGGGCTGCAGTTTGGGCACTCAGTCTCTAAAAGGTTCACCATCACTATCCCAGATGATGGGTTGGGATCTTGGATGAACAAGAACATATTCTAGAAGACATATAGCTCTAGTTTTGATAAAAATATGGAAGAGGTCAAAACTAGCACTGGGCATGGCCATTTTTATTATGGAACCATGTCTCCCAGAAACTGGTGAAGTTATGTCCAGTTTTTCCAGTATATAAGAGATCTGGTAGATGAGGAGGAGGATACTGGGACAAGATAGACAGGTAGGAAATGGTGATCTGAACCAGATTCTGATGCCCTAATTACCCAATTTATATTTGAAGAAGTTACAATACTCCTTAATTTCTGTCTAGGGGAAAATAATCTTTCTTTATAGCAGTCTCTGGTTCTCTTACCTACACCATACCATGAATATTCAAACTTGTTATGCCATAGAGAGAAACCCAGTGCACCCAATATGGCTACCCTGGAATGACTACATAGAAGCTGTGGCATGTTGGGAAGGGAGTAGCTTTAGGAAATGGGAAGTGAGAATAAAAGGCTCACAGTTTGGTGTAACTCCTTGAAATTTAACATACATTCTTTATTATGTTGTCGCATATTTTATTCTGGTTCATTTGGAGATCTAGAAGAAATGGGAATTTGTGAGCAGTAGATTGATAGAAACAATTACTCCTTAACTACCATGAATCTGGGAAAAATCAACAAGGGGTGAATTAGAGGTCCTGTATGCTATATTTTTTTTCCTAAAGAAAGAGAAAGACTGCAAAGATATACTGCAAGAGAAAGTAGTGGAATACATTTCTACACTGATTTGTACTTTAAAAAATTATAAATATTGTATGCAACACTAACCCTTTTATTGTTGATGTATGTTTCTGCTTGCTGTGCCTTGTTATGGCTGCTTTTCTGTGCTAATAAAGTATGTATGGGGTTCTCCTTGTAAAAAATTAAAAAATTACAGATTGGAAATATGAGGATCTTGGGATCACTTTGTTGTCATTTTTCAGTCATGTCTGACTCTGTGACACCCCCCCCCACACACACACATACACCTTTTTTTGGCAAAGGTACTATAGTAGTTTGTCATTTCTTTCTCCAGTTCATTTTACAGATGAGGAAACTGAGTAAAAAAAGTTAAATGACTAGCCAAGGGTCAGTCACCTAGCTGTGTGTCTGTGTATCTGAGGCCATATTTGAACTCATGAAGATGAGTCTTTCTGATTCTAGCTTTCTATTCACTGCACTATCTAGCTGGCCTAGAATAACGACAAAAAGGTCTTTTTGTTTAGTTGTTTAAAGCTCTAAGGTGATCTCTTGTTCTCAAATTCTATGAATCTATGAACAATTGTAACTATGTTGAAGAAAAACAACAAAGGTAATAGCAAATTTCCTCGTCCTTTATTTTCATTTCCCCTTATTCAATACCACTGGGGTATGGTTACTAAACCCATTTTATCAATTGAATAAAGACAAAAAATAACCTCTTTTACTGGTAGGTATTAAAAAGTTGCCAGACAGAAATATTTAGCAATTATATAGGATGATTTATGTATGCAAGCTCATTTGATCTTCACAACAACTCTGGGAGGTAGGTGCTATTATTATCCCCATTTTACAGATTGGGAAACTGATGCACAGAAAAATTAGATGAATTAATAGGGTCACATAGCATCTGAGTTGGGTTTGAACTTGGATTTTCCTGATGGCAATTCTCAGATTTTTCTACTATACCATATATATGACCGATAAAGCAAACAAACAATTTGATCCCTCCCAATGGAGTTTTCAATTTAGAAATAGGATAGGCAGAAACTAATTTAATTATAAAGTAGGTGGTAGAAGTAGTACTAGATAGGAAATCTGAAGACCTGGGTTCCAGTCCCAGCTGTACCCTAATTAATGGAGTGACCTTTGATAAATCAATGTCAATGAACACACATTCAATAAATGTTTATATATGTCAAGTATTTCACTAAGAACTAGGACTAAAAAGGGGGGGAAGCCTGCTGTGCTCTAATAGAGCTCACGTTTTACAGGGAGAGGCAATATGTAAACAAATATATATATATACACAATGTACCTGTCTCCCCTCCCTATATATATATATATATATATATATAGAGAGAGAGAGAGAGAGAGAGAGAGAGAGAGAGAGAGAGAGAGAGAGAGAATAAATAGGTAATAAAAAGGGGAGATAAGGAGAAGCTGGGGTATCCCCTTGCAGATAGGATTTGAACTGACCTCTCTGTGTCTTGGTTTCCTCATTTGTTAAATGAGGAGGTTGGATTAGATGACTTCTAAGATCATGTTTTGCTCTAAAAACTTATGATTTAGTTAATGGTTTTGCTTTTTTAACAAATATCAGACTACTAACATTATCTAAAATAAGTAATAAGCTACATCACAGCCTAAACTTGTAGGACAAAGGAAGCTTTAAGCAAAACAAAACAAAAAAAGCAAAGCAAAACATCTAAAGGACCCTTGAATCAGTCAGACAACTTTTTTGTTATTGATGATGATAATGCTGTCAAAAGTAAATATGACAATTACAGCTATCCCAAAGTGGATATGGGTTGCCTTAGATGAGAGGGGATTCTCCCTCATTAGAGGCCTTCAGACAATAGCTGACCCATCATTGGAAGTATAGGGATTTGTCTTTGAGTACAGCTTGGATTATTTGTACTGAAGTCCCTTCCACCTCTGATTTTTGGTGAATCTCAGTTACTGGAGGAAAATACTCACTGTCTGAGCTCAAAGAGCTGACATTCTAGTTACAGATGATGAATTAGATGTAGAGTATCACCTTTAAAGGTCATCAGTGGCATAGATTTAGAACTGTCAAATTCTTTGGGAGCCATCTAGTTCTATATCCTCATTTTACAGAGGAGGAAGCTCAATCTCTGCCCCATAATAACTTTGCCCCATGGATTTCACCTAACACTTTGCTTCATAATTTTTGCTAATGAATTTATCACTTTTATTGTGTATTACCATTATCCATGTTGTCAGATTTCTCTAATATACCATAAGAACAATCACTGCTGTGGCAAACATGTCTTATCTGAAATTTACAATTAGTCTAGCATAGTGTTCTGCATACAGAAAGTATGTATTTATTTGTGTGTATGCATTTTTTAAATTTAGTCAATTTAGAACATTATTCCTTGGTTATAAGAATCATACTCTTTCTGCCCCTCCTCTTCCCCACCCTTCCTGTAGCCAACGTGCAATTCCACTGGGTATTACATGGGTACTTGATCATAACCTATTTCCATGTTGTTGATGTTTGCACTAGGATGTTCATTTAGAGGTTATATCCCCAACCATATCCCCTCAACCCATATGATCAAGTAATTGTTTTTCTTCTGTGTTTCTACTCCCACGGTTTTTCCTCTGAATGTTGATAGTGTTCTTTCTCATAGATCCCTCCGGGTTCATGATCACTGCATTGACACTAATGGAGAAGTCCATAACATTCGATTGTACCACGGTGTATCAGCCTCTGTTTACAATGTTCTCCTGGTTCTGCTCCTTTCACTCTGTATCACTTCCTGGAGGTCGTTCCAGTCTCCATGGAATTCCTCCACTTTATTATTCCTTTTAGCACAATAGTATTCCATCACCAACATATACCACAATTTGTTCAGTCATTCCCCAATTTAAGGGCATCCCCTCATTTTCCAATTTTTTGCCACCACAAAGAGCTCAGCTATGAATATTCTTGTACAAGTCTTTTTCTTTATTATCTCTTTGGGGGTACAAACCCAGCAGTGCTATGGCTGGGTCAAAGGGCAGTCTTTTAGTGCCTTCCAGAATGGTTGGATCAATTCAAAACTCCACCAGCAATGCATTAATGTTCCGACTTTGCCACATCCCCTCCAGCATTCATTACTTTCCTTTGCTGTCATGTTAGCCAATGTGCTAGCTGTGAGGTGATACCTGTTATGGGTAAAATTTAGGGTTGAGACTGAACATATTATTTAATGGTGGCCAGGGATTTAAATTCTAAATCCCAATGAAATACTCAAGTCAGTATGGGATTTTATGGTGGTTTATTTACAATAGAAGGAAGAAATTAAGAAGAAGGAGAAAGAGGGAAAAGGGTAGAATATCTGCTCCAGCCTGACCTGAGCCAAGGGGGAATTCGGAGGAATTCAAATCAAATAAGAATGATTTACAAATTGACATTTTCTTTATATTCATTTATTATTTGGAATGACCCAAACTTCCATTTCTATCCAGTAGTTCAAGCAAATCAGTTGACTAATGCAAATCCTGAGCTCCTAGTATAATACAGCCTGAGCTTTGTGATGGCCTTTGGTGGTAGTGGTAGTTATTCATTGAGTTAAAAGACTGTTGAATTAGAAGTTGGAAGAACTAGCTTCAAGTCCTGCCTCTGCCACTCACTAACTAGGTTATGTTCGTCAAACCACTTAACTCTCAAAACTTCCATTTCCTCCTCTATAAAAGCAGCTGTAGACTCACCGTTAGGGAAAGAGTTCGTAACCTTTTTTTATATGTAATGGCAGCTAGGTGATACCGTCACTAGGGCACTGGTTCTGAAGTGAGGAAAATATGTATGTTCAAAATCTGTCATCAAATCTGTTGTGAGCATCAAATAAGATATTTGTCAAATGTTTGGCATAGTTTGGCATATAATATGCCTCTAAAAATATTTTTTTTTTCTTTCCTCTCCTTTCATGGACTCCTTTGGTATTCTGTTGAAACATATGGATCTCTTCTTGGAATAATGTTTTTAAATGTATAAAATACAGTTTTACAAAGGAAAGCTGTTATATAGAAATATAGTTATCCAAACAAATTCATAGACTCCAGGTTAAAAATCTTGCTTTAAAGTAACTTCTAGATTCAATTATGTAATTCCATTCTCTCTATTTTAAAAAGTTGTTTTTTATTTATTTATTTCAAAGACATTATTTGGAGGCCTGAAATTTCTTCCCTCTAAAACTAGAATGGAAAATAAACACATAACAATGTACTCCTCCACCACCTTTACTTCCTCTTTAAAACTGCCAATGTTCCCTCTATGTCCTCAGCCCCAGAGTTCTTTCAACTTGAAAGGTCCTGCCAGCAAGACCACAGTGGAGCCAGATACACTAGCAAAATATTTGCTTCCCTGGTTTCTGGGACATTGGAGAGAAGCCCTGGACCTTTTGCTTACCCATTTGCCAAAAGAAACTCCCATCCCCAACTCTGGCCAGCACTCCCCCCCCCCCAATTTCTCCTATACTCACTTGGGCACTTGTTATCAGACACTCAAGGTGGGTAAACCAGGCGATGCCAAGACTTCTCAGTGCTGCTGGCTTTTTCCATGAAGCTTTTCTTGGAAGGCACTAGGTGTCTCCATGAGACTTTTCGAAACTCCTGTGGAGTAGGATATGCACTGAAAAGAGTCATCCACGAGTTATTAAACTCTTTTAATGCATTCGTTTTATAGGCAGACGTTGAGGCAGAGACAGGTAATCCTGGCAAGGGTTGATTGTGTCTTTTGGAGGTGGTGCTGTTACATATTTGCCCTCTTTAGGCCATAATTCATTGAAGGAGCTGTCACTTCCTTGGATCGGTCCTTGTGGCTCATGGCTTGGAGCATGTTTTTTCTCTCAATGGGAAAATGGAAGGAATAGGTCATTGAGACCTTTCATAGTTTTCATTCTTGTCCCATAAAAGCAAGGAAACTGCCTTCCCTTAAAGTGCTGGGAAGCTAGTGTGGCCCAGGGATATTTCAAGCCCACATTCTGGCCATTTCCCTCTGTTTTATGTGCCTTTTCACTCTCACATTAGATGAAAATAGCACTTTCCATGGCAACCCTTTATACAGACAAGGCAGGGTTTTTTTTTTCTTCTAAAGAAATTCTGAGTATCTGGAATTTGAAATGAATCAGATTTCTCTTTAACACCCCCCCCCCCAGTCAAAGCGGGTAAGGCAAAACCTCCACAGACAGGCAGGCTCCCTTAGGAGCACATGAGGGCACCCTAGGCATCCTCACCATAGAGAAACCTGGTCCTTCTCTCAGTCCTCTTCCCCACTAGAAAACCCTTTGCATTCATGCATCATTTTGACCTTTTTCCAAAATGGTTCCCTACTCCCATCTATCATTGTATTTTAACCGGCAACAATTGAATAAAAAACTACAAATATTATTGTCTCCATGGCATAGTATAAAGAACCCTGAGTTTAGATTCAGGGGTTCTGGGTTTGAATACTATTTCTAATACTCCTTATGTGACTTTGAGTAAATTATTGAGCTTTTCTAGGGCCCAGTTTCCTCACCTGTAAAATGAGAGAGCCGGACTCAATCAGTGGTTCTTTAAAGAATATTTTGATAAATAATTGAATTTGCTTCTTTTATAGTATTCTATATTCTATTTTTATACTTTTAAAATTGTATTCTGAAGGGGGCAACTGGGTAGCTCAGTGGATTGAGAACCAGGCCTAGAGATGGGAGGTCCTAGGTTCAAATCTGGCCTCAGACACTTCCCAGCTGTGTGACCCTGGGCAAGTCACTTGACCCCCATTGCCTAGTCCTTACCACTCTTCTGCCTTGGAGCCAATACACAGTATTGACTCCAAGATGGAAGGTAAGGGTTTTTAAAAAAAAATTGTATTCTGAAAAAGGATCCATAAGTTTCAACAGACTAGAAAAGGGGTCCATGACTCAAAAAAAGGTTAAAAATTCCTTGGCCAAGGAATCTCCGGGGCCCTTTCCAGCTCTAAATATACAAATCTATTACCCTAAGACTAAGTTCCAAGCCCTTTCTAATCAATAATTCTCTCCTATGAATGGACTGACCTCTCAGGCATCTTTCAGTTGTAACTCTTTTGTCTACACCATGTTCTTTTGACAATTAAGTCTTTAAAACAACTTTGGATGAAGAGTTTACCTCTCTCTCTCTCTCACTGTCCTCTTCTATAAAAGAAGTGAGTTAGGTAAGATGATTTTTAAGGGCCCTCCCAGCACGAACACCTTCTGAAACTATGACCAGATCAGGTCATAGTTTTAACCTGGATTCCATGACCTATTAAAATATTTTAATGAGTACATTTCAATATAATTTATTTTGTTTGTAATCCTATGTATTTGATTTTATGCATTTAAAAAAATCTGAGAAGGGGACATAGGCTTCACCAGACTTCCAAAGGGGTCTCTGATATACAAAAAGATTAAGAGTCCCTGGACTATATAATTCTCTCTGACTCCCTTCTGACTTTATCATTGTTTAATTTTGCATTTCTACCTAAGATGTGTGTGGAGATTTGTTTACAAAAAGGGTAGAAGTCCCCTATAGGTCTCTGTACTGATAATGGCTGGATATTCAAAGCATCCAAGGATAGATAATTTTTTCACTGAAATTAGGACCTTAGTATTCTGGGAGTGAAAGTGGAGTGTCAGATTCATGACTTACCTAAGTGCACCCAGTTGATCAGACCAAGATTATTGAAATGAAATAAGGAAAGGCTGGAAATAAATGATAAATCTGGGCAAATGAGACCAGGCTCACACATCAAATTATTCTCAAAATCTTTGATCAGATTACTAAGGAGTTTTACCAAACTGGCTGTTGGACCAGGGGTAGACCAGCTTCCTTCCTAATTTAGAATCTAGAATTAGGAAATAATGAAATGGGTGGATTCATTGGAATCACCTAGATATATTCTAAGAATTCTGATAAATAAACGAGTGTTGGTCCAACATGGTGTCCAACTTTGGCTTCATCAGGTAAATGAATAATGCTGCTCAGGGAATCAGAGTAAAGGGAAACACATCATTGGATTGACAGGAGTACTATGGCCCAAGGCTGCAAAGACCCCTTTGATTTAGAGTAATTGGATTTGAATTCTACTTTTTTTCTTGTTACATGTGTGGGCTTCAGCAAATCACTTCTCTTTTTCTGGACTCCTTACTGTCTGCGGAACTGAGCAAAGCTGCTTCCTCCTGTTCCCAACTTGCTGATCTAGAGGCTTTAGGGAGTTCTGGGTGAGATCCAGTTCTATCTCTTGGTTAAGCTGAGTTATCTGCATCTTAATGGGAGAGCTTCATTCAGTATTGCTTGTATACCTTCTCTGATTTTTGTTTCTTTATGATTTGGATAAATGACTTTCTTTGCTTTTTGCTATACATGTTCATTATGAAACAAGTATTCGGTAGGAAGGAGGTCAAGCCTTAAAATATCAAAATTTAAAACCTAATTAGATCTCTGAGAATAATAATTTTTAAGGCAAAGCAGATAGATATGCTTCTAGCTGGAAGAGAACACAGTGATCTCTGGCCAATCTCTTGTTTCCTTTCCTGGCAGGAATAAAAGTCTCCCCTGAAGAAGAGACGAGGGAGAAGAGGCTAGAGATATCTATTCTGCCTCCCTTTTAGCCACACAAGGATAACATCCTAGCTACACATGTAGCTTTATTACACATGGAGGACCCCCTTTTGCTATATACACAAGAAGAGAACTCAAGAGTCAGAAAAAAGTAATGATTCCATCACCTTTTGAAGAGCTAAGAGAAACATTCATGAAATCAGTATTTTAGAATAGAAAGAGACCTCAGTGGTCCGTGATCTAACTCATACTTCACAAAGACTCCTTATTAGAATACATTCAATAAGTGTCACTCAACATCTGCTTGGATATTTCTAATAAGGGACAACCCCTGTTCCTTGGACTCCACAAAGGTGATTTTTACTCTCATAGGAGGAACCAGAATTTTTTTTAACCTCCATTATAAATATGACCAAGGAGTGGTCACAAGCATGTGAACAAAAGGGGCACAAGAGAAATGGTAAACTGCCAAGGAATCTACCTTATTGGCCGAAGCAGTGGTAGAGTTCTATGGTTTAACATCTTCTAAGACATCTGGATGGGATCATCACACTAAATGGTATTTTCCTGACCTATTTTGTTGCGTTTCTATTTGCCTTCAAGCCTCAGCATAACTGCGGGCCTCCCCTCTCCTCAGGGGCTTAGGTATAAATAGCATATCAGTAAACAAGACCTTTTTGGCTTGGTGAATCACACTGAAAACATTTATGGATGATCTGCAATCTCTCTGTGGGAAATCAGGGTATTTGTTGGAGGTGGGAGAGGTGTGTTCTTAGGGTGCAATGTTGTGATCTAGACAATTTTAATTGTTTCAAGCAATATTCTTTGGAGTTTTAATGCTACTGCAGGCTGGACAAGAAGAACGGGAAAGCTGAGGTCAAGGCTAATGCCAAGGCAAACGAGGCTCTTGGGGGAAAGGATAAGTTGGAGAGTGTAGCTGAGGGAGGAGGTTGGCAGGTTTTGAAAGAGCAAAGAAAGAAACCTCTATTTCATTTCAAGGGAGAGATTTCCCATTGCTGATTTGAAATTGGAACATATATTTCTTTTTATGGGGTGTACTACCTGTCCAGCCTTATTGCACATTACTATGCTTCACAGACCACATGGTCCAGCCAATTGGCTTTCCTTCAATTCTTTATACATATCACTCCATCTCTAGTTTTTGTGTCTTGGCATTGGCTTCCTTCCTTTTTCCCCCCAATCCCTGGAATGTTCTCCTTCCTCACTTTTACCTCTTAGAAACTTTATTTTCCTTGAAATCTCAGCTAAAAAGCCCCCTTCTGCATGAAACCTTTCCCAGTTTATTTGTCTATACCTATACAATTTCATTTCCTTTAGGACAGAGACTATTTTAATTCATATTTGTATCCTCAAAGCTTAGCATAGTACGTGATCACACAGAAGGCACTTAATAAATGCTTATGGATTAAGTGTTGGATTGATTGAATAAAGGACTCAGGATAAAGTGAAGTGGGGAAAATCAATAAGAAAAGGAAATAATGTATATGAATATTAGTTTCTTAGAATTATAAATAGAAGGTCATAAAAACCTAACTTCAGCTATGTGACCTTGGGCAAGTCACTTACCTTCCATTGCCTATCCTTTACCACTCTTCTGCCTTGGAACCAATACTCAGCCTTGATTTTAAGACAGAAGGTAAGGGTTTAAAAAAAAAAAAAGATCTCACTTCAAGTCTTGCCACATGTGGTAGAGTCCTGAAGAGAGAGAGGTTTTGCAGGACAAGCCAAGATGCAAGAAAGAAGGTTGGGGACCTGCCTGTCAATCAAGAGGAAGGTTCCAAATGGAATGTTCCCAGGAGATGCAGTTGGGAGCCTGGCCAGGGAGGAAAAAAGGGACTTTAGGACTCATTCTCTCTCTGGGAGGTTACTGAACTGAGGAGACCTTGGCTTTGGGCTATCTGACCAAAGGAGGAACTGATTCTGTCTCTCTCTCTCTCTGGGGTTGACTGACCAGGAGACTTTGCCTCTCTGGGATTTTCTGATCAAATGAGGCAAGCCTGACTGGAGAGGGAAGAAGCTGAAAACTAATATTAACTTTTGTCCCAGGCTGAAGGAACCTTGAGGGGGGCTTCTGAAATTAGGCTGAGAGACCTTGGTGGCTTTGTGAAGAAGAAAGAAGATTTTAATAGTGGCCCTCCATCTCTTTGACTGTCCCTCTGTCACAGTTGTGACTGGACTGATTTCCCAAATTCCTCCTATTCCTCATAGATTAGGGAAAACCTCATCCCTCTTACCTCAGTTTCCCATCCTGTTGTTATCCAAAAAACCCCTTACCTGAGAAAGAAAACAAGAATATTTTAAAGTCCACTGGGGGAAGGGAGGAAGCCAAAAGGCTTCAAGAAGTGGGTGGTTAAGGGAGGGAGTGAGGGAGGAAGAGGGTAGGAGGAGATTAGGAAAATATTGATCCATTAGCCTTCAAATAGGGATCAATAGGCAAACCTCAGAGCATTCCCCTGTGGCAGCATCCCTCTCTCTAGCAGTATCTCCCAGTATCTCTCTATCTCTGTAGCAAGATCTCTGTCCCATATTAGCAGTTCTCTAGTCTGTCAGAATACATCAGTTATAGCAACAAGAAATAGTTTCCACACAGATTACCCTTTCTATTACACTCAGATACCTGCTAAGTATGAAAAGCTATTCATGTTCTCAGGTGACTGAATCGCTCTTGAAAGAAGAGGTTCCTAAATGTTTTTTGGTATCACAAATCCCTTTGAAAGTCTGGTCAAACCTATGGATCTATTCTTGAATGCAAAAATGCAAACTGCAAAAAAAATGCAAAAAATAAAACATACAATATTATAAAGGAAACCAACTAATAGTTAAATAAGTAGTAATGAAGAGTTAGTAAAATAGTTCTAAAAAAATTAATGGGCCCCATATTAAGAACTTCTGCTCTGGATGATTTCAGAAAGATCTGGAAAGACTTACATGAACTGATGCAGAGTCAAATGAGCAGAACCAAGAGAAAGAACATTGTACCCAGTAACACCAATGTTGTATGATGAACAACTTGAAAAACATTCTCAGTAATGCAGTGCTTAAAGATAATCACAAAGAACTCATAATGAAATATGCTCTCTGCCTCCAGGAAAAGAACTGATGGAAGCCGAATGCAGACTGAACTATATACTATATTTCATTTTCTTCAAGTTTTTGGTTGTTGTTTGAGTTTTATTCCACAAAATGACTAATGGAAATATGTTTTACATGACTACACATGTAAAATCTATATCAGATTGATTAATATCTTGGGAAGAACAGGGTAGGGAGAATTGGGAACTCAAAATAAAAAAAAACACAAATGTTACAAATTGCTTTTACATCTAATTGAGGAAAACAAAATATTAAAATAAAGAAAAGAAGACAGGGATGGGGAATTTGGAACTTAAATTTTTAAAAAATGAATGCTTACATATAAGTTGGGGAGGAAATGAAATATTTAAAGTATAGAAAACAATTAAATTTAAATTCATTTTTACTGGTGAGAACCTAAAAAAAAGAAATCAAACTATTGATATAAATTACAGAAGACAGTTTTAAAGGGAAGAGGTGATATTGGAAATTGCCCAAATGGAGTGTGGAGACAGGAGAGTTTCTTCTTTGGCAGATGGAGTTTCCGTATCAGGAGATTCATACATTTCTTTATAGATCTGGACAAATAATAATGACTTCTAAAAGTAATATAGGTAAGAAGGATATGTATCTTTGAATTGTTCTCCTAAACAAATTTCCTCATCTACAAAATAGGCATGATAATAATATTTGCTCGACCTACTCACAGCATTATTGCAAGGAAAATATTTTGTAAACCTTAAAATAATGTATAAATGTACTTATTAGTTTTTAAGATGTACTGAGTATTATGACCAACACCAACAAAATGGTACCTATAGTAAAATTGAGGATGTCACATTGAACTGGCAATACCAAGTTGCTCAGTTCCCCAATTTCTAGATGTATCTGTGGGATAACTAGCTGAGGTGGTATGATCATGGACAGAGAGCAGCACATAACAAGATGGGTCCATCTGACCACTCGTCTCCTTTGAATCAATGTTCTATAGAACCTGATGAATAGATTAGAAGTCTTGAAATGGAAGAGCCCAGACTATTGAATGTAGTTCGGTTGTATCCTTAATCAAAAGTGAAGGGTGAATTTAGCATGCGCTCTGATAGGCTTCTTGCCACCTAATTTCCTTGCCTTTATTTTTTATTATAGTGAACCCAATTAGATTCTGTAGTCTTAACATAGTTCATAGAACAGTAAATTCACCATCTTGCCTTGATAGCAATCATATACCTTAACTGTACTTTTGTCTAAGACACTATATGACTTCAGGGAAACCAGCCTGCATGAGAATGAAGTCATAGGACCCATATACTTTTTAGGACGTCATCCTTATATATCAACTATAGCTCACTATTCTAAATATAGGAAGTAGGCAGTGTTTTAAGCTTGTCTCTTGACTAATGCTGCTTGGGCTGTGATTAGTAGATTACGCTAATGGTGGTGTTCATGTACTGTTATGGATAGCACATGGGACTAAACCTATTTTGATTTACTGTGTCTAAAAAAGAAAGGACCATTCTATATCCAGTAAAAAAAAATGAGGGATAATGGTTGAGGAATTGAGGGCTATAAGTAGGAAAGAGAAGATCTTTCTTATCTCAGAAAGGGCATGGTGGGACTACTAATAGTGGACATAAAAGCTGAAGGGAGAGAGTAGAATTTAGTTAAGAAAGAGTTCTAAAGTAGTTAAGATTCAACTTCACCATTGACTTGTTGACCTGAACTTTCTGTCAATCCAATATGTCAACTCCTTCCCTTCAAAATCTCAGTCCAATAATCTAACCCTTCATTTTCAATTTCTAATGACTACTCTTACTCTGTCTCTGTCTCTGTCTCTGTTTCTCTCTGTCTGCCTCTCTTTCTCTCTTTATTTCTCTCTAACACACACACACACACACACACACAGCACACACCATTGCTAATGGACTACAGTGTTATGCTTCTTGGGGATAACCGTCTTTTAATAGGAGCCTCCTGGAGATGCAATACCTTAACTTAAAAGGGTAAACAAAGGTACAACTAGGATGTGGTCACTAGTAATTTCTTTCAGGATACTGGTAGTATTTGTAGTCCTCCAGTTGTTTGGAACCAACAGAAGAGAGATACACATTCAGAATTAAAAATGAAAACAGAACTTCCTTTCTCCAACTCCTCATCCATACAAACTGAGCCACCCAAGAGCATGCTTGGACCTCTTGACACAGATGTAGTTTATGTGACCTGACTTGGATACAAAGATGATGAGCTAAAGCTCTGGGATAACTGCTAGGAATTCCAAAAGGCAAGTAAAGTCATTGAGGAACACATTTGCTACATAGAAGAGACTTTGCAATTCTCAATTCATGAAACAGACAGTGGCTTATTTATAAGATTAATATTCTGAGGAGAGTGAATGATGGATAATCTTTGGAAGTCAGGAAGGCAAAGATAGGCAGTAGAGTTATAAAAAAATTATGTCAATAAACTTATCAATTAATCAATCAACAAACCTTAATCAAGCATCTACTCTCTGCCAGGCCCTGTTAGGTGCTGGTAATAGAGAGACAAAAATAATTCCTGATCTCAAGGCATTTTCATTGTTTTGAGGAAGACAGAAGACAAAATATGTATATACATACACATGCGTACAAACAGACATACTCAGAACAAGTACAAAATAAACACAAAGTGGCTAAATACAAGGTAAATATGATAGAGTGATTGTTGGCAAGTGTAGCTTTCTACTTGGCATATTAGGAATGCAAAAGTCCTAAGAAGAAAAATAAAACAAAACTAGTTTCTTTGTGGGAGACTCCTGGGCACTATTCATACTAAGTAAATTGTGCAGTTTGAAAGCCAGATCCTTCCAGTTTTACATCTCCAATAATTGTTGCTGAAGTGTTTTTCTTAGTTTGGCTTATAAGAAATAAACGCTCCATTTAACTTCATGGCTTGGACCTCCTGTGAATTAAGTAGCAGAGAGGAGTGGGAGCCATAATCGATGTTGGATATTGTTCTTACAAGGACTGTCCTTGGTTCAATCCCACCCTACTTATCCCACATATCTTTATCAAGTGAGAACCTATCTGATTCTATCAAGAACATTTCAATTAGCTGTGATGAGTAGTTTGTTCAGAAAGGCTGAGGAAACACTGGCCTGTCTTCTGTACCATCTATAAAATGGCGAACCAATTCAGAACACAGGGAATTAGAGAAGTGGGGAGCTCTGGGGGGAAGCCTTCTAGAAAAACCCGGAGAAGGAATCACTTGGGAGAGTGTATGAGAAGAAAAGTGCTGCAGGCTCAGCTTTGGAGGAAGACCTTGAAGGATTCATAGGATTTTGAACTTGGCATCCTTTTAGGATCGAGTACTGTCTGTATTATCATTGTCGGCCTCAGGAGTGTACAGACAGTGTACAGGATGAAATGAGGAAAGGCATATTGAGGTTTTAACAATCCTAGCCCAACCCGATCCTTTTACATTATATGGAAGGGAAATAATTTTTGAACTTCCTCTCTACACTGCAAGTTCCTACACTGCCATTCCCCGTCCCCCCTCCCCCAAAGGATTCGTAGGGGTTGGGAGTTACCTAACTTGTTATTTGTAACCACTTAGCTTTCTCCTGAACACTGTTCAGACTTGTGAGAGATTATACAGTAATACTTTGTTTTATGCAAACTCAATACATACAATGTGTATGGATATTGTGTAGGTGTATGAAATTGGTAATAAAAAACATACACAGAAATACGTAAAAGAAAACATTTTAATCTGGGCCATTTTCCCAAGCGGTGTAAAATCTCACAGCCGTTCACCCCCATCATGCTCATGCTTGCTCTGAGTGAGGGGCATTAGTGTGAGTCATTACGTTATTTTGGGCAAAACTGGAGCTCTCACATCAGACTTTGTTCTGAGCTCTTGGTTATAACAAGTCCTGTTATATATTGTTATATTGCTTATAACAAAGTCCTATGATATGTTATATTGTTGTATTGCCTGTAACAAGTCAGAGCAGTGTTTCTCTTTGTTTCATTAATGCTATTAAGTTATTAATAATGGCTTCGGTGTACAAGATAAGTGATGCTGATAGCTCTGATAAACCTGAGAAAAGTCTTAAAGCGCTTAGGCATGTTAGTATAAGAAATACTTATGAAATGATGGGGTTTGCCATTATGTACAATTTTCAACTCTTGTGAAAAGTCTTGGAACATATTGGCTGTGTAAATTAGGCCCTATTATACTCTGGCTTGGGGTGGGGGGGTGTATCGCTGAAGTAAGTCCCCATTTCTAAAACTGGAACTCACTCCAACCCCTTAGGGATACCCCTAGACCCCTAGGCAGATGATAGCCATGCTCTGGAGCATTGACCTATCAGTGTGAATGGGAGTTGGGAGAGTCAGTCCACTATAAATACCATATTCTCAACATGACTAAAATATGAGGTTATTGCGGGGCAGCTGGGTGGCTCAGTGGATTGAAAGTCATGCCTAGAGGTGGGTGTTCCTGGGTTTAAATCTGACCTTAGACACTTCCTAGCTGTGTGACCCTGGGCAAGTCACTTGACTCCCATTGCCTAGCCTTTACCACTCTTCTGCCTTAGAATCAATACATAGTATTGTTTCTAAGATGGAAGTTAGAGATTAAAAAAAATAAAAATTAAATATGAGGTTGTTGTAAATCTTTTAAAGCTTTTCTAGTATACTAGTAATCATGAGTAGTGAATGACACTCTAATTGGACAGAGAAAGGGTGAGTTTCTCTGCTTTCATCTTCTTCCAAAGTCTCTTTTCTAAACCAAGATTCAGAAAGTAATGAAACTATACCAAGCACTTCCCTGACAAATCAGGGGTAGGAGTTTGGGTCAGGCTCAGTATTCCAGGAATATGAGAGTGGAAACATTGAAGAAGCTTTGGGTTTTGCAGTAGGCTGATATGCTATATAAAATTTTTGTAATACTTTCTCTGTTTCCCTCTCCTTGTCCCCTTTAATTTGATTGACTTTTCTTTTATACTGTGCATGATTAGAAAGTGGAGGTCCAGTACAGTGGGAAAAATAAATGATTTAATGTCAAGAGACTTGAGTTCGAATTCTGACTATGCCAGCTTTAGCCTACATACTGGGAAAATCACTTTGCCCCTATAGGCTTTAGTGTCCTCATTTGTAAAAATGGAATAAATGTTTTTTTAGACCCTTTGCAACTCTCAATGTATGAATTTATGTGCTTCTGACCTGTCTTCCTTCATAACTTTCCTATATTCAAGGAAGTGGATATTTACTATTTCTAGTGTCAAAGGAATAAGGGGAAGGTAAATGCTAACTAGAGAGGACTGGAGTCAGCTCCTGAGGTGACCCTGGTGCTTTGAGATGTACAGTTTTTAACTTGGGATGCTAAAAATATTTTATCACTTTGTCAAGTTTGAAAACCTCAAGTATTGATCATTGTTTAGAAATAAATACCACTTCCCAATGTTTGCACATATGTGTACCAAAATTATTCGTTTTGTTTTCACTAAAGTCTTACTCATAGAATCACAAAATCTTAAAAAAAATTAGAAACTTCCAGAAGCCATCTAGTTTAATATTTCTGAAGAGGAATATTTCTTTCATCAGTGAAAAAAGACACTTCCATTTGTTATTATCTCTAGCACCTAACACAGTGTCTGGCATAATAGTATTCGAATAATTATTGTTTCCTAAATGATTAATTGCTCTCAACAAGTAGTCTTCCAAAACACTGGAGCTGCCCAAGATTGGAATAGATGACTTTGAACAAAGCCCTCCAAAGAAGGTGAAAACCCTGCTTCCTAAGGGAGTATTTTCCAAAATAGGACAGCTCCATTTATTTACAAGTTTTCCTTTACATCAAAACCAAGGATGCCTTTGCATAGTGCACACATTGTTTCTAGATCTTCCTATTTCAACCAATCAGAACACTATTATATCTTCTTCTATGGGATAGTTCAAATACTTTAAGCCAAGTATAATACCCCCTGTAAGTCATCTCTTTTTCCACAATAGACATTTTTAGTTCCTTTAGTTGATCCCCATGTGGCATGAATTTGAGACCCTTCACTATCCCAGTCATCATTTAGACATTATCTCCTTTATTAATGATTCCTAAAGTGAGATGCCTCAAAACAAACCAATAAAAGAGATGTGGTCTGATGAGAATGTGAATAGCTGGCCTATCATCTCCCATAGAGGGTAATCTATACATTTAAGGAGCATCTTTGATTTCTGATGGGCCCATCCCCTGGAAGAAGTGAAAGAGATAAGATAACATGCAAGTGTTAGAAAGCAGAGAAGAGTTCTAAAGAAGGGGAGTCACAGTGATGGGACCTTAGAGATGCTGACCCAGGGATGGGTGAGGTCAAGCCACATGGAATGGGCTCAGAGAGAGTATTAAGAGGATGATCATAGGATTTAGAGCTGAAATGAATCTTCATATTCTGACTCAACTTTTACAATTTAGAAATGAGGAAATTAATGTTCTGACAGAATAGATGACTTTCCCAAAGTCCAACAGGTAGCAAATAGCAGAGACAGAATTTGAATTCATGTCTTTGACTTGAAGTCTATTATTTATTCCATTATATGATCCTATCTCTTATGGAAAATTAATACTGAAATGTAATAATTCTTATATGAATTTTTAATACCTTGGGTTTAAAAGGCCAGCCAGCTTACAAATTAAAGTAATTTATTCCCAGACCTTTGGGCTTCTCATTGAGCTGCCTTTTGTTACAGACAAGATGGAGATCTGCTCCTTATTTATCTGTAAACAAGAACTCTTTTAGGTAATGAAGTCAGTCAACTCTAGTCCCCAAGGTAGTCCAGCCATTTGGTGAAAAGGAAAGGGTATATTTACGACCTTCTTTATAGTCTTTTTTAAACTTTATTTATAAAGATATTTTATTTTACCAATTACAGGTAATAACATATTTCTACATAAGTTTTCTGAAGTTATATGATCCAAATCATCTCTCTCTCTTTCCCCCTTGCCCTGGAGCTGGTAAACTATTTGTCCTGGGTTATATGTGTATTATTATGCAAAATACATTTCCATATTGTTCAATTTTGTAAGATAATAATTGTATAAAATCAGACCCCCTCAATAAAAAGTCAACTAAACTAAAGTTAAAAATTGTATGCTTTCATCTGCTTTCTGACTCCAACACTTCTGTCTCCTAAGTACCTCAGAATTGTCCTAGATCATCCTATTGCTGAGAGTAGCTAAGTTTATCACAGTTTATCATTCCATTATATTGCTGTTACTGTGTACTATGTTCTGGTTCTGCTTATTTCACTCTGCATCAGTTCATGTAGGTATTTTTCAGCTCCCTCTGAAATCATCCTGTTCATCATTTCTTATAGCACAACAGTATTCCATCACTAATATATTCAACAATTTGTTCAGTCATTCTCCAATTGATAGACAGCCCTTCAATTTCCAATTCTTTTCATTGGTGTACTTCTGAGACCAACTTCTTCCTGTGATTAAATGGTGCCTGTTTTCCAATCAGAGATATCCAGGGGAGGGAATGGATGATGATGTCAGAGAGGATATATATTGGATTTTGTGACAAGAAGTCTGATTTTCTTTTCTTGCTCATTCTAGCTGCTTAGTTACTCATGATCTCTTGCCCATCCTACCTCCCCACCTTCTGCTGCACTCAAATTCTGTGTTGTCTGTTAGGAATGTGAGGAAATCCATTGGCAGGTTAGAAATCTTGAGTGGTCAATTAATAAATTAACTTAAATTTAATAAAATGTAGGCTAAGGAGAATTTCATTCATTATATACTTTCTATAATGATTTCTCTCTCCCCTTCACTTACTCATTTTTACCTTTTGGAATCCTGCCCATTCTTTGAACTCTGACTCCAATTCCACCTTTTTATGAAAGTATATATCAAGATCAGTCCAATCAGTAATAATAATAGTAATAAGTGATACTTAACAAAATGCTTTGAGTTTTACTAAGCACGTTGCATATATTATCTTATTTATTTCCTTCAATAACTCTTTGGGGGTAGGTATTGTCATTTTACAAATGAATAAATGAAAGGTCAGAGAAGTTAGAAAATGTGTCTGTTACCTAGATAATTAGTGACAATTGTAACATTTGAACCCAAGTATCCCTGATTCTCTGTTCAGGGTTTTTCTATTATACCTCATTCTGAACTCCTATAAAATGTGGTGTCTGATACTTATGTATAATTTTTCACTCACTGCCTTGAATTATATTCCAAAGGATCATAGATAAGAGCTGACACGGGCCACCGTGTTCATTCTATACCATTATTATTATTATTATAATTATTATTATTGCTCAACCTGCTCTTAGTTTCTTTGTTGTCTTTTGTGTTGATTTGTTTCCCTCTTCACCTCAGGTCACATAGAAACATGATGGTGGGCTGCTCCCTTCTCTGCCCTTTTGTTACCTCAGGCCACACAGAAGTGGGTAGGACTAGCTTTGGGTTGTTCCTCTACTCTGGAATTTTATTACCTCCAGCTTAGCATAGGGTTGCTGCAGGCTCTGAATTTTCCTTTGAGTCCTCCTGTAGGGCTGGTAGTCTTGGGCTGCTCCTTGTGTATGTGCTGGGCAATTCCTCACCCCAGTATCCACCCTGTTATCCCCTAAAAGTCCCCTTAATGCAGCACTCAATGGGCTACTCTGCCCTCTCACCCTAGTGAGATGTAGCCCTCTGGTTTTCCTTTGTTTTAAAAACTTCATTTTCCATTTTTGCATATTTTAAGCATATAGGTGAGCCAAGTGACCCTCACTCTGCCATCTTAACACCCAGTCTACCCTCTTATTTTTTGTAGACAAGCAAAGTGAGGTTCGAGTGTCCAAAGTCAGACCTTTATTTGTTTATATGTCTTCTCTCCCCTACTAGATGGTAAATTCCTTAAAGCCATAGTCTCTGTCTTACTGTTTCATTGCATTGTTTGTAGGACTCAACTTATAGAAGGCATTCATTAAACATTTAGTGAATAAATGAATGAACAGATGAAAATGGACAAATATGGTTGACAGGAGGTTGTGATGGGACCAAAATGATCACAATATCACTTGAGTATAGGATTATAGATCTAGCCCTGGAAGGACTTTTAGAGGCAATCTAGTCCAACTGTCTCGTTTTATTTTTTTTTTTATGAAATTGTATTATTTTAATTAACTGAAGTCTATTTTCTTCCCCTCCACAATCTGTTGAAAAAAAAAAGAAAAAATTCCTTGTAACAAATATGCATAGCCAAAATAAATTGTCTTGCTGGTCATTAAAAAAAAAAGTGTCTCTTTTGCACCCTAATCAATCACTTCTCTGTCAGCAAGTAGATGGGCATGTTTCATCCTCCTTCCTCTGGAATCATGGATAGTCACTGTGTTGATTAGTTTTCTTACAGTGTACAAATTATTTATATTTACTATATTGTTGAGTATTAAATGTTCTCCTAATTCTCCCCATTTCATTATTTATCAGTTAGTATGGAAGAGAAAACGGAGGTTAAGTAATTTGTCTAAGTTTTCATAGGTTGTCAGTTTTAGTGGTCGGATTTGAATCCAGGTCTTCTGATTTAAATGAATAGAGTTTATATGTTTGGGTGTTAACAGTAACTAATCTCAACTCAATTTGTTGTACTGTGACATATGATTAGAAAACAAGAAACAGAAGAGTATTCTCTTTAAAACAGTTCTCAAAGAGACAGTGATCTCTCACAGTGACAACAGAATATCTAAATCCAGATCCAAGACTTATCATTGCTAACATCTGTCCCCATGGCAACCTTGAGACTTTAAAATGCCTTGTCTATGAGCTTTCCATTTGTACAAATTTTCCCACAGCTCAGGGAATTCACCTTTGGAAAACCAGGGAATTAAGACGACAAGTGAATTTAAATTAAATTTCATAAAAGTCAGCCAATTTTTGGATGAGAAAAAGTATTAAAATGCATTTCAAATTAGAGAGTTCATTACTTTCTAAATTTCTGATAAAGAAGAGAGAAAAAACAATGAAGGGGAAAACAAGTAAAGATGAAAAGACCTGTGATATCAGGAACAAAAATGGACATTCTTCCTCCTGTAACCCCAGAATATAAAGAAAGGCTAACATATCTTATTTTCACTGAGATCTTAATCTTATACAGTATAATTTTTAAGAAGCATTTCCTTTCTTTCACCAGTTAAAATCACCTGACTTTGAAAGGGAAAGAGAGGAGCTATTTTTACAGCCAGGTAGGAATGCACATATGCTATTTCAGGGAATGATTCAGCTGGATTAGCCCAATCTAGCTCTTCACTATATTGTGGACTAGGGGTAGATCATTCTCAGGCCCTGTAATCTCAAGAATTTTTAGGCGGCAGCTAGATCACTCAGTGGTTTGAGAGCCAGGCCTAGAGATGGGAGGTCCTAGGTTCAAATATGACCTCAGACACTTCCCAGCTGTGTGACCCTGGGCAAGTCACTTAACCCCCATTGCCTAGCCCTTAACACTCTTCTGCCTTGGAACCAATACATAGTATTCATTCCAAGATGGAAGGGTAAGAGTTAAAAAATAAAAAGGAATATTAGCCTTTTAAAAAAATTAACTAGATTAGAGATAATAAGTAATATTTATCTGATGGGGCAAGAAGTGCTATGTTTATGGAACAAAGGTTTACTCTGATAGAATGTATTTCAGATTTAATTAACTAAGTGGTACCAGTTTTGAAAACTATTTGACTATATAGTTCAGTGGAGCATTTAAGTATGCCCTTTAAAATTAAAAAAAAAATTAAAGGCACTTTATATTAAACAAGTGTGAACGAGAAAAAAATCACTGGTAAACTAAAGAAGAATATTAGTTCATTAGTTAAAAAACAACAATACTTGCAGATACCATGTGATAAATTGTATACTTTTGACTGGATATTTCAGAATTTCTCAATTAAAAATATATTTCCACAATTTAGAGCTTGAATAAACTGATTAACTTATATAGATTTACAAGACCTATGAAGTACTTTCAAGAGGCAAAAAAGGTACCAATGGTAGTGTTACCTACTTCATTGCTATGTCAGAATACTTTTATTCTGTAACATCAGAATTTGCTTCTAATTTATTTCAATTGCTCCCAATTTTTCAACCTGATTTATTATAGTTAGCCCAAAGTATCAATGTAAACAGTGAGTTTTGATTAAAGAATTTTGTCAATCTCAAAAAAAAAAAATCAAAATACTTCCAAATAGCTTATATAGCATTAGAATTAATTTTACTTTAAAAGTTTGGTAGAATTCATTTGTGAATCCATCAGGTCTTAGTGATTTTTTTCTTAGGAAGTTCTTTGATGGCTTGTTCAAATTCTTTTTCTGAGGTGGGATAATTTAATTATTCTATTTCTTCTTCTTTTAATATTGGCAATTTATATATTTGTAAATATTCACCTACTTTATTTAAATTGTCAGATTTATTGGCATATAATTGGGAAAAATAACTCCTAATAATTGCTTTAATTTCCTCTCCATTGGTGATGCATTCACCCTTTTTATTTTTGATACTGGTACTTTGGATTTCTCCTCTTTTTTAAAAAAATCATACTAACCAATGGTTTATTTTTATTGGCATTTTCATAAAATAAGCTTTTACTCTTATTTATTAGTTCAATGCTTTTCTTACTTACAATTTTATTAATCTCTCCTTTGATTTTCAAGATTTCCAATTTGGTGTTCATTGGGAATTTTTTATTTGTTCTTTTTCTAGTTTTTAAAATTCATATCTGGTTCATTGACTTGTTCTTTCTGTATATTTTTAATGTAACCATTTGGAAATGGAATTTTCCCCCCTATGTACTGTCATGGTTCTGTCACATAAATTTTGGTATGTTGTCTAATTATTGTCATTCTCTTTAATGAAATTATGGATTGTTTCTATGATTTGTTCTTTAGATCCCTCATTCTTTAGGATTAAATTTTTTATCTTTCAGTTAATTCTTAATTTATTTTCTCATAACCCATTCTTAAATGTAATTTTTATCAAATTATAATCTGCAAAAGGATGCATTTAATATTTGAAAAAGAACTTATTAAGAACCTAGGATAGATGAGATATTCAGAAAGGACTAGCACCTCTGGTGTGAGGACTTGCTTTTCTAGGCTGTTCATACAACTTAGGCATCCACTCAACTCTCACCAGTGGCTCTAAGAAGCTGTACTATATTCAGTGGCTATACCCTGGTAAACTGTCTCAGCAGATGGGCTAAACCAAGTTGAGGGTAACAAAGAGATCATCTAATTTCAATATTAAATAAGTTATTTAGAAAAACCAGAATGGATTTTAAATTTAAGTTTCATTTAAAAGAAAAATTATGCTGATACCTAAACCAGGAAGATCAAAAACAGAGGGAAAAATTATAGGTCAATTTCATTATAGATTAAAAAACTCTAAAGAAAATATTGAAAATATTAACCAAGAGACTAAAATATATCATGAAGATAATACATTTTGACCATGAAGGATTTATATCAGGTGTGCAGGAATGGTTTAATATCAGGAAAACTATTAACACAATTGATTATATCAATAAAAAGGTAACAAAAATGATATGATTATATCAATAGATTCAGAAAAATTTTTGACAAAATTCAACACAAATTCCTATTAAAAACACTTGGGGGGGGGTGCAACTGGGTAGCTCAGTGGATTGAGAGCCAGGCCTAGAGATGGGAGGTCCTAGGTTCAAATCTGGCCTCAGACACTTCCCAGGTGTGTGACCCTGGGCAAGTCACTTGACCCCCATTGCCTAGCCCTTACTGCTCTTCGCCTTGGAGCCAATGTACAGTATTGACTCCAAGATGGAAGGTAAGGGTTTAAAAAAAGAAAACACTTGGAAGTAGGTATAAATAGATTATGTCTAATGAGGATTAGTCTTCCTTAATAAAACCAGCTGTAAAATGAGAATGCCCTTTGTTGCCAGCATTATTTAATATTGTAGTAGAAATGTTTGCAAAAGCAATAAAAGAAAAAGAAATCAAAGGTATCAGACTTGGTAAAGAGGTAATAAAACTTCTTTTTTGCAGTTGATATGATTATATACATATATATATGATGCTAAATATTCAAATAAAATTAATTGAAACCATCAATAATTTTAGAAAAGTAGCAGGATACAAGCTAAATTCACATAAATCATCAGCAGTTTTATGTTTTGCTAATAATGTCCTTTAATGAGAGATAAAAAGAGATAACTTATTTAAATTAACCATAGATTAAACAAAATCCTTAGACCCATATTTTCTAAAACAAACCTAGAAACTATATGAACATAATTATAAAACACTTTTTATACAAATAAAGTCAGATTTAAATAATTGGAGAAATATCAATTGTTCATGAGTAGGCATAACTAATATGATAAAAATGAAAATCCTATCCTATCTAAACTAATCTACCTCTTCAATGTCATCCCATTTAAAAAATAATAATGAAATTCATTTGGAAGAACAAAAGATCAAGAATATCAAAGGAATTAATGAAGAAAAATTGTTGAAGAAGGAGATCTAATAGTACCAGATTTTAAACAATATTACAAAGCAGTAATTATCAAAGCTATCTGGTATTGGTTAAAAAATAGAAAAGCAGATCAGGGGAACAGAGTGGACATAGAATAGTCATGAAATTATGGATATAGTGACCTTTTGTCTGACAAAAGTAAAGTGCCAAGTTTGGGGAAGAATTCACTATTTGGTGAAAATTGGAAAGTAATTGGGCAGAAATAAAAGACCAATACCTTACACCATTTACCAAGATAAGATCAAAATGAATACATGACCTAGGTTTAAAGGGATATATCATAAGCAAATAAGAAGAACAGGGAATCTGACTACCAGATTTATGGATAGGAGAAGAATTTGTGAATAAACAAGAGCAAGAAAGCATGGTGAACTATAAAATGAATAATTTTGAATACATTAAATTGAAAAGGTTTTATACAAATAAAATGAATATAGCCTATATTAGAAGGAAATCAATAAATTGGGGAAAATTTTTATAGGGAGTTTCTTGGATAGGGGTCTCATCTGAAATATGTAGAGAACTTTGTCAGATATATAAGAATATGACTAATTTTCCTCAATTGATAAATGGCCAAAAGATATGAAAGATAGTTTTTTGGATGAAAAATCAAAGCTGTATATAACTATATGAAAAATGCTCTAAATAATTATTGATAAGAGAAATGCAAATAAAAACAATTCTGACATATCTCACATGTATTGTATTTGCTAAAATGATAAAAGGCAAAATAATAAATTTTGGGGGGATGTGGAAAATGGGGAAACTAATACATTACTGTTGGAACTGTGAATTGATTTAACCATTTTGGACAGCAATCTGGAATTATGCTCAAAGAGTTATAAAACTATGTATACCTTTTGATTCATTAATATTACTATTATCCTTATTTCCTAAGGAAAAAGATCAAGGAAAAAAGGAAAAGAAACTGTATGTTCTCACGTTTATAGTAGCTCTTTTGTTGGCAAAGAAATGGAAATCGAAGGGATGTCCATCAATTGGCTAATGGTGGAGCAAGTTGTGATATATGATCATCATAGTGGAATGTTATTGTGCCAAAAGAAATGACAAAGAAGAGAACCACACAAAACCTGGGAAGATTGACATGAAGTAATGAAAAGTGAAGTGAGTAGAACCAGGAGAACATAGTATACAGTAACAACAATATAGGATGATCAACTCTGAATAACTTAACTTATCAATGAGGCAAGGATCCAGAGCAACTCCCAGGGACTCATGATGAAAAAAGATAACCACCACCATAGAAAGAACAGAGTGTGAAAGCAAACTAAAGCATACTGTTTTCACTTAATTTCTTCCATGAATCTTTCTCTAGTGTAAGTGATATGTCTTGTTTTACATCATAATAAAAAGAGAAATTTGTACAATATGATAATATATATGAAACTTATATTACCTGCCTTCTAGGGGTGGAGGGAAGTGTGAGAGGAATGGAGGAAAGGTTAGAGGGAGGGGAAGAAATGAGACATAGATTTTTGGATATATTGTAAGAATTTTTTCTTTTGAATGAGCATATGAATTAATTATAATTTATTACATATTTATAACAAATCATATATATATTATATTATTGTTATGTTATATATAGTAACTCAAAAAAGAAAAATGTGAAGTCTCAGACCAAAGATTGTCAAATTTCTATTTTTGAAATCCTCAGCACTTACAAAGTGCTTGGTATACAGTAAGGGTTTAATAAATGCTTTTATGTTCATTACAAAATATCAAAGCATCAGGGTTCAAATCTCATCTCTTATGTTCTGTACCTACTATATGGTATGTATGACATTGAGTTAGTCATTTAAACTCTCTATTTATTTCTCATTATTTATTCTGGGCATGGAGGACATATTGTACAGAAATGTACAATATTATGTTATATGTCATGAACAGCAAAGATTTACATTGATATAGAACTTCAAAGTTAAGTTTACCTTTAAGATATCTTTCAGTTCTACAATCTATGATTCTGTGACTTCTGGAAGTCTTTCCAACCCCTAAATATTATAAATAGCATAACAAATATGAGAATAAGAGATGGGGGCAGGGGGCAGCTAGGTAGCTCAGTGGATTGAGAGCCAGGCCTAGAGATGGGAGGTCCTAGGTTCAAATCTGGCCTCAGCCACTTCTTAGCTGTGTGACCCTGGGCAAGTCACTTGACCCCCATTGCCTACCCTTACCACTCTTCTGCCTTGGAGCCAATACACAGTATTGACTCCAAGATGGAAGGTAAGGGTTTAAAAAAAAAAAAGAGATGGGGGCAGAGAATGAATGATTACACTGATATATCCAAGCTAATTCTGGATCTATGGTTGGACAACAGGTGACACACATTTAAATCCAGCCACTCTAAAACAACTCATTCACTTCTCTGGGTCTTAGTTTCTTCAGCTGTAAAATGAGAGGTGTTATAGCATAGAAAAGAGAAAACTCACCTTGAAGGTAACAAGAACTATGTTGAGGACCATTTTGGAACCCACATTAGCTGTGTGACCCCAGGAAATTAACTGCTGAGTGCCCCAAACCACTCTCAAAGACATAAATTGGAGAGAACATATCAACCTGAACTAGAAAAGAGAATGCCTCAAGAGGAACTCTCTACAATATTGAAACCAGGGACCTGGTCAAAAAAAAAATGGCAGGCACCCATCATCAGGGTAGATGCCGATTTGGTTTAGAAAACCTTATTGAGTTCTTTGTAGAATTTCTCTGCTTTTGAAACCTCTTCAATAGATGTTGGGACATAAACCGCTACTATCTGCTTGGTTACTCCCTTTGAGGTACTCACCATGAAGATTGCAAGGTGAGAAACCCAGGTGAGGACCTCAGGTGAGATTTTAGGGCATTCTGGGAACTACCAAGGACTTCTGGGAATTGAAGTCTGGGGTTCAAATCTCCATTGTACACTACTCATGAGATTTTTGGATTTATTTTATAATTTGCATGACCTCTAAGGACTTGTTCAGCCAGCTCTAAAACCTGATTTTCTAATCACTAATTGTCCTATTAAATGATGCTTTTGTCGTTCTTAACCTCAGAATCCCAATGACACTAATGCTCCCAATTCCTTTATCGCTATTCCAATTGAAACCCCGAGTCATTTTTCTATTTAGTTACAATTTCTAAATCTGTTTTGTTTTCTCGTACAGTGAGACTATCAGTCATTCATCAATAATCATTTATTAAGGGCTTATAATAGGCAATACCCTGAGCTAGGCCTTGGGAACACAGATAAAGCAAAAATGACCCTTAAAGAGCTTACAAAATGGGGATACAAAACCATACATAATTCAGTTTATATTACAAAATACAGTGTGGAGGACAGAAGGTAACCTGGGGGGGGGGGGGTGAAGGCATTAGCAGCTGCTGGAGGTAGGATAGAGGAAGGCTTCATATGAAGGCGGGGTTGGGGCTGAGTGCTTTTATAAGGTGAGAGATGTTTTCCCAAATAGAATTACTTTCACGCTGGCGTCCAATTTTCCCAGCAGGTTTTTGTCTTTATCTAATACTAGGGTACTAGATACATTTGCTTCTGACTGTAATGTAGCTACTCTACTTTTTTTAAACCAAGTATCAAATTGTTCTGAAAATTACTGCTTTATAATAGTTTGAGATTTGACCCTGTAGGCCCCCTTTATTCCCAGTTCTTTCCCTTACTTCCCTTGAACTTTTTAACCTTATTTGCTTTCATATGTGCATTTTATTATTATTTTTTCTAGTTCTATAAAGAATTCCTTCCATAGTGTGATTGGTGTGGCACTCAAAAGAAAAATTAACTTAGGTAGTGTTGTCTTTTTTACTATATTGACTTGTCTAACTGTCACAGTTAAAATTAATTTCTCTGCTAAAAGTATTATATTTTTAGAGGTTTATTAAAGATTAAGAAATAAAGAAAATACAAATAAGAAAGCATGTGCAACCTACATCTTGCCTGCTAGGTGGAGAGTGGCGTGTGCCTAGAAGCAGAAGCCAGAAAGGGGACAAGTAGGTGGTATAGTCAGTTTAAATACCCCTTTTGTTCTCAGCCCAGGTGAGATTTTAGGGCATTCTGGGAACTACCAAGGACTTCTGGGAATTGAAGTCCGGGGTTCAAATCTCCATTGTACACTACTCATGAGCAATGGTTATTTTTCTAATCATATAGGCTTGCATTTCTGTAACCAATTGTTTGTAGTTATTTATATTTATATAGTTCTTATATATATCTTAGTAGGCAGATTCTCAAGGCTAGAGTAAGTTTTAAATGGAATTTCTGTTTCTACCTCTTCCTCTTGGTTTTTATTGGTATTATATAGAAATTCTGATGAGATTTTTGGATTTATTTTATAATTTGCAGGTTTGCTGAAGCTATTGATAGTTTCCAATGAATTTTTAGTTGGCTCTCAAAGGTGTGTTCTTTAAGTACACCATCATATCATCTACAAAGTGATCATTTTTCTTCTTTATTTTTGCTTATTATTTCTATTTCTTTTCTTTGTCTTAATGCTACATGAACATTTCTAATACTGTAACAAACAGAAATGTTGACAATAGACATCTTTGTTTCACTCCTGATTTTATTAGAAAGGATTCTAGTTTATCTCCATTACATATAATGATAATGCTTGGTTTTAGATAGTTAATCTTTATCATGTAAAGGAAGGTTGAGTTGATTTATTTATTTTCTAGGTATTTTAACTGAAACAGGTGTTCTATTTTTCAAAAGCTTTAAAAAAATCTATTAATATAACCCTATGTTATTGATGACATTGTTATTAATATGGTTAATTTAATTTATCATAATATGAAATGATCCCTGAAGTCCTGGTATAAATCCAAATTATACTCTTTGTAATCTGTTGTTTTAACTCTCTTTCCTTAAATTTTACTTAAAATATTTGCATCTGTATTCATCAGGGATATTGGTTCATAGTTCTCTTTTTCTATTTTGACCACCTCTGCTTTATATGTCAAGAATATATGTTAAAGAAGAAATTTTGTGGAACCGCTTCTTTTGCTAAAGTAAAGACAACTAAACAGTTTATGTAAATATTGCCACTAATTATTTTTGAATGATAGAATTAATTTGTGAATCAATATGCTTCTGGAATCTTTTCTTTTTGGCAGCACATTTATGGTTCTTTAAAATTTCCCTCTGAAATTGAGTTGTTCAAATATGGAAATATGTCTTGTGTGATAATACATATATAACCCAGACTGACTTGCTTACCAGCGCTGGGAGTGGGGAGGGATGGAGGGAGGGGGAGTATTAATATAGATCATGTAACTTGTGAAAAACATGTGGAAATTTGTTATTACATGTAATTAGTAAAAAAAAATAGTAATGAAATTGGGTTGTTCAAATGTACAATTTCTTGTTCTGTTATTTTGGTTATTTCATTTTTATTCCACAAATATTTACTTTTTATTGCCACTCATTTTCATACTATTTGGTTGGACAAAATAGTTTTCATTATAATCTTTATTTCTTCATTTCTTTTGAGTTTTCTTTTTTCTTTTTTGATACTGGTAATTAGTTTTCTTCTTAAGTAAAATTAAATGTTTATATATAGGTTTTAAAAGAAAAGCTTTTAGTTTTCCTAGTTATATTTATTAATTCAATTGTTTCATTTTCAATTTTTTTATCTCTGATTTTTCAGGATTTATATTTTTTTTCTACTTTATTTGAATTTTGTTTTAATTTGTTGGTTTTCTAATATTGTCCAATTCACTCCCATTTCATTAGTTTATTCCAGAATTGGTGAACCTTTTAGAGAACATGTGTCTAAACTACACCTTCAAGCTACCTGTGAGCCCCTCACATTACCTCAGACAACAGAGGGAGGAAGTTCTCACATTTGGAGGCTGGGTGGAAGGGCAGGACATGTAAAAAATGTCCTCAGGCAGGATGGAAAGGGGGAATGGAGCAGACTCCTCCACTCCAGCACACTGGGACAAGTGTGCCAAGGTTTCACCAACATGGGTCTGTTCTTTCTCTTTTTTGTTAATAAAAAAATGTTTAGTTGTAAAAAATTTCCCTTGGGCTGATATGGCTCCATCAAAATTTTTTTTGTGATGTTATAAAAATTTATGATTATAATTAATGAAATCATCCATCATTTCTGTGATTTCTTATTTATCCATAGGATTATGCCTTTTAGTCTATAGTTGATTTTTTTTCACACTTTCAGGAGCCATTTATTTAACATTTTTAATTCTATCATGATGGTTAAGTGACACAGACCTGAGTTGGAAAGACCCAAGTTCAAATTTAGTCTCAGACACTTACTAGCTGGGCATGTTACTTAACCCTATTTGCCTTAGTTTCCTTCTCTGTAACATAAGCTGGAGAACAAAATGGCAAACCACTCCAGTTTCTTTGCCAAGAAAACCCAAATGAAGTCATAAAGATTCAGACCTGATTGAAACAACAAAAACAATAACAATTAAGTACATATATGTTAACTATTGAAATAAATTACAGATTTTATATTTCAACACAATATTTTTTCTCTTTATCTCTTTCAATGATATTTTTTTTTACTGTTGCCTTATCTGAAATCATATTTTCTATTTAATTGTATGTATGTATCCAACTGAGGCATAGTAGATTTGGCTTTAACACCTTATTTTAACACAATGTAAGTATTTGTTTTAAGGGTGTTTCTTTGTTTCTTATAAACAAAATGTGTTATGTATTAGTTTCCTTTCATTTGTTCCTGTGGTTGTTGTTTTTTTTAAATAAGGACTGTTTTAAAATGCTATATTTCATTGAAGGTTTACTCTCTCCCTTCCCTCCGCTCCTGACCTCAGGTGAATATATTCAATTTTTCTAAGTTCATTTTGGTTCTAAACCTTTATCTTTTTGATATTTGGATTATCTTATTCCATTTTTACACCTCTTCATACTGATGGTTACTAAATCTTTTATAATCCTGATTATAGTTTCTTAGGAGCAACTAACTTTTGGGCAATTCTGTTTATGGTTCCTCAATATTTGATTGTTTTTCTTTCTGGTTGCTTGTAGATCTGAATTTTGGCATTGACACTCCTAAGAGTTTTCTCTTGGGAGATTCCTTTGTGAGTTGACCAGTAGATTCTTTATTTTTTCACATTGTTCTTTTGTTGTAATATATCTAGGAAATTTTCTTTAATGATTTTCTGAAACAAGATATCCAGGTGTTTTTATTCATTTATTTATTTGGTCAGGGATTTCAGGTAATTATTTCTCCTTGATCTGTTTTTTTTCTATATTAGCTGTTTCTATTATGAGATATTTAATATTTTCCTCTAGTTTTTCATTCTTTTGACTTAGTTCTAAGAATTCTCATTGGTACCTCAAATCATTAAATTCTATTTCATCAATTCTGATTTTTAAGGAGTTTGTTATTAGTCTAAAGATTTGTATTTCTATTAAGCTATTGATTCTTTTCCCCCAAGTCCCTCTTCCATAGCTCTCATTGTTTTTTTTACTGTATGCATTTTAATTAAATTTTAACTTAAAAATTTTTTTTAACCTATGATCATATTTAGTTGAAGTCATTTGAATGTAATAGATGGGAAGATGAAGGAAATGGAGTGGGGAGGAGAGAGAGAGAGAGAGAGAGAGAGAGAGAGAGAGAGAGAGAGAGAGAGAGAGAGAGAGAGAGAGAGAGAGAGATCTTTAAATCAGTTAAAATTTTATAATCAATGAAATCTAACATTGCCCTCTTCTGGTGGAATAGGCAATGTTGAGAGATTTTCCTTGAGGTTAAGGCCTTTTTCTTCTGCTACAACCTAAGGACCACCTCTCTTCCTTTTTCTTACCTCTAAAAGCATCTGGGCAGCTTGTGCAAAATCTCTTCATATTATGATGTTTTTTCTTCTTTGGGTCTGCTTTTTTCCCTAACTTTAGCATCAAAAATTTTCAGTTTTGCTTTAGTTCTTCATGAGATTTCTCCCAGATGTGACATCTTCCATTTGTTATACAATTTTGACCACATGTTTGTATTTGACCTAGATATAAAAGGTCTATCATAAATAAATTAGAGAAACATGGAAAAAATGCTTATCAGATTTCTGAAGAGAAAAATTCATGGATATAAGAAAAATTCATCTGGGATTTGGATCATGGAAGATAAAATGGATGATTTTGGATATGTAAAAATCCTTTAAAATTTTCATAAACATTCAATTAAATCTAAAATTAAAAGAAATAATTAAATTGGGAGAAATCCTTGCAATTAGTTTCTCTGATAGAAATCTCATTTCATATATATATATATATATATATATATATGGCATTGATTCAGATAAATGTTTGTCTGTTTGCATCCTAAATCTATCAAAGTGATATTCACATAGTAATTTTAAATTAAAAAAGAAATCAGACTTAAGTTATATAATTTGATTCTTATAACAACCCTTTCAGGTAAGTGCTTCATATATTATTTACCCCATTTTACAAATGAGAGAACTAAAGCCAGACAGAAATTATTTGTTAGTAATCACTCAGCCAGGGAATGTCTGAGATAAGTTTTATATTCAGGCCCTTCCTGACTGAAAGTTCACCACACTTTCTATGACCTCATCCCTCTCTATTAAACTTTCTGATCGTCAGTTTCCTCATCTATAAAATGAGCATGTCAGATCAGATCCCTAAGATCCCTTCTACTTCCAAATCCTATGATCTCATAAGCTTTAAAAAATTCCTTTCTTCCATCCCTTTTCTCTCCCCATATGTATTATATATGTGTATAATATATACACAATCTATGTGCAAGCCTCTCCCATTTCCCAAGAAGGCAGGCTTATACATGGGTTGTACATATATAATACATATTTCCATATTCATCATGTTTTGAAACAAGACACATATTGATTACACCAGAGAAAATTTTATGGAGGAAATAAAATGAAGCCTGGTAAATTTCAATCTGCATTTGCTCTTTGGTGATGGATATCCTTTTTAATCATGACTCCCTTAGAACTATCCTGGATCCTTACTTCATACTTAGGGCATCCACAGTTAATCATCATACATTATTGTTGTTACTGTATACAATGTTCTTCTGGTTCTTCTTATTTCAATTAGCAACAATTCACAGAAGTCTTTCTAAGTTGTGTGATCATCTTCTTTGTCTTTAGTTATGGCACAGTAGTATTCCATTACAATCATATACTACAACTTGTTCAGCCATTCTCCATTTAATGGACCTCCCTTCTGTTTCCAGTTCTTTGCCACCACAAAAAGGTGCTATAAGTATGTTTCCTTTAATTTTCCTTGATCATATTGGAAAAAAAAACTAATATTGGTATTATTGGGTCAAAAGCTATACACAGTTTCATAACTCTTTGAGTATAATTCTAGATTGCTCTCCATAATGTTTGAATCAGTTCACAGTTCTACCAATAATGTATATGTCCCTATTTTTCCACATTTCCCTCAATATTTGTCATGTTGCTCCTTTTTCATTTTAGCCAATCTGACATGTGTTAAATGATATCTCAGATTTTGTTTTCTTTTTCTAATCAGTAATGAATTTGAGCATTATTTCATATAGTTATATGTAGCTTTGATTACTTCATTCAAAAACTGTCTATTCACATTATTGACCATTTATGGTCAATATGGTCAAATGTGACTCAAATGAACAAGTCATATTTTTATATATTTGACAAAGGTGTCTATTTTAGATATGAGATCTCTGAGAAAATGTACATATAATTTTTTTCTCAACTTATTGTTTTCCTTCTAATCTTGGCTACATTACATTTATTTGTACAAAACCTTTCCAAGTTACTGTATTCAAAATTAGTCATTATACATTTCATGATGCTTTCTATCTCCTGCTTAGTCACAAATTCTTCTCCTATTTATAAATCTGATATGTAATATGTTCCCTGTTCTTCTAATTTGTTTATAATATCTCCCTTTATGCTTAGATCACTTATTCATTTTGATTTTATCTTGGTAAATGGTATAAGATACTGCTTTCTATTTAGTTTCTGTCAAACTGTTTTCTATTTTTTCCAATAATTTTCACCGAATAGTGAATTCTTATTCCAAAAACTTGTATTTTTACCTTTGTCAAGCACAAACTCCCTTTTTTATGATCTGATAAGCTTTTGAATTTCTCTGATGTTCAACCTGGCTCATGTTTCACATGAAGATATTTGTTGGAATGTTTCATTATATCCCAGATGTGCTTGAATTGCCATCCTTTCTGATCTAGACAAAACCACCCATAATTTAATTGTTGTGTTTTTAGCAAATGGCTTCAATTATCTTTTCCCTTTATTTCATTGTGGCTATAAAGAGAGGCTTTTATGGATGATCTCTCAACTGTTCCCTTTCTAAATCTAGTTTAAATGAAAAATCTTTTTAACTCAGGTCATTTTAGCTTGTTAGTTTTCATTAATCGAAAGTTGGGTTTTTCTGTGTCTCTTTTCTCTTCATCTCTTTACTTAAGGTACATTTATTTTTGAACTGAGAAGGGCAGAAATTGGAGTATGCACTTCTTTGGCTGTTTCAGACTTGCCAACAGAGAATTAAGTAAAATGAGACTATATGATATAGACTCAACTTTGGGAAAGTTGTGATATATTAAGATTAGAAGCAGAAATAGTAGATATCTAGCCCCCCCATATAGATTGTTATTATATTTTTGTCCTCAGCTCCCCCCCAGCACTGAATGATTTTCATAATGTCCTCTTATCTTCATATTCTTCATACCTTACTTGAATATCTCCACCATGATTGAACTTAATCTATTCTATAACCTTTTTCTTCTGTTATGTGATGGAGATGGTTAATTTGATCAGATCTGAGTTCTTTCATGAACTAAGTTGAGATACTGGGCTCATGACTTGTAATTGCTTAGTGTGTCATCTCCAGAAGATATGAGCTTTTTTTGTAGTGTCTTTCAATGCCTCACGTCAAAAGAGTGACTAAAGTGGAAATTTTAAAAACCATGGCAAGGCCACAAAAAGGCAGATTTTAAAGGACTAGAAAACTTGATACCAGCAAAAGAGGGCTGGATCACAAAGTCAAACTATGGATCAGTAAAGACTTGATTGATATTTGAATCCTGACTGATACATACTGGTCAAATCATTGGACTTCACTCAGAGTCTCGGTTTCCTCATCTATAAAATGGAGCTGATACACTACCAAATCTCAGGACTACATTTTACCTTAAATTAACCTTAAATTAACAGTTAAATGAAAATGGTTACCATATTATAATGGTAAAAAACAAACACAGTAACAGAATAATAGTTTCCCCTGCAAAGTTGGATCAATATATGCTAATGGAACGAGCACTGATCTTGTAATCAGAAGACTTATTTCAAAGTCCAGGTTCTTATACTTGCTGCTATGTTACTGAGAGCAAGTCATATGATTTCCTGGCGTCTCAGTTTCTTCATTTATAAAATAATAATATCAATAACCTGACATCTTCCTACCTCTCCAGTCCTCTTACACCTAATATCCCTCCATGTATCTTGTGATCTAGTATTACTGATTTTCTTGATGTTGGTTGAACAAAACACTCTATCGTCCAACCTTGGGTATTTTTACTGACTGCCATTAATGCTTAGGAAGCTCCTCCTCCTCCTCATTTCTGCATCTTCAATGGCTTTCTTTAGATACCAGCTAAAATCCTACCTTTTACAAGAATCCTTCCTGATTGCCCCTTAATTGTAGTACCTTTCTTTATCCTGGATATATCTTGTTGGTACCTTATTGTTTGCATGTTGTCTCTTCCATTAGATGGAGTCCCTTGTAACTAAGGATTATATTTTACTTTTCTTTGTAATGCTTAGCAGAGTGTTTGGCACCGAGTAGGCACTTGATAAATGTTCACTGACTGGACTGCATGTTTATGTTATTAGAAAATATGCTTTATAAACCTTAAAATGCTAAGGAAATAGAAAAGCTCCTCATGATGACCAAAAACTACTTAAGCATCCTAAAATATTTTTGGATTTAAATTCTGGCATCATTAACTGCTACTTGTGGGACTTTAGGGTAAATCATTTATTTTCTCTGGGTCTCAGTTTACTTATATGTAAAAAAGAAGAGTTTGACTAGATGACCACTAAGGTCCTTTTGAATCCTTTAATTATGATCTCATGAACCATTAAAAAACAAATGATGTTTTACCCACTTCTCTGCTGTTTATGCCACTATGTCCTAATTATATTCTGAAGGGAGCCTGACATGTTTGATAGAAGGTGGTCAGGAAAACCTGGGTTCAAATTCTACCTTTGAAACATTTTAGCAAGATTACAAGGGATTAGTCCTCTAGTCTCTTAGCACTTTCTGTCTCTAGATTACTCTTATGAATTCACAGGATCATCACAAAGACAGTGCTAAGCTTCATATGACAACTTGAGTCACATAAAAATGATAACATTCTCTGATATTGATTGATATAATAGAGATAATTGCATTTGATGACTCTCTCCCTTCTCTATTTCTTCTAGACTTATTACCAAACTAGAGAATAATAAGAATGGGTATTCATAATTCAAATAATTTTTAAAAGTTTGCCAAAAGTTTTGCACAGATCATATAAATTGAATCTCCAAATAATTCTGTAAGATAGGTACTACTAGCATTGTTATCCCCATTTTACAGATAAAAAATGGAGGTTCGGAGACTTCAGTGATTTGTCCAGGGTCATACAGCTTGCAAGAAGTAAGGGTGGCTTACCAACCAAGGATTCTCAATCCCAATTCTTCATTTTATGAAATCCAATTCAGTAATTCTGCATTAACTTTTTATTATGTTCTATGTACCATACTGGATATTAGGGATCCCCTCCGTCCAATGAAGTAGTTCCTGCTCTCAAAGAGTTTGTAATTTACTATCCAGAATACCATGTTGTCCTTAATATTTTCTGAACATTGATGGAAAAGGGTGGGGCTTGGCTTCAGCATATTCATCATACTCATGCCCACAATCTAACTAAGTTCTCTTAAGCAATTGTGCCTCTTAGCCAGAGTTGGCACTTGGAGGAATGTCCAAGGTTATGATTACCCCAAGGTGATTTATGGGAATTTCATTGCTATAAAAGTCATGCTATCTCAATTATATCACTCGAGTTCATAAATACAATCTCTCCTTTTATTAGGACCAGATGGTGAGAAATGTACAAATATGCTATGTATGAAGCTAAACAATTCTGTGAGTCATTTCAAGGCTCCATCTGCTGGGAATTCACTGGTCACCAATAGTCTGCCTATAGTAGAGGAATAAACACTCAGCCTAGCTCTCTTATGCATTCTCTCTCCCCTTAGAAAAAGTTGATTTGAGTGGGGAAGGGGAAAAAACCCCCACATGAAACCAAAATATCACCTCCCTCCACCCCCAGCATATTCTACATCTTCAAACATATTTCCATCTTTATACTTTGGGAGGGTTCAGACTGGAGAAAACTAGTCAATAATGATAAAGTAAGATGGAGAAGGGTTCTGGATCAGTTTTTAATCTGCTCAGAAATGAGAAAAGCAAAATCTAGCCCATCGAAAGCAGGACAAACTTTCATCCCATATGAGCTCCAATCACTTCAAATGCTAGATTTAGGAGAGAATAAACTAATGATCTCAGACTCAATTTGCATATTTGTTTTCATTTTATATTACTAATCCCTCATAAAAGTTCTAAAGACTTTTAAATATTGTTTACACATACATCTAGAAAATGGGACATAGGATGACATCATATGGCTAGGAGATGATGCCAAGAAATTTGCAGGCATTGGTTGAATTCTTTGCTCTCTTTCTTTCTTTCTTTCTTTCTTTCTTTCTTTCTTTCTTTCTTTCTTTCTTTCTTTCTTTCTTTCTTTCTTTCTTTCTTTCTTTCTTTCTTTCTTTCTTTCTTTCTTTCTTTCTTTCTTTCTTTCTTTCTTTCTTTCTTTCTTTCTTCTTATCTATCTAACTACACATACACATATATCTATCTACCTCTTTCACAGTTCTGTTTATTTGCTGAGAAACAGAGAGATAAAGAACTTATGAGAGTAACAGGGACAGCAGATTGTAATTCTAGTCAGTTTTGCTACCAATTTTGTACTCTTAGACAATCACTTAACTTCTCTATTCAAAGTTCAACCTTCTCTGATAAAAGTATACTCCAGTGCTTTGATGTGGGCAATTTTATGCCATCTCATCCTCCATAATTCTTGTCCATATAAAGAGGATATGCTCAACATCCTAGAAGCTTTCCTCTTGGAAAGCTTTTTAAAAGACATATTGTGGGTTCTCCTGATGCAATAGGGTAGGGATGTCAGTCTGTTATTCCTCACTCTCACCACATGATTGGTCCTCCTTTATTTTCTTGATAATAACTTTTATAGCATTCTTTGAACTTAGATCTACAACCTTTTTTGCACGTATCCTGTGTCTCTCTTTGGACCTTGGGGTAATACTAATAACAATTCATTCTGTTTCACAGAGTTCTTCGAAGTGATGATTCAATGAGAAAGGAACAGATAAAAGATCTGGAGTCAAAGGACTTGGGTTCTACTCCTCAGCTTGATACTTGGCTTAGTGGTTTAGAAAAACCATTTAACCTTTCTAGGCCTGTTTCCTGATGTGAAAATAGAATGCATTGGATGAGATGTTCTCTAACATCACTTTCAACTCAAGTTCTAGATAAAATCCCATCTTCTACAAGAAGTCTTTCCTTACCTCCCCTTAATGCCAGTGCATTTCCATTATTGATTATATCTAATTTATCTTCTATCTTATTTGTGGTTAGTTTTTGCAAGCTACCTCCCCTATTAGATTGTCAAGTCCTTGAGGACTTACACTGTGTTTTGTCTTTCTTTGTATCCTCAGTGCTACAGTACTTGACATAAGGTATCACTTAATAAATGCTTGTTGATAGACTTGTGAAGCCTTTAAAAAATGATGGACCAGGGCAGCTGGGTGGCCCAGTGGATTGAGAGTCGGACCTAGAGATGGAAGGTCCTAGGTTCAAATCTGGCCTCAGACATTTCCCAGCTGTGTGACCCTGGGCAAGTCACTTGACCCCCATTGCCTAGCCCTTACCACTCTTCTGCCTTGGAGTCAATACAATACACAGTATTGACTCCAAGATGGAAGGTGAGGGTTTTTAAAAAAAATGATGGACCACTTTGCAGAAGTAAGGATTATGATCAAAGTACTGTTTCCTAGATGGACTTAGAGAATGCCAGGCTAAATACATATTCATGTCCATAGTTCTGATGGTCCTGTGCTATCCACATTTTGGATTCTAACTCTGTTACCCAACATATTAGCTCTACCTTTGGTTTATATGTACATTTTATAAGCATCTTATCTGTAGCATCTTTCCCAATTTCTAATGAGGTAAAAAGTCATCCTGCATCTGATTCTTACCAATAGAGAAGAATATTTACTGAGGGGTAAATGCTGAGAGCCTTGAGGGGAACCAACTACTCATAATTTTAAAAAAGAAAGAAAGGAAATCTAATTATAGACAGATTTGTCCTTTATATTTGAAAAAAGTACAAATTCAGAAGCAGGATAGGCTGATTGGATAGGAAGGTCAACCCAGAAGGATGTTTGCAAGAATAAAACTGTGAGGCCACCAAGAGAAACAATTCTGGGTAGGTAGCACACTTATAGGGAAGGAATGATAGTTTTGAAATAAAAGAATCTAGGTTTAAATCCTGACTGCAACTTTTCTGTATGACTCTGGGTAAGTCATTCAAACTCTCTGACTCTGTTTTCCTTTCTGTAAACTTAGAGGATTGGATTAAATGATTTTTGAGGTCTTTTCCAGCTCTAAAATTTTGATCTATGATTTTCTGTGATCATTAAACCATATTGGAGTGGAGTTAAGAGAACTGACTGACTGAAATATGTGGGTAAGAATTTTAAAAGATGAGTCTTTCCTCCATGGCCCTGGGTGAACAGAATTGAAATGAAGTGAGGGATCAGGGTGAAGATTCTGTATCCCAGAGAGCCAGTGACACAAAGATGACCTTAAACACTGAGTCTTTGTGGAAATATTTTTGGAATTAAATTAGCTTCAAAAAATACAGTTATCTAGAAGCTTACTTTTTTCAATTTTCATTAGTAGCATTCATTTTGAGTCACCTTCATTTCCCAAAGCATCCCTTCTCACTTCTCTCTATTGAGCTATCCCTTTTAATAAAGACTTAAAAAAGAGAGTTTTCCTTCTAGTTCAACTTGGATTGTTTCAATAGTTTTCAATGGTATCATTGCCTCTAGGCTCTTCCTCTCTAACTTATCCCCAATGAAGCTGCCATATTTATATTCCTAACGCATAAGTCTGACTGTACCAGTCTTAACTAACTGCACTCATCAACTACCTGACATCATATGCAAAGCTTGATGCCCATTGTCACCCTACCTTAGAGCTTACGATTTTTCAAAGATCAATTTTGTTTCTTATGGAGGGACATTCTTAACAAATCATGAAACTATTGAGGCTACCTCACCCAACTTTACCATTGTAAGATGATGTAGCCGAGGGCCAAAGAAATAAGGTGATTTGCCTGAGGTCACAGAATGTGAAAAGGCAGAATTAGAACCAGTCTCCAGACTCCTAGTCCATTGTTATTTACAGTAAACCATGTAATAGTTTCCATTGTTAGCTACTCAGTGAGAATTCAGAGAAACTTAGCCACCCTGTGAAATGTACAAAGTAGGTAGTAAAGATGCTGGGAGAGCTCCTGTATCCATTCTTTTCTCTCTGCAGCACCTTCAATGAGATGCTCAGGAACTCTAATCCAGACTAGTAGAATAGCCTCTGATTGGGTTCACTGCTTCTAGTCTCTCCCCTTCTAATCTGTCCTCTGCACAACTTTCAAATTGATATCCCTCCAGAATAGGGCTCCAGATTGACTATAGGAAAATATCCTTAATTTGGCATGTAAAGTCATTCACACTCCAGCTCCACTCAATTCTTTCTAGGCTCACTTAATGTCACTGCCTATTATACAATCTATGGTCCAGCCAAATAGGCTTCCCTGCTGTTCTTTATATCCTGTGTTCTATCTCCTACCTCACTTTGCCTCTTAGAATTCTTACCTTCTTCAAAGATCAACTCAAGGGCTACTTCCAATAGTAGGTTTTCACTGACCTACTCCATTGCTAGTGTAATACAAATTTGCTTTGTATTTTCTTTGTTATTTTTACTTTTGCATGTGTCATTTCTTCCAATCAATTGTAAACCCATTTAGGCATTATAGGATCACAGATTTAGGATTGGAATGAATCGCAGAGGCCACCTAGTTGAAACTCCTCATTTTATAGATAAGGGAACTGAGGCTAAATGACGTGTCCAGGGTCACATTTCTAATATGTATTTATGAGATAAAACTCAAGTTTTCTTGATTCTAAATCCCTATTTTTAGATCTGTATTCCTAAAGGCTAACATCATATTTGGCATATAGTAGGTGTTCAGAAAAAGATTGTTGAATGCATTAGCAAATGTAAGAATGGAGATGAATATTGGTAAAAAGAGAGAACATACCTAAACTATTACCTCCCTTTAGGTGATGTTCATCTTTTTGCCACTTTTAATTTCTCTAGTCTTATTTCTACATCAAGAAAGGGTTGTGTTTATAAATATCTGGGAGTTGCTTACTCCAATTATTTTTCTGACTTCTTAATAACTAATTTTCTCATCTTCAACCTCAACAAACTCTCACCTACTTCACATGGAATGAAAAACAGCAATTCTGCTTTCTCTGGGGTTGGAGCTCTGACTTCTTAGGAGCTTTTTGACTACTGAAGAAAGCATTTCTTTTCTTCTTTGGGATCTTCCATCTTTGCTTAGGCTTATCTCCTGAACTTCCTTGTGATCTGGGAATGAGATTTGTGTGTATTAATAATTATCAAACCACATCCTCCTTACTTCTTCCCTCTAAAGAAGCCCTGATTTTATTGGGCCTGGATGATGTATGGTTAGCAACCCAACAATTACACATCCAAAGAATTCCATCCAGAGCCAATTGCTACCTAATCAATGATTCTTTTTAAAAAAATAAATTTCAATGTTTTATCTTGTTTGTACACCTATATATTCTAATGTAACAAACTTCTCACACTTCCTAAAGAGCTAGCGCTTCAGACAAAAAAAGAAAAAACATTTTCAGTAAAACTAGCCAACTCAAAAAGAAATTTGACATCATCTTTAATGTCCTACACTCATGGTCTCCCACTTCTGCAAAGAATGGGAAGAGGTATCTTCTTTGGGATGAAGCTCAATCATTATCTTTCGCACCTTCTTGACTTTTGATCTTATTCTTTTGTTCTTTCCATTTATATTATAGTAGTCATTGCATATATTATTTTCCTGGTTCTTCTTACTTCCCTTTTTATCTAATCAGATAAGTCTTCCTATGCTTCTTTGTATTTATTGTTTTCATCATTTCTTATAATAAGATCCCATTGCATTCATGTAACACAAGTTTTTGGGCCATTCCCCAGTTGGTGAACATCAACTTTTTCTCTGGGTCTTTACTATCTATTTACTATCTAATCTATATAAATTAAAAAGTGATATACATTTTGTATATCATGTATATAACATATTCATTGAAGTATTTCTGTGACAGCTAAGACTTGATGTAATATTTAAAATTAGGTTTGACTAAATATGAGTCATAAAAGTAAGATTGTTGTGGTTGCCATTTATAAAAACAATTAATTTCTTAAGTCAAAAACATTTGTTAGTAGCTCTTAATAATTTCATATAATATAAATATAGCAAAAGAGAGAAAAATGTAAGATGGAAGTAGAAAATATTTCCTAGCTAAATACCCTATAATTGTTGATCTGAAGAAATTCAGCTCAAATCCAAAAAAAAAAAAACACCCTCGGGTCCCAATCTTCATGTGGAAGTCCAATAACCTCTTATATGATTGAAAATCTGTTACCCTAAAAAAAAGAATGATATATCCCAAGAGCCCACTAACTTCCTGTCATTACATAATTCCTGCAGAGAGAGGATAAAGAGCATGGGCTTTTGGGGCTCTTGCTCTCTGATGTAGAATCAGCAGTGATGATGGTGAGTGGGCATGGCTCAAAATGGCTAACCAGCGATGGGCATGTGGTATTTATTTTGTACCTTCTTTATTCCTTGATTTCTAATGGTCATTATAAACCTCTTGAAATATAATATTATTATTGAGATTTAATTTTAATTTTTACACTCTTCATTATGGGTCTCACCAGTGTAAGCCTCTTCCTTCGGTTCCAGCCATCCACCCAGAAAGCCTCTAGCACAGAATCATGCAGAATGCTCTTTATCCAGGAATGTCTCCTCATGGAAGAGCCAAGGAATGAATGTCCAAACCAGTCTCTACAAAAGCCAAGGCAGAAAAGAGACCAGACCATGTTTGTCTCTTCTTTTATACCCTCTTTTCCCAAATCATTTCCTGTCTCTCTCCTCTTCACAGGAACCAATTGCAGTCTCCCAATTTGCCTAGTACTGTGGGGGTGGAGGATGGGGGATGGGGGTAGGGTTGGTCAGTGGCCTTTGAAGATGTGAGCTCACTCTAGTAAGTGATTTGTGAACTCTCCTACTTAATGGCTAGGTACTAAGCAAGGGTACTTCAAGTTCTTGATTTGATTAACTAAAATAGACAAAGGGAAAGTTAATTCTATCTTCACATTGGAAATAAAGTGGGTGCCCATGCTTTAAAGAATAACTGAATTGTAGCAGTCAAATATTATTGTGCATTAAGAAAAAAGGAAACTTGGGAAGGCTTTTTTTAATTGATGAAGGATAAACTAGGCAGTACCAGGAAAATACTATCCAAGATGATTAAAATGAAGCAAACTAAAAGAATGATAAATACTTAATGAATGAACAACCTTGGCTCAGAGAAGAGATGTGAATGTGTACCACCCATCTTGTGATTGAAGAGTTAGAGCCATGCTGTGAATGTTGCATATTTTCTCAAAAATAGTCATTGCATCAATGAATTTGTTAACACTTTTTGTTAAGAAGGAAGAAATCTTTTTTATCATTGGACCTATTACTACCTTTCTATTCATTTGGCACATAATGCCCCTTTATGCACTTTATGACACTTTATGGCTCCATTTCATTTTCATTGCCATTCTCTATACCTGAAATTCACTTAGGTCTCAAATCCATCTCTTGAGATCCCTAATTTCCTTCAATACTCAGCTCAATGACCATCTTCTACAAGAATCCTTTCTTGATTCCCCAGACTGGCTATGTCTCTTCCACTCCTTACTACCTGATACTCATTTTTTATATATTTTGTATATATTTATATGTGTACATATTGTCACCTATTGGCAGCTAAGTGGCACAGTGGATAGAGCACCAGACATAAAGTCAGGAAGACTCATCTTCCTGAGTTCAAATCTGTCCTCAGACACTTGCCAGCTTTGTGACCCTGGGTAAGTCAGTTTTCTTATCTGTAAAATGAAGAATCTGGAGAATCTGGAGAAGGAAATGGCCAACCACTCTAGTATCTTTGCCAAGAAAATGCCAAAAGTGGTCACAAAGAGTTAGACTCAGCTGAAAAATGCTGAAAAATTGTCTCCCATTTTGAAAGTTCAGTTTCTGAGTGAAGGAATATTTCACTTTGTTAATGTGTTCCTATCACCTAGGGCAATCTCTGGTAGGTAGTAGACACTTACTTAATTGATACTTGTTGGTTGGTTGGTTGGTTGAAGGGTCACTGGTGGTGATCATGAGGAGGGGGCAATCCAGAAATCAATGATATAAAACTTAAGAACTGATAGGCAGACAGATAGATATACAGACATACAGAATGAATGAATGAAAGGACACAGGATAGATGGCAGAGTTAGTTATATATGTTCTCTTCTCAGTCCAATCTATGCTTCAATATCTCCCCACTGTAGCCACTGCTATTTCCCCTAATAGTTTCTCTCTATAATTACTCATAGTCCCAATAGCTTTTGAGGATGATGGATTTAACAGCTATAGTAGAGAACAATTCACTCCTGAAAAAGATTTATTGGTCTTAGGTTGTGTGGTATAATAGAGAGAGTATTGACCTCTCCCTATAGTGGCCTAGATTCTTGTCCCACTTTACCACTAACTAGTTGACTTGGGCAATTTGGTTTAACCAGTCTGGATCTCAGTTTCTCCAACTATAAATAGGTACTTTGTTTAGTGGATCTCTAAGGTCTCTTCTGGTTGTGACATTTCTGTAATTTCACATTCAAATGTTCATTCAAAAAATATTTGTTGTCTCTTCTATGTCCTGTTGGAGATAAAGGACCCATAAAGACCTTGATCCCTTGCCTCAATCTTGCTAAACAGAGTAGCTACTCAGTTACAAAAGAGATGATGACAATTGGAAATTTATATTTGGCTTTCTTTATGGAGCCTTATTTTTCATATGTTGCAGACACTATTCGTCCTCTCCAAATAAGGAGTTGTTCATTTTTTTTTTTTGACTCAGAGGAATTCTGCTCTGTTTCTCTGGAAGGCTATCTGAGAGTCCCAAATTGTTCCATTACTATGAATATGAAGTGTGAGCCTTTGTATCTAATGATGAGATTACAGATGGGATAATGGTTATCTGAGCTAGTGAGTGTGGCTAATGACCAGTGGTCAGAAGTCCTCTGTACCTCTGAATTCTATTTCATCAACAGATTGCTTAGACTATTTTGAAAACAGAAATATTATAATGAACAGCTACTCATTTGTGTGTGTGTGTGTGTGTTTAGGCAACAAAAAATAAAGGTTGATACATACTATTTTAGTACGTATTTCTAAAAAGGGGGAGAAATTTGTTCCTATTAAGTGTATTGACATGGGTCTGTCTAGATATGTCTTGCAGGGAGTCCTGAATGGGTATCTCTAGAGTCTCTCCGTCCATCCCTCCTGAAGGGAGATTTGGATTCTTTTAGAGTTTTCTGGGTGGGAGCTGAAGAGAAATAAGGAAAATAGCACCCAGAGACTGTCCATTCTGCCCTCCTCAGTGAGAAAGAGTACCGAGCTAGAATTACATCTCTATTTGCACCCCTTAATATTGCTGGTCCAGGGAAATAATGCTCAAGTTCAAGCTGCACTCCTGATTACTATCCCTTAATGAGGAAGGAGTGCCCCAGGCTGTAAATCGAAGGCCTGTCCTTTTCCACTAACAGCCACTTTAACAAAGAACACACAGAATGAATAGCAAATAAACCCATTGATCCAAGCCAATAGTGAAGAGAAATCAGAGAAGGTGTACAAATGAGTAAATACCAGAAAAGACACAGAGGCAATGAGCTCTCCTACTGGCAATGAGATATTTCAGCTCAACTCAGAGGCCACTTGAGGGAAAATTTCCTCAAGTCCTTCATAGAGTAAGCCAGAGATTTAGATGTAATGGGAGGTGAAGAACAGTTATCTTTTCCTCCCTTCTCCGGACCTCTGCCTGAAGAGAATCTGGAAACTTTTGTCTTCTTTTTACAAGCCAGAAAAATCACCCCCCCCCAAAAAAAAACCCAATAGGATCCTTTTTCCTTTCAAGTTCTCAGAAACTTTGCCCCCACCTCCTCCATACAACACTCACAAATGAGGAAGATTTGAGTAATCCATTTCCATCAATAAGGGGCATTTTATACAAATAAACTTTGAGTCAGTATTACTCTTAATTTCCAGATACTAGGTACCCCTACCCCTTCCTGTCCTGAACTTTAGCAGCATCTCTTATTGTGTGAAGTAAAATAGTTAGGAGACCTCTAACTTAGTGTGTGCCTGGGTCCCAAAGTCCCAGAGTCCCTGGTATATCATCATGTGACATTGTATTGTGGGAGAGCTTGGAGGGGAAATCCTGGGTTCCAGACAGATTGAATGCAATTCTCCATAATTAGCTTAACAATAAAAGGAGAAATTTATTAATTTGGAAGCCATTTTGAATGACTGGGAGACTGTGTAGGTGGAACACTGTCTCCCTGAGGATATGGGATCTGGGGTTTTTATACCCCTTTGACAACAGGATAAGAAAAAAGGGGGGATGGGGTGAATCAGGAATGAGGTTGGAATGGGTTGGGGGTGGAATCCAAAGAATGATTAAATTAGGTACCACCCTATGCTTGTCAGGATTGAACTGGGAGGTACATATCTATATTAATTGAAAATCTAGGAGAAAGTCCAAGGGAGACTTCCTCTCAGGGAGCAGAAAGGAATTTCCTATGTCCATTTTGACCTGGAACACTTCGGGAGTTTGGGGGGTCTAGGAGGGAACCTGTACCTCGATATCAGTTTGAAATCCATTGCATTATGATCTGGGGCTGGGTGGAGTGGAGAGTTTGAAAAGCCAGAGTCAGAAGCTGAGAGCACTTTCTCTGGACTGGTCTCTTGAATTAACTGGTTCTCTGAGCTTCCTTTCTGCTCACCCCAGCCATCTAGCCATCTCTGACAAGTGGCAGCACCAGCTGAAATGGAGGACTGGCTTTTTACCTAAAATTAGAAAGGCTGAAAACTCTTTCTTTCTTTCTTTCTTTCTTTCTTTCTTTCTTTCTTTCTTTCTTTCTTTCTTTCTTTCTTTCTTTCTTTCTTTCTTTCTTTCTTTCTTTCTTTCTTTCTTTCTTTCTTTCTTTCTTTCTTTCTTTCTTTCTTTCTTCCTTCCTTCCTTCCTTCCTTCCTTCCTTCCTTCCTTCCTTCCTTCCTTCCTTCCTTCCTTCCTTCCTTCCTTCCTTCCTTCCTTCCTTCCTTCCTTCCTTCCTTCCTTCCTTCCTTCCTTCCTTCCTTCCTTCCTTCCTTCCTTCCTTCCTTCCTTCCTTCCTTCCTTCCTTCCTTTCTTTCTCTCTTTCTCTCTTTCTCTTTCTCTCTCTTTCTTTCTCCCTCTCTCTCTCTCTTTCTCTCTCTCTCTTTCTCTTTCTCTCTTTCTTTCTCTCTTTCTCTCTTTCTTGCTCTCTTTCTTGCTCTCTCTCTCTCTGTCTCTCTCTCTCTCTGTCTCTCTCTCTCTCTGTCTCTCTCTCTCTCTCTCTCTCTCTCTGTCTCTGTCTCTCTCTCTCTCTCTCTCTCTCTCTCTCTCTCTCTCTCTCTCTCTCTCTCTCTCTCTCTCTCTCTCCCTGCCCTCCCCCCAATAAATACTTAAAATCTGGTGATAAGCCTCCCAGTTATTTTTATTTATAACATTATCAACAAAAAAAAGAGAGGAAGGGGAGTCATATTCAACAAAATCTCCCTGTCTGGTATTATATACAATATTCACACACCCACCTTGTTGTAGTCATTGTGTCTATTTTTTCCTGGTCCCGCCTACTCCCTTTGCCTCAGTTCATGTAAGTCTTCACATGTTTCTCTTTATTCTTCATATTCAATGTTTCATACAATATAGCAATATTCTTTTGCATTCATATATCATAATTTGTTTACCTGATTGATGAACGTTTACTTTGTTTCTACCTCTTTACTGCTTTACAAGGTGCTTATAAATATGGTCATGCATGTAGAATCTTGTTTCTATCTGTGACATCCTTGTATTCTACCTGTAGCCCTGGGATGTCTCAGTATTATCCAGTCTTGGAACAGCCTGTTCTTACTCTTGACAAGCACTTTTCCTCTTTCCTGCTATTTACAGGTTTTCACTTTCTTTTTTGACAGGTTCTGAGTTAATTGGTGACTAACTACTGTGGACTTGAGAGGTGTGAAATCCATTATATAGGCTTTCCAGACGATCCTTTCCTCTAAAACCATTAACTAACCTTTTCTTCATCACCAAGCACTTCCATTGAATTCAATAAGCATAGAAGTGCCTATTGACCTGTGTGTGAGTGTGTGAGTGTGTGTGTGTGTGTGTGTGTGAGGGGAGCATGGTTGGGGGAAGAAGGAGAAGACCAGATCTTTGACTGCATTGGTAGTTAGAATTTCCAGTGAGGAGATGACCCCATTTTCCATCCCAATGCAAACTGGCCCCAGCTCTGCTATTGATGTCTTACAAAGTTGCTTCAGCCATTGAGAGGTTGTTACTTGCCCAGTCTATGGTACCAGCCTTAGCTCTTCACCTGCATCCAGTAATGTGATCTAGGTACTTAGTGTTCAGTTTGGATTCAACTGAAAGGAATTTCTCTTTTTACCTGCATTAATCTCTCAGCAGCAGGCCTGAGACAAAGTAGTAATTTTGAATAGTGCTCCAAATCCCCTGTTGACAGTATGTAATGCCTGAGAATATAAGCCACAGAGGCTTATGGTATTTGCACTCAATAGATCGTCTCTGTTTTATGACTCAAAACTTTTCTTCTGCCCTGTTGTACCTCACCTACTTCACCTTGTATTCTTGTAGTTGTCCCTTCTTGATTTCACCCCGTTTCTGTCACAGATTGGGACTTCAAGCCAAATTATCTTGTCAAAACATATGATTTGATTTCTTGCAGGTGGCTGACCTTAATTAGGTCCTGCTTGAATCCTTTGTTATGCTGGTCTGAGTGTTTTTCTTACTCACAAGGGGTTAATCTGCACTACTCAATCCCCCCTGATCCATTTTTGAGTGCTATTACCAGAGGGGGTGATAGTGAGGCTTTAGCAAAAGCTGAAGACTGACTAGGGCTAACCCAGGTGTTGAAGTCTAAAGCAGAAAGAAAGCTTTGAGATTAAACAGAAACATTTCTGACCCTAAGAAGGTAGGAGGTTTGAATCCCAATAATTGTATTTGAAGAAGCCAGCCAGAGAACGAATTTCCCTCTAGGGCGTAGATTGAGTCCACCTTTTTGCCTTTACTCATTTACATAAGATTTCCAAAGGAGCTTGGGAGTAACTGAATTGAAACTAATCACCCTAAGGCTGTGGAATGGTTTACCAAGGAAAGCACAAAGCCTTTTTACTTCCTCAGCCAGAATGAATAGAAGAAGCCAATATCTCCAGCCACAAGGTGACAAATAGCTTCAGAGATAAGGTTCTGAGGGCTGGAAAGGAAAGAAGTTGGTCCATTCCCAAACCAAAAGTTAATGCCCTACCAGAAAGAGATCTGTAGCATTTCATTTGAAGAATATTCAATACACTTAACCAAATAAGCAGTTTAAGGCAGAAAAAGACTGCAGCTGCCATCCAAGAATGAGCTCAGGAGGCCAGAGGATTGACTGAAGGAAGAGATATTAAATGTTTTGAGAAGAGCCAAGTGGATGAAGAACCCGTTGGATGTAAGGCAATCTCATAGCACTAGCCTCCTGATAGCGGTTGGCAGCAGAATGGCTTTCTTAGTCCCAACTGGCAATTTCACTGTCCAGAAACAGTCCATCCCAATATAGTACCATTGATGGATGGGGGAAAATCCAGGGACTAGGGGCAGATTGACCTGGTCTACTGAGATACCAGTATCTAAGAAGAGAAGCGTCGATCTCATGATCTCATGAAGACACTATGTCCTGTGATGAGTCAGACTTGCTGAATGGTGGAGCAATTCATCCATTATGGACACCACATCCTACAGTGAGGATGCTTCAGGAAAAAAAAGATATTGAGTCCCTGTAGATTTGAAGTTGTGAATTGCCTTGGCTACGTATTTTCCCTACATATGTGCTTTACTACCACTGTAATTTTGTTCCTATTCTCCTTTCATGGACTCTGGGTGTATTTGAAGGGGAGTGTATCCCTAATGTTTGGAAAAAATGCTTTGTTGTGTCCTGTTAGTAAATGTTTTTGCAAAAGAACTAATGGAGTCAAGATTGGTTATTAAGGGAAGCCCCATTGGTAGAGGCTCATGAGCTATTGTTCAAGGGATCACCATCGACAGGGTTAGCTGAAGAACCAACCAACCATCCAAGAACCATCCAAGCAGTCACTCTGCTTGGGACTAGTCTACCTTCCAGTAATAGTGTGAATTAAGTGAGGTAACCCTAGAGAGCATTACATAATAAACTAATTAGTATGATATTTCTGGGTTTTGTCAGACTCTTGTTCGTCTAGCACAATGGCTAACCAGGCACCACCAGGTTGACACTACATGGACTGGCAAAGTTTCCTTACTCTTGTCTGTTATCTACACTTGGTGGTTTGCCCAGTGTCTGTTTATGAGTTGTCGCTTGTCTTCTCAATGGGAAAACTACACTCTAAATGCTTCAATTCTCGCCACACCTTAGATTCTGGAGGAAGGATTTTGTTTTTAATTCTTCCAGAGAACATCCATAGATAACATATGTAAAGTCTTGTACGAATCTTGAAGTACTATATAAGTGCCCATTATTGTTCATAATGATGATGGTGGTGGTGATAATAGTAAAAAAAGTACCTTAAGTGCAAACCTGAATCATATATGGAAGAAGTTTTAATTCCATACAGAAAGGGAAATATCAAGAAATTAAAAAAACAGAATTAATTCAATCAGTTGAGAAGCTCAAACTTTTTGAAGAGTCATTTGCAACAAGATAGCTCATTAGACATTTTCTATTTTATATTGACTCAGAATAGTCTAACTTCCTTTGTCTGAACTTTCTCTGTAGGGGCAGTTCTTTCTCTCAGCTGGTGGCCTGCTGCCATGATTTCTGCTGCAATTATTCTTGTAGCTGATATCTCAGTGCTAGTTTATAGCCAAAGGGGAAGATGCTGGCTATTTTTTGAAGGCCGTATACCAAAGATACAAAGAAAAAAAAAGAGGTTATTCTATCCCAGACACTGGCTTGCCTAGGAAGTAATGAACTCATGGCTTGAAGCCCAGTGGAGGCAAAGGCATCACTCTCACTGACCATCCAGAGTTCAGAGTCATCCTTGTCTTTCAAGGCCAAAGGAGGAATAGATATGAGGTGAAAGGATGACCTGGTAATATATTCACAGTTTTATCTAGTTTGTTATTCGTTTGTTTCAGTATGTACAACTCTTTGTGAGTCCATTTGGGCAAAATACTGGAGTGGTTTGCCTTTTCCTTCTCCTGATCGGTTTACAGGACTTGAGGCAGACAGGGTAAAGTGACTTGCCCAAGGTTGCGCAGCTGATAAGTGTCCTAGCCTGTATTTGAACTCAGGAAGATGAGTCTTCCTGACTCCAAGTCTGACACTCTACAACCTAGTTGCCTAGTATAGAATTTTACTGATCTATAAAGGGAAAGAAAGAAAGAATAGCCAAGGGAAAGACAATGATCCAGGAAAGAAATGTGAAAAGCTTGGAGGTCACTGATAATAAAGATCTTAGCAGTCAATTTTTAAAATTCAACTTTATTTTCAGATCTGAATTTATTTCCTTTCCTCTTTCTCTTTCTCCTATCAATTGAGATAGCAAGAAAGATAAAACTGATCACAAATATATCTGATGGTCATGAAAAACAAATTCTCACACCAGCCATGTTAAAAAAGAAAGAAAATGAAAAAGAAAGAGAAGAAAATATACTCCAATACTTCACTCTGATTCCATCACTTCTTTTTCTGGAAGTAGGTAGCATGTTTCTTCAAGAGTCCTTTGAAATTGTGGTTAGTCATTGTGTTGACCAGAGTTCCTAAGCCATTCAAAGCTTTACACTATTGTATAAATTGCTATCCTGGTTCTGCTCACTTAACTGTGCATCAGATGTTCATATAAATCTTCACAATTTTTTTTCCTGAAATTAACCCTTCTATTATTTCTAACAGTCTAATAGTATTCCAACACATTCATATGCCATGACTTGTTTAGTCATTCCCCAGCGTTCCAATTCCCAATTTTTTGCCACCATAAAAATAGCAGCTATAAATATTTTTGTACATGTGGACCTCTTTGAGATATAGACATAATACCTGTATTACTGGGTCAAAAACTTTGCATAATTTAATGTCAGCAGTCAATTTAAAGAGTTCAAATGCAGCATGAAGTGGTAAAGGGATATAAATGCCTATTCTGAAGTGTGGAGAAGTCAGACACCTCTATTAGTTAGTTTCACATACAAAGCTATATGAAACTCCCACTTAAAATTCCTACTTGATTTAGATTGTATGAATTAAATATCTCAGGGGACCTCTGAACCAGTCCAATCCCAGAAGACTCACTACAGTAAGTAAATATAGGAGTCACAGAGTCACATGACTGGATTTACCAGTGCTTGGAACTTGGGTTCCAGACTGGCAGAAGTCACAGAGGCCAAGAGATGTGATGTATGGGTCCAGAGGTGAGGGAAACTTTGGACTAATCAAAGAGTCCAGGGGGAAGTGCTTATACTTTTTTTTTTAAAATATATTTTATTTGATCATTTCCAAGCATTATTCGTTAAAGACATAGATCATTTTCTTTTCCTCCCCCCCACCCCCCATAGCCGACGCGTAAGTCCACTGGGCATTAGATGTTTTCTTGATTTGAACCCATTGCTTTGTTGATAGTATTTGCATTAGAGTGTTCATTTAAAGTCTGTCCTCTGTCATGTCCCCTCAACCTCTGTATTCAGGCAGTTGCTTTTTCTCGGTGTTTCCACTCCCATAGTTTATCCTTTGCTTATGAATGGTGTTTTTTTTCTCCTGGATCCCTGAAAGTTGTTCAGGGACATTACACCGCCCCTAATGGAGAAGTCCATTACGTTCGATTATACCACAGTGTATTAGTCTCTGTGTACAATGTTCTCCTGGTTCTGCTCCTCTCGCTCTGCATCACTTCCTGGAGGTTGTTCCAGTCTCCATGGAACTTCTCCACTTTATTATTCCTTTGAGCACAATAGTATTCCATCACCAACAGATACCACAGTTTGTTCAGCCATTCCCCAATTGATGGGCATCCCCTCGTTTTCCAGTTTTGGGCCACCACAAAGAGCGCAGCTATGAATATTTTTGTACAAGTCTTTGTGTCCATTATCTCTTTGGGGTACAGACCCAGCAGTGCTATGGCTGGGTCAAAGGGTAGATATTCTTTTGTCGCCCTTTGGGCATAGTTCCAAATTGCCCTCCAGAATGGTTGGATCAGTTCACAACTCCACCAGCAATGAATTAATGTCCCTACTTTGCCACATCCCCTCCAGCATTCATTACTTTCCTTTGCTGTTATGTTAGCCAATCTGCTAGGTGTGAGGTGATACCTCAGAGTTGTTTTGATTTGCATCTCTCTGATTATAAGAGATGTAGAACACTTCTTCATGTGCTTGTTAATAGTTTTGATTTCTTTATCTGAGAACTGCCTATCCATTTCCCTTGCCCATTTATCAATTGGAGAATGGCTTGATTTTTTGTACAATTGATTTAGCTCATTATAAATATGAGTAATTAAACCTTTGTCAGAGGTTTCTATGAAGATTTTTTCCCAATTTGTTGTTTCCCTTCTGATTTTAGTTATATTGGTTTTGTTTGTACAAAAGGAAGTGCTTATACTGAGGTGAAAAGCCAGCACATGAAGCTCATGGGCTCTCTGTCTCTATCTCGGTTTCTCTTTTGACCATTCCTTTGGGTTTGTGGAAGAAGCCATCTCTCAGCTGTCTATCCCAGTGCTGGCTTTTCTATGTAGCCATCTCTGACAAGCAATGGCTGGAATCTGGGACCGACCTGATGTTTCTTTAAGTTAGAAAGGCTGGAAACCTAATTTATTGCTTTCTTCTTACTAAAAAGTACTTATAAATTTAATATAAAGTCTACAAGATTAATTTTTATTCATAAAACATTCACCTCCATGTTCAGTTCCATGCTAGAATTGGCATTTTCCTAGCTGCTGAAGTGTCTGATGACATTTCTCTTACTATGCATTTGTAGTTCAGAAATCTGGGACAAAGACTCTAAGATTACATGGTTGAATCTGTGCATATCTCTGACTTTCATCCTTCATGAAAAAAAATTCTGATTTGAAATTACTTGGTTAACTATGACAAGATCTACTATGACTCAAACTCTACCACTGATGATTATCATCCAGTCAGATGGTGGCACAATAGATAAATTGCTGGATGTGAAGTCTGAAAGAATTGATCCAACCTTGGATTCTTACTAATTGATTCTAGGATCACCTAAACTCCATCTGCCTCACTTTCTCTAGATATGAAAATGGGGATAATAATAGTACTTACCTCAGAGTTGAGAGGATCAAAGGAGATAATATGTGTAAAGCACTTTGGAAACCTTTAAATGCTAGATAAATGCTAGCCATTATAACTATTTCTTTGTTCTTTCATTCCCTATCTCTACTCCTACCAGGAATTCTTTCACTTTCCCCTCCAATTATTAGGACTTTTTTCCTTTATCAAATGCTTCCAATTTGACATATTGGTCAACAAATGCTTGTTGAGTGACATTTTTATATGAATTTGAGAAAATACATTCCCTCTCCTAGGGGTATTTCCATCTCAAGTTCTTATTTGTAATTATAGAATAAAATTCTTAGTCCCCTCCCTGTTAAAAAAATTGTGATATGTAGACAAAAAGCAAATTATTTTTGTGGAGCTCAAAATAAAATATTTATTTGGGATTAAGGTGTTTGCCTTTCAGTCTCACATTATACTACCTGGGCTTTCCTAACTCTGTCTACCCATTAGAAGTATGTCGGTATCTATGGCGAGCAGGAAAACTATTCTGTTGTTGTCAGAGAACATTCATGACCACTCAAAGAGTTAACAGCTGCTTTCTGGCCCATTTAGGCACCAGAGAGAATCACACTCAACCTCCAGCATTCCAAAAATGTTTTTATGTGTTGTGCTTGATGCTTGTACATTTCTTTTCGCAGGCATGGTGCTGTAGATTGACTCTTTTTTTAGTTTCAGAACCCTCTCAAAGTCCTTTAATCAGCTCTTACAGAATACTGACTTGGCCCAGTTAGTGCCTAGGACCTTCTTTAGATGCTAAGAGCAGATGGAATATAATGCAGATCTTTCTTCATTTACTGATGAAGCACCATGGTGGTTTGAACTATAGACTATGGAGTCTAGTCATTTAAGGACATATAAAAGGTCTTATACTTTACTGATATATTGAATGGAAAACCCATTGCTAAAATTACTTTTTATGTGGCATTGGCATGTGTTTTATTTTTTCATTCAAATATGGATATGTACTATTTTCTGGACTCACTAAATCAAATTAAATAATGGAACCACAATGGGAAATCATGGCTCTAGAGGTTCTAAAATAGATTCCACTTCTCCTGTTCTTATAAAATAGAGATCTGAGTATAAAAATAGAAGGATGTTAAAGGAATGCCCTGTTTGGTCTTTAATTTTGATGGACCTCTCTTAATTGGCCTTTTAGATGTAAAATGGCTACTTCATGGATCTTGGTTCTGGCATGGACTTGATTAGAGAAGAAGAGGCAAACAATAGGAGAGCAAGAAGGTCAAGGGAAGGGCACTCTGCTCAATGATATCTTCTTTTCATTTTAATTCACCAAATGGATACTGTCTTGGGTCAAGGAACTCTTTATTTAATGTAGATGGTAGATTTGAAACTTAGTGGGGACATACTTTAGCTTGACATCTAATAACCAGATTATTTCTTTACTTAACAAGTATGGAAGGAAAAGGAGTGGTTTTTTTCAAATTTTAATTTTTTGAGAAAGATGGAGGGCTATAGTTAGAGTGTAAATTTTGAGCATCTACTGTGATAGCGACTTTGAACTATTATGGGGTAGTATTCTGCCTCGTGTTATATATAGATATAAATATAGGTAGATAGATATAGTGACAGATAGATAGGTAGACATGCCACACCTGATTGTAGGTGACACTAGTGGTTGGGGGCTACAGAAATGGAGGGGAGAGGGGAATAGATCAACTTGGGCTTCCAAATGCTATTTAGCCTATGTTATCATTGTCGTAGGTGTTCAATGCTCTTCTGTAATGAAATTAATTTCAACAAAAAATTAATAACAGTAACTGACATCACTATAATACTTATTTTCTCACTGATTGTCATGGCAACCCTGTGAAATAAGAAGTGCTGATATTATTACCTCCACTTTACACAAGAGGGCAAAGGATCAGAGCAATTGTAACTCCATTATTCCAAAACTAGCATCATAAGCTAGCTTCAAGCTCAAGTCTTTCCTGCCTATAGGTCTAGAGTTCTCTTATACCCTCTGTTTGTGTGATATTTGCATACAGATTAGCTCCGAACTGAGCCTGAGTTCCTTGAAGATATAGTTATAGGTGTTATTGAACAGCATTCAACCTTTATCTCTCATCACCTGCCCACCATCAAATGGCTCAATCTACAAAAGCCTTTGGGAAGTCCACTGTCACAACTGCAAAATGATATTGCCCAAAGTCACAGGATTACCCAGTTAGATCTTACAGGGACAGTAAGTTGAAAGAAAAAAGGGTATACATATGTCTCTCACATCTAAGTGCTTGGCCTCTTATGTTCAGAGTACTACTTTTTATTTTCTAATTCATTACAAAGGACCTTGGCATCCCCACTTCCAGTAGATTAGGCGTGTGACTCCTAGCAAAGAATCTTTTATGAGAAAATTCTATGAGAATGAAATTGCCTCCTTTTGTAGAATTTGACACAAAGCACCAAAGTAAAAAGAGTGTTGGACAAGGAGTCAGAAGATCTGCTTCTAATATTAATAATTCTTAATTTAGGAATAGAAGAGGGCTTCCCCAGAACCTCATAAACAGATATTCATAGAATAATAACCTAGATCCAAGGTAAGTACTCTTTTAAAATCATTGCCAATGAGCCCCAATCATTGTGCTTGTTTACTGGAATGCGGGTCTGATCATCTCAAAGTCTATTCAATAAGCTCCAGTGATTCGCTACTACTTCCAGGAGCAAATGCAAAATGAACAATTCATAACCAAGATCCCACCTTCACCCTCTGACCTACCTGTCCAGTTTTCTTATGCTTTGTTCTTCCCTTTTGTGACTCTTGCCTCTTTGCTGCCTAACAAACTAGACACCCAATCTCTCAGGTCCTGGATTTTTCTCTGTCTCCACGTCTGGAATGCTCTGCCTCCTCTGCTCTAACTACTGACAGTCCTTGCTTCTTTTAAGTCCCTACTAAAATCCCATCTTTCACAAGAAGCCTCCCCAATAGGCTCTTAATTCCAGTGCCTTCCCTCTGCTAATCACACCCAATTTATCCTGTATAGAGCTTAATTTGTATTTATTTATTTGCATGTTGTCTCTCTTATGAGGTTGTATGCTCTTTGAAGACAGAGACTATCTTGCCTCTTTTTTATTTGGCACAGTGCCTGGTATATAATAAGAGATGAATAAATGTTTATTCACTGGTTGACCAACCAGTACACACTAACCCAAGCAAAAGGCATCTAGCCAATGCTATAATAACAATAGCCACAACAATGATTGCATCATGCATTACTAGAAAAAATGGGATATGCTTTCTCAAAGGTCGGCAACCCACCAATAGGATAGGCATATATATTATATGTATATGTGTTCTCATATACACACATACACACAGAGTTTGTATGAGTAGGGAATACATCATTTGTTATGTATTCCTTCCAGTTGTGTCTGATTCTTGTTGAGCCCATTTGGGATTTTCTTAGCAAAAATACTAGACTGGTTTGCCATTTCCTTCTCCACTCATTTTACAGATGAGGAAACTGAGGCAAACAGAGTTAAATGACTTGCTCAGGGTCACACAGCTAGTCCACCTTTGAATTCAGGTCTTTTTTACTCTAGACCCAGCACTCTGTCTATTATGTCATCTAGGTGCCCTGGGGAACATATAAGAAGGCCATAGTCATAGGCATCATATGACCAGGGGACATAGGCGAAGTACATATTAAAGGCACATATGTGACAAAGCTATATACAGTTAGAGAACTTATGTAGCCAGGGGGGAAAATGTGACCAAGACAATTCATAACTTCTATTACTAAAGGATTTCTAGGGGAATTTTGTACTGTGCTGATGTCATCAAGACACACATTATTTCTCAGCTGTCTACCTCTTGCATCATGTTTTTTCCCCTCTCCTTTGACATCCAGATGAAGTTGAGTAAGGATAAAAGCTGAACCAAGAAGTCAAGGACAACATCCTCCAGCCTTCTGGCTTATTTGTCTTCATTAAGTAAATCCAGCAGGGAAACCAACAAAAATAATAACAAAGCCCCTGACATCACAGTCCCATCAGACACTTACTCTATGTGGCCGTGATATTTTCCTTGTTCTCACCAAAATATCTGATACCTTCCTGAGCAGAATTCAGAGTTGGACAAATTAGGGAACCTCCTTTCCATGTCAACAAATGAGTTATTCCCTTTGGAGGATGATTTAGATGGGATCCTCCTTGAAGGTGGAATAATGGATTCTAAAATTTTTTATTTCTATTTAAAGATCCTTTAAGAAACTAAATCCTTGTCTCCTGTTCGCTCTGGGAGGTCCTCACCTATTTTGTGTTTGCTGCCATCTGCTGGTTATATGTTTTTGATTAAAATGCAACTCAAATATGGAACCTGTGGATAAGACTTGGACTTGGAACTGGAGGGGGCTTAGAAGTCAACAAGTTCCATCCATTCATTTACAGGTGAGAAAACTGAGACCCAGAGAAAGTGTCTTGTTTGAGATCCTACAAGATTTGAATTCAAGTCCTCAATTCAATGAATTAATCGATCAAGAAGCATTTATTAGTTCTTCATTATTCTATCTTGGGTAAGAAGATTAAGGGCTTGGAAGAACTGGCAAAGTCACCAATGCATGCTTTTAATGATCCTCCATCCCCTTCACACTATCACCTATTGTCCAGGTATTCAGTGGACAGGAGGATTATTTTGGCATCCCTACGGCTGGAGGCAGCCCACATTTCCCCTTTGTCATCCCATCAATTACCACTTTAAGACACCCAGTTCCTTATTCCTCTTTCTAACTCTCTACTAGGGAACTGATCAAAGGAGTTACTGGCCACTAGTGCCTTAGCATTTTTCCTGATAACTTTTGCCTTTATATATCTGCCTAAAATGTCTAATTCAAAGGAATCAATGCCAATGGCAACCTCAAGGATTATGTTTGGCCATGAATGAGATATTCTAGACTTAGGAATCTCTGCTGAGATACTTCAAATCTTATAGTCAACATCATTTCCTAAGCAGCAGATAAATGTACACAAGGCAAGACTTGTGCAGCATTCGCCGATCAACAGATCCTGCCTACCTAGTCAAAGGACAATTAACTAATATGACTAAATAGCATTTGACTCAAAATATCCAGAAAAACAAAAAGGCTTAGGATGATAGATATAGATTTGGTCTTGAAGTCTTTTAGGCTTTATTCCTTCACTTAATAATTGAGGAAACTGAGATCCAGGAGAGTGAAGTGACTTCCTCAAGTGACATCCTGCACACATGAATGTAGCAGAAATTGGTTCTGAATTCAAGTCCTCTGATCCCAGAGACTGTTCTTTTCACTGATTTTGCTGAACTACTCCCAGGTCTTTAAAGAGGTTTCAATTCCAGGGTTCCTTACCATGAAATTCTGAACCTTTCCTGATTTGATCCTAACCTATCTTTCTATGTTTATATCCTACTTCCCTATTCCTACTTCCTAGAGTCCTGCCAACCTCTGACAACTGAGGTGACTTTCCTTATCACATTCTTTACATGTCAGAAGTGGAACTTCAGCAGGTTTCTCTAGCTTATAGGTTGGTTTTACTTGGTGGAGTCATTTGACATTTAAGTACAAATTATATCCAAAATCAATAAGAAGTTATTTCAAGAGGTGGTAAACCCAAATAACTGGAGGGAATCCGAAAAGGTCTAAAGATTTGGAATTTAAATTGAAAGTTAAAGAAATTGTCATTGTAGTTTTCTTGGCAAAGATCCTGGAGTGGTTTGTCATTTCCTACTTCACTTTATTTTATGGATTAGGAAACTGAGGCAAATAGGATTAAATGAATTGCTCAGGGTTACAGAGAATGTATCTTATTCTGGATTTGAACTCAGATCTTCCTGATTCTTGATCTGGCATTCTATCCATGATCTGCCTTCGTACCCAAATTCTAAAAGGATGAGAGAAGAAAGGAACACAGTCTAGGCATGGGGAGGCAACTGGTACAAAGGCACAGAAACAGCCTGGAGATGGAAAAAGTAGCAATGCTGTTTTACTTAGAATGGAGAGCTTATAAAGGACTATGGTGTAAAAATAAAGACTAGAAAATTACATGGGTCCTAGATTATGGAGTAGATTTCTAATTATGTATGACTTGATTCTTCACTGGCATATGGAGATGTTTCCCAAGTTATTAAATATTATCTTCCCCTAGAGTAGAGGCAGCTTGTGGTGTAGCAGGGAGAGCAACTAGTCTTGGAGCGAGGAAGACCTGAGTTTAAATCTGGCTTTAGGCATTTCCTGGCTGTGACCTTGGACAAGTCACTTGTCACTGCCTTAGTTTCTTCAACTGTAAAATGGGAATACTAATAGCATCTACCTCCCAGGGTTGTTGTGAAGATCAAGTGAGATAATAATTATAATTAGCACAGTGCTAGCTGATGGCACATGAACAGTTAGGTTGTGCAGTAGATAGTTACAGTTCTCCAGTAAGAAAGACTTCTCTTTCTGAGTTCCAATCTGGCCTTAGGTATTCAACTAGCTGTATGACTCTGGAAACTCAGTTTCCTCATCTATAAAATGAACTAGAGAAAGAAATGGCAAACTATTCCAGTATCTCGACTAAGAAAATCCCAAATGGAGTCATGAAGAATAGGACACTACCGAAATGACTGAATGACAACAAAATAGCATAGTGCTTAGCACATTACAAGCATTTAAGAAATTCTTGTTTCTGTTCTTCTAGTGAGTCCAACCCCCTCATTTTGTACGAAAAGGAAACTGAGGCAGACAGAATTTAAATGCCTTGTCTAATGTCTTAAATGTGTTAAGTGGCGAATCTAGTATATTAACCCAAGTTGTCTGACTCCCAGCACACCTCTCGATTTTACTTTGTTGCTGTTATGAAAGATGGTCCAGGTCACTTAATTTTGGTAAAGGTCACTTACTTTTATGTAAGTGAATTTGGGCTACCTATTAACGAAAACAGCCTTATATCACCTTGCCTTGTGCCTCGTCTTCAAGAAAGCCTATAGATATCATTTGGTTTTGTTCTTTTTCCTTTCTTTTCTCAAAGATCCATCCCTCTCCCCCAACATGCTTTTTAGGAAAGAAAAAATAACAACACATGAAATATGATTGTGTTGATAGGAAGCACCCTTAGAAGCGAGGGAGCTTGCCAGGCAAAGACAAAAATCTCTCCAAAGCCTGTTCAGAGAATTTAAATATGCTCTTATTCTATCCTTCAGGGAACTTTCTGTCCCTTCCAACTGCATAGAGGAGGAGACAGATATCCCCAGTTGGATTATTACAGCTGGATACCCAGCTGACCCTTCAAGTTCTGATTTAATTTGCAATGGTCAAAAATGCAGTCAGGGACCAAATCAAGAAGCTTCGTTTCTTGGAATGACTCTATTACAAAACAGCCTAAAAATCTAATGCCTGTTTTTGGAGAATTTATGGCCATCAAGGGTCAGGGTAGTCAGTGATGGCTTCCATGACAAAGGGAGCTTCTACTTTCCTGGAAAATGCTGGCTATTGCTTTATATGGCTCTCTTGAAAGGACCTCAGAAAATGTAGCCCAACTTTCTTCTTTTGTATCTGGGGAAACTGAGGTCTTGAAAGTCTAAATGACTCCCACAACATTATACAAATAGTCAGAATGTCACCATACACTGTGCCTTGTATTTGGTAGGAATGCTCTCCTATCTCATCTCTGTCTAATTATTTTCTTCAAGACTCATTCAAATTCTATCTTCTGCTGGAGTCATTTCCCAGTCTCCCCAACACAGCGAATGCCTTTCATCTGAGATCACCTTCTATCTTCTCTGAATATATTTTGTGTGCACATAGTTGGCTGCTGTTGTGTATTCCCTACTAAGAGTCCTAAACTCCTTCAAGGCAAGGGAGGTATATTGATTTTTCTGTGTCTGTCTAGTACCTGGATTGTTGCTGTTTAGTCTTTTTCAGTTATATTCTACTCTCCATGACCCCATTTGGGGTTTTCTTGGCAGAACTGCTTTGCTACTGCCTTCTTCAGCTCATTTTGCAGATGAGGAAACTGAGGCAAATGGTGTTAAATGATTTTTCCAGAGTTACACAGCTAGAAAATATCTGATGCCAGAATTGAACCAAACTACCCACCTGAAACATTATGAATAGCGCTATCCCTTTCACAACACAGGGGTTAGACCCCACCCCCTATGATAAAAATATTTGGCCCTCCCTTCAAACCAGAGAAGGTCTGAATTTTTTTCTTTTTCTTTTATGGGATGTTTATAGTACTTTATTGTAAAATTTGGGTTAAGTATTTGGTTATATGTAGGTCAATATTAACATTTTCAGGCTTTTGGTGTTGTATGCTGGCTTTTATGTTTTGTTTTGTTTTTTTAAACCCTTACCTTCCATCTTGGAATCAATAATGTGTATTGGTTCCAAGGCAGAAGAGTGGTAAGGGCTTGGCAATGAGGGTCAAGTGACTTGCCCAGGGTCACATAGCTGGGAAGTGTCTGAGGCCAGATTTGAACCAAGGACGTCCTGTCTCTAGGCTTGGCTCTCAATCCACTGAGCTACCCAGCTGCCTCCTGGCTTTTATGTTTTTACAAACTTTAACTTTTTACTTATTTAAAAAAAGAAATTGTGTATATGGTATTAAAAGGTAAATATGTTGATATTATACAATACTATACATATATTTTAATTTTCTGAGTTTCTAAAGTTTTTCTGTGTCATCTGCTGGCCTTCATGTGTTGTCTGTGGCTTCCACAAAACTCTCCCCAAATTTCCATTTAATTTCTTCTGCCAGTCCCTGGATATATAAAAATGATAATGGGGAAAGTTGCAATGTGGAATCATTGCCTATACTTAATAAATAATTATTGACTGACTTACTCAGAATCGACTACTTTTTCCACGGCACTAATTCCATAGCTCAACTCATCTAGTTTGTGGATGATCCTTTAAAGTGCTATGTACCTTCTCAAATATAATTCATCCTGATTGCCTCCAGCCTTAGGCCATTGTCCAATTTTAGTCACAGTTCATACTAGGAACAATGGATGAATTCAATGGGTAACCCATGCAACTCATGCCATAATCCCAATAATGTTCACTTATTGGAAGGGTAGAACTATGAATAAGCAATATGTCCAACAATTTTCCCAAATCTCATTGTCTTTGCGATTATGTCATTTAATTATTCAGTCTTGGCTATGTGGCTTTCTGATGCCCTTTTAGAATAAAATTTAGATTCCTATTTAGGCTCTATACAACCTGAAGTCAAACTATTTTTCCATACTCTTTGGGGTTTCCTCCCAGAATCAGTGGCCTTTTCCATATTTCTCAATCACAACATTCCATCTCTAGCCTCCCCCCCCCCCTTTGCAATGGCCATCTTTGATCCTAAAATGCGTTCCCTCTTACTTCTGCCTTATAGAGTCAGTCTTTCTTCCATATACAGGTAAGTCATCATCTTCTTTAAGGAGACTTTTCTTATCTCTCCCCAACACCCCCACAATTTTATATGTTCATATTTATTAACTTTATATTTATGTCGTATACATTTTAATATGAACTTTTCTCCTCCAGAAAAATATGTTAAAGTTAAAAAAAGCTCAGTTAAAGTTAAAGAGAATGAACCCATTTTTTGTACTTGTATTTCCAGAAACTAGCAAGAGTCTCTGGCACATAGAATAATAACAAATATTATTTTATAATATATGTATATAGGAATATAAACTAATAGACATTGATTATGATTAAAAGTAACTTTAGTATCTTTTGAATCTCCTAACTTGAGGCTTCCTGAACTCTCAGCTCTAACAACAAATGAATAACTGGATATTTTAACTTGAATCTTTGGCTTACTTAAAATAAGCCAGCCATCTATGGGGTCTGCATTTTCTCTCTATGATAGAAAGAAAATGCTTGGTCCTTGAATTTTGTATTGTTTTGTTTTATTGTTTCCACCATCTGGGACCATTTATGAGGCCAAAAAGCACTGGATCTCCATCAAGACTGGAGGACTGTGATCATGCATATAAATTCAACAAGAAGGTGGCCACTATATATACATCAAATTTGCATACAGTAGACCATTATAGTATAATTTGTCACTGTCTTTTTTTCAAGTCATTGTCTTTTTTGAAAGACATCCTCTTACTTAGCAAGTTGCCCTCAAACAATAAGTGGGTATCAGAAAAGACTCTTGCTGAAAGCTCTTCAGTACTGGTCATGATAAACCAATGATTAGTTAGGAGATGCCCAATCTGCTTATATCTTCCTAAGGCTCTCTACTATTCTCTCTGCCCTCAAGCCATCTCCAGATCATCCTATGGCTCTGTCTCACACTCTATGCCCTCAGTAGAAATTCTGTCCTTTCTTCCATCTTCCTCTTGGCTGTAACATAGCCATCAAGATATTTTATTGTCCTTAGTACCACCAGCCTCAGCTTATTCTGGGCTTTAGTGTTTAGGAGATTTCTTCAGTTCTGACCATCTTTGGTTACCTTCCTTTGTTTCCATCTTCTACATTTGACCTTTAAAAATCTTAGGTGGCTGATGACTTTTCTAGACAGCCAAATGGGGCCCCAAGAAATAGCTCCCTACTATTTTCCTTTCCAGAACCATTAGCGATTTTGTCTTCCAAATAGAATTCAAATCACTCAAGTCTCCCCTCCTTCTTGAGCTGACTTCCCTTGTAGAATCTGAGGCATAGAGATTCTAGTTATCCTTAATCTGAACTCTTTGAAATTCACTTACAAAGTTTAAGGTATATTTCAGACTCTGTTATGCGTCACCTTAATTATAAGGAACTCTAAGATGGTATGGTAATTTCTTACCATAATGACTAGATAGATAGAAAGGTAACTTACTATTTACCTTATTATATACTAAACACTCTGCTAAGCCCTGTGAATTCAAAAAGAGCAAATAATACAGTTGCTTGGCTTCAAGAAACTTCAAGTCTAATGTGGGAAGATATCACATAGAGGGGATCTGGAATGAGATAGAAAATGGGTACCACATGCAATCACATTGTGGAGATTGTAGGAGGTGGTATATAGACTCGATAACCTGGCAAGATAAGGAAGAAGGCTCATCAGCCAAAAGACCAGGGGAGTACAAACATTTGGGACCAGCTTTAGTCATCTGGAAAACAGAATTTTGATGACTTCTCTTTCTTTCACCCCTCTTCTTAATTTTTTGCTCTTCCTTTCCTATAGCACCCTTACTATTCCTATCCTTTCCTTCCAGTCCTCCAGATGATTATCTTTTCATCCTCTTCTTTCCCTTTCCTAGTCCAGGGTCTATCCTCAGCTATAAGCCCTTCCCTCTCCATTTCCTCATCCTCATCATTGTTCTGATTTTCTTTCTTCCTTCTCAGGCACAATCTTTTCCCATCTTCTATGTCTTTCCCTCTGGTTTCCCTGGATTCCCATTGGTACTGCCAACCTTGTCTTCTGCACATGTGGACACATCTAAATTTTGGCCTTTTAGAAAAATGGACTTTGAAAAATTCATCAGAATGAGACTAGTACTGTCCAGCCAACAAAGAATTATTTTAGCGTGATAATTTTTTCAATTATAAGTAAGGTTACTGAATAGAATTCTTCAGGGAGGAGACAATCAACTGAAAGCCATAGTAATTAAAGAGGAAGAGGCATGAGATTTCATTAATAGATGAATATTGGACTGGTTTTCATGGAGATTCCCTTAGGAACCTAGAGCACTAGTCAGAAATTTGGCTGCTGCTAGAATCGTCCATGTGGAATGTTTTTCTTCTCTGTTTGGCAAGGCCACTCCCCAGGAACTGAATTCAGTTTTCTAATTGCCAGTTAAATATTAGAGCTGTCCAAAAGTGTAAAGGGGGATCTTGGGGGGGGGGGGATCATTTGCCAGTTATGTTTTAGTGGGTCTTCCTTAAGGCAAGGGCTCACGTGGGGTCTGTGAACTTGTTTCAATAGGAATTCCAATATAACTGGTTTCTTTTGTAGTTCTACATATTTTATTTTGTGCAGAATATATACCTCTCTCACCTATTTAAAGGAGACATAAAAACAAGTGTCTTGAAAGAATTTAAGACTCTTAAGAAGAACCAAGTTGTAGCAATTGATACAGTACATTTTATTTATATCCAGAGGGAAAGAAAATAGAGATGGCAGAATGGAAAACTTTATTTCAAAGTAAATCGATAATAAAAAATTTGCATCAGTTGACATGCCTGGTTACTGAAAACATTATCATGAAACAGGGTCTGGAGGCTTTACCAGACCTTGTGAGGGATCCATAACACAAAAAAGTTAAGAACGCATGCTTTATCGTATTACTAATTGCTATCCTTTGTATAGCACTTTAATGTTTTCAAAGCACTTATGTATGTTCATTTGATCTTCATAAAAATCCTGTGAGACAGGTGCTATTAGCAATCTGGAATTGTGCCCAGAGAGTTATAAAACTGTGTATACCCTTAGACCCAGCAATACCACTGTTGAGTCGGTTTCCCAAGATGATCAAGGAAAAGGGAAAAGAACTTCTATCTTCTAAAATGTTTATAGCAGCTCTCTTTGGAGTAGCAAAGAACTGGAAATTGAGGAAATGCTCATCAGTTGCAGAAAGGCTGAGCAAGTTGTGGCATATGATTGTGATGGAATACTACTGAGCTGTAAGAAATGGTGAGCAGGTTAATAAAAAAAAAACATGGAAAGATCTACATGAAATTTTGAAAAGCAAAATGAGTAGAACTGAGAGATCATTATATACAGCCACAGAATTAATGTTTGAAGAATAACTTGTGAATGTCCACCTCCAGAAAAAGAACTGATATGTAGAAACCCAAAAGAACAAAGTTCATATATGCAATTTTTTTTGTCTCTTTTACTGAGGGGAGTGAAGGAAGGGAGAGGGATACCTGGGAACTTCAACATAATTAACAATAAAACAAAAAAAAGAGATAGGTGTTATTATTAATCCATTTTATAGATAAGGAAACTGAGGTTGATAGCAGTTAAGTGATTTGCTCTGGGTCATCCAGCTGGTAAGTGTTTGAGACAGGATTTGAACTCAGGACTTCCCAAGTCCCATGCTCTCTCCATTGTACCACCAAATTAACTAGCGGCCTGCTAAGGTTTCTTCCCATTTCTCACAGTCTATGAATTTGTGATTCACCTCAGAAAGAAGGTAAATCAACAAATCGAGTATGCATTAAATGCCCACTATGTGTCAAACACCATTCTAGGTGCTTAGGACATAAAATCCAAGAATGGAACCATCTTTATTCTAGCTTTGGGGGAGTGGGTAGAGCTTGCATTTTAATGGAAGAAAAAGAAGGGCATGTAAGAATATACAGAATGAGTAGAAATAAAATTAATAGAAACAAATAAAAGGTCCCTTCATGCAATGTAGGAAGGGAGGGTACAAGCGCAGAACTCCAGTTGGTTTGTTGATTCTCTATTCCCTTTGTCAGAGTGCCTTTCTGTATTAATATAACAAGATACTCTCTATCTCTCATCCTCTTCATACATATATGTTTGTGTATAATGTATTTGTGTGTATGTATATAAATATGTTTACATGTATTTTATTTATTTATACATATGAATACACATATACATATATAATACAAAATAATTTGGGGAAGCCATTTTTAAGTGGGGGGTGAAATTAGGGAAACCAGAAAATCTCTGCCAATATTAGAAATTCCTTTGGGGCTATTTGTGTGCTTGTGTGTGTGAGGGGTGCTTATGGGATGGAGAGGAATGGAAAAATGTGGCTGAGTCCTTCAGAGCTTTAAACAGGTCAAATAAAGCTCCTATCTCCAGGCCAGAGCTGCTCCACTCTGGAGGTAGCTTTGAAATGCAAACCTGGCTCCTCACTCAGTTTTATTCATCCCAATTAAGATGAAGGCTGTGGGCTGGCAGCAGCCAGGCCTGGGTTTGGTGAGTGACTCTGCTACAGATGAACTGTATTGATTTCTGGATGTCGACTCACCTCCCCAGTCGTCCTTCCATGTTGGCTTATATTGCCTTTCTGAGTCATAATGACTCCTTATCCTTTTCCTGGAAATAAACAAATGTTCTTTCAACAGGTACACATGGAAGAAATGACCAAGAACAAGTCTGCTTCCATAAAGGTAGGCTCAGGGATAGCTTGCCTGGGATGGCTGGAATTCTAGATCTCTCCCTCCCAGTGTGATACTCTGAACCATCACTTCACAACTAAAAACCTTACAGAGTTGTCTGAAACCGAACAGACTGAGTGGGCAGGTGGGGAAGCTCAGATGACGAAAACAAGGAAGTTTGCCAGCAGAAACCCAAAGTGGCTGTCCATGAACACCGTGAGCAGAAGTCAAAAGCCCTGGATGGGAATTCTACTTTTGTGAGTGATTCATGCACCACTTCAGGCAATTTATACTCTTGAAAATCATCAAGAACTTCCCAAAAAAGCTTTTAACACAAGTCATATTTATGGATCTTTAATACATTAGCCATTAAGATAGCATTATTAAGGAAAACTTTGACCTTGTGGACTTTCTGAAAGAGAATTGACCCTGGACTAGATAGATCCTCTTTGAGAACTGCCTCAGAGTCCATCCTGTCTAGATTACTCATTTTACAATGAAGAAACTATTAAAAGATAAAGTGACTCAGTGATTTGTTATGTTCCCAGTCCTGCGAGTCAATCAGTGAGAGGGCCAGGCATCACTCAGTCTGTCATATAGGCAAGTCATAATGTGGGAAGTCACATTAAAAATGCTGCCTGTGCAAAGTGTCAAGTACTTGGGGAGAAACTGAATTACAAGGGTCTGTCTTTTTTTTCTGATGCAAACCTACGAGAATCTGTCTTTATCTTATCATAAAAAAGGTGACCTACCTTGAAAAGTTTGTTGATCTCCAGGGATCAATCCTGGACATATTTTAATGAACTACTTTAATTTTCTTTGTCCTGAGTTTTGCCTCATTAATCAGGGTAAGAGTTCAAAAAGGGAGAGAATTTTTTTCTTCCAACAATCCTGAGACCCCTATGGGGTGAAGTGACTTACCCAAGGTGATACAGGGGGTTAAGGGGCAGAACCAGGATTTGCACTGAAGTTCTCTGTCTCTGGTGTTCTCCCAATGCCACTGAGTGATCATTAAGTGCAAAAGGTTATAAATTTTAACATTTCAGTTAAGTCAGTCATGCAGTCAACATGCAATTATTTGTGCTAAGTGCTAGGGATTCAAAGAAGGTAAAAGGCTGTTTCTGCCTCAAGGAACTCACAATCTAATGGAGGAGACACCATGTGAACAACTGTGTACAAACAGGATATATGTAGGCTAAATAAGAGATGAACCCCAGAGGAAAGGTATTAGAATGAAGAACTAGGAAAGGCTTTCTTTAGAAAGGGAAATTTTCAACTGTGGGAGTAGAAACACAGAAGAAAAACAACTCCTTGATCACATGGGTTGATGGGGATGTGATTGGTGTGAATCTTGAAATTTCTCAGACTTGTGAATGTTAAAAAAAATTCCCCATTGGGGAATTCTCCATTGGAACAATTCCCTACCAGGACCATTCCCCATTTGGAAAGTGAGAACTCTACTTAGATCAGAAATGGGAAGACCTCTACTCCACCCATACTTAAGTCTGCTTTAGGGGAGAAAACTCCTTGCAGAACAATGAAATGTACTTAAACCCATACTTAAGCCATGCCTATTTTTAGAAAGGGGTGCTAAGTACCTATAAAGGTCAGGCAACTTGTGAACTTGCAAGAAGCAAAGAGGTGAAAACTTACTCAGAGCTTTCCTGATGTGAATTACTCAGAAGTTTTAGTCTACCCAGAAAAGGTGAGAAACTTGCTCAAAGATTCTAACCTACTCAGGTGTGGATTGCTAAAAGGATTAGTCTACTCAGATGTGAATTCAGAATGGGCTGTCTTTTGGAAAACATCTACTATGATTGGTAGATGGAAGAACTTAGGGGAGGTGACATAGGAGAAAACCCCCTATATAAGAAAAAGGAATCTCTTGAAAAAGGAGCTCTTGAGAGATAGGCTCTAAGGACAGTCAGCTAGGAAAAGCTGAATTGAAACAGTCAGCTGGGAAAAGCTGCCTTGAAGGGTCTCTCTCAAAACTCTCTCTGGGACATTTCAGATTGAGGATTGAGCTGGTGAAAGCAGCTGAGATGATGCTGGCCTGGTGTCACTAGAATCCTTGCTTGTCAGATCTTGTGGTGAGTAATTAAGGACTGACTGATCTTTTCTCAGAAAGCTTAGGCCTGGATTGGCCAGGACTGCCTGGGCCGGCTATTCTTTTCTCATTTATTTCCTTTTTCGTTCTCTCTCTCTCTTTCTTTGATTCCTCATTGTATTATTAATTAAAAATCTCTATAAAACCCAGTTGACTTGGATATATTCATAATTGGGAATATTTCCCTGGTGACCACCTTAAATATTTGATTTAAAACAAGACACTGTGGTGAAAACATATTTTCTGCAGTCACAATTTACTCATCCACTCATATCTATCACAATTTATATCTTCCACTATTTTAATCACTACAGTTTATGACCCTCAACCATTTTAACTCTTACAGTTTATGGCAGACAACTCTTTTAACTCTTACAGTTTATGTCTCCCACTCTTTTTAACTCTTACATTGGGGATGTAGACTCTAAACGATCACCCTAGTGCAAATATTAATAATATGGAAATAGGTCTTGATCAATGAATGACACATGTAAAACCCAGTGGAAGTGTTCCTTGGCTAAGGGAAGCGGGGGGGGGGGGGGGGGAAGAGGGGAGGGGAAGAACATGAATCTTGTAACCATGGGAAAATGTTCTTAATCAATAAAATTAAATTTAAAAAAAGAAAGGGAGATTTTTGCTGGGACTTGAAAATGGGACATTCAGAAGGCATTTTAAATATCATCTTAGGGGTAGTGGTTAGATCACTAAATTTGGAGTCAAAGGGCAGGGGTTCAAATCCTGCCTTTGCTTTTATTAGATGTGTGACTTTGGGGAAGCCCCTTCCCAGGTACATATTTAGGGGACTGGGCTGGCTGGTCTCTAATGTCCTCTCTTAGCTCTAAATCTAGGGCTGAGTCCAACCCTTATCCTTCCTTTTAGTTCTTATATTCTTAGAGCCTGATTAAATAACATTATTTGAATCACAATCAGATAAAACCAAATTCATATTTCGAATTTGTTAACGATAAAGAAGCTTTGGGGCCACCAGGGTCACAAAACCCCACTTTGAGCTTCAGTTCTTTCCTGGAGACCTATGGCTGTAAAGCAAACCAGCTGGGGTCTGTTGTTGCTTTGGGTCCTCACAGTCCCATAAAAAGAAGCTGAGGTCTCAGTACCCAGGGAAATAATTAGTTATTTGTTGATGAAGGGGGAAGTCTGCACCCAGTGACCCACAGCACTTAATTTTCTGAAGCAATTACCAAGAACAAGTTCACAATTAACATTGAAAATTAAAATGTAGCATGAGTCTCTGCTTCACGAGACTATTTTCTCCTTGAGGAGAAAAGATACAGGAAGACAGCTTGTCATTTTAATTCTTGTTCTAGGATCCAAGAAGTTCTTGCAGGCAGCATGAGATTGGGGAAAGAATGCTAGATTTGGGGGCTCTAGGTTCAAATCCCAGTTATCCCACTCACTACCTATGCTAGCTTGGGAGTGTCTTGAGATGGAAATGTTTTCTTTATTGCCAAAACTCAGGGCTGTATATGTCAAAGAACTTGTATAACTTCTTCCCAAAATTGTGTTTTCATAGTCACAAAGAGTATTGGATTTAGGGTCAGAGGACTTGGGTTTGAATCCTTTGTGACTTGATTGAATTTCATCTTCCCCAAATGGCCTTTGCCAGTCTCTCTCCTCCTCCCTCTGACCCCACCCTGCATATATTGTCAGTGCCTTTGTTCATATGTGGTTGGCATGTTGTTTTGCCAATGACTGTGAGTTTTTGTGGACTGAGACTGTGTTTTGCCTTTTCTTTATTTCCCTAGCACTTAGCATGGTGCCAGTCTGGAACATAGTAAGACCATAGAAAGAAACAAAAATTTAGGAAGGACCTACTATGTGTACTTCATAAATGTTGCCTGACTGACTGTCTTTACTATTTTCTGTATAAGGCAGTCACAGCCTTCTGGGATCTCAGTTTCCTCTACTGTAAAAATGAAGAGGTTGGACTAGAGAATCTCTAATTTCCTAGTTATCTTGACATCTACAATCTTGCAATCTATTCCTGTCTTAGGAAGAACCTGAATGATTTGCAGAAATCAGATCTTTGAGACAGTATTCTAAGGGATAGAATTCATTCCTAGCAAGCAAGGAGTCTTTCTGGCTGAGCTAGCTCAGGCTTGGAAGCAAGTATCAGGGAATGCCTATGATCTAAAAAAATACCAGAACCCAAGGCATAAAGAGCAGCAGCTGGATTGAGGACTAGGCAATGAATTTCTTTTTGCTTTTCTAGGAAAATTTTTATAATATTTTATTTCCCCCTAATTATATGTAAAATAATTTTTAACATTTCATTAATTTTTTTTTGAGTTCCAAATTCTTTCTCTCTGACAGAGGTGGTGTAAAGATTAAAATTTTGGGGAGACTGAGGCAGGTAGAAATTAGTTTCTCACTGCAAGGAGTATTATCTTTTTAGAGGTTTATTTAAGATTGAGAACCTAAGAATATACAAGTAAGAAAAGCATGTGTCTAGGCCAGAGAGAGGCCTAGACACAACCACTCACATCTTGCCTACTAGGTGGAGAGCCGCATGTGCCCCAAAATGGAAGTAAAAAGAGGCCCAAGTCTATTCACAACCAGGTTTAAATACCCCATCTCGCTCTTGGCCCAGGTGAGAATTCAGTGAGATTAGAGGGCATTCTGGGGAAGTGGAGCATGGATTTCTGGGGATTGAAGTCCTGGATTCGAGTCTATTTTTACAGTGGTTAATGATAGAAGTGGGACCCCCACACTCTGACGTCTTGTATTTTTCACCAGGTAGCATTAGCTAGGCATAAGGTACAGAGTCTATATTGCCAAACATTTAATTGTTGCATATTATTAATCAGTTACAATAGTTCTGTTCTGTATTTATGTAAATCCCTTATTGTTGAATATTATTAATCAGTAGTACCATTCTGTTTGGTATTTATGTTATTTTTATTGATCTTATACTGTTTTGTACCTTCCCTACATTTCACACCAAGATAAGAGCATTCCAGGGAGATGGTGAGACTTCTCTTCTAGTTTTCTGCCTGGAACTCCCTAGAAAGCCCAGAGGTAGACTATTCAATAAAAATGTAAACCCTGATCCACCACTTGGGCTACCCCACCAGCCTCAGGGTGGACTACTCTACCAGCCCTGAGACTTTTCCCCCTCCATCAGCTCCCATCCCTGAGGTTTTTTCATTGCCCTAAATGTATTCTTCTTCCAGTAAATACTTTCATACTTCTGGATTAAACAGAGTTTTGAGCCTTCCATTCTTGGATTGAGTCTGTCACAAACTTTAGAGTGTTTTTCCCACAATACTGCTTTCCTACTCTTTTCCCCTCTCTCCCTTGCTCCCAACTTTCTTCCCTCCTAAAGTCTATAGCAATGCATTTCTTGGGGAAATTTTATTAAGCTCTTATATAGGGTAGGAACAGTGTTAAGTGATGGTGATACAAAGAAGAACCAAACCACTGTGCCTGTCCTCAAGAAGCTCACTTTCTAAGGGGGGAGGCAACATGCAAATACAGTCAGGACTTCATTTTATGAGATCAATATGTTCCAAGACCCTATGTATAAGTTGAAAATCCTTGCATAATAGCAAACTCCAGTATTTAATAAGTATTTCTTATGTGAAGATATCTACCCATTTTGCAACTTTCCTTAGGCTTCTGGGAGCTACCAGCATCACTATTCATACTTTGGGGTCATTATTTATAACTAAATAGCATTAATGAAACAAACAGAAACACTGTTTTGACTCAGGCATGACTTGTTACAAAGGAGAATTCTAGACAAAGACTGATGTGGTTGCTAATGTTTGGCACAAAACAATGTAATGACTCACATTAATGCTTCTCAGAGCTCAAATGAATGTGATTGAGCAAATTGCTTATGCTACTTGGAAAATGGCACAGTTATACTGTGTAATTAAAAATATTTTATGTATTTTTCTTTTATTTTTTTCAATGACCAGTTTTGTATACCTGAATTTACTTGTGTGGGGTTCGTGTAAAATAAGGTCCTATCGTAAGTAGGCACATAGTCACACTGGCCATAGTCTATATGGAAGGAAGTCTTCAAGGGGAAGACACCAGCTACTGGGTAGTGGTGGTGGAGGTAGACTTGTGGGAGTAATGGGGACCTGGAAAGACCTCCTACAGAAAATGGAATTTGAATTAAGTCTGAAGAAACCCAGGGAAAATAAGAGGTAGAGGAAATGAGGTGGGACAATCAGTACAATGGTTTGAAGATTGGAGATGGAGAATCATACTTGAGAAATAGCAAGTAAGCAGTGTAAAGGAATCCTGGGCTAAGTAGAAGGAAATACAGTGAAAGAAGACTAGAAAGGAAGGAAGGAACCAGAAGCCAAAGAGATGACTGTATTTAATCCTGAAAACAATTAGGGACACATCAGAATTTCTAGATTAAGGGTCTGTCTGGGGGAAGGGGGATGCCATGGCCTGATCTATGCTTTGGAAAAACCACTGGGATTGATTGGGACACAGAGACACTTGAGGCAGCGAGACCAACCAGATGGTTCTTACAATAGTCCAGGTGAGAGGTACTGAGATTGACCAATAGTCCAGGTAAGGGAACTATTGAGATTGACTAATTTTCAGATGAGGTATTGAGACTGACCAATGAGCCAGGTGAGAGATGTTGAGATTGACCAATAGGCCAGGTGAGAGGCATTGAAACTGACCAGCCAACTAAGGTGACTGCTGGGTGAGTGAAGAAGAGAAATGAGAATAAAAGGGAGATAGAGTGAAGGGAAAATCAACAAGATTTGGTAACATATTCAATATATAGGTGGAGTCAATTGTTGAGGATGTCATCAAGATTGTGCCTTGGTGAATAAGATGAGTTTTCAAATAAGTGGTTAGTAATAATAGGCTGAAGTGGGTTGTGGTATTACCTAATTAGGAAGAGGGGAAAATAAGGGTGTGTTGGTACCAGCTCAATCTAATTGTCACATTTTTAGCATGAGTACTTACTCCTTAGATATTGGCAAATCAGGTCTAGAATTATTGTTTTATTGATTGAACAAGTTTACCTCCTTATAATTTCTTCTAGACTTAAGAAAGTGATAAGAAAATGATTTTGTTTATTGTTGTTCAGTCATTTTTCAATTATGTCTGACTTTTTGTGACTCATTTAGGGTTTTCTTATCAAAGATACTGAAGTTGTCTGCCATTTCCTTCTCTATATCATTTTACAGAAGAGGAAACTGAGGCAAACAGAGTCAAGTGACTTGTCCAGGGCTGTATAGTATAAACCTTAAAATTTCACAGACTTATGAATGTTAAAATTTTTACTCCACATTGAGGAATCCTCCAATTCCCTACTTGAAATAATTCCCTACCAGATAGTGAGAACTCTACTTGAATGTAAAAACTCCTTGCTATGGGAGTATCCCTACTCCATCCCTACTTAAGACTGCTTTAGGGCAGAAAACTCCTTGCTAAACAATGAAAGTACTTGAAAACCATACTTATAAAGGAAAGGAGTTCTTTGAACCATGCCTGTTTTTGGAATTGATACAATGGGATGCTAGGTGCCTATAAAGGTGGGGCAACTTGTAAACTACTTAGACCTAAAAGGTGAAAACATACTCAGAGGTTTTCTCTTAATGAAATTAGTCGACACAGCAGCATTTTTTTCTGATTTACTAAAGAGATTAATCTACTCAGCTGTGAATTCAAAATGGGCTGTCTTTTGGAAAACATCTACAGTGATTGATAGATGGAAGAACTTAGGGGAGGTGACATAGGAGATTTTGCCCTTAAAAATAAGAGCTCGAAGAAGAGCTGGAGGTCATTCTGATACATTAAGATTGAGGAAGGACTGATTCTGAAACATTCAGATGGAGGAGGGAGCTGGTGAAAGCAGCTGAGATGATGCTGGCCTGGTGTCACTAGAACCCTTGCTTAGGCAGACCTTGTGGTGAGTGTTAAAAGACTGACTGACTGATCTCTCTCTCTTAAGACTTAGGTCTAGGCCATGTTGGCTTAAGGCCCTTCATACTTATTTCCTATTTCCCTTTCTCTCTTTTCTTTAATTCCACATTTGTGTTAATTAAAATCTCTATAAAACCCTGTTGACTTGGGTATTTGAATAATTGGGAATATTTCCCTGGCGACCACCTTATATTTGATTTAAAACCCAAGACACTGTAGTGAAACATATTTTCTGTGGTCAAATTTACTCACCCTCTCTTATATCCATCACAATTTATATCTTCCACCATTTTAACTCACTACAGTTTATGGGCTTCACTATTTAAAATCTCACAATAGCTAGTAAGTGTCTGAGGCCAGATTTGAACTCAGGAAGATGAGTCTTCTGGACTCTGGGCCTAGCCACTCTATAAATTGTGCTATAGATTAAACTCGTAAGTATATTGTACCCTGGATATGTATATAGTCTTAGTCTTGCATTTAAGGATTTTACTGTACTGTTTGTCTTAAATAAATGGCAATTGAAATAAGTTAAAAAAAAACAAACAGGTTTACTGCATCATTTTGTTTTTTGCCTGATCTGGTTGTTAAATCCTGGCTGGAAGGGTGTTAGAAATCCTTTAAACTCATAGATGAATGGAAATGCCCCACATCCCCAGGCTAGGACCTTATTATATGTGCTGAGAATGGAAGCTTCTTGAATAAGGAACTGCTTTGATTGCTTATATTTGTATCCCCAGCACTTAGCACAGTAAGCATGATAAATGTTTAATCATCTTTCTGTTTGTCTGTCGGTCTATTTATATCTATCCCTCTATCATCTATCCATCCATCCATTTATCTTTCAATCCATTCATCTATCTAGCTATCTAATCACCTGCTGCCCAAAATATGAAAATAATAACACGGATGAGCCATCTGTGGATTCATCTGAGGGCTGACTATAAAGTAAAGGCAACAAAACAGCTAGTTTTGAGGCATACTGGGTAGATATTAGCTTTGAGGCATAAAGGATAGAAAACCAGTCTTGAAGTCTTGAAGAGCAGAGTTCAAATCTTACTTCTACTAGTTCTCTGACTGTAGGAAAGTTGCTTAGTTTCTTAGTGCCCCCAAGTAACCCTGAAATCATAAATTTTGGATGAATCACTTCTTTGCATTGGTGGAAGTGTTCCTTCTCTCTCTTTTCTTTTAAACCCTTACCTTCCCCATCTTAGAATCAAATCTGTATTGTTTCCAAGGCAAGTGGTAAGGGCTAGGCAATGGGGGGAGGGGGTTAAGTGACTTGCCCAGGGTCACACAGCTAGGAAGTGTCTGAGTCTAAATTTGAACTCAGGACCTCCCATCTCTAGGCCTGCCTCTTAATCCAATGAGCCAACTGGCTGCCCCAAACCCTTTGAGGAGACTATAGATCCAGACACACATAACATCTTATAATTACATAAAGTTTTAATGTGCGAATATAATAAAAGAAACAAAAAGTATTTTGTGAGCTGTAGCGACCGCTTCTAATTCCTCTACCATAATTTACTTAAAACTTTAGTTGGCAGTCTTGGAATAGCTAGAGAAAATACATCAGATTCAGACATGCTCCATTGGGTCCTTGGGAGTAATGTCTTCCCTGGAAGTTACAGTCTCTGAGAGATTCTAATTGACCACATTTCAATCTGCAAATATATGCTGTGTCCAGCTGAGCTGGTCTCTTTGCCCTGCAAAGTACAAAAGAAATCTGGCTTCAGTCATTTTCCATCTTCTGAGGGAGAGGCAATTAGGTTTAAATGATTTGTTTGCCAGCTAGTAGCAATTGCAGCTTTGTTTAGAAGGCTAATACGTTTGCATCATTTGTATTTCTTCAGATGCATTAGGTCAATAATTTTAATGATGTTGGGCTGATCAATTCAGTCAACCCAAGTTAACTAATTTTTAAAAATAAGAGCTTAGACCACTGTACAGAAATAAGTGCATATATAAGTGGGTCCTTTCATATGCTCTCAATCTCAGTTGATATGTTGGTTTTGAACTAACGTATCATTTTGTTAGTTATGACCTACTTTTTCCTTTCTTTTTTATTATATTTGTATAAGGATTGGCTCTTGGAGGAGGAAGAATATATTCAAAATCAAGGTGAAAGTAAACACAAGTGATATTAATGGAAATAGAATAAAAATTGAGATTCTCATAGCCCAATAAGATTTATAGAATATTTCCCATTTATTACTTTATGCAATCCTTATAGTGACTATGCAAAGTAAGTTGTTACTATGGGTATTACTACCCCCAAATAATAGATGAGCAAACTGAGGACCAAAGATGTGATTTGCCTATGACCAAATAGCTTTTGAATCAGAGATGAGATTTGAACCTAGTCCTCTCCTGATTATTGGGCCAGTGCATTCCCTATCAGATCTTATTTTCTCTCACTAAAATAACTGATCTATTGACTGGATTATCCACAATTAAAGTATCTATAGCCACGACTGCTCTCTTTCTTCTGATGATCAAAAATGGGAGATGGGAGGAATCTAGTAAACTCATTTTTGTTGTTGTTGTGCAATATCTGACTCTTCAAGAGTTGAGATTTGGGGGTTTTCTTGGCAAAGGCATTGGAATGGTTTGCCATCTCCTTCTCCAGCTCATTTTCCATATGAGGAAACTGAGGCAGCAATGAAGTAAGTGACTGGTCCAGCATTGCATAGCTACTATGTCTAAGGCCAGGTTTGAACTCAAGATGTGTCTTCCCAGTTCTAAGCCCAGTGCTCTATCACTGCACCACCTAGCTGCTGGAACTCAGTGGCTAATTTACATTCTCCATGTGATGACCAGAAAAGAGTTATATGATGAGATGAGTAAAAGGAATGAATGACTATTTCCTATGTGCTTACTATGTAAGTACAAGTCCTCTACTCAGTGTGAGGGATAGATGTAGAAAAGGCAAGGCAGCTCTTGCTCCTAAGGATCTCACACTTTAATTGGAGGAGGTGATGAATACAAGAAATTCAGTTATGGGTCAGATGTAAAGACCCAGAAGTTCCCAGGAGGCTTCAGCAATGTGGATGGCAAAGCCTAGAGGGCTTTAGACTAAATAAATAATTAAGAGGAATGGATGGGGGAAGTTATTAGGCATAGAGGCAAGGTTGATAAATCTTGGGAGATCTTTGGAGGCAGTGGCAAAGCAGTTGGTCCTCCATCTGGCAGCTTGGTGACACAGGGCAGGTGTCAGGAAGACTTTAGATTCCTGTATTAGAATAGGAAAAAACGTTTAAAGTAATTCAATCCAATCTTCTCATTTCATAGATTACTAAACTGAGACCTGGTGAGGCTGACTAGATCGTCTCTTTGTCTGTCTGTCTCTGTCTCTGTCTCTGTCTCTCTCCCCTTTCCCCCTCTGTCTCTCTGTCTCTGTCTCTGTCTTTCTCCCTCCCTCCCTCTGTCTCTGTTTTTGTCTCTGTCTCTCTCTCCCTCTCTCTGATGTTATCTCCCTGTCCTTCTCTCACTGATCTATCTTAGCCAGCACTGCTTGCAAGTCCCTTGAGCTGGGTTAGAGCTGGAGCTGAGGAAGTGTGGTCTGGCTTGGAGGCTTTTTAGTTAGGGAGGTTGGGTGATCTTTCTCTCTTTCTAACCTTTTCTAATAAATAATTATAAATTAAAATACAGCTTCTGGAGAATTTTAATCATTACACATTTAATTAGTGATGAAGCCAGGATAACAATGCAGTTTACTGGTCCAGTATTCTTCTCCCCAAGTTATCCTGAATCTCTAAGATGAAATGCCATTAAGTGAATCTTCATTGATCAACTTCAAGACACTTTCTGTCTTGGACTTGTTTCTTGCTAAGGAAATGAGAAGGTCAAGGATATGGCAAGATTAATGTGAAAACTCACTTCTCAGAGCCAGGGATCTAGGGGTGGAGTACAAGGTACAGATGAGAGAGAGGTGAAAATGATGCATAAGTCCCCAAAGGAAAACAAAACAAAGCATGATCTCTGTTGACTGTTACTATCTTATATGGTACTTGTCCCAGTCAATGATGGAAAAGATATTTATGTAAATGAAAAAGTATTTTTAAACCCTTACCTTCTCTCTTACGGTTTATTCTAAGTATCAATTCGAAGGCAGAAGAATGGTAAGAGCTAGGTATCTGGGATTAAGTGACTTGCCCAAGATCACACAGTTATGTCCGAGTTCAGATTTGAACCCAGGACCTGCTGTCTCCAGACCTGTTTCTTAATCTATTGAACCACCTAGCTGCAACTAAATAAAAATACTTATAAACCTTTCTTCCATTGCTGTCACATTTGGTAACTATGCAGCAACATCTTTATACCCCCTTACCAAATTTCATTAGCATTCATTCAAAATCATAGAAAATACTGTATATCTATTAGAAAGGATTTCTCAATCACCCTTTTGTTTAAAGAGCAAAATAACCCACAACTGAAGCTCAAAGTGTTTATTGAAGCATATATAATTAAATCTAATTAAAAAAAGAACAGCCAAGTCCTTTGAATTTTATTTTGTAGTAAAAATGAGAGGCAACATGGTGTGGTAGATAGAAGTCTAGTTTTGGAGTCAAGAAGAAATCTATTCAAGTTCATTCTAGCTGTGTGACCCTGAGCAAGTCAAATAATGTCTTACTGTAACAGGAAATTCTCAAAAACAATGAATTATAGTAAATAAGTTATCCCCATTGGAGGGCTGGGGAGGGAGAGGCAGAAAGACAGAGAAAGAGAGAACAAGAGAGTTGACTCATGGAATCAGAATTGAAAGGACCTTAAGTTCTAAATCCAAACCAAAGCATGAATTACCACTCTTCAATATCCCCAAAAAGAGGTCTTCTAGTAATTATGTTATCACTTCTTTTTCCATTGAAAACTGTAAGACAGAGAAGATTTAATTCAATTTGGTTTTGAGCTTTGCGATGTCTGTTGAGTGTCTTTCTGTCATCAATGGGGAGAAGACTGAACTGCTAACTAATTATATAACCTCTGAGTCACCAATTATTTTTTGAGATTATCTCCACCAGGATGTTCCCTCTATGTACCAAACTCAACATATTGAAAATGTCTTTTCTATTAAATTGGTCACCATCTTTCTAGTCACCTTTGAGCATTCTTGACTCATCCCTTTCCTTCACTTTCTTTTATCCAATCAGTTGCCCAGTCTTGGCCATCTCCACATCTTTCTTATATGTCTTTTCCATGCCAATAACTTGATGTAGTCTTACCTGGTCTATGAAATAGTCTTCTAATTGGCAACCTTTTTCTCTATTCCCATTCACCACACAGATGTTAAATTCAGTGGATCCCTATTGCTTTCGAAATAAAATATGAACTCTGATAATAAATCCCTCCAAAATTTTGTCCAGTCTGTCTTTCTGATAGATTCCATATTCCCCCCCCCCTTCCCATGACTAGGGGAGCCACTCCATGCATTATGTTCCAGTCAAAATGGCTTACTTGGTCTTCCATGTTCACAATATTCCATTTCTCACCACTGCATTTTTGCAGACAGTCTTTGTGCATATAATACTCTCCCATTACACCTCCACACATTTAAATCTGTAGCTCTCTAAAAGAATTGAACTTAGTTAAAAAGAGTAGTCTGATAATAAAGTGAAAATGCCCAGATCCTGAGTCTTTCACATAGCATTACACCTAAGAACATGAAGGGAAGGAACAAATCAAGAATGATTGTAGGAAGGGGAGGCAGGAAGCACAGCTGGGTGGCTCAGTGGATTGAGAACCAGGCCTAGAGATGGGAGGTCCTACATTCAAATCTGGCTTCAGACACATCCTAGCTGTATAATACTAGGTAAATCACTTAACCCCCAATGCCCACCCTTATCACTCTTTTGTCTTGGAGCCAGTCCACAATATTGATTCTAAAAGAGAAGGTGAGGATTTTAGAAGAAAGAATGACTCTGAGTTTGTAAACTTCAGTGACAATCAAGATGGCAGCCCACTTAACAGATTAGTCATTTTCATAGGACATGTATGGAGCATCCTGGTGGAGGAATCTCAAAAGGTGGTTAGTGAGTCAGGGGTTATATAATTAGTTAGCAGACATCCAGTAGGCTTCCAAGACATATCTGTTAATTGAAATATTTTGACTTTCCAAGGGATGAGGCATGCCTATGTTTCAACAAAATAAGGAAATGCTTTCCAAGACCAAAGAGCAATTACTTTCAAGTCACCCATTTGGGGAGATTACTTATTCTCCTCTTTTCCTCTGTCATCGTATATGATTATGATCCATTCTTGGAGTGTTTGTTACTCACAGTTGAACCAGAGGACATTATTTTTGTCTCCATCTCTTTTATTCTCATTCTCCTCTGTGTGATCCTGACCACAGGGCATACTCCTCACAAGGGGGCGCAGTAGGCATACGTTTGATTTGAAAACATTTAACTAAATAGCAATGTTGGTGTAAATGATAAATCTAAGAAGTCTTGAGGGCCAGAAAAACGGATTGAATTTGTGGGAGATATATTGATCTCTAATGGGACTGTATCTGTTGAAAATGATATTTTAAAGGCCAGAATTTTCCCCTCTTGATACTGTCCAGGAAAGATGTTTAAAAATATCTTTTTGGATTCACGATTTCAAAACTTTTTAAGGAAAAGAGTCAAAAAAAACCCAAACCTGTATCTGTAACACTCAAACACACTGAAACATCCATACCATGTGAATTTATAGTCATTTTTCATCATAAGTCAGATTTAACCCAAACTACATCTTATTCTGCAGACCCATTGTTTCCTGAGTTGTTACTATATTTAACCCAGAGAATTTGTCCTCAATTCTCAGAAAGGGTTGCTGAGAAATTATTGCTGAAGGAAACTAGATATTTTTTATAGAAACAATGATGTGCTTAGCATCTTCTTTGGGGACTAAGTCCTCCCTAACTAAAAATCAGTCAGTAAAGAAGGCATAATTCCTTGGGGGAAAAATTAGCCTCCTCAGGGTTGACTGGGCATATCTCAGTTTGTGTTTTGATGCTAATTTTTTTGTCACTGGGGACATAAACAGGTTAATTATTTTGTCCTAAGAAGGAGCACAAACTTCAGAATTGTAAGAAGGGAGGCGTTTCTTTTTCTGTAAAATGAGAAATTATGCTAGATTGCCTCTGTTTCCTGACAACTCTCACATTCTGTAATTCCTTAGCATGAAAGTATTGGAAGAAGATCTGAAACTCACTATATTCTTCAAGCTAAATATATTCACATGTAAATCACATGCTTATGATTTTCAAATACAAAAATTGTACTGAAATCCAGAAATGGTACAATTATCATCCCACTTTCCTTAAGCTTTGGAACAGGTTTTATTTTATTTCCTGATGCAGCTTTGGGCCTTGAAATATAAAAGAACTGAGGAAAGACTAAAAGGATTGATTTGGTTTACTTTGAGATGAGACTGAGTAAATTACCTGGCTTAGGTACTGCAGAACAGGGCAGAGCCTCCCATGACTCAAACAATGAGACCTTTTAAGGTAGCCTGATAGTTTCTTGAGATTCTGTTCTTGAGAAAGGCAGTGGAGTTAGGAAGTGGTATTTGTTAGCATAAAAGGGCCCCTGTTTTTTATTCTTAATCCCTTTAGGTCTTCCTCCTTTCCCCTCAATTTATAAACATAAATGATAATATACACTAGTATGTGCAAGATACCTATTGATATGGGTATGTGTTTTTTATGTGTGTGTGTTTTCTAGTAATGGGCACAGATTTCAGTGACTTAATCCCCACATTCTCTCCTAAGTAAAAAATATATGCATTTGTGAGACCCCCTCTATCACTAGGGGTACCTTCCACAATCATTAAGCCTTAAATGTGCTTGATCTTGAAGGGAAACAGCCTCAGAACTTTGATTTATTATCATCTTAACCTAAAGCAGAAATTGAAATATTCATTCATTCAACAAGCCCTAATTCACTAAGCATCAACTAGTTTCACTTTTAGATCCTAGATTATAAAGAGAAAAAAAATGAAGCAATCCCTGCCCTCAAGGAACATGCATTCTATTGAGATTGGGAGAGGAAAAGAAAATCAGCTGACATGTGCACTGGAATGTATATTACATTAGGGAATTTGGGTGATCTAGGAATTTGTAAAAAAAAATTATGAATTATATACATTAAAATATGAAGATATTTTCATTTTAAACCCATTTTCTTTATTTTCACAAAAGATCCCTAGTCTAAAAGGGGGATATCAAACAATTTTTAAACCCAAACAAGATTTAAAATTTTAAATTGGGTTCTTTTTGCTTATAGTCTTTTAACCTTGATCAGTTAGGAAAATATTTGAGATGCATAGTTTTTTTTCTAACCTGGGAAAGGAATATAGGTTTGCCTGGATCTCACTTTTCATCTTTTTTTCCCTCTCTGCTGATTTAGAAAATTGGAGCACCCCAAGATTCCTATGGGTTTATCCTCATTTGATTTGACTGAGAGAGTATGACTCAAGCATGCCCTTTGATCTTGAACGAACAGCTAAGGAAAACTGGATCATAGGAAGGCTTCTACCAAAGGAGCCCTCCTACTTTGTATTGAGAGAGACAGGCACAAATTAAGAACCAGATCTATAGATCCAAATATATCTTTGACATATATCATTGGTCATAGAGCATTTGTACTCTTTCCCATCCCTTTTTAAAAATTTTTATTTAAGTGATTAATTTAGAGCATTTTTTTAGGATTACGAAAATTGTGTTCTTTCCCTCCTCTCCCATAGCTGAAGCACAATTCCACTGGATTTTAGATGTGTCTTTGGTCAAGGCCTATTTCCATATTATTGATTTTTTGCACTAGTTTTCCATCCCTTTAAATAAAACTTATATCTGTATTATGAATAGTCCATTTGGGGATTAGGTCTTAGCAGAGAGGAGGGTACTCTCTCTGTATAACCTTGGACAAGTTGCTTAGTTTTGCATTGTGGATAGAGGGCTGGACTTGGAGTCAGTCAAGGTCTTAAATTCTATCTCAGATGCTCCCTAGTTGTATGACCCTTTGCAAGTCATTAACTTTTCTGGGTCTTTGTTTCCTCATTTGTAAAGTGAGAGGGTTCAATTCGATGACCTCTAATGTCCCTTCTCCTTCTAAATCCTAGAGTGTGATCATAGAGCATAAGGCAGCTAGGTGGCACGTTAAAGAGAGCACTGGACCTGGAGTCAAAAAGACTCCTCTTCTTAAATTCAAAGCTGGTTTCATGTATTTATTAACTTTGTGACCCTGGAGAAGTTTCTTAATGCTGTCTGCCTCAGTTCCTCATCAACACTTTTTGCTTTGGTTCTTCATCTATAAAAGAAAAAGGAAATGTCAAACCCCTTCAGTGTCCTTGCCAAGGAAACCTCAGATGGGGCACAAAGAGTTGGGTACAACTGAAAAGACTCGGTGGCAACATGATCATAGAAAAGGCATACATAGCTTTTTTCTATATCTTCCTGGATGAGAATTTATTAGAAAATCTCCAGAAGTACTTTGAGTCATGAGAGTCTCTGATATAATGATTAAAATTAGAAACAGAGAAACTAACTACAGACTTAAATCTAAGAAAAAAGTATGCAACAGGAGGTATCTGTGTGTATTCATATTATTAAAGATTCTTAGAACGATGGAATGTCAGAACTGGGTGATATCTTAGAGTATCTGAATATGAGAGCTGAAGGGACTTTAGAGATAGTGTATTTCATCCTCCCTAATCCCCATTATTTTCTTTAAACTGTTACCTACTATTTTGGAATCACAATTTAGTATTCATTATAAGACAGAAGAATAGTAAGGATCAGGCAATTAGGATTAAGTGACTTGTTCAAGGAAATGTCTGAGGTCATATTTGAATCCAAGACTTCCTGTGTCTAGATCTGGCTCTCTATCCACTGAGCCACTTAGCTTCTCATCATCATTTTTTAAATATAGAGGAGGAAATAGACTTACAGAAGAGGGAAATACATTGCTCAAGGACTTTTTTTGTTCCTTGAGTAAGTTTAAAGATTTTAGAGCATATAATTTTTTGAGCATCTATTGCCTGATCTATTAACTAACTCAAAAAACCAAAGGTACCCAATGTAAAAATCAGCTCCACAGGGCACAGATTAGGATGATAAATGGGTCTTGTACGTAGTTCTCTCTCTACTCCAGTCAGAGTTAAATGGCTGAACTTTTCTTTGATGGAATCCAACAGGTTTTAGGAGGAAAGTCTGTATCACTAGCACAACCAAGCTTTCTATGTAAAATACAAACCAATTTTTCATATCATAGCAGGTCTACAATGGTTTATATATCAAATGGTGTGGACAGCAAGACCCAGGGCTTCCTTCAAGAAACTTGTACTAAAGAGACCTCATAAATAGTCTTATGACATGTAACTATCATCTTGGTGCTTCCATATAGATTGCCCTCCATATTCCAAATGCTCGTCCTTCCTCCCTTTAGAGACCCCTAGTTCCCTTCAAGGCTCAACTCCATTGTCATATCCTTCAGGAAGCTATTCGTTATCCCACCAGTTACATGTCCTGCTTCCTCATTCCCAATTGTTTTGTATTCTTTTCTATAAATATAATCTCTCTTTACTTCTCTGTGTGCATATTGTTTGCTCCCACTAAAATGTAAACTTCCTAAGATGAGCACCATTTTGGTGGACTCTTCTCCCTCCTCTCCACTAATGAAGACATAGTATTTGGAAAGAAAAATGCTAGCTATAATACATAATACATAATAAATACCCATTTGGGGGTATTCAGGGTAGGTATCTTTTAGTTTTCAGCCTAGTACCTTGAACAATGGCACATAAGAAATGATTATTCAGTCAATCATATTGGCAATAAACAATTATTAGGGGATTACTATGTGCCAGGCTTTGTGCTTGGTGCTGGGGGTATAAAGAAGGACAAAACAGTCATTTTACTCAAGAAGCTCACAGTCTAGTGGGATGGGGGCAACATGAAAACACAGCAGTGTTCAATTATTCTTTATACAGGAAAACTTAGAAATATTGAACAGAAGGAAGTAAATGGAAGGAGATGGCAATACTTCCCCTAGAAGGTGGAATTGTAGCTGGGACTTGAACTCCAGGGAAACTGGGAACAAAGATGGAGAGCATTTCTGGCTGGTGAAAAAACTCCTGCCATAAAAAAAATTGGGGAGGCTTGTTAGAGAAAGAGCAAGGAGGCCAGTGTCACTGAAGTGTGGAGGACATTGTGGGTGCTTATGTAAAACAGTGGTGTCAAACTCACATAGAATGGCTGGCCATTCATTTGTATACAAGGACCCTGGACATCCACCAATTCACTTTAGAAAAGTAAAGGTTAGACAATTAGACTTAAGGGACTTGCCCAGGGTCACACAGCTAGGAAGGACCCAACACCAGATTTTAACCCATCTCCACACCTAGTTCACTATCCTACAAGTCACCTAGCTGCATTTTCCTTCCTCCCCACCCTCATCACATTTTAATCTGGTTCAGCAGCACTTGACACCTCTGGTTTAAGATGTACAAAGACTAGCAATGTTTGGAGAGGACAGGTTTTAAAGGATCAATTACTCCTTTTTTCCATCAATATTGATGACTAATCAAACTGTCCATCAATAAGGGGTCAACTGATGATCATCTGTTAACCAAGTCAAACTATCACTCCTGAGGCTGATACTGATTATTTTTTGTTTAAAAAATTCTTTGAATAGAATTTGTTATGCCTTTTTATTAAATTAAAATGTCCGCAAGGGGCAATACACCTCCCTCCAGATTAAACTTTATCTTTTAACACAGAAAAATGCATAAGCAAAGGCACCCTATAAAGTGACCAAATCTGTCAATTTATATACAACATTCTGCTTTAATAGACACCCTTTCCTTGTGATAAGGAAGATATGCTTTGCACTCTCTTTTTTAGGATTATCATAGGCTGTTGATAATCAAAAACTTGGTTAGCCAATGATGAAGGGCAAGAGAACCTTAGAGGAAGTTCGAGGTGGACTCTTCTCTTTCCTCTCCACTAATGAAGACAGTATTTGGACAGAAAAATGCTAGCTATAAGCCAATTGACTTGAATTAATATTATGGTGCCACCAACTGGCTGTAGTAAAGTCTCTTTACATCTCTGGACCTCAGTTTCTTTATCTGCAAAATGAAGCGGGGTTGAAGAGATGGCCCAAATTTAAGATAACCCTAGATAAGAAAGGAATCTTGGGAAGCAAACTCAGAATATAAAAGTCTCTACTGCTAGATGCACCCAATGAAAAGTAAACTCGTGCTGAATCCCCTCTGCCTCTTCGTGACTCTTTCACCAACTTGTAAGTAACTGCTTGGCAAGGTGGTCATTGGTGGAGGAGGAGAGGAGAGGAAAGGTGAATAAGCTCCAGCTGAGATTCAGGCATTGTCAATGGGCAGATGTTCCCAATTACTGAGAAAAATTGGCTTTTGTGTCATTATATGGTAAGTTTGGACCCTCTGACCGTTTCCATCGTTTCTCTGCCATAAAGATAAATTGGAGTATTTTATAAATAAATTGCCATCAGAAGTGTCAGACAAGAAAAGTTGCTCTCTGGGCACTGTTGGAATGGAATGGAATGTCTACATTTTTCTAAAAATTATCAGATCCTATATAATAGCATGAGAACCAGACTGAGTTACAGACAGAAAAGGCTGCCAACTATTAGGATATGTTTTGAGAGGGCACACATCTATCCATCTTCTAAATATTAACAAATATTTTTAAAGCCTGCAAAATACTTCATACAGAGATACAGTATTGAAACACAAAAGTACCTGGCTTTGAAATGTATGCTAGGCACTTACTCTCTGTGTGACCTTAGAGGAATCAGTTAACTTCTCTGTATCTCAGCTTTCTTATCTGTAAAATAAGGAGGCTAAGCTAGATGCCTCTAAGGTCTCTTCTGGACTAAAAGCTATGGTTCTATATACATTTTTTTATTTGAATCTCATAATAGCAGCACTGAAGACTTCATGTTTCCTTCTTTAGATGTAAGAATAGTAAAGTTCAGTCTTAGAGCTAGTGAGAAGATATCACAGTGTAGTGGAGGGAAGAGAGTTGGATTTAGAATAAGAGGGACTGTGCTCTAATCTTAGGTCTACCATTTATTTATATATATTACCTTAGGCAAATTACATCAGATTTTTGAATCATAGCATTTTATTTGAAAAATGAGGTCTTTAAGTTCTCTTCTGGTTCTAAGTCTATGATGTAAGTTTCAGAGATAGGATTTAACCTAGGACTTCCTGATTTTCCAAGATTCGAATAATATCTACTATGCCTGGCTATATTCCAAGTAAATATCTCTCCTATTATTATGCCATAGTCATTATATTTATATAATTAGGCTGATTCATTTAGAATAAGACATTGGAGATCTCTATTAATATTTTGGGGGTGTGTTGATGAAGGTGTGATATAGTGTGCCAGTTCCCCCTCTCCATAGTGCAGGAGGACATTTTTTGCATGCCCTGCCCCTCTGTCCAGCAGCCCAATGCAGGCACTTCTCCCCTTTGCTCTTCTGGGTAATGTAGTGGACTCACAGGTGTCTCGAAGGTACATTTTGGGCATGGGATGTCTAAAAGGTTCACCAATGCTGTTATAGGGGATGGGGGTTCCTTTAAACCATTATCAGTTTTTGACATACTCAAGTTTAATATTCTTTGACAATAAAAAGCGTCTTGGCTTTGGAGCACAGACTATACCTCCCTGTGGGTCAGTTTCCTTATCTGTGCAATGGAGTTAGACTAGATACTCCTTTGGGGTCCCTTTTGTCTCTAAATTTATGATGTATGAATCTGAATTTACCAAGGTGAAGTAGATATCAACCAGCAGTGAAGCTGACTCTATTGGAGAAAGAGGAGCAGGGTCTGAATTCTACTTCTTAAGTTTAATCCCTATATGAGCTTAAGCAATTAAGGCAAACTTCATGGTCCTTAGTTTCTTCATCTATACAATGAGTGGTGATGGAGTATAGAGTAGATGTTCTCTGAGTTCTCTTCATTTTATGATTTAAGAATCTGGGGTATACTGGTAAATGTTTGTCTTTTTGTCAAATGCTGCCTTCTCTAATGGGAAGAGGGAAGAGAGAAGGCTGATAACTGGGTATTTTAATGTAACAAACAAACAAATAAATAGAAAACAGCAACAAACAAAAATAAGTCTAACATACCTTACATTTTTTCCTAAACTTTGTTCTTTCTTTTTTTCCTAAGAGTTTTAAGTTTAACCTACATTATTAACTTTTTCTTCATCACTTTCTCAAGTCTAGACAATCAACATAGCAATAAATTTAGCCATGACTTATAGCAGATTTATAAAGTTTAAATGCTTACACAAAATTTAACAATCAGCTCTGCTTGGAGGAACAGGCTCCAGCACACTTCTGTTATCAGTCTGAATAGATCAGATGAATCAAATATCATGGAGCAAAGAACCTGAACCAAATGACAAAATATAGATTTGGAGACTTTTGAATTGGAGTTTGTGACTGAAAAGAAAGGTCTGTAACATCCAGAGCTGTCGACTTAGGTGTGTGTGTGTGTGTGTGTGTGTGTGTGTAACCTGGGTTGGCTTTGATATAAAAATTAGGCAATGTGGCATCACAAGAACAAATATATCAGGACAAAATGTTGCCAGACCATTTATTTGACCACTTTGTATATTCCAAAGGGGAAGATAACAGGCCAAAAGTATTAACAAAAGGCCCACTGAATATGCTTTGGAAAGCCTACCTGGCAACAGGGCCACCCCCTTGGCCCTGGCATTGTCAGTAGGCAAGCCTTTCTGGAAAGCACTTGTCTATTTATTTGCAAGTGTGAGTTCCAGTTAGTTGCCAACAAAAGGGCAAAGAGTGTATTGTAAACCAGGACTCGGTAGAAAGAATCTCGTCTGGGGGTATAAGTATTTGAGAACTAGGAAGTAAAAAGTTCCATTGAACCCAGACTAGGTAAATTCATTTTCTGTCTGTCTGTCTGTTTCTCTCTCTCTCTCTCTCTCTCTCTCTCTCTCTCTCTCTCTCTCTCTCTCTCTCTCTCTCTCTCTCTCTCTCTCTGTCTCTTTCTCAATCTCTCTCTCTCTCTCCCACCGTCCTAAAGCAGAAAAGCAGTGAGAGCTAGGCAATTGGAGTAAAATGACTTGTCCAGGGAAATACAGTTACAAAGTGAGGCCAGAATTGAACCCAGGACTTACCATCTCCAGATTGGCTACTCTATCCTCTGAGCAACCTGGCTGCCCTTTTTAATAGACTCTTAAAGAGTTCAAATGAGTCAGTCAAATATGAGCCAAAGGAAGAAATTAGCAGAGTCCTAGTTGGCTAAAACAATACTTAAAATTGGGTTGAGGGATAGATAGTTCAAAGGTCTACAGATGGAGAATGGGAGGGCAGAGGGCAATACTACTATGACCTTAGGCATCTTTATTCTAGAAGAAGAGAGAATTTCATTGAACTGGTTGTTCCCCATGGTTCTGGTGAACTTCAGGGATCATGGGACATCTTGGGACTCTGGGTGATCTACCCTGTTTTCTTCTCTTCTCTACCTGGAGGAGTATCATTTGAACTAGAAACTATATCTCCTTCCCTGGGTGTTTCCATTTCATATACCTGCACTTGCTAGGTCATCTTATGATCTGCCCAACAGTTATCCCTCCTCCCACTGCCAATTCCTTTCTGGAGTACTATGATCCAGTCTAGAGAATATGCCTCCTTCACTGGCTGAGCTAATCTAATCAGTTTGTAACTCTGATCTCTATCTGATTCTGATTGGCATTGGGCAAATGCAAATTCACTTAATCAACAGGCTCTCACTTCCCTATCATTTGTGTTTAACAATTTTGGGGGGAACTATGGATCCCTAGGACCATTGAAGCATTCTCAGAAGGATGTTTTTAAAATCTATAAAATATAACATGTAGGTGTAGAAAGAAAACCAATTATAGTGAAATTCAATTTTTGAAATATAGTTTTTAAAAGTTTCTTGTGCCTCCTACTCTAGACAATGCTTCATTATCCAATCACCTTGGATATACTGGGATATCTTAACCATTTGCCTGGCCCCTTCCACTTTGCACTGACCATAGGATCATAGATTTTAAACTAAAAGGGATTGAGGAGGTCATTGAGTACAACCTCTTCATTAAAAAAAGAAGAGGAAATTGAGGCTGACTAAGGTTAAATGTTAAATGACTTGCCCAGAGTCACAGAGCTAGTAACTATCTGACACAGGAGCTTATATGTTCTCGTAGTCCAGTGTTCTACTCATTTGTTCCTTTGGGATCAGTAATCAAGTCAACTTGACCACTTATTCAGGAAATATGTGATAAATGACTGCACTGTGACTCTATATATCACTCCTTTGAATTTTTAGATCAAAACATCCTTCCTTGGTCCCTCCTTCTTTAAATGTGTCATCTTTCCCTATTAGATTGTAAACTCTGTAGTCAAGATTATCTCACTTCTACCTTTGTGTCCCTGGTCCCTGGCACAGTGAGGATACTTAATACTTTTTTCGCCATTCATTTACAACTCTTGTGCCAATGAGGATTTGAAGGGGTCTTTCTTGTGTACATTGTCCCTTTCCTTCCTCCTTCAGATGCTGGCTCATGGGTTCACTGCCTTGTTTCCCCTATGCTACTTAAGGCTCTGAAAAGGAGAGAATAATAAATGTAGGGTGGGAATGGACTTCAGAAGCCATCTGGTCCATTTCACTCATTTTACAAATAAAGAAAATGAGTCTCCGACAGATGAAATGAGATATACAGTCACTGAGTATCAGAAGGAAGATTTGCATGTAGATTTTCAGATTCTAAATCCATTACTCTATCCAATATACCACAATGCCTCTTCTTATTTTCTCTTCTTGCAAAGGCTGGTAATGTAGGGGACCTAACTTCAGGTTTGGAGTCAGGAAGACCTAACTTGAAATCTGGCTTCAGACACTTACTAGTTGGGTGACCCTAGGCAAGTCACTTCACCCTAGTTGCCTCAATTTCCTCATCTATAAGATAAGCAAGAAAAGGAAATGACAAACAATTCCAGTGTCTTACCCAAGAAACCCCCTCCAAGGGATCCCAAAGACATGACTAATAGCAATAGAAAGATTTCACACTGAAATAGCTTTAGTTTTCCTGGGCTGGTATTCTTAGTTGATCCTGGTCAGATAAAGAGAAGACTTTGAAAATTTAGTCACTGATGCTAAATCATAATAGCCCAAATGGAAATGGATGTTTAAAAAAATCAGTGGACTAAGTGACTGGAGTGCTGCAGGCAATGGCACCCCCACAGTTATAGGGTAAAATGATATGTGAAGTGGGAGAAGGTGGAGTCTCTCTTGAAAACTGGACCTAGAGAGTAATAGAAACATTACAAGGCTATTATTATTGACTTGACTCCTTCTGACTCTGCTCAGAGAATTTGGAGAAGTCATTGGGAACAAGGATCTATACATTTTCCTTTTTCTCCCCTTCCATAAATGATGGTCACTTTGGACCTAACTCAGGCATTTATTGACTTTATAGATTTTTTTTCTCCTGTATGCTCCAACCCCTGCCCCTCAATGCACTCATTTTGACACCTTCCCATACCTTCTTCTGCTTCTACTGCATGTATATATACAGGGTGTCCCCAAAGTCTTCAGGTTAAAATAGCACTAAGAAACTTTTTGATATACTTTATAATATAATAATTAATAGAATTATAATACTATATTATTGTTGTTATTACACTCCCAAAATGAAGAATGGCTCATATACTTGATTGGAATAATGCAAACAAACAGACCAAAAACAACTTTGGAGATGAATGACCTGATTTTGAATCCTGGCTTTGCTGTTTACTATTTGTGAGACCTTGACCAAGTCACTTAATCTCTAAACTGTATTCATTCAATTTTCAAAGGAGATCATTTCTAACTTCCCTTCAAGTTCTAAACATTCCATAATGCTCAGTCTATGAACAAATGCTGGTACTCTTTATTCTTTTATTGGTAAGTGAAAGAAAAATGGATTGACTCCACTTGAATGGTCAGAAAATGACCACTTAGTATTGAGAACAAGAATATAAGACATCAAGTATTCAAGGATGCCAAATGAGCACAGGACGGGTGTCTCAGCATTTCCATAGACTAAGCTCCTGTAATGGTCTGAAAACAATTGGGCCTGGTTCCCAGACATTGAGCCTCTCCCTGCCTCATTTGCCACCAATACCTAGCAGCCAAATCATTTAAAATCAAATACTCAAAGAAAAAAATTTCTACAAGCAATGAGTTGTATTAAGTAAACTGGAGAAACTCAGTGACAGCTGAGACAGTTCAACGATGGGCCAGATAGAGAAGGTAAAGCAACAGCTACATCTTTAGGTGATTTGGTCTCTGTCAGTCAATAAATTCACTTTGTAGAGAAGTCAAATAGTGATATGGTTAAACCATATCCCTCAGTGCCCATCAAAGTGCTGGGCGCACACTTGGTGGTCAGGTTCTGGGACTAGATCTGCTCAACCAATTATAGACCTGTGGCTATAGACTGTGAACCTGGGGCAGCTAAGTAGTGCAGTGAATAGAACACCAAGTCAGGAAGACTCATCTTGTTGAGTTCAAATCTGGCCTCAGATACTTAGTAGCTCTGTGATATAACCCTGTTTGCCTCCATTTCCTCATCTGAAAATGAGTTCAAGAAGGAAATGGCAAACCACTCCAGCATTTTTGCCAGGAAAATGCCAAATAGGGTCATGAAGAGTCAGACTCAACTGAAACAACCCAACAACAACTTGGGCTTCTTTTTGTGAGCCCCAAGAGATACTTGCTCAATTTCTTTCCTCAATCTCTTTGGTCCCCAAATCCTCCAAGGGTAGCTAGCTATCCTTGCCTCAAGACACTAATTTCCCTCAGTTGCTATATTTCTATCTATGGGATTATTCAATTCAGCAACAGCAATTTTCTCTAGTAGAAAGGGAGCTAAGGCAGAGGGCATTTTCATTGGTTGAATCAGTGTGCTACAAAAAATTCCCAAAACCCAGAGGCAAGTTGGAGGTGGCTCGGCCAGCCCCTGAAACTCAGACCTCAAATAGAGTTTCTTAATTCTCTTTTCCAAATGAGATGCCATCTTGAATCCACTCTTCTGGCCTCTGAGAGTCCCTCTGAAACCACAGAATAATAGTTACTTGGACTGAGCCCTTGTAATCCAATTTGGCAGACAGCTTGGATGTTACTATGGCAGAGTGGTTCCTATTAGGTATTAAAGTCCAAGCCCCAAAATGAGCAGAGTAGCTGTGCTTGATGGGCCCTGTGGACCTCATCATTGCCCAAGGAAAATCTGTCATTTAAAGTGTTCCATCCTTGGAAGCGACAAGATAGTATAAAGAACCCCACTACTCCTCCCTCTCCCCTATACTTTGTAGCACAATTATTTTCTTGCACTTTTTTCTTCATGCTGATTCACTTTGTAGAATGTTGGTGCTAGAAGGGACCTTCAAGGTTACACTCATCCATTGTCCTCATTTTGATCTGAGGAAACAGAGAGGGCAAATTATCAACCCAAAGTCACACGGTAGTTTGCTGCAGAAACAGAACAAAACTCAGGTTCTCTTGAGTTCTCCATAGTTCATTATTCATTCTGCTATAATGTGGGGTCTCCTCTCCTACCAGAAGGCAGAATATTCTAACGGCCAATTTCCATATTTTGTTTTCAGGTGTCAGTAAGAAAAATATCTTGGGAATGGTTTCTCCAGTATCTATCCTCCAGTGACATGGAGTGGACAGTGTATGTATTGGGGAAAAAATGGGCTCTGTGGTAGGCTACATAGCTCTAGAAGGAACAAGAGAAATCTTATAGTTTACTTCCCTCATTTTATAAAGAGGAACTAAAAATCCAGAGCAGCTATTGTAGACAGGTAGCAAGTAGCAGAACTGGGATTCACACCTAAGTCCCTCTGACTCACAATGTAACACTTTTGATTCTAAAGAGTGACTTTCTTTTCTTTTGTAAAGAATAACCATCACTGTGACATGGCGCCTCCACCCCTGCCTTGTTAGACAAAAAATTCTGGGGTTCAGGGCATATCTTTATGGAATTTATCATCTAGTGAGAGAAATAGGAAATATATAAAGATAACTAGAATGCCAGTTGTAACGTGGCAGGGCATGAGAGAAGTATCTAAGTAACAAAAGAAAACCCAGACTTGTTTTTTTGAAATAAGTTCATAACTTTGCCCAGAAGAGATTCTTAATAAATGGTTGTTCAAATGTGTTATATGACCTTAGGCGAGTTTTTCACCCCATTAAGTGTCAATTTCCTAGTTTGTAGTAGAAAAGGGCTAGATGGATCTCTAAGTTCTCTCAGTTCTGTGTTCTATGGTTATAGATGACTGACTTTCCACTATAATGTGTGTGTGGTCTCTCCTCAAATTGTTTTGTGTGTGTGTGTGTGTGTGTGTGTGTGCGCGTGTGTGTCTCCTCTTCTCCAAGGAATCTGATAGCAGCTGGGATGGATGCGTATGGGCTAGGACAGATATCTTCCTTCAATCAATTCTTATCCAAGAACTGGAGTATATGATAAAAAACCCAGACAAGATCATGTGTATTTGGGGGTGAAGAGAGTAGAGGGGGCAATTCATAGGGATTGACTTACCCTCCTTTGTCCAAATTGGTTCTGTTAAAACAAAAACATTAATGATAAATGAGGTGACACCCTGGCAGTTCAGATGGAGGTTTAAATCTCCATGTGAGGTCCCATGTTTAGGGGAATCTAAGGCAGAACATTCAAGGATAGCCCTCGTCCTAGTTTAGGTGGTCTTATATATGTCAGAAGAGTCACTCTACAATCCCCAGGGCATTCTCAATCTGGAAGCTTCCTAATTCCTTGCTTGTCTTGCCCCAGACTCATTGCATTTTACTTCCCTCTCCTTACTTAGGAGGACCTCATTTTATGCACTCAACACTTGGAAATTCAGGTATATGTGATTGGCAATCAAAAAATAAAAGTAGAAAAAGACATAAAATTAAAAAAATGATAATTATCTACTAAGTCCACATCATTTCCCCAAGCAGCAGAAAGTCTCATAGCAGTTTACCCAATCATGTTCTTTCTCACTTTTGATAAGTGTTAGTATGAGTCAGTGCATTGTTTCCCATCACGCATTAGCTACTGCTTCAGTCTTGGTTTGGAGTTATGGCTTGAAACAAGCCCTGTCATCATATGAGTAGCATTTATCATCATTTTGTTAATTAATGATTTATTCATAATGACCCCCTAAGTGCAAGAGTAGTGATTCTGGTACTTTTGATAAAGAAAAGTCATAAAATGCTTAGGTAAGTTTGTACAAAAATACTTATTAAATAACGCTGTTTGCTATGTGATTATATATGATTTTCAACTTATGTGAAGAGCTATGGATCATATTAGTCAAGTAAAAAGGGCCCTCCTGTACAAACAAACTGGACTTTGTGTCCCTTTCTTATACTGGTTGCTCCATCTCCCATCTCCCATCATACCTTTATACTGACTGCTCCCAGTGCTTAGAATACACTTCCTTTTCTCCTCTTCCTCACAGAATCCTTTTCTTGTGTCATAGCTCAAGAACCATATTTTACACAAAGCCATTCTGGACCTTCCTAACTTCTAGAGAACCTCCCTCTGAAATCACTTTGAATTTAACTACTTCACATTTTTTCTCTTTCCATTTATTCTGTCATTGTCACTTTTGTTATTATTTTCTCCCCCATTCCGACGTCAGCTCTTAGGTCAGGAGGGAAAATTTCATTCATTACATTTGCACCCCCAGCATCTAGCACTCACCCAGGTACATAGTAGACAATCAATAATTACTTCCTGACCAATTGGTTCATAATTGCTCTAGCTACATTTTTAGTAATCACCATCAATCATTACTTGTGTCCTCTTCCATGACAAAAACAAGGAAATCCAAACAAGTAAAGACAGATCTTTATCACTTCAAAAATAGAAAGCAGCTCCACTCTGAGCACAAAAGGATAGATGAATCCATCTGTCACATGTATGTGTGCAACAGACACTGACATCCTATATCCACATGTTACAACTCTGTTTCTGGGTTGTCATGGACAAGTTTCCAAGTTCTCTTTGGAGATCTGATCCGGATGCTTTAGTGCAAAAGGGCTGTACATATCCCTGCTACACTGGTTGGTATAGATTATTTATGAGAATTCTGGTCATATGCTGTTCTCATTATACATTTCAGTCTCTAAATTGGAATCCTCTTTGACATGCCAAAGGCTTAGGAGATACCATGAAGACAAGAGATATTGTTTGATCCACATTATTCCTTGTAATTAATGGTAAAATCCTGCTCACTAGTCTAGGCAGGATAGTTCTATGGCTGGTAGAGAAACCCAAGACACTATCAACCAAGCATTTATTAATCACTAGCTATGTGCCAGACCTTGTGCTAGGTGCTAGAAATACAAAGAGTATCCAAGGACTTTCAGGTTCAGAAACCTGTTTTTCCTTAATTTCTTAATTGGTTTTAATATACTCTAGTAATTTTGTAACATCTTTTTTTGACATATAGAACCGTCCCCTTAAATACACACACACACAAACACATTAAATCCAAACCACACATATATATTGTATATGCAGCATTTAGCACCAATAATTCCCACTTCCTAATTAAGTAATATGATAATATGGCCAAGGATTAATCAATGTGTTTCACCTGCTTTAGTGTTTTCATTTACATTACTGGATACAGAGTCAGCAGATTAAAAAAAAAAAACAAAAACTTGGATTCAAATGTGGCCAGAGGCATCACAGGGCTTGTATCGCCCTGGGTAAAATATGGATCCTCCCTGTCCCTTAGGCAATTGTTCAAGGCTCCCAGTAGCAGAGCAATAGTAGAGGGAATTCGATTCTGGGAGTTGTGTACAATGAAATCACATGTCCAGACTATCCATCATTCTTCCCAAAAGGGTATATTGTTTTTCAGAAACCAAATTTGTACATCAATTATTTATAGCTAATATTTATATGACATTTTAAGATTAGTAAAGCATTTTGCATATTTATTATCTCAGTTATTTTGTTTTATCTTCATAACAACTGGGAAGTAGGTTCTATTGTTATCTTCATTTTATAGATGAGGAACCTAAGGCTGAGAGACTTGCTCCATGCCATACAGCTGTTAAGTCCTAAATCAGGATTTGAACTCTTATCTTCCTGACTCCAAGTCTGCCCCTTTATCCTCTATGGCACTTAGCTTCCAAAGGATTGGAGATGGTCTCTAAAACCAAGTATAATATAAAATAGGAAAAGTAAAAACCTTAACAAGAAAATCCTGTTAAAAAGAATAAAGAATTATATGTTCCAGGTGTCTGCTTTAAATGCATTACTCTATTTGAACATCAAATTTAGCCTGTAATTTCTTAGGAGTTAAGGCAGGAAGAAAACATGTTAAATTGTCGTTGTCTGGAAACAAAAAAAGGAACTATACTTCTGACAAGTCAGACTTTTTCATGCTTCCAAATTCTAGGCAATTTTTTTTCTAGGCAAATTATTTTTCCTGCTTTGCAGATAAGTCATTCTGGGCAATATAATGGTTAATGTATTCAATTATCATCTATCAATAACACAGGGGCATTGTTCAAATGGATGAGCAATAAAAACCGAGGGGATTGTTTTAAATTTGAAATCAGGAAAGAAGAAATGTTCTCAGAAACTGAGGTATTATGGCCTGGACCTATTGCTTTCTGATGATCTAACTTATTATGGAAGTAGAGTTCAATAATGCTAGGGAATAGATAGTTAACACATCCATTAGGCTTGTCTCTTTCAAATATCAGCTGTCTCAAGTGAGCAATTCTTAGATTGCAATCAACACATGGTTGAATTCCCTGACAAGAGCCTGAAGGGCTGATATCTTATGTTGTTGATTAAAGATGGCTTCATATACTTTCGACTAGATTCTTGGCAGGTAGGGGCGGAAGTCTGGGATAATGGAAGTCAGGAAGACCTGTGTTCTAGTCCTGTCTCAGGCACATATTAGCTGTGGCAGTACATGACTTACCTGGGGGCAAATAAATTATTCACTGAATGTCCCCAGGCAATTCTGTAGGAAAATAGGTTGCTGGTCTGCATTGCATTGGTAGAAGAAGTTTTCATTCTAAGAGTTCCCAATACTAATGAAGTCACAGGTACAAACCCACTCCCTTTGGTAGGTAAAGTAAATATTCTATCATAAATGCTTAAACTCAGATGAAAGTTCAGCCTCCCTTTTAATCTAGCACATTTGTTGGGGGTGGCATAAAAGATAATTTAATAAATTAGAATCCCAAGCATGCCCCTTTTGTAGTCTATAATTTCTTGACATTCAATCATCCCAACTACTTGGTCAGAGGAGAACTGAAAACACGTTGATAATTCTGTATACTGGTATCAATTTCATTGTAATTATAACAGCTAAACGAATTTAGTAAATATTTGGTAAGTGCAAAGCATCATAATTTCTACTTAAGTTTGACTTCAGGGCCATGGTGGAATAGAAGATCTTTGTTAAAAGGGATTGTTTGATTATTTTTTAGACTATGCACAATGTTTACCAAATACCAATGGAATGAGGCATGAAGATGATTCTGTCCTTGAAGGCACTGCCAGTGGGGTGTGAACACTGATAAATCTTACCAAGTTGGAAGGTTTTGTATAAAGATCCACTAGGGGACTGTATATCTAGCTATCTATTCAAGGAGCATCTCCAAAAAGGAAAGGGAAACTCATTGTTAACTTGGCCATAGGGGAAGGAGCTTTTCAGTTGAAGCAACTCTTGCTAAACATCTGCTCCTATAAAGATCTGGAGAAAGGGAATATTCACGCTGATAAAACTATAGATCCTTCAACTAAAGGACTGATAATCATCACATGTATTTTTCAACACCCAGGCCCAAGGAGCAGGACCCAAACAGAACTAATGATTTATGAGCCTGAAGTAGAGTCATCCCATCTTCTTTCTCTATAGCTTTGCATTGGCTCTGCCTCCTGTCTGAAGAGCATTCCCTCCTCTCTTCTGCCTCATAAAACCTATAGTTTCCTTCAGAGCTCACATATGCTACTTCTGCTTAGAGGCTTTTTCAGATCCTTCAAGGAATGAGTGTTCCTGGAGGTTGGAGGTGAGGTTGAGGACCAGAAAACAAATAAGACCTAAATAAAAATGCTTGTGATTATTTTGTATTTTTTTAGATCCTGTCTCTTCCATTTGAATGTAAGCTCCTTGAGGACAGGAACTGCTTCATCTTTGTGTTTATATCCACAGTAACTAGCACATAGAACTTGATTCATGATAGGTCATATAAGTGTGCCCATCTGGTTTTCCCAAAGACATCTCAAACTTAATGGATCTGGAATAAAACTCATTATAATACCTCTTAATAATCCATATTCTAAATTTCTCTATTTCTCTTGAGAGCACTATAAACTGTACAGGATATAAGCTCATTTCAAAGAGGGATCTTTCATTCTTTATACTTGTACCTGAGCACCTAGCACATGGTAGTGCTTAATAAACTTGTTTTTTGTTTGATGGCTCCCACTGGTCACTCAGATCTCAACCTCTTCTTTATCTCACAAAATCATTCAGTTGCCATTATCTTCATGATTTTATCTCCATTATATATCTCCTGTCTTTCTTACTAGCCTCATGGTTCCACCACTCTAGTTTGAGCCACTTTATTTCTGATTTCCAGTTTCTCCACTCTCTAATACAGCCTCTTCTTAGGTGCCAACATAATGTTTCTAAATCCCCAATATGCTAAAGAACCTTGAATGTTTATTTATTGTCTCTAGAATAAAATATAAATTCTTGAGCTTACCATTTGAAACCATTCATGATCTGGCCTCAGTTGACCATTTTGGTCACTTTCCACAACACTCCCTGAACAAAAACTGTTCTAGTTAATCTGAGCAACTGGCTGATTTTATCATTCTATCTCTACCTATCTAGATCTTTGCACAGACTCTCCTCAATATCTAGGATGCATTTCTGCTCACCTCTGCCTTTTAGGATTCCTCATCATTGTTCAGGCATATCTAACTCTTTGTGACCCTATGGACCATAGCATACCATTGCTGTCTGGGATTTTCTTGGCAAATATGCTTCTTTCCTTCTCCACTGGATTAAAGCAAACAGAGTGACTTCTCCAGGATTACAGAGCTAGTAAATCTGAAGCCTATTTGAACTCAGGTTTTCTTATGATTTATCCCTTGAGTCACCTAGCTGGCTTCTTAGAACTCCCAGCTTCCTTTAAAGCTCAGCTCAAGTGAAAACTCTGGGAATGTGTTTTATTTGTTTTTATTCTGAACTTGAAAAATTGAAAAAAAGTAAATACTTTCTTGTTCTTCCCTGTTCATAGTCTATCTTGTGGCTAGATATTTATTTATTTTTGCATGTTGTATTCCCTCTCTTGGACCCATTGAATATAAGTTCCTTGAGGGAAGATATTTATTGTCTTAAGTTTTGGCTTTGTGTCACTGGCTCATTGTATGGAGTAAGCATTAGATAAATGTGTTAGATTCTATTTGATGGGAACCAGGAACAAAGGGGAAGAGATTCATTAAGGAATCTAAGGCTTGATATAAGGGAAAAGCTTCCAACCAGTGGTGAAATGGACGGCCTTCTGAGAGAATTGGTTCTCTCTTATTGAAGTCTTCATACAAACAAGTATTGAGTGACCATTTGCTCCATGTACATGCATCTGTATACAAAACCTTCTCTTTTTTTTCTGATTTGAATGGCGGAAGGTCTTTTCTGGCTCTGAAATCCTATTATTAATCAATTAACCAAGAAACATTCATCAAGAGTCCATTCTGTGCTAAACCTTATACTAGATAATGATGATAGGAAAAAAAAGAAGAAGAAAAAGGACAGTCCCTGCTCTCGAAGAATTAATACATTCTTATGACATTGAAACCTAGAGCGGGAGGGATTCTCAGGGGCCATGTGATTATATAAATGCCCTCATTAGAGAGGCCAGATGAGTGATTTGTCCATCTAGGGAACACTAGAGCAGTCTAGTCTCTTACCTTCCAATTCACTATTTTCTCCTCACTTCCCTCTATCCCTAGAATACTTGAATGTTCTCATAGGTCCCTCTGAAATCTTGATGTTTCCAGCCCCTGTAGGACAAAGGTTACACTGGCTTCATCATACTCATTTTGCTATTGTATAATTAGAAAATCTTGTACCCTTGGACTTCATCTCCCAGCATCCTTTTCTCTTCATCCACACATTTGTGTTTGTTATGTGTGTATATGATTTTGTGGCTCCTCCTGCTCTTGCTCTTTTTTTCCATGTGCGAGGCTGGGTGAGCTCTCTCTGTTTCTCTAGCCTTTTATTGTCCTTTTTACTTCAAGGTATTATAAATATATCTTATTAAATATATTACTTGGAGTATTTTGGATATTAATTTAAAAATTTACACTATGTTATTCTGCTTACCCATCTTGCTTATTCTTCCTGGGAGAGTTTGCATTTTCCCATTTATTTTATCTAGTATTTTCACTTCTTACTTTGATAACCATTGCTATAGTCAAGAAGATTTGTAGAGAAATGCTACTTTTATCTTTCCTTAGAAACAATTTGAGAGTAGTGAGAATGTTTTTCTCATCCCTCTGAAAAACAATAGACATCAAATAAAAACAATGTTCTTTCTTGATAACTAAATCAGACAGTTTTTCCCATGGGCTATTGACACAAGAGGATCTGAAGAAGGAAAAATAGCAAATATTTTCCATAGGGGCAATTCACGGAGAATAAGATAGTATCATATTCCAATTGATAATATAAATTAATTTAATATTTCATATAAGGCCAATAGAGTTCATATTAAATTTAGTCCCTAGGTCCCGAATTGAACTGTAGTAAATTCAATTCCATACTAGACAGAACACTTGATAGTGAGGTTATTATTAAAATGTACCTATTTTTTTTTAAAGAACATAGCTGTAAGTGGTATGGTTCATTTTCAGGACTTGAAGGTTCTTGGCTGACAATCCTCATGTGTTTCCAAACCACAGAGCTTTTTATCATTTAAAGGGAGAATCCAAAATACACACCCACATTTATATAAATGAATGTATATCTCACCATTTGAAATGAAAAATTCTAAATAGCCCCCCTAGGCTATGTCTGCTCCTAAAAAACTTTCTCACTGACTAGTCTTCCCTGCCACAATCAGAGTTGGGAAAGGGGTGTTTGGGTAGAGAACAAGGCCTAGAGAAAACAAGGACAGTGAGAAGAGTCAAAAGATGGAAAGAATGTACAGACATTTGAATGTAGTGGGAAAAATGCACTGGGTTTTGAGACCAAATATCTGAATTATAGCCCTCACTTCTTAATTCCCCTGTGACCAGAGAGTTGACTTACCTCCTCTGAGCTTCAATTTCTTCCTTTTTTAACGAGGAGTTTTGAACTAGAAGGACTCTAAACCCCGGGTTCTAAATCTATGAACCTCTGATAGGAATCAAGGTAAGTCGATAGAGCTCTTTGAAAAATGTTTGAAAGGGATATGGAAGTTGTTAGGCAAGATGGAATCAGGCAGTGAGAGGGGAGGTGTGAGGAGGTGCGAGTTTGTGATGGGCATGGGAGAGTCTTATACATAATAATGACATAGAGGGAAAAAATACTAGATTGGCAAAAGACCAGAATAATGGAAAAAGTGATGTATCTGGAGCCAGAGGAACTGGGTTCAAATTTCAGATTTGTTACATACTATCTGTGAAACCTTGGATGAATCACTTAATCTTTTTGAGCTTCAGAAACCTGAAGCTCAGAACTGAAGTAATTTGTACAGTTAGGAGGTATCAGAATTGGGATGTGAACTTGGTTGGTCCTTGAGCTAAGTCTTGGAAAGAACGATAGTTCATCAAAAGCTACCCTTAGACCCAATACTTATCATCATGACAGAACTGGGCTAGGTATTAGATCCAATGCAATGTGCACATACAGGGAAGAGTTTTTAATTATCTGGTGGAGTCAACAGCGAGATCCCTTACTCAAAGGAGACAATACAACCCTTTGTAATTTCTGGACAGACACTTGATTCCAATACAAAATTGCAAGTAGAAAAATAATGTGCTCACATATGATCTGATGATAGAATATTCCAAAGTACTGTGACCATTTACCCATTCCTTTGACCCTAGTAACCTTGTTCAAATATCTTATAAAAGTTTTCTTACCACACACTTTTGAAAAATTAATTTTTTCCAGTTAAATGTAGAAACATTTTTAGCAATTGTGTTTTGACATTTTAAAATTCAGATTTTCTCCCTCACTATCCCCCTCAAGGTAGTGACTAGTTTCACAAGAGTTATACCCATACTTTCATGTAATATATATATCCATATTGCTCATGTCATGATAGAAGACACATAACACATACAATAGAAATCTCATAAAGGAAATAAAGTAGAAGATGTCATGCTTTGATCTGCACTCAGAATCCAACAGTTCCTTCTTTGGCCATGAATAGCATTTTCATCATCAGTCCCTTGTGGTCATCTTGGAGACTTGTTTTGTTGATAATGGTTTAGTCCTTCACAATTGATTATTGTATAATATTTCTGTTACTTTATACACTGATCTCTTGATTCTGCTCACTTCACTTTGCAGTAGTTCATGTAAGTTTGTCTAGTTTTTTTAACTCATCTGTTCATTGTTCCTTATGGTTCAATAGTATTCCATTACAACCATATATTACAGCTTGTTCATCCATTCCTCAAGTGATGGATAAACCCTTGGTTTCCAATTCTTTGCCACTAGAATAAAAGCTGCTAAAATATTTTGGCATAGGTAAGTCCTTTCCCCTGATCTCTTCCTTCTTTGGGATATAGACTCAGTAGTGGTATTGCTGAGCCAAAGGGTTTATATAGTTTTGTAGCCCTTTGAGTCTGGTTCCATAATGCTCTTTAGAATGGTTGTATCATTTCACAATTCCACCAACAATGTAATTTGTGTTCCAGTTTTCCCACTTTCCCTCCAACATTTATCATTTTCCCTTTTGGTCATGTTATCCAACCTCTTGTCATGTACTTTAACCGACTTTACTCAAAACTATTCAAACCCTTGATCAATCAGTACTTATTTATTAAGCAATAATGATGTAGTGGACACTGTGCTAGATTCCTAGAATGCAAAGCAAAGAGGAAAATCTTTTTTTCTTAAGGTAGGAAGTTGGAGGAGAAACTTGGGCAGCTTGGTGGCACAGTAGATAGAGCACTGTGCCTACAGTCAGAAAGATTCATCTTCATGAGTTCAAATCTGGCCTCAGATATTTGCTAGCTAAGTGACCCTGGGCAAACCATTTAACCTTGTTTGTCTATAAATACTATATACTAACCTTGTTTGTCTATAAAAACTATAAAGTGAGTTAGAGAAGATAATGGCAAAACTGCTCTTGTATCTTTGTCAAGAAAACCCCAAATGAGGTAATTAAAAACCAGACACAACTGAAAAATGAATGAACAACAACCAAAAGGAGGAATCACAGCCTCATGGAGGATCATCAGTGACATTTCACTTCCTACTTTGGCATGAAAATTATTACCCTCTAAGGGTAGACTATCTTCTTTTGGATGATGGAGACCCCATTGAATCCTTTCCCTCTTATTGTGTCTGCTCCATATACACTGGCCCTTGGGTCTTTGAGTTAGTCCTTAAGTCTTCCTTTTTTTTTGTAAACTTGGAATAGAGTTAGAGACAGGAGAGATCTCAGAGGTCCTCTAGTTAAATGTCCTTATTTTATGGACAAGGAGACTGAGACCCAGAGAGGTTAAAGAACCTGCCTGAAGTATATTAAACAGATAATAAATGGCAGAAGTAGGACGTGAACACAGATTCTTTAATGACAAAATTATAAGTCTTTCCACAGTAGGAAATAGCAGTGCAGATTTTCTCTAGAAGTCTTTAATTTCATTCTATTGGGCAGGTAGGTGATGCAGTAGATATAGTACTGGGCCTGGAGTAAGAAAGACCTGAGTTTAAATTCAGCCTCAGACACTAACTATGTGTCTTTGGGCAAGTCACTTAACCCTGGTTGCCTCAGTTTTCTCATCTGCAGAAGAAAATGGCAAATCATTTCAGTATCTTTGCCAAGAAAAACATGAATAGGGTTACAAAGAGTCAGACATGACTGCAATAACTAAACAACAACAGCAGTTTCTAATGGAAAAAATAGGACATCCAATTTTAAAAATTCTATCTTTCACTCCCCTCTTACTCTTGTGAATGTATGTATGTGAGAAAAGTGGGGGGAAAGGGGGAGGGAGAAAGAAAAGGAGAGAGAGAGGGAGAGACAGAGGAAGAGAGAGACAGAGGGATAAAGAAAGACAGAGACAGAGAGGGAGGGAGGGAGGGAGGGAGAGAAGGAGGTAGTAGATATGACTGGAAGGTGGGAATGGAAAATGAAATTCTGTTCCCCCTTTTTTTTTTTACTTTCAGATCTGTTACAGTGTGTAGCCTGCTTGGAGGGGGAAAAACAGACCTGCAAAAAGTCTCCCAATGTGCTTTAGACCACAGGGTCAAAGGGCACCCAAAAACACACACAGAAAGTCTGGCAAATGAACACCAACACCCATGAAGTAGGTAGTTTTCTTTCCTAATTGGCCCCTGTCATGCTATTGAAGCTTTACCTATAAAGTGTAAAGTGACATTTAAAATCTCACTTTGTCAGGAAGGCTCTGACAGGTTCTGCTTTTTCCTCTCCTAATTGTGGCACTGGGTAAGTTTCCGGTGAGCTCTCTCTCTCCAAGACTCTCTCAGAGTGGGAAAGTTTGCCCTAATTGGTCCTGGTGTCTGTGCACCAATGCTAGAATTCCCCAGCAGCACCATGGACAAGGTCTGACAAGGAAGAGCCAGGTATCCATTTGGAAATTGGATCCAGGACTGCCTTGTAAGAGGGACCTAACCCTTCCTCCTACTCTTTACTTGCTTCTTGCTCATTGCCCATGGCACATGTCTATAATTGGCAATTTACTGTTCTGTATTTGCACCCTGAGTGTCAGGCTCCCAAAGTCATGTGTGAAGAGAGGACCCAGTTGTCTAGCGAAACTTTGAGGAGCGGTATGCTGCATGGAGTTGTCCGGTGGAGGATGGCTATGTCTCCTTTAGTATTTCTTTTCTCAAGGTTCCTTTCTGGAACTCTTATGTCTATGTATGTGTAGATGCAGAAGATTTACTATTTAGAATAAGAAACACACAAAGGAGAGAGTTAAAGTCATGGACAAAGTGTCTGTGGAGCTGTGCCTTGATGGGAGCTGGAGATTCCAAGAGGGAAAGAATGGAGAGACTCACTCTGTGGGAAATCTGCTCTCCAAATCATGACCTATCTTGAGTCAAGCTGGGAACCACAGTGATGCATGGGAATGGCTTCCTAGACCATCAAAGATGATGGTCTTTGTAGTACAGACATGACTTTATGCAGGTATACTAATAATGATAGAGCTTGTAGACAGCATGAAGTTCTCATAAAGAGAACCAACCTTGGGGGCAGGAAGCACTTATTAAATGCTTAATATGTGCTAGGAACTCTGGGGATACAAAGAAAGAAAAAAAACAATCTCTGACCTCAAAAAGCTCATATTCTAACGAGGGAGACAACATGCAAATGACTATGTACATATAAAATATATACAGGTTACAGTGGAGATATTCTCAGAGGGGAAGGCAGTAAAGATTAGAAAGGGAAGACAGAAAAGGCTTTTATTGAAGGAAGGATTTGAGGAAGAGTGGTGTTCAGGTCCTTTCCCAATTAAACTCTGTGTCAAGGTAATTCTCCCAGACTATAAATTGCAGGACAATTAATAATCTGTGCCAGTTGAGGAATTTTCTCCACCAAAAGATCTCTATGTCAATTAAATTTTAGGCTCATATAACCGTTACTCCAGTCCCTCACCATACGCTTATATTGTATATATATATATATATTTTTGGTTTTCAACAAACAAGTATAAGTAATAGCATCTCCATTTTATAGATGAAGAAACTGAAGTTCAATAAGCTTAAGTTACTTAGTAACAGAGTCAGGACTTAACCCTAGGTCTTCTGAACCTGGTCCTTTGCTCTTCCACCTAAAAAACAGAAATCATATTCACAATTTATGAAATAATCTTAAAGGGAGTATATTATATAGAGGGGGAAGAAGACATTCAACCTTGAATTTTAATGCTATTTAAAGAGCAATTGAGACGGCTTCCCATTTCTTGTTCACAGCATGCAGTCCCGCATCCTGCTATGCTGTTGGTCATGGTGTTCATTAGATTAGTCATACTAATAATTACAGCAGATGACTAATAGCTACTAATCAGACAGAGAGGGCTGATCCCAGCATTCACTGAAATATGTTTTAGGTCGTATGGTTAATTTCATGCCCACATTTAAATACTACTCCCCCTCCCCAGTTATTTTAAGTTATGTTTTCTTACTGCTATTTATAGTCTACCTCTCAGGTCATGCTCTAATTTCTCATCTAGGTTGGGTGGGGGGTGACCCTGTATTCTCAAAGACTCTGCCATAAGAGCACATTGGCTGGCAAGTCCTTTCAAGTAAGAATGATTTCAAAGATGGGTCCTATGGAAGACTATATGTCTGTATATTTTAGCTGTCCTCCATGCTTGAAATCCATCATCTCCTTACAAAGGATCTTGTCTCTTTGAATCCCTAGGCCCCCCCCCATCTCCCTCCTTTCCTTCTTCCCTTCCTTCTTTCTTTCTTCCCTTCCTTACTCCCTTCCTGAATGTTTAGAGCTTATTTTTTTTTTTTATTTGGAGGATGGTGGATCTATGATTTCATTAATATTAAGGTAACTTCCAATGTGAAAAACTCATCCCTCCCTTTAAAAAAATTAGTTTGTTGCATAAAAATACCCAGTTAAATCCCTACCTCTCTCCCTTCCACCCATTAGGAAAGACATCATTTGATATATATACATATGTATATATATATTTATGTGTGTGTATATATATGTATATATATATATATAAACTGTGTCTTTCTTGTTGTTTATCAGTTCTTTCTATGGAGGTGGACATATACAAGCCAGTCTTCAAACAATACTTCTGTTGTAGTATATACTGTTTTCTTGATTCTGCTCATTTCAATCTTCATAATTTCATGTAAATCTTTTCATATTTTCCCAAAATTAACCTGCTCATAATTTCTAGTTGCCACATTCAATATGAAGTCTTTTCAGATCTCCCAGTTAGTGCCTCTCCTCTCCAAATTACCTTCTATCTGTTTTTGCATCTATACTTATGTTCATACATATTGTCTTCTCTGAAGAACTATAAGATTCATCTTTCAGAGCAGGGAGTATTTTTTTTTATTTTAATACAAAGATTATAGTAGGTACACAAATGCTTGTTAACTGATTAATGACAAACTTGAATGCAGGGTGATGATTTTTTTTTTTGGTTCATAAAAGCATTAAAAAATGACTTCTGAAATTACATAACAGTTGTGATTTCTGTCGATGGAGGGAGTACCTGCACTGTGACTATGCAGGAATCATCCCCTACTGTGATGGAGGGAATATCTGCACTGATGAATCATTGCTGTTTAAAATATTAAATCAAGAAAGAATTTTTAACCATTGGGAGCTATCACTAAACATGTGACGTGTGTGTGTATGTGTGATTGGAAGTTTCTAGGAGTAGATAATAAAAGATTTTAAATTACTTTATGTAATATGAGGTTTTTTTCTCTCTTGAACAGATTCATTTACAAAGTGACAGGTATGGGAATCATTCATTGGGAGGGTTACACAGTAGAAGCTCATTTAGAACAGATGGGAAAGGATGAAATGATTGATGACAATTAAATAATTAACCAGTGGAACAATTAGTGCTTTCCATATTTGAGTAAAAGAGAGGAACATCTTGAATAAAATAGAAAGTTACATCAAAATAGAAATGTTATAATGTACATAGATATATGTATATCTTCTAAGATATACACACACATATATCCATATCAAAATGGATATATTTTCAAGTTTCTTTCATAAGTGATATTTGCTATTGATTCTGACCAAAATAATCATTTTGACTCTGCCAATAAATAATAACAATCAATTTCATGGATTCTTCGCAACCTCATTATAAATATTCAATAATTGAATTTAAGGAACAATTTAATAGTTTCTTAAGATTCCTCTATTCTTTTTTTAACTGAATTTTTTATTTAATTAGTTAATTTAGAATACTTTTTCCATGGTTACATGATTCATATTCTTTCCCTCCACTCCTTCCCCCTCCCCCAGTAGCCAAAGAGCAATTCCACTGGGTTTTACATGTGTCATTGATCAAGACCTATTTCCATATTATTAATATTTACATTAGGGTGATAGCTTAGATCCTACATCCCCAATCATATCCCCATGGAAGATCCCTCTATTCTTAATTTTTATGTTTTTTTTGTGTCTATACAATGGGAATAATCATAGAAATTTATGCTATTTATGACTTTCCAGAAGTTTTACATCAAAATTTTAAATCATTAGTCTTTGCAAATGGTTGTTTAATTCAGATTTGAACCCAATGAAATATACCACCATCTAACACATCTTGACCATATGGGTGTCAGGAAAGACATTCTCAAATGACTAAAAGAAAAGAACATATTATGTACTTATTGTGTCCTAAACCAGTGAGGATTCAAGTACAAAATTAAAAATGGTACCGCTCCTCTTAGAATTTACTTTTTGTTTTTCTGACTAGGTCTTCCTATCAATCAGACTGGAAAGCTGGCAAGGGCTAGCTAGGATCCCAATGCCATTACAGATAAGCATGTCAGCTTTGTGCTCTATTTCCCACCCTCCCTAGGTAAGCTGATGACTGGAGTTCCCAAGGGCTCATCACAATTAATACCAAACTTTGTATGGATCATACTGGTGGCATCCATTTGGCATTGTCTAATGAAGCTCAGAATTTCTGAGTTCCACATTGCTACCAGTTTCAGCCTCCTCTGTAACTGAGATCACAGGTTGGACCACTGACACAGCTAGACTTACATTCTAATAGAGAAAAAAAAAAACTACACAAAAGAGGGTGGGAGAAAGGAGGAGGAACTGGTTTCAGAAATTATTGAGTGGAACCATAAATACATTCTCCCTCTAGAAACAATGACAGAGATGATTTTTATTATGGTTCCCAAACTAGAGAGTGGGGTTTTTATTAGGAGATGAATGGGTAGGAACATGGCAGTAGCAAGATGATTGGAGAAAAGATACCTGTGAGGTCAAGTGAAGTCTATACTATAGATGTAACATGTGAACAAATTCTCAGTGAAGGCAGAGGGAAAGGACTTAAGGAATTCTGGGAGTGAAAGGGTTTAGCTCTTCTGAACAGGATGGCTTTCCTGGAAGAAGGTAGTTGCAAGAATTGGGACTGAAATCCAGAAGCATTATGCCTATACTATTTCCCTAAATTACCAAACTAGTTGCCTTTTGAGAAAAATAAATGAAATTAATGAATCTTGACTTGATGTTAATGAATCTATGCTGGTTGTGGGTTCACTGAATTCATTCCTAAGTGCTCAAGTGCCATTTGTGCTCAAGTGCAAGAATGGGAAGCCATTCTTGAATGAGGCTATTGAAAGGAATGAATGAATGATAATGCATTTGTTGGAAATTACTTATTCAAGTGAGCCCATGTCCCTTTAATCTATTGGATCAGTAATATTCTAGCTCCCACACAGAATACTGACAGAACCAAGTCAACCACCCTCATCTCCTGACTCCCATTATCTTTGAACCACAACATGTTACCTGCACAAAATCAGGGGACTCCTGAGAAAAACCTCCTGGGATTTTTGCTTCTTTAAAAACAATTTTGGATTTGTGATCAGCACCAGCAATTTCAGTCAAAGTAATTTACAATGCAGAAATCCTGTAAAATTCTTCAGTTGATTGACTCCTGTCTTTGCCTCACAAAAGCCTCTGAACCCAGACTCTCTGACCTTGTCAGTCTGAAAATCCCTGCCCACACCTTGTCTGTGGCAAAGAAAGTCTATTTTAATGTGATTTCCAGAAAGCCTGCAGCAGTTAGCACTCGTTTTACATCTCAGACCTGTTTCCTATAGATCCACTGAGCCATTATGTTTCCCTAAAGACTTGGTTTGCCTCAAATACAAAATTGAATTTTAAATTTAATTTAAAAATCTATGGTACTTTTGGCCCTGATATAAGAAATTATATTGTCATTACCTGGCTACTACAGGAAGAGTGCTTGAGAGAGAGGAGAGATTTTTTTCTCTCTAGTTTTATGACTAGGAATCTGCTGAAAGAGATAACTAGGTTTCAGTCAGACTATCTTGGTCTTTTTTATAACATTTGCATAGGTTTAATCAGATGGAAATAATCAATTTACTTCTCAAATGTCTTACCTTAATCTGACCACAACACTGCCTGCCCTAGCAAACTAGATGCTTAATGTGGCTGGTCTTGAATGCATTGTTGAAATTTGTTGAAACCTTCAAAAGAGGATGAGTGTCCAGACCAATTTCCTCCTTGTATCTTTTCTTCTGAACAGAGTTTAATACAATTTTAGGGTAAAAATGAGTATGTAGAAGAATATTACTAGGCAAACTAGTCTTTTAAGAAGTATTTGGAAAAGCTAAACAATTTTTGTAGTAGTTTAATTTGGTTTTAACTTCAAAGCATGCTCAAAAGGTTTGAATGCCAAAAGAAAGGGTGTTTTCCCTACTCTTTTATTCTCTTGCAAGGAAGACACTTCAAAATAATTATATTTATTTAAAAATTATCCAAACTCCCAATTTCCTCCCCTATTGTGGTACCTCTCCTTCCAATAGAGAAGACAAACAATATGACGTCAATTATACATGTGAAGTCATACAAAACATTTCCATGTTATCTATGTTGCAAAAAAGTCAGGAAAAATAAAGTAATTAAAAATGCATCAACTTGCATTCTGAATAAAGGTAACATTTTTCTTTGTTAAGTTCTTTGAAATTGTTTTAAATATTGCTGTTACTATGTACAGTGTTCTAGTTCTACTCACTTCACTTTGCATCAGTTCATGTCTTCCCAGGTTTTGCTAAAATCATCCCCCTCATCATTGGTTTTTTTTAAATTTTTATTATTATTATTATTTTAAAACCCTTACCTATCGTCTTGGAGTCAATACTGCGTATTGGCTCCAAGGCAGAAGAGTGGTAAGGGCTAGGCAATGGGGGTCAAGTGACTTGCCCATGGTCACACAGCTGGGAAGTGTCTGAGACCAGATTTGAACCTAGGACTTCCCATCTCTAGGGCTGGTTCTCAAACCACTGAGCAACCCAGCTGCCCCCCCCCCCCATCATTCTTATAGCACAATAGTATTCCATCACAATCATACACCATAGCTGTTCTGCCATTCCCCTTTCTCAATGTCCAATTCTTTACTACCACTGAAAGAACTATTATGAATATTTATTCAATAATCATTTTCTTTTTTTCTTTTATCTCTTTGACATACAGGATAGATCTAGTAGTAGTATCTCATAGACAAAGGTAATAAATAGTTTTATAACCCTTTGGACATAATTCCAAATTGTTCATGGAGAACATTTTTGACTGTGCTTTATTTATTGATTCGTTTTTATTTTTGACTTTAACCCTAAATAAAATGAGCATTTTCATAATCAAAGTAAAACAGAAAAAATTGCATACAAAATTGTAGATATATGATATAGGACTTGATTTTCATTTTGAGTATATAATAAATTCAGCATCAAATTTTCAAAGCTGACCAGCTTTTCTATTTTTTTTTTTACCCTTTCACTTCAATGACCTCCTTTCTTTTTCTTTCCTTTTTGGAACTGTATAACTGGATCTCTTCCTACCCCTTAAGAGGAAATAAACAAATATCCTCTTTTAAATATGTACACTCAACAAAAACAAATTCTCACTTTGGCCTGAATATATATATATATATATATATATATATATATCTCATTCTGCACCTTGAGTTCATCACCTCTCTAGAAGGAGTTAGATAGCATTCTTCATCATCAACATTCTGGAATTTTGGTTGGTTGAACTTTCTCCTTCAAAGTTTTCTCCTTTTTGATGTTCTTAGTGTACTGTTGTACTGGTAGTATTGTTCTCTTAGTTCTACTCACTTTACTCTGCATCAGTTCATATAAGTTTTAGAGATTTCTCTGAAACTGTCCTTTCTTAAATTTTTTAGTGCAATTATATCCCATTACATTAGGAAAAACCCTTTTTGTCTTAGAACTGATACTAAGTGTTGATATTAAGGCATAAAAGGACTAAGGGCTAGGTAGTTGGGATTAAGTGAATTATCCAGGATAATATCACTAGGAATATATCCCATTTCATTAAGGTACTCCGATTTGTTCAGCTATTCTACATTATAAGTATCTGTCTTTAGTTTCTAGTTCTTTGCAATAACAAAAAGAATTGCCATAAACATTTTTGTACATAAAAGTTTCTTTCTTTTCTCTTTCATACCCTTGGATCATGAAGCCCATAGTGGCTCACTGTCTAAGAGTATGAATGAATTAAAGACATTTTCTGCATAGTTTCAAATTGATTTTCTGAGTAGTTTGGTCCAATTCACAACTCTACCCAATGGACAAATTAATATGCCAGTTTTCTCCCAATATCCTCTATAATTGCAATTTTAATATTTTTAAAGCTGTGCTTATCTTATAGGTGTGAGAAGGAAACAGAGTTCTTTTAATTTTCATTTCCACAGAGAACTTTTAAAAAAATCACCTGAGGGGGCAGCTGGGTGGCTCAGTAAATTGAGAGTCAGACCTAGAAATGGGAGGTCCTGGGTTCAAATTTGACCTCAGACACTTCTTAGCTGTGTGACCCTGGGCAAGTCACTTAACCCCCATTTCCTAGCCCTGACCACTCCTCTGCTTTAGAAACAATACCCGGTATTGATTCTAAGACAGAAGGTAAGGGTTTAAAAAAATCACCTGAACATTTATAATTTTATTATTTTAAAAGGAATTATTAAAAAAATTGAGTATTAATTTTCCTTGTCTATCTACACCAAGATATGGTAGCACATCCAAACTTTTTTGTTGAATCCAGGACTTTTTGTTACATTAGTTTTGTAAAGTATTATTCAGTGAAACAATTGGAGGATTTCTTCTTTTTCATAATTTTCTTCTTTTATTTTCTTTTCTCTTTCATAATTATGACAATATAAAATTTTAGAGCTGGATGAGGTCCTAGAGATAGTTTTCTTTGATCTCTCATTTTACATGAGGTGTGAGTTTCCTCAGTCCCATCCACCCATGACATTGCTAATCCTTGCTACTTCATGGGTGTGAGGTGTTTAGGATTAGAAAACCTCCCACTTGGGCTCCTTTCTAAAATATTTTCTGATAGGCCAAACTAGTTTGACAGGAGTAATCATTGGTAAAAAGTATAAAATAAGATAGCAAGATCAATCAATCAATCAATAAACAAACACTAAATTTCTACTTTGTGCCAGACATTTGGATACAAAAGGGACCAAAAGGCAGTACCTGATCTCAAGGAACTCACAATTTAATGGGTCATTGGATTAAATAATCATGCTTCTCTCTTGCCCCTGCCCCAACCACTTCTCCCAGGGATTTCTTTTCTCAACTCCCTATTAATCAGAATATTTACCAAGCTATGCATGGACCCAGTGTTAGCATGGTAGCCATGAGTATTGTAAGGAATGTCATGACTTGCTCTTGGCACAAGAACTGAGGACTTGAGGGAGAAGGTATTACTACTTTCTCTTTTTGTGAGAACTAGGAATGATTGTAGAAAGTTCAGTTGTTCTCCATTAGTCTGGAAACCAGCTCATCACCAGAGCTCTGACCACAGTGACCAATAGCCTTTCCTTCTTTCTCTAGTTGATCTCATCCTATTTCACTTACTGCTTTCTGCAAGTGCGTGTTATACTTTATGAAAATTTCCCCACTGATTCTTAAAGATACATGGCTTTCTGATGGATACCCTTTTCAGAGAAGATGATATATGTAGTATACATAACAGGAAAAAAAATACCAATGAAGATGAATCACTTGTTCAAGGTTACAAAGGAAGAAAATAGCAGAAATAGTATTAAAGTCCAACAACTCTGAGTTGAAAACCAATGTTCTTTCTACTAAACCACGCTGCCCATCTTTACTATATTACTTTTTCATATTGATTAATTGATTTGATAACTTTGAATCCTGATATAATTCCCATAGTACCTTATGAGAGAGAAGCAGCAGAATGAAGGGGAAGATACATCATTGTTGGAGTCAAAAGACCCCAAGTTTGATCAGTCTTAATAGTGGGTGATGATGAATACATACCTTCTTTCTCTGAGTCTCATCCTCACATTAGTAGAATGTGAATATTTATAGTACATTCTCTCCAAGGTTGTTATGTGGAAAGTGCTTTACAAATCCTAAGGCACTAAATAAATTTGATTACTCCTGTCTCACCAAATTTCTGTGAATTGCAAATGCAATGACTGATATAAAAAGCTTTGTGAACCTTAAAACGCAATCTAAATGTCAGTTATTGTTATCATTGCTATATGTGCATGAACGTCATGATCATAAAGCAAGAATATAAATGTTATCTATTGATTGTAAGTCATTCTGTAGAAGGTTAACATTTTCATCTGCTTGAGTTGGCTTAGCAGTCCAAGGTATAAACTCAATGAGATCCAATTTTTCTTCTTTTGCTTCCAAGGTGGCTTTGTAAGTACATATGTAATAATAGCCTGTTTCATGGGGAATCGTCACCAGAATTTGTATAGTCTGGTTATTAATGAGATTTCTTCTCTCTGATCTAGGCTGATCCTTAGAAACAGCTTTTGTATTTTTCCTGCTATATCCCTGGTGGGAGTGCTTGGGAGCATGAGAGATGACCTCGCCCTGTTTCCTTCTCTGGGACCACATACTTTGCCTTCTGCTACCCTGGTCTGTCTCCTAATGGATATTTGGCAGTAATTTTTATCAAGTCTGAGACTGATTGGAAGAGCTGATAGTTTCTTTTTGGCTTCCTTTATCCTTGTTGTTTCTGGTCCATTTTTAGAGCTTTGCTGGAGTGTTTCTAGAGGACCTGGGCTTCTTTAGGTTCTAACATGCTATCATTTTCTCATAATTCATCCATAGAATGTTTCCAAAACTGGACTTAAAGCTTTCCCAATTTGATGAGACTCACTAAAACTCATGGTCCACTGACACCCAGAACCATCAATTGTGGTGCTTGGGAGCAAATGACACAAAATACGTATTCAGGTTTGGCGCATGAAAGGGGACTTCAAACTAAATTTAAAACACAGTCAGCACTTAGAGTTGAGATGCTTACAAGCAAGCCACAAAGAATCCAAGTTTTCTCTCAGATATTGTAATAAACAACTTTAATCACCTGAAAGACCATTGACAAAGAAAACAAAGAAAACTTTAACTTCTTTTATTTGGTTCAGAATTACACAAAAGAAGCCTAGAAGTTGACGGTCATTTAGGTAAGCCTTATTAGGGAGTACAGGGAATGCAGAAGGTGTTGAAGGCAGGGAAAAGACTCTTTCCAGGGAAGCCAATAAAAACTCAGATGAATCAGTCAGAAGCTAATAGAAGCAGAAAGAGGATCCACCTGGGAAATTGTGCAATGTAACTGAGGAAGCCAGTAGGAAGAGGAAGTAGTCCTTGAAATCTAGTATGAACCCCTACAAATGGATTAAAAGACAGTCAGCAATATATCTGGGCCGAGGGCTTTCAAATCATCTTGATCTATAGTAATTGGGCACATAAGACCAAAGAATGATTGTGACATGTCATGACAGAGGTGAGGATAGAACTAGTTCCCATAAACAGAGCATTGGGAGACAGAGAGACTGGACACACATTCTTCAGTCCCAGAAATCGCAAAAGGAGAAAAGACTGCATTATCCAACCTTTCCCAGAAAAAGGAGACTAGCCTAAGCACAAAATAAGTCTAACAACTGAGATTTCAATAAAACTATGAAGAAATAATATGGGTTAAGATGCTCAAGAAGTAAACCCATAAATTAAAAGTAACCCCACAACTATAAGCAGAATCTTGCCCCAAAATACTGAAGTGACCTGAAGAATTGAAACAAGAGATTAGAAAGTGAGAGATTGGGAAGAAAAAAAAATGATAGAGAAATAATATAGACTAAAAGGTGATTAAATCTTATCCTCATTGGAAAACAAAATGGAACAAATAGAACTGGATGATTCCTTGAGTCAAAAAGAAATATTAGAATCAAGTCATTAGATGAAAAAATAGAAGAAAATAATAGGTATCCATCTATTACCAAAAATAACTGACTTGGAAAATAGGCTAAGGAGAGAAAATTTAAGAATCCTCAGATTCTCTGAAAACCACGACTAAACAAAAACTTAGAATATTTCTTTTTAAAAATTAAAAACTTAATCCACACCAAGTAATGTGAGTACTTCATACAAATCAGAAAAGAAAAAAAAAAGAGCACCATATATAAAATTGCAATTTGTATTATAAGCAGCTTGATTTTCTCTTTAAGCATATAATAAATTCACTAGGGTTGTTGAAAATCAAATAGACAAATCAGATAAAGTGCTTTGTAAACTTTAAAGCTCTATGCAAATGTTAATTCTTCATTAACATCATCTCTGTTGTCATCATTGTTTATATGTTATCTCCATAATTGCTAGATGCCATATTTCAAGAAATCATTGAAGAAACTTCCCTGAACTGAATTAGAACCAAAGGCTAAGTGAAAAGAAAAAGAAGAAAAAAATCCCTCTATTACATCTTGAAATAAACTGCAAAGTGAAAATGCCCAAGAGTATCATAGTCAAAATCCAGACTTCTAAGGCAAAGAAAACTATCCTGAAAAATCAGTAAGAGTTCAAGTACCAAGGAAGTTGTACTTTTCTTGAAAGACTTGGAATAAGTTGCAATAAAGGAAAATGCAATAATATACTACTCCAAAGGCAAATAAAATCCCTCCTCCCAATTGAGTATAATCATAGGGTGGGTATGGACATGGATGGGTTGGAAGTGGATCTTTAATGGAATAGAAGATTCCTGGTGCAAAGATCAAAACTGAATAGAAACTTTGAAATACAAACATCAGAGTCAAGAGAAACCTAGAAAGGCAGATTCATTTGAATGATTACATATTGCTAAATAATACTAAAATTCCTACACTATAACAGAAGATAAACTTATCTAATAGAAATTTCCCTTCAGAATTTAATGTTTTCAGGGATCAGAGTGAGAGTTAAATTAGACAAAAGCAAGGGTTTGGGTGGGGTCAAGCTAGGTTTTGTTGGTTTTAAGAGAAGAAAGGAAAGAAAAGGGAAAAGAATACATTATGAAAGAAATGAGGAACTAGAGGGGAGAATCTACTATTTCACCAAAATGGGGCATGTGAGAAGAAACATAAACAAATATGGAACAAGTGGTTGGTAGGTGTAAGGGTTAAAATTATGTTGAGACTGAATATAATAATTATATTTGGTCACCAAGGAATTTATTTTTAAAATCCTAATGAAACACCCAAACTCAGCTGTAAATTTTATGGTGATTTAATTACAACAGGAGGAAGAAAATATTAGAGGGAGAGAGAGAGAGAGGGAGAGAAGGAAAGGAGTTTAACTCAGCTCAGGCTGAGCCAAAGTAGAAGTTTAAGGCCCTGGAGAGCCAAGGCAGAGAAGGGAGTCAGTCCTTATCACTCATGTGACAGATCAGAAGGAAAGCTGTCTGCGAGTCTCCTCTAAGCTTGAGCTCCAGGATCCAACTGCCCTCTAGCCCTCTCTACAAGAAGTTATGTGAACTCTCGAGGCTGTTCTCTATCTCACTTCCTGCGTCTCACATGTACCAATGGTGGCTCAAGCTTGACTTAGGACAGCCCAGAGGTCTGTCCTTTTTCTTTGCACATGTCTGTTGAAGGTCATTTTTTCAGATAATTAAATCTTGAATTTGATGCAGACCTTCCTAATCTTGTTAAACTGATTAGGGTGGAGAATTCAGAGTTTCCTAGACCTGATTCTGTTATTCCAAGTATCTCCATTGTTACTGATCAGGACATAGCTAAATCACATCTTCTAAAGAATGGTCTGATTAGGGTGGAATAGTTTTAAAATTCACATTCCCCCCTGAGGCCTGAGGAAGACTAGTCTCTTAGATGGGTCTTGTAAACATACCAGCTATGAAATTATAATAGTTAGAGATAAGAGGGAAATAGGAGAGAGAGACAGCAAAACCAAAGTTTTTGCTGGGTGCATTGACAAAAGCCAATTAGGGGGCAGTCCCCTTTGGCATAACAATGTACATTCAAAATAAATATTCAATCAACCACACCCCAAGGTTCATTCTGGATCTTCCTGTAGTGTAAGGGTTTAGGTATCTTTCTGCAAACAGTTCATTCTCTGGATTTAGGAGTTAGCAAGCTTCTTCTCTGAAGATCTTTCTTGAACAAAAATTTAATCTTGGATTTTATGAAAATACAATCCCCCCTGAAGTGGGTGTTAAAAGAAACATCCAGTTCAGCTCAGGATGCATTGTTGAGTTATGGGGGTGTATGAGTCAGTTATTAAAAGAATTCAAAAACAATGAAAACAAAGAAAACAAAAAATATAAAGGGGAAAAATATGGAAGAAAGTTAAACTTTTGGGAGAAAGAGAAAAAAAATTTCAAAATCAGAATCAAAATACCAAAATCTATGTACATAAAATGTTGAATAAGCAAGAATAAATTCATAATAGGCCCTTGTACAGGTCCAGTTTAAAATAATGTCTATCCCACAAGTCTGTAGGACAGAATGCAGTAATATTTCACTTACCCATTTGCAGTCAAGACTACAGGAATTTGGCATACTATAAGGAGGAAAGAAACTAGAATTCTATTTTGATAGGAAAGCATCATTCCCTGGTCTGATTTTTTTTTCATTCTCAGGTATAACATACAAAAGAGTGGTTGCATAATCTGTGACCACGGAAATATGGTCTCAAGATATTGTTTTGAGTGAAATCAAATATAAAGCGGTCGCCAGGGAAAAATTCCCAAATATGAAATATACCTAAGTCAGTTGGGTTTTTAAGGAGATTTTAATTAATACAAATAAGGAATTAATGAAAGAGAGAGAGTAAAAGGAAACAATGAGAAAAGGGCTAGGCCAGCCTAGGCCAGCTTAGGCCCAAGCCCAAAGAGAGAGATCAGTCAGTCTTTAATCCACTCACCACAAGATTTGTCCCAAGCAAGATTCTAGTGTTCAGAGAGACTCAGCTACTCCAACTAGTCCGAGCTCCAATTCAGCTTTGGAAAATTTTTCAGAGGCCTTTTCTGACCTCCTTTTAAAGAGAATTTTCTCCTATGTCACCTCCCCTAAGTTCTCACATTTACCAATCACAGTAGACATTTTCACAGGACTGACCATTCTTAATTCACACCTTCTTTAGTTCGCAACTTCTCTGGGTAGACTAAAACTTCTGAGTAAGTTAACACCTCTTTGCCCCTTACAAGTTACAAGTTGCCTGACCTTTATAGGTACTTAGCACCTTTTTGTATTAGATCTAAAAATAGACTTAGATTAAGGCTTTGCTTCACTATAAGTATGAGTTAAGTACTTTTCATTGTTCAGTAAAGAGTTTACAACTTTATCTTCCCCTAAAGTATGCTTAAGTATGGGTGGAGTAGAGTTCTCACATTCCTGATCAAGTACCTTCATTGTTTAAAATGGGGAATGGTCTTAACCAAATCTTATTAAATGGGGTCTGAGAATTTTTAAGTTTCACACAGGGATATAGGGAGCCAGCATGATAGTCAAATATTGGTACTTGTATGAGTACTTCACAAAGAGTGTAGATACAAGGAAGTCCTATGACTTAACATATGTCAAGCATCGTAACCTCGAGTCCACATTAGTATTTCCTGTGTGTTCTTTTGGCACTATTCAGGTTGAATCTGTGCTCCTTGTTTTTATCCCATTTCCTGGAATCAGACACAAACATTAATCATAGTCCCATAACATTTTATCAATTAATGGCAGGTTCCCACAGTTTAAAGGTTTGGGGTATATATTGATATTATAGCAAGTATATATATGTGTGTGTGTGTGTGTATGTGTATATACATATATATATATATGTGTGTGTGTGTGTGTATGTGTATATACATATATATATATATGTGTGTGTGTGTGTATGTGTATATACATATATATATATATAACTTATATTACTGCAGAGAGCGAAAAAATATTTAATTGTATGTAACTTTAGTACAAGAAATGAGGATAAGGGGAAAAAATCAAATATTCTAATCAAAATAAAAGAAAAGCAATAATAAAATATAAGGGAAAAAAAGAAAAAAATCAGGAATTCAATGTGTTCTTGAAAAACAGCATCCACTTGTCAATGGATTATTATCTTCAATGCATGTGATAGGAAGCAGTCAATCAGTCTCAACAGAAGATGCTCTCTTTACATGTGAGCAATGAATCCAAGAGTCCTCCTCTCCAACCTTTATAGATATTGGAGTAGTTAACAATATTTGGAATGGCCCTTCCCAGGAAGGCTAAGTTGCTCCTGTATGCTGGAAGTTCTTTATATACATGTTGTCTCCTGGGTTCAGGTAATGAAGTGAAAAGTCTAGTGGTCCAGCTTGTACTGCAGTTCCAGATTCATGGAGTTCACGCAGTTTATGCTATAATTCCTGTAAATAGGAAGCAATAGTAATATCTCCCCCTAATAGCGATGTATAAGCCGGGGAGAAAGGCTTAGCCTGTATAGGCGGATGTCCAAAAAGCATCTCACCAGGTAGCTCATTAACTCTTATGTAATCTGGAAAGAGGGATGTTGAACCATGCTCACACATGCACAGTTTCCTAAAGAAATATATTAAAATAAAGTGTGGCACTGTTTGGGACAGGAACAGAATAATAAGTTAAAGGAGGAGAAAACAGGGCTATCAAAGGAGCAGTTAGTTAATAGCAAAACAAGCTTCAACTGTAATGATTCTATTATAAAGAGTATTTATTAAGAGAAGAAGGAAATATAAGAACCAAAGACTAAAACAACTGAGATTCTAAAACATGATGTATGGTTTTGGTAAAGAGAAAAGGGCCAAAAGAGTAGGAATCACCCCTTTTTAATAGAGATTATTAATAGTAAACATTCCTTCTCCAATCATTTCTTTGTAAAGTAGATGGGGGAACCAAGAAGAGAAAGAACATATTATAAGTTTAAGTGAAATGCATAACTGATAGTCATAACAGTGAACATGATTAGAATAAACTTACTTGTAAATGGAAGAGGATAGTGGAATGAATTAGGAAGCAGAATACAAATAACATGCTGTTTAAATATGTAACCCACGTTTCCATATTTAGGGGGTTTTCCCTGTCGCTGCATATGCAGAAAGCAATTCCTAATTAGTGAAGAGAAAGCTAATATGATGCTATGTGACTGCATGAGGGTAAATTGATGCTAAGAGAGACATGTGGTTCAAAATTCTTGTTTAGACTGTCTTGAGAGAGGAGAAAGACTAGAAGCTGTAGACATTTGGAGAAGGTTGACTCTTAAGGTGTCCTTTTGAGTGATATCAGGTTCTCTCTTAGTCTGAGCAGAGATCTTTCTCACTCCCAGCAGAGTAAATTCACTCCATGTATGGTTTTATATATTGTAATCTACAGAACTGGTCCATCTCTACCACTCAGGTAAGCATGCAGCATTATTAGCAATCTCTCTAATGTTAAGAGTCTTCTCTTACATATAAATGTGTAAGTACATAGTGGGAGACAAAACTGGACCATAATAAAAATTCGTAGTTTAAAAAATTATCTACATTTTTCTTTTTAAATATATAACAGAACATAATATGTAACAACGGTAATGCATTTAATTTGTTATAGACATGTAATTAATTATAATAAACATGCTAATTAAGAGAAACAAATTTACATATTAACTATGTCTCAAAATCTGTCTCAGTCTTAGTTACTTACGCAATCTTCTGTTTTATTTTTTAAATTGGCATATTGTAACATTCATATTAGTTGATATTTCCTAAGTTCTAATAAGAAAGAAAATAGACTTTCAAATTTAGTTTCTGTAATAGGATGCTCAAAGCATAAAGGACTATAAGCCTGAGATGGAGGAGACAGATATTCTCAACTAACATCTTATCAGGCTCCCATGAAACTTTCCCATTCCTTTGTCCAAGTATTTATTTTTCTTCTCATTCCCTTGGCCAACATAACACATCTCTCAGGTCCTATTTACCAGCAGAAAAAGGAGGAAAGAACCTGACTGGGGCAGATCTTGCCTGAGATTTAGTAACTGAAGAATCCCCATCTAATAGTTTCCTACTTTGGGTAGCAATGTGTTACAGAAGTGAGATTGCTGTGCCTGAGTCAGAAAGACATCTTCCTGAGTCCAAATCTGTCCTTGGACACTTAGTAATTATGTTCCACTGGGCAAGTCACTTAAATTTGTTTGCCTCAGTTTCCTCATTTGTAAAATGAGCTGTAGAAGAAAATGACAAATCATTCCATCTTTGCCAAGAAAATTCCAAATGGAGTCACTAAGAATTGGAAGTGGCTGAACAACAACAGCTTCCTCTAAATATTTATATTTATTATATATGATAATATATTTATAATTATATAATATATATTATAATAATAAATATTAAATATGCTTTAAATATTTTTGCTAACTAGGTGCTCAGTTCAGTTGTTCTGACTTGTTGAAGGAGTATAAATACTGTAGAGTCCATGTAAATTTCCATTTCTTAAGGCTAAACCCCAACCAGTCCACTCTGGTTATAATTATCCAATGGCATAACCAAGAAAAGGCTTAGGAGGAGGACTTTGTAGAGTGACATAATAATAACAGAAATAACAATAATTCTCATGTAAACAGTTCTTCAGTAATTTGAAAAATGCATCCCTCACATTGCCCTTATGAGGAAGCTAATGCACATATTATTATCTCCTTATTACTTAGAAGAATTAGAAGCAAAGTGACCTACCCAAAGTCACACGGCCCGGAAGTTTTGGTCTTGGTCTTTGGTCTCTATCTACTTTATCACAATGCTTCTCGTTTTTCATAAAGTACCTGGTCTGTCAGAATGAATGAAGCCTCCTATGGGAGATCTTTCCTGAATCCCCCAGTTGCTGGTTTCCTCCTGAGAAATTATTTTTTGTCTCAGTTCCTGTATTCCTCCAGAATGTAATCCCACCATTAAAAAAAAACAAAAACATTCTTTTGCCCCTGGAAGGCTTTTCTGTATTAGAGTTCTCTCCTTTGTCTTAATAGAAAAACAGCCTTAGGTAGGATGACACCTAAAGGTAGTAACTAAAACCTTAGCTGGCACTAATGGAAACACTTGAGGAAAGTAATGGGCAAATAGGACCTGGGAGAAATGCTATGTTGGTCCAGGGAATGAAGAGAAAAACAAATACTTGGATGAGGGAATGGGGAAGTTTCATGGGAGCCTGATGAGATGTTAGTTGAGAATTTAAGAAATTGCTTTGGCCAAGGACATTAAAGAGGCAGCACGATAGAAAGAACAGAGTTCTGGACTTGCATTCAGGAAGGTCTGGATAAGGTGATCTCTGGCATTGGCTAGCTGTTATTTAAGTTCTCTGAGCTTTAGATTCTTACATTGTGAAATGATAACATGTGTGGTACCTACGTTACCATGTTGAGAGCTAACATTTGTAAAGCGGTAACATTTGTACGTCCTCTAAACTTTGAATTTCTATGCCAATATCAATCATCATCGTTATTAATATTAACAGACCTATTACAGTTTACCACTGTTTCTTCGTAAAGATAAAGGAGTGGTTTGCCATTTCCTTCTCTAGCTACAGATGAAAAAACTGAGGTATGAAGAGGGTTAAGTGACTTGCCCAAGGTTGTACAACTAGCTAGTAAGTGTCTAAGGGTGCCTTTGAACTCAGGTCTTTCTGACCCCAGTCCTAGTGATCTATCTACTCTGCTACTTCACAGTTCTTTTATGAATTTATACTATAGTATTTAATCAGTTCTTGGTTAGTGTACTCATTAGCCTATTTCATTCAGTCTTTCCACAGAGATTCCTAACACAAGATGGATCACTCAGCCTCCCCCTAGGATGGACCTAGAAACTGCATTACCTGACACTCTTGTAAAGATTAAAATTAATATATAATAATTATTATATTTTTAAAAGTTTACTAATAATAACTAAAGTAAAAAATGCTAACTAACCCAGCCCCCTCACCCCCTTACACCCCACCATGGGGAGAGAGGAGAACAAGAGGGAGGAGCTACAGAACTTATAAACAATTATGTGAAGATGCAAATGTGCACAAAGGGAAAAGCATTCTGGGTAATGTAGTTTTAGGGGTCTAAGATTTTCTAACTATACACTCCTCCAATAGTCACATTCTGGTCCCTTTAAAACACTTAAGTTCATTGGCTTCAAACATAAAATGGGCTTTATTTCCACCATGAAAGACTATAAAGCACTCACATAGGAGCCCAAATAGAATTGAGAAACTCTTCAACCTCTTCTTGGGAGCCATCCTTGCTAGCATACTATAATTCTTCAATGGCAACCCATTGGTCACCATTTATATTTGAAATCTTGAATCTAGGGATATGCCCAACCTAATTGATGACTTGAATCTAGAAATCCACTCAAACCTGTGTGAGAGTTACCTTCATTAGGCTTTCTAAGCATCCATCTTTTTTTTTTTAAATTTGAAATATGATGTTAATCTACATTCCATTGTCATCTAATTTTGAGCAAAGCATTAACTCCAAAGTCAGGTTCATCAATCACAGCAGAGGAAATGTTACTGACAGCTATTATCAGCTGCACAGTTGATTAGCTTTCTTGATTAAATAGGAGCACAGCTGATGGGAAAACCAGAGAAAACTTCTGCTTGCTTTATGGGAAGAACTCCCAACGAGAAGCCCCCTGTGGAATTAACAAAAGAGAATGGAAGATAGAAAGTAAAACAGCAGCAACTGTAAATAGCTTGGGATACAAAACTACCTCCCAGGGAACACTTCCACAGGAAATGCCTGATGTTTTCTGAATGTTATTCCCTTATTCTTTCAGTCTTATCAGCTAAAGGGATTTTGCATTTGAAAAGAGTCCTTAGCTCAGGGAAATAGAGGTGGAAGGTGGGGAGAGGAGGAGTATGGAGGGAGAAAACGAGCAAGAAGAGAGTAATTCAAAGGGCAGGATGGGAATGATATCTAAATGCTATGATCATCACAATTTACCTTTCTGCATAGGACACTGAGATAACATTGAAATATTACACATTTCCTGTTAATCACTATTTTCCTAAGAAATTAGGAAAAAGAAAACAGGAGGAGGGAGACTGATGACATTTTGATTGTAGGTCCTACTTGGAAAGGTTCCAGGGCACGGTTTACCTGATGTAATTAGAACTGGATACCACCTTGATATAGCTCGTATTTACTTTTTTGACTACCTTTAAGCTTTTGAGTTCCTGTGAGGATCAACTCTTACAAAGAGTTTTGAAAACATTGCAAATTGCTTTGTTGGGAAGAACTAAGAAATCAAGGTTTGTTTCTTTGACTGTGGAAACTGATTAATTTATTGCTTAATAAAATTAATTTATTAATGAATGAAACCATGTAAATTACCATAATAGTCAACATGGTAGAGTGGATAGAGGGGTCAGCCTTGGAGTCAGGAAAGATTTACCTTGGAAACATATAGTAAGCATGATGCTGGGCAACTCAATTAATTTTTCAGTGTCCCCAAACCTCTTATGTAGAGATTGTTATGCTTTGTTTTGTCTTAGACCCTTTGGGCAGTCTGATAAAGCCTATGTATATCTTCTCAGATAATAGTTTTAAACACAAAATAAAATACATATGATTCCAAAAGAAATCAGTTATAATCAAATAAAGTTGTGTATTTTTCCCCTATTCAGGTTCAAAACCCTCTTAAATTTATCCCCAGATCCCTTGGAGATCCATGACAGAGATCTATAGCCAAAATTAAGAAGCCCTGCTCTTCTACCATAAACTGGTGAACAAGTGCTAAGCCATGCATGCATTACATGAATATGCCCTAAAGAATTTGGACATGGAGGGTGTGAAGAAATAATAAGAAGACAATTAGACCCTGATGGTAGACATTTGTGCCTTAAGTTATTTGGTAATGACCTAGCATTTAAATGACAGACATCTTTTTCCCAGTCCAACCTAAATTGATTAACTCATTCCTTATAATTATTCTATGCTTTTGTAATATCTCTTAAAATTAATTGTATTATAGCTTTTGCTTTCATCTCATCTAAATTATTGTCTGTTATTCTCACATTTTCCCTCCCAGAAGGAAATCTTAATGTTTGGCATATAGTAAATGCTTAATATTTTAAAAAATTCACTCAATCATTTTCTTAAACTCAAATCTAGTACATGTAGCAAGTCAAAACTTCTCTCTGACCTTCATGGTCCTCCCAGAATCTGGTCCCATCCTAACTATCCAACCTTCTTTTTCTTTTAACCCCTGATCATCTTTTCCTATAGTTGAGTGGGTGGGGTGGGGGTGGAGAAGTCCCCATGTTTATTTCCATAGCTGTATCTTTGCTTGTACTGTTATCAATGCCTAAATGCTCTTTTTCTAGTTTCCATTTATTCAAGTCTTACCCTTCACAGTCTTGAGTCAGAAGATTTCCATTATAATCCTGACTGACATTTGGCAAATCCTTTACACTTTCAGACAAGCCTCAGTTTCTTCACATGCAAAACAGGGATAATAATACTTTTACTACCTGTCTGGATTGTTTAGAGAAATGTTAGTAAGTTTCTTGCACCACAAATCTTTTAAAAGACAGTAATCTTGGCATTTTCTGGACACTAGAATTCCTGGCAGGGCAAACCTCAGGAAATAAAGACACGATTTTGCTCAAGGGAGAGAAGCATTTAATGAGAATCATCAAATATATGAACCATAAGGGAAATTCTTAACTTAATAATGAACATCCAAATGCAGGATATGTTGAGAACTATTAAGAATGGACTATCAGGGGAAATACCCAGTTCAGTTTAACACACAAACAGAATACCCTTGACAAGTCTCTTAATCCCTCTGAAACTCCATTTTCTAGTCTGTAAAATGAAGGAGAGAGATTAACAGTCTCTAACTCTTTTTCCAGTTCTAAATCTACGTGTGAAATAAACATTCTAGGCCTAGAATTGAGTCTTCCAAGAATATCAAAGAAACCAAAATCACTTTGACCCATAGACTTTTGATTTCCTTTCCCCTGAGACCTTCCAGAAAGCATTGTCTCATTCCTGAATCTTCACAGTACTGGCCCTGGATCTAAGTCTCTGGCTTTTCTGGACTCCAGTGGCCAATCTCAGAATAAATTCATCTCACATTTCCAGTTTTTTTCTTTCTGTCTTGCCTCCCCCAGGCTCTACCTTCCCTTGCACCTACTATTTAGAATTAAATCTCTTGGGCTTCATAGGACTTAGTATCACCACTTGACACAGTGTTACACTGTTCAGGAAAGACTCTAACCATATACTATCCAACTGAATTCCTTAATAGACCTCTATTTAGTCACTGATAATTTGCATGAACCCATCTCTCAATGGTTAGCCCACTCCTATCTGTCATAGGCTCTCTGTGATACTGTCCATTCCTGGGGATTCTGAATGCCTATTGGTCATGCAAATCCCCTTCCCCATTCCCAGTTGCCTATGCTCTTACTCTACTCCATTCAATGTCCAATGTCTACTCAGTCCCTTTCAGTGTACTCAAAAGAATGTCTGTTTCAAGTTGTTGGGTTTTTTTCTTTTAAACTTGCTTTCAATTTAAATCTTTTCTTGCTCTTTTGATAATTAGGTACTCATTAAGAATTGGATCCTTCCCAGTCAAATAGAATCTCTAACTCCTTTTTCTAGTACTGGTTACATTTTCACTCACATCCCCCAACTCACTGGTTGGATTAAGGAAGTAACAATATTCCTTTTTCCTCATCACCTGTGATAATTAAAATGTTTGGGAGCAAGGGAAATATATATATCAATTATGACCGCTGAAACATGTTTTCTACTGTGTCTTGGTTTTATATAAATATAAGATGGTCGCCAGGGAATATATTTCCAATTTATGAATATGCCCAAGCCAACTGGGTTTTATTGAGAAATTTAATTTATAATACACTGATTAATCAATAGAAAAAGAGAGAAAGTAAGAAAGGAATAAGAATGAATAAATCAGTCAGTTGGTTTTATCACTCACCCAAGATCTCTCTAGGTAAGGCTTCTCATGCCAACCTCAGGCTCCACCTTCAAGAGAGCCTCCTTTCAAGAAATGTTTCCAGAGAATTCTCCTTCAGAGCCAGGCTTCTCTCCTGGTCCTCCCACAGAGGCAACCTCCTCAGTCCTCCTTCAGAGCCACCTCACTCAGAGCAAAACCTCCCCAACCAACCACCCCTCAGTCCTCAGACCCCTCTCTCTTTAAGGAAACCATCCAAGTTTCCTCCCCTCAGTTCTCACATCTACCAATCACTGTCCATGTCTTCCCTGTGCCAATGGTGGCTCTAGCTTAACCCAGGACCTCCCAGAGGTCTGTGGCTTTGCACATGTCTGTTGAAGGTCATATTCTCAAATAAATAAATCTTGATCCTTTGCTGCAGCCCTTCCTAAATCCTGTTAGGACTGAGTGGGGTGGAGATTGTATTTTCCAAGACCTGGTTCTGTCATTCCAAGTATCTCTATTGTATCAATTCTAAAATCAATGATGACTCAAAGAACTTCCTGTTCTATGCTTAAGCATAGGTCAAAGCCCTTTCCATTGTTCAGCAAAAGGTTTCTGTCCTAAAGTAATCTTAAGAAGGGAGGAGGAGGAACCTCCCATGCCAATGGGGTTCACATTCCAATAGAGTTCCCACTATCAATAGGAAATTTTTCAAGTATGAAATTTCCCAATGGTGAAATTTCCAACATTTATCAGTCTAAGAAATTTTAAGGTTTACACACCATTCCTAGAATCTTCTAACACCACCACTCAGTAATCTTTCTTCATTTAATCCATTCAATCCATATACTCAATCATGATTCTGGTATTTATTATCCACCAATGATCAGGAGACTCTCCTTCTTTCCTTGATAAATTCAGTGCTAGGTTCATAGTCTTTCTCATATCCCAACTTCTGCCCTCATGTTCATGGACTTCAATATATAGATTGATACTTGTTTGAACATTCTAACTTTCCAGTTCTTCGATCTGCTAATTTTTTACAACTTAAACTTTCACTCAACTTCAGCTATATCCAGAGATAGTCATACCCTTGATCTTGCCCAAACCCAGAAGTGTTCTATTTTCATAGCCATGAATTCTAAAATCCTTTAAATTGATAATAATATTTTATCATTCCATCTTTGTCTCTGCCTTATGACTTCCAATCTTGATCTTTGTCATAACAGTGGCCTCCTATCTTTTCACCTTTCAATTTTTTCCCAGGCCATCACCCTTCCTTCGGCTTTTTTTCTTTTTTCCCTGACTTGTTATCTTTGTAGATCGATAAAGTTCTACACTGGGCAGTTTTATGGTATAGTTAATGGAGCAACAGGGCTGAATTTAGGAAGACCTGAGTTCAAATCAAGTTTCAGATTTACTAACTGCATGACCTTGGGCAAGTCACCTACTCCTATTTACCTCAATTTCTTCATCTGAGCTGCAGAAGAAAATGCCAAACAATTCCAGGACCTTTGTCACAAAAACCCAATGAGGTCACAGAGTTGGATATGACTGAAGTGACTGAAATACACTTGAGTCCTTTGCCTGCTTATCCTATCTCTGACCATATATTGTTAAGCTCCAACCTTGGATCACTACAATTTATATGTTTTTTTTATTTTTTATTTTATTTATATTTATTTATAGTTTATACTTATTTATATATTTATATTTTATTTATATTCATTTATACTCAAATTTATATGTTGATGAATGAAGATGGAGAAAAGAATAAAATAATGCTCTCTGGGTCTACTATATGATCTTAACTGGGCTTTCATTGTAACCGATGCATACATATATCTAACAATTTCACTTTCCCCCAACAAGAGCTTCTCCAAAGCTTTTCACCCCTTATTAAAGCTCCATGGCACTTCCTCATCTGACCTTCACTGCTGAGAACCTTGACTCACACAAACATTGAGGCCATTGTCTGAGAGCCCCTTATTATTTCTGACCTCCCAGTCATTCATTATTCATATATCTTCCCTAACTCTGTCCTGCTTCTCCCCTTTCTCCTTTGATGAAGTGGCCATTCAACTTGTGAGGACCATGCCCTTTTCATCGATTTTTGTTATTGTTCAGTTCTGTCCTGACTTCTGTTCAATGTATTTTTTTCACCAATCTCTTCCTTGTTGCCTACAAACTATATTCTGGACATCTTGAACTGTAGTTGCCATGGACTGCTTAGCATAGTTTCTGACACAGTTGGTCTTGCATAAATCTTTACTCCTTCCTTTTTTTCACCTGCTGATGGAAGACCACCAATGAAGAAGAATGTCACAAGCCAAGCCATTCTCCTTGGACAGCTCTAATTGTTTCCCAAAGGACAAGTCAGTTCTAAACAGTTTCAACCCAGTTAGTAAATAGAAATCTGCTTCTTATTCCCTGTTGGAGCCAGGTTGTTGCATTCTGATTCTCCTCATCATTCTTCACAGCTAGGTATCAGCCATTAACTATGATATTTTCAAGGATGGCTAAGCAGACAAAATCATAGCAAAAAAGACTTTATGAAATTTAAAGTGCCCTATAAACATGTCATTATTGTTATTACATTTGTAGGAATTCAAGAAAGTCTACTCTAATGATTCCAGCCTGCAATGACCTTCTTTTCATCCTTTTTATGAACTTAGTATTTTATTTTTAAGTTTTCCATATTACATGCTTATAAAATTTGCTTTTTTAAAACCCTTACCTTCCATCTTAGAATCAATACTGTGTATTTGCTCCAAGGCAGAAGAGTGGTAAGGGCTGAGCAATGGGGGTTAAGTGACTTGCCCAGGGTCACACAGCTAAGAAATATCTGAGGCCATATTTGAACATAGGACATCCCCTCTGTAGGTCTGGCTCTCAATCCACTGAACCATCCAGTTGCCCCCTTATACAATTTTTAACAATTATTTTCTGACAGTTTACAATCTATGTTTTATTTTTCCCTTACAACTACCCCTTACCCCATTCCCAAGAAGGCAATAAATTTGATATGCATTTAATAATTTAGTATTTAGCTACTTTCTACTCCCCCCCCCATCAAGTGATTTTATTTGTATAGCTAGATTTTAAGGTCCATGGAGACAAGATCTTTATGTTTCATGAAATCCTTTATTAATTCTGATCCTGGGTTAAATCCAAGTTTCCAAAGGAGAAACAATGGAAAAGGAAGCCTTTCCATGCATGTTCTAATACTCATTTCTCCAATCTTCCCTACTGCACATTCCAACCTGAAGCACAAAAAAAGTCCATTTGTTAGCAGCAGGAGAGTACTTGCTTCCTAGCCTAGACAATGTATTCACAGTCTCATGATATTTTATAATATCTTCAAAATATGGAACTCAAAGGCTTTTTCTAGCCCTATTCCTTCAGGTTTCCCTGATGCACCTCACTAGGCTCTTACCTCCTTTGTCAACTTTACTCATTTTTCAAACTCCAAATCCCTGATCTCAGGTCTTCCTTCCCTTGCTACCTATTCTGATTTTCACATAAGAAGGAAAACCTTTAAATATTAAAAACCTTGACATCTGAGTCACGTAAATGTTATTGATTTTGCTTAAAAAGAGAAGTTGTCTAAAGATAGGGACTACTTTAGTTCATCTTGATTTTATCAATAGTGCTCAACACAGGGCATTATAGATAATATATGTGTAATATATATTTCTTGCTTTTCTTTCTTGTAAATCCATGTATTTTCATACATGTGTGAATTCATGTAAATCAGTTGATTTACCTAGAGTAGCCAACTATTTAAGAGCTCTTTGGGAGCAAGAATTGAAGCTTCTACTTCACAATAAACTACAGGGCAACAACTGGGTTCATAAAGGGCCTTAATTAATGCCACCTGAGTGTATTCTACTTCTTAAATATGCTCTCTTTTCCTTTAAGGCTTTTTAAGAATGCCATTTTTTTTAGAGCTCAGGTCAAATGTCATTTCCCAGGAGAAAGCTTTCCTGATCCTTTCCCCATCATTTTTAGGATCATTATACCTGCTGTTCAGTTTCCTTGTATTAATTCTTTTTATTAATTTTGTCATGGATTTTTGAGAGATTGGTATTCCTAGATTTATAGTTCAGAAAGGCAAGGAGTACAAATGGAACTTGGGGCGGGGGGCAGGATATCAAAGATGTATCTATCTAGTAGTTAATATTCTTAATCCACAGAAAATCCAAAGAAAAGGGACTCTCAGTTCTTTTGAGGATAGTTTTCCTAATCTATCTTTTTTTACAATTACTATATTAAAAGTAAGTCCCTTTAAACCCTGCTGCTTTCATAGAACAAAACATTTACGAAGGCAGCAGAAGGAGAAACAATTAATTTTACATCTGGGTATGAGTGGGAATTGGAGATAAAGTTTAGTATACTTATTTCAGGGCAGTTCATTTAATTTCAAAGATTACTTATAAAGGTTACCTAAGAAGAGATCAGTTTTATTTCAAGTTCTTCAGGGAGCTAATTTTAACTGTCCCCCAAATATAGTCTGGTTTTTGAAAAAGGAAGGACTTAATTTTTCTAACCCGTCATCTTCGATATTAGGAACAGTGCTGCTCTCTCAACAAAAGAAAAAGGAAAGAAAAAAAAAGTTAGAGATAGAGGCAGAGAGGCAGACCAACACAGAGAGAGGCAGTGAGGTAGAAAGACAGATAGAGAAAGAGAGGAAGAGAGAGAGAGAGAGAGAGAGAGAGAGAGAGAGAGAGAGAGAGAGAGAGAGTGAGTGCCAGCCAGCCCTTGGCTATTATATTGTTATAATATATCAATAGTTTCTCATAAAAATTTTATGTGACATCAAGAGATGTCATAAAAAGCCATAAGTTTAAAACAAAACCATCCTTTTTACTTTCCTTCTAATCAGTTGACCTGTACACCTCTGGCCAATACCACACTTGAATGCAGATGGGGGTAAAAAAGCAACAACAATAGAATGGTTAGGTAAAGTCAGGAAGAAAGACACAAAGAAACTAGCTGCATAATCCTTATAAAATGTTACCTGCATCATTTATAAACAAAATCCCTAAAATAGGCTCCAGTTTCATGAAAACGGAAGGGGTCACAGAATCAAAAAATCTTAGAATTGAATGGGATCTCAGCAACCAGGTCTGAGCACCACATGTAAATTGAAAATAAGTGGGAAAATGATGTTCACATTTTGTCACTATTTCTGTTCATTGGTACCAAGTAAGCAAACGTACTTTCCTTTCTATATAACAGTCATAAAAATTTGAAGATACCTATTATGTCTCCTCTATATCTATTCTTCTATAAGATAAATAGCTCTACTTGCTTCAAACAATTCTATAACATGGCCTCCATTTTCTTTGTTATCCCGATTTCCATTTTCTATCTGTTCCAGCCTATCAATTTCCCTCTTCAAATATGGCATGTAGATTCAAATATATAATTCTAAAGGGCACAGGTCTGCAAAGTTATCACCTCCCTAGTTCAATGTAGCATCTCCAAATATGAGGCTTATCACAACTATTATATTATGCTGAGTTTGTAGTACCCTAAAGCCACTAGACTGTTTTTTCTTCTTCCAAATAGACAGGTAAACTATGCCTGTGCATCCTGGACTTTGTGCAGTTGATTTTTTTGAGCTCAAGTAAAACATTTTATCTCCAAATGTGATATCTGTCTGTCTGTCTGTCTGTCTGTCTATCTATCTACCTATCTATCTATCTATCTGTCTGTCTGTCTATCTGTCTACCTGTCTATCTGTCTACCTGTCTATCTGTACATCCGTCCATCCGTCCATCCATCCATCCGTCCATCTGTCCATTCGTCCATCCATCCATCCACCCATCCACCCATCCATCTATCTTTCATCTATCTATCTATCTATCTATCTATCTATCTATCTGTCTGTCTGTCTGTCTGTCTGTCTGTCTGTCTGTCTGTCCTTCTATCCATCCGTCTAACCATCTATCTATCTAATCATCTGTCTATCTTTCTGTCTGTCTGTCTAACCATCTATCTATCTATCTCTCCATCTATCTGTCTGTGTCTGTCTGTCTGTCTAACCATCTATCTATCTATCTTACCTGTGATTCAGTAACACTGTTCTACTTATCTGTGAATAATGCTCATAAGGAACTTGGACTTTCTAGTCCTTAATGAAATAAATATTTAATAATACAGTATGATATAGTATAACATGACATGATACAAAATGGTATGCTATAACATAATATATTTATTCTTATATATAATATAATGTCATGTTATAATTTATTAAATAATAATGCTATTACTATTTCATAAAATTATTTTTAGTCCTTATACAAAAATATTCTCTGTTGGAATCTAATATCATGTGTCAGTAATGTTGAATTTAAATAGAAACAGGAGCCGCTAAGTCATCTATAAAGATACCTATGAACTACATACACATTATGTTAGAAAACCACATATTAACATGACCTCTGCCCTTTTGTATTTTTATTTATTTTGTTAACTATTTCCTAACTACATTTTTATCTGGTTTGGCTCTCAAGCAGGAGTGTTGTGTATAACAGGTGATTAATAGTTCTGTTACAGAGCACAGAAAAGATGGGAGGAAAGGCAGCTTAAAGTTGCTCATTGGATTAATTTTGCTAAAGACAAGAATAAAAAGGAAGATTTGCTCACAAACCATTGGGAGAAAAATTATGGAAATATAGGCTAAAATATAACTACAGGAAAGAAGCATGGCATTCCACATATCTATTTATAATATGAGAGTACTAAGGTTGTGGTTGCTTCTACTGGAAAATTTCTTTTGGTCTCAAGCCTGTACTTGAACCATTTCTCATAAGATGCAAGTCCTAGCCCCTTACAAACAGATTTTCATCACCTTCATTTCCTGGCTGGTCCCTAGGTCCCCATGTCAAAGGGATTCTGCCAAAGGAGATTACCACTGATCCAGGAAGAGCTACTAATGCTGTGGATTATAGGGAGTGAGAAGGGTCAGTTTATATTCTCTTTCAATTTGGTCTTGAAATATCTATGCTTCTATTAGTATACATATCAAAAATATTAATTTCTTTATCTGCTTACATGTGGCTTCTCTCCAAGTAGGACATCCACTTCTTTAGGGCATGAACTTTTTTCACTTTAATTTTTTTTTATTCCTAGTGCCTAGTATAGTGCCTGACATAAATAAATACTTGTTAAATTATGTTGAATTGGAAAAAAATGATGGAGAACAATGGCAGGCCCTACTTTATTTATCTGTTTTTTTGTTTCACTATGCAATGGATGTTTCAGAACTGGGACTGTAGATACTAGTAGGCCATAATGTACAAGGATTTGGGGAAGTAAATGCTGATGCAATGCTTTGCTATGGGCAGCCTAAATATCCTACTTCTGAGAGTTTGGGAGATGCGCTGCCTCTCTGTACTGGTACAAGGTGGCTCTCGGGAGAAACATTCATTATGGGAGACAGCCAATCTGAAATAATTTAGATGTGCTGTCCTGGGCTGCTTATGCCAAAGAGAATTGACAGCTGTGATAAACTTGGACTCTCAGATCTGTGTTAAGGACTTTCTCTACAATGTTTCTTGACAGTCTTTCTATTTGACAAAAGAACAAACATCAAACTAAAAAAGAAAACCATGCTTTAGTTCAGGATATGTATTCCTACCACATAAGCCACATCCTATTTATTTATGTAACAAACAAAACATCTTGGCATCTTGGACTGGATGTCTTGTAGACATTTAAAGCTCAGTATAACCAAAATTGAATTCACAATCTTTCTCCCAAACCCTCATCTCTTCCTGATTTCTCTATACCATTGGTGGTAGCTCTCTCTCTCTCTCTCTCTCTCTCTCTCTCTCTCTCTCTCTCTCTCTCTCTCTCTCTCTCTCTCTCTCTCTCTCTCTCTCTCTCTCTCTCTCTCTCTCTCTCTCTCTCTCTCTCTCTCTCTCTCTCTCTCTCTCTCTCTCTTATTCCTTCTCTTTCTCTCCCTCTCTCTCCCTCCCTTTGACCCTCTCTCCTTATTGCCTCTAGGACCAAAATAAAATCTTTTCTTTAACTTGTAAAGTCTTTCATAATTTGACCATTCCAAGTCTTTTAAAATCTCTCCCCTGTCTCTGCCAATTCCAATTCTAATGATTAAGTGACTTTGGCTTTCTTTTTGTCCTTGAACAAGATATTGATTCCACATTCATACTGGCTATTCTCCATGCCCAGAACTTTCTCCCTCTCCCTCTTCCTCCCTGCTCCTCATTCCTTGGCTTCCTCTCCCTCACCCCTTCTCATTTGTGTCTCCTAGCTTCTCTGGCTTTCTTCAAACCTCACCTAAGGCTCCACATTCTACAAGCTTTTTCTGATCCTGTAAATATAAGTATCTTCCCTCTGTTGGTTATCTCTGAGTTAGTCCATATAAAACTTGTTTCTACATGGCTATTTGCATGCTGTCTCCTCCATTAGACTTGTGAGCTCTTTGAGACCAGGAATTTGTTGTTGCTTTCCTTTCTTTCTATCTTCAACATTTAACACAGTCCCTGACAGACAGCAGAATATTAATAAATGCTAGTTGATTGACTGACTAAATGGACATTCCTCAAATTATGATTCATAGTCAATAATTGGCTGATCCTTTGAGTGGACAGATCAGGACAACATTAAGCCACCTTGAATGCCAAACATTGTTGTGGGGTGCAGAGGTGTACCCCTGGGGCTCAGGAAGGATACTTTTTGCAAGAATGTAAGACCCTGAAACTTAACTTAAAAGTAAAGAGATTTATTAGTAATGTTGAATTTTTGGCAAACAACACAGCATCCTCCCAGGTTGCTCCCAGAATGCCTCAGTTCTGGGGTTTTTATATGCTTTTACAGCAATGAGAACTTGACACAGGGGCCAGGGGTTGGGGAGGAGGTTTCCCTGAAGGCATGGGGGTGGTTCTCATGATTTGGAAGACAGATGGATGAGGTGTGTCTCTTTGTCCATCTCAAATCAATGGGACAATCACAGGAGGATAATCCTCTCAAGGTCAGATGTTTTGGGTTGGTAGTCAGAGGGTGTAAGGGAGCAAAGGAATTTCCCTGATAATAGTTTGTCTGAGTTTCTGGGGGTACAATGCCCATGACAATATTATGTCCAAAAGTCTCTCTTTGTTAAGTTATTTCACAAGTACTGATGTGGGAACAGCTACAACACAACTGTATTCTGTGATAAATGAGACTAGTCGTTGGTGGAATGACTATAGTACCTCCAATACTCTGGCCTCACTTGTAACAAAATTAACTTTCAAGCAGTATTGATGAATTCTCCTTTTCTCTTCCCTCTCAAGGAAAAGCAAAGCCCATTGCCAGACTTTTAAGGTAGATGATTTCACAAGAGCCTCAACCTGGCTCAAAATGGAGGGGAAAGAAAAGAATCATTGATTTGGTGATTCTTAAGCTGCCTCAAATGCTCAATTTATACCATGATTGAAATCCACAAAATCTACTCTTTTCCTTTTTTCTATTCTCTCTTTCCATTCACCCTATAAGAAGGGTGCTCTAATAGGACACTTAATATAGTTTGATTATCTTTTTTTCTCCCCTGTTTTAAGCTCCTAGGAATGGAGCTCATTGGATTCCTGGTAATGGTGATTGACAAGGGATCCCAGTTTACTGACCTTAACATTTCATTGAAATTAAACCTTAGTAAGAGTGTCCCTGGGACCTTTGTCTTATTGAGTCACCTGTCTGGTGTTCAGAGGTAAAACTAGAAATAATTTCACTTGGAGAAAAACACTTGAATATTGATTAGAGTAGAGAAGAAGCATCCTAGAGGCTATTCCACTCTCAGACATAGTTGTCCCAGGAGTTGAGATAGTTTCATTTTCATTCCCACAGGAATTACAAAGTATATAATAGTAATACACCAGGTTGAGAAGGTGGAATATGAGAACCAGACAAACCTGCCATGTACTAATGGAGGACTGGGAGGTCAGTTGAGTGACTGGACTGACAATTACTGTAGTGAACTAGGTTGTACCCTTCTGCTCCATCCTTGGGCCTTTCAATATTCCATACCCTCAGGCAAAGCAGGGTTAATTGGGATTCTACTGGGAAGCTATGGTTATGAGACATATGGAATGGGGCCTCCAAACTCAGTGAAACACAAACTCATGAAATTGTCCTGGATAAGGTATAATTACTGAATCACCTATTTTCAGTTGGTTGGTTGGTGAATTCTAATGTATGACCCCTTTACATCAAAATAGCAATATAATTGTTTTCCCTATAAGCTTAGTTTTTTCTCCCTTCATTCTTTTGTTCCTTCCTTCCTTCCTTCCTTCCTTCCTTCCTTCCTTCCTTCCTTCCTTCCTTCCTTCCTTCCTTCCTTCCTTCCTTCCTTCCTTCCTTCCTTCCTTCCTTCCTTCCTTCCTTCCTTTTTTTCTTGTTTTGAAAAAGTTTGAGTTGTTAGATAGAAAGTCAGAGAAGAGAAAATTTCTGATTGGGTTTTGTGTCAACAGTTTGTAAAGATTCATTCTTTAACACTGGCTTGCATTTAAAATTCATTGGTGTATTTTCTTGCTAATGTAAAGGCTTTAGAGACCAAATCATTTCAATCTGTATAGCCTTTGGATTGAACTTTGCCAAATATTTAGACAACTGTAAGAGAAAAAATCCATTCCATTTTTCTAGATTGGTTGGTATAATACCAAACCTGAACATTACCTAAATTGGCATTTGAGTAATTAATGTTTCATGGATAAAACACCTGAATGAATGATATGCCTAGACTTCAATCTAGCTGTTTAGCCATATCATAGATAAGTTGGTCAGATTCTGAAATCATCTGGAGAATAGAAATGCCTTGATGACAGACTCATCTTTATTCCTTGCATGCCATGAGTATTTAACAAATGTTTATTGAATGGAATTAAATATATATAGTAGTTTTGTAAATTATTTTTATTTTCATTCTCAACATCAAATGATTTTTTACCTATTGCAAAGCTATTCTTGTATTTGAAGCAGTATTAAAGTGAGAGAAGGCATCATGGCATAGAAGTAAATTCTGTGCCCTGAGAGTCAGGAGAGCTTTGGTCTAGTCCCCTTTTGTGGCCAATTAGTAGTATGACCATTGATGCCCTTCAGTTGGGGAATTACTGAACAAATTGTGGTATATGTTGGTGATGGAATACTATTGTGCTCAAAGGAATAATGAACTGGAGGAATTCCATGTGAACTGGAACAACCTCCAGAAAGTGATTGTGACAAGGAAATCACTTTAAAAGACTGATATATATGAATTTAAGGTCACCAAGGAATTCAGCTATGTAATTCCTAAATGAAAACTCAAGTCAGCAGTCAACCTTTTATGGAGTTTTAAATTACAAACAGGAGGAAGAAAGGTATTAGAGAGAGAGAGAGAGAGAGAGAGAGAGAGAGAGAAGGGAATAGGGCTTAAATACCCCCTCTGTTTAGGCTGGGCCAAAAGGCCCAAGCCCTTAGATAGCTGAGGCAAAGAAAGGAGATCAGTCCCTATCACTCACGTGACCAAAATGGAGAAACAGTCTCAGGGGCCTCCACCTCCAGCTTCCTTCCAAGCAACCTTCTCAGAGCACCACCTCTCAGAGCAAAAACTCTCCGAACAACCACCCCTCAGTCCTCAGACCCCTCTCTCTTTAAGGAAACCATCCAAGTTCCCTTCCCTCAGTTCTCACATCTACCAATCACTGTCCATGTCTTCCCTGTGCCAATGGTGGCTCTAGCTTAACCCAGGACCGCCCAGAGGTCTGTGGCTTTGCACATGTCTGTTGAAGGTCATATTCTCAAATAATTAAATCTTGATCCTTTGCTACAGCCCTTCCTAAATCCTGTTAGGACTGAGTAGGGTGTAGATTGTAATTTCCAAGACCTGGTTCTGTCATTCCAAGTATCTCTATTGTATCAATTCTAAAACCAATCATGACTCAAAGAACTTCCTGTTCTATGCTTAAGCAGAGGTCCAAGCCCTTTCCATTGTTCAGCAAAAGGTTTCTGTCCTAAAGTAATCTCAGGTAGGGAGGAGAAGGACCCTCCCTACCTAATGTTGGAAATGGGGAAATTTCCAACATTCATAAGTCTAAGAAATTTTAAGGTTTACATGATGCAGAGTGAAAGAAGCAGAACCAGGAGAACATTGTACACAGAGACTTATACACTGTGGTACAATAAAATGTAATGGACTTCTCTATTAGTAGCAATGCAATGATCCAGGACAATTCGGAGGGACTTATGAGAAAGACACTATCCACATTCAGAGAAAGAACTGTGGAAGTAGAAACACAGAAGAAAAACAACTGCTTGATTACATGGCTTGATGGGGATGATTGGGGATGTAGACCCTAACAGATAACCCTGTGCAAATATCAATAATATGAAAATAGGTCTTGATCAATGAGTGGAATTGCACATTGTGTGAGTTTCAAAACTATTCCACCCTAATCAGATATTCTAAAGAATGATCTGATTAGGGTGGAATAGTTTTGAAATTCACAATAGGCTATGAGGGAGGAAAGGGGAGGGAAATAACATGAATCATGTAAACATGGAAAAATATTCTAAATTAAATAATTAAATAAAATTGTCCTAAAAAAAAGTAGTATGACCATTGGTACTTAAATCACTCAATTTAATTTACTCATTTATAAAATGAGAGAATTGAGTACTTTTGTGCATCATTTTGACAATTTGGTGAATTTTGACCATGAATCCATTCTTATAATAATGGTTTTAAATACATAAAATTTAAAGATTAAAAGTAAATTATGTTAAAAAATAGTTATTAAAACATTTTTTTTGTTTTTATTTATTTAAAGCCCTTACATTTCAACTTAGAATCAATATTGTGTATTAGTTCCAAGGTAGAAGAGAGGTAAGGTCTAGGAAAAGGGGATTAAGTGATTTGCTCAGTGTCACACAGCTGGGAAGTGTCCAAGGCCATCTCTAGGCCTGGCTCTCAGTCCACTGAGCCACCCAGCTGTCCCCTATTAAAACACTAAAAAAAAAAACCCATGTTGAAAGTCCCTGGACTACTACATGATCTCCTATGTCCTTTGCAGCACTAACACCATAGGATCCTAAAACTAGGTTTGTGTTGATGTTGTAGTTATCTTTATCTTTTATATTTCATTAGAATATTAAGGTACAGCTTATTTGGAGGGGGATTCTGAATCAAATGTCTCTATTTATTAAACACACTGTGTCAGCTTTATGAGGAGCAGTCTAGTTAAATATAAAGAGAGACATCACCCAAAGCTGGTACCACATCATGTGATAAATTGTTTGACCACAGCTATCCCCAGGACAAAGGAAAATACAAAATGGCCCTAGGCATCTCCCTATTTCTATCATGACAGTGCCAGAGTGTTATAAAAGGAAGGAGGGTGCTCAAAATCATAAAGATCTGAGACCATCCCAAACCAGCATTGAACCATGGGTTCAATCATCTCTAGGATCAAGTATAGAATCTTCTGTTTGACTTTTAAAGACTTTTGTAATCTACCTTTCTCTTCTTCTTACACCTTCCTCCCTTCTGATGTCTCTGTGATTCAGTGACATTGGTCTTCTTGCCATCGATAATATAGGACATTCCATTTCTTGACTCCATTGTCTTTTCACTGCCTGTCACTCATGCCTGGAATGTTTTTTCTTCTTGACTTCCTTAAAGTTTCAGCTAAAATCCTACCTTCTGCAAGAAGCTTTTCCATGTCCATGTTAGCTTCTTCCATCTGAGATTACCATCAATATACCTTTTATATAATTCATGCATAGTCATTCACATTAGACTTTAAGCTTCTTGAGGGCTGGAAGGATTTCCTCCTTTCCTGTATCCCCTGGACTTAGTATCTAGTACTTGGCAGTTACTGAGATTTAATAGCTGTGGGGTTGACTTGGTATTTCTACCAGTCCTCCTACTGCATAAACATAAATTATTCCCTTTGTGGCATTCTCTGACTTATTAATATTTTTGATCTATGATTTAAATGAATGTAAAACTCCAGATGAAGACCATTCGGGACACAGTACAGTAGCTTATGACTGCCCTATTTCTGAAAGCTCTATCAGGTTATCAAGGTTGCACAGTGGATAAAGTGCTGGATCTGGAATCAGGAAGACCCAAGTTCAAATCCAGACTCAGATTCCCTGCCCTAGACAAGTGGCTTAATCTGCCTTTGCCTCAGTTTCCTCATCTGTAAAGAGTATGATAGAAGGGTACTTGTTTCACTAGATTGTTATAAGGATCAACTAAAATATGAATTGTAAGGCATTTCAGTGCCTGGCATGTAATAAGCTCTATATAAATGTTAGCTATTATTATTAGCTATTATAACCCCCTTAATGAATCCCAAGGTAGCATTAGTGTTTTTTGGGCTTCTTATTACTGCTTATTCACATGGGGTTTTCTGACAATGAAAACTCCTAGACCTTTATCAGAATGATTGTTTTAGATACTTGTTTCTTCTGTATATTTGTCTAATTGATTTTTTTATGCCCAGGCGCTCAGGAATTTACATTAATCTTGATTTAATTTCATCTGATTTACTTCAGTTCAGCCTGTCAGATCCTTTGTGGGGGGAAGCTAAGTGGCTCAGTGGATAAAATGCCAGGCCTGGAGATGGGAGGTCTTGAGTTCAAATCTAGACTTTGACACTTCCTAGCTATGTGACCCTGGGCAAGTCACTTTGTCCCTGCCTGTTCTTTACTGCTTTTCTGCCTTGGAACTGATACTCAGTATTGACTTGAAGACAGAAGGTGAGGGTTAAAAGAAAAAAGATCCTTTGGGATCCTGACCCTGCCATCTAGTGTATGAGCTTCTTTTCCCGGTTTGGTGTTATCTATAGATTTTATGAACACATCATCTGTGTCTTTATCCCGATCTCTCCTTATAGAGAAGGGCTGGTGGATAGTCACTTGTCATGTCCTCCCTGCCATTTCTTGGAGCAAGACCCATCAGGTTGGGCACTTGGTTTTCCCAAATTAATTCAACGTTCAGAAACTTTCCTTTAGAGACCTTCAGTCTGACTGACCCAGGACTTCAAATTCAGACACTCACAAAGCAAAGGTAAGCAAGCGCCCCATAGGTGTTGGGCCCAAAAAGAGAAAAAAAGGGTTCCAAAATCTTGATATTTCATATCTAAGACAGACGTATTACACAGAAAGTGAGACGACGACGAGAGATATCTCTAGCGAACAAGAAAAGGCTGTGATTTTCTTCTCAGGTGACTGAGAAGGAAACAAAAAAGTGATGGACGGTGTAGTCACATTAATAATATCTTTTGGTGAGCAGCTATCATTTCCCCAATTTCCAAAGCAGCATGAACAGGGACATAAACACTTTCTCCACCAACCTCAAACACTTTCTTTCCCCATCCTTTGGTTAAAAATGCAGCCGTTCTGGAGCAACTATATATTTGCTTCTCTTAATAGTGGCACTTTAGAGTAGCCTCTATATTGCTGAGTAAAACAGTCTCCCAAATGGGATCTGGGCATTTTATAAAGAATCATTCCCCACTGAGAGAGGATATTTGCAGAAAACAGATTATTCTCTTGGGGGGGGTGGGAATCACAATTGGTTAATCAACACCTGCTGACTCAGTGCTTTGGAAGGAATTTTAGAACTCATTTAGCATCCTAGGCTGTTTGAGTTTCAAAGGACTTTAGAGACCCACACCTTTCATTTTACAAATGAAGAAACTGAGGTTCTAACAGCTTATACAACAGGGCAGAGTCAGGTTGGTGCACTGGGACATGGAGTCAGGGGGACCTGAGTTCAAATTTGGCCTCAGACACTTCTTAGTGGTGTGAGTCTGGGCAAATCACTTAAGCACTGTCTGCCTCTGTTTCTTCAAATGTAAAGTAGCTATAATAATAGCATCTACCTTTCAGGGTCATTATGAAAATCAAATGAGGTGTTTGTAAAGCACCTGGCACACAATAGGTATTTAATAGAAGCCTGTTTCCTTCCTTTCCTTCCTTCATGTCCTTGCTCAAAAAAAAAAAAGGAAACTATGCACATTGAATATTATTTATGTGTAATCTACTTTTGGTTATTGTGGGAGTATTGTGGGATCATGAAAATTTAAGGTAATGATATATAAAGGCTCTTTAAAGTCATCTTGTCAAATCCTCTCATTTTATAGTCCAGGGAATTGAGCCAAAGAGGTTAGGTGACTTATCAAGGTCATATGAATGAATACTAAGTGGTAGTGGTAAGACTTGAGTCCAGGACCTTTGATTCTAAATTTGGTCCACTTTTCATGATACCATTCAATAAAAAAGGGGCATGACATAGAGAAATTAAAGCTATGATTCTTCCTCCCCTACTCCCCCAAACCCCCTCTTGTTAATGAGGGTGAATCTATATGGTGGATGGAGAGCTAAAACTTGTGTAAGAAAGACCTGCTTTCAAATTCCTTCCCATATACCTACCATCTAAGAATCATTGGGAACTCTTTAAACCTTTATGAAGTACCGATTTCCTTTTTAAAATGGAGATAATAATACCATCTGCTTTATAGGATTATAGTGAGGATTAAATGAGAAAATAGATATAATGGGTTTTGTAAACTTTAAAAGAATCATATGAGTATGAATTATATTATCACCTCCCTTCCTCCAAATTGCACGGGTTAGTGGCCCCATACTAGTAAATCAATATAGATTGTGTATTGTTTTTGATAGAATTTAAGCTCCTTGAGTCTGATTAATTTTTGGTTGTTGTATCCGGAGTATGCAACAGTGCCTGTCACATAGGAGATTAATGAATAGTTGCTGATTGATTGATTGATGTTTTCCAATGGCTACTATGGCAGAGAATTGTTTATTTCTTTTAAAATTTTCTCTTTTATTTTGGTAACTTGATAATCATTAACAAACACGAACAATTCCACATTTAAAGAATAGGGAATTATGACAGATGCCATGAAGAATCTGAAATGAATAAAAGATGTTTCAACCTGTAAGGGTTGAACATTTGGTAGTAACAGTATAAGACAAGGCTAGGAAGACAAGGGAACAATAGAATGAATAATTAATAAAAATATTTGTTAAGAGTTTACTATGTGTCTTGTGGAAAGGAAACTAGACTAGACCTCCCATGTATCCTCCATTTTTCCAATCCCATTTCCTTTCCCAATAAATATTACAGTCTTCAAGTACTGTGCTTGAGTTAGATGGCTAAGGAGATGCTACAGTGTTTTGTAGGCATTGGGGAGCCATTGTGTAATTCTTGATGAGGGATCCTTCTGTTAAGAAGGTTAATCCATTGGTGCTGCTTCTGGTTTATTTCAGTTCCTATGAAGAAGAGAAAGGTTAAGGGGAATATGGCAGCTGTCTTCAAGTATTAAAGGCTGTCAAATGGAAGAGAAGTTCAATTACTCTTCTTGGTCTCAGATGGCCAAACTTTTATATGTCTTCCAAAGGAAGTAGTAGCCTTCCCCCCATTGAAAGTGTATAAAACAGGACTGTATGGTCTCTTATCAGGTAGATTGTAGACATCTTGTTTGGGTGGGGGTTGGATTACATGACCACTGAGGCCCCTTTGAATTCTGACATTATTCTGTGATGCAACCCAGAAAATGGACACAGGAAGTTCTTGGGAAAGGAACAAAGAGATGATGGGAAATCTAGACAGGATTGGAAGACCCCCTAAAGCAGACTGGGGAAGCTGCCACAAGTCCCAGGTCAATGGGGCCTGGCTGTTTTTCTTACACAAATACAGTAGCCAGGGGTTGTTGGGCTTAACCAGAGGACACAGCAGTGTCAGATTCAGTAGATTATATCAAGATAGATGGGAATCAGCCTTGGTAATTGCCATTGTGGCAGAGGGGAATCAGCCTGAGTAGTTGCCAATGTGATGTGAAAGTTGGAGGAGGAATTTCCTTCTTTAAAGCATTAAATTCTACCCAATACTGTAGTGGCCATGAGTAGAAAAAAAAAAAAAAGGTTTAAGAAGTGCCATAAAACCTAACTTTATAGGATTGCAGCTTTATAGCATATGTTGGGCCTGCCACATTGAATAAATGTATGTTTTTCATTACATTTTTATTACACATTTAAAGCACATTAAAGCACAAACAACTATCAAAGGGAAGTTAAAAAAAGGAGAGAGAAACTTTAACTTCATAAGTAATCACATACATTTTATTTATGGTTATATTTTATGAAGATGGAAAAAGGCACAGGACTCTTGTCCTTTTGGGCTTTTAACTAACTCATCCCTCTTCTGAGGATCAATATTAATAGATGTTTTGCTATGTTTGTCTTCTGTTGTGAGAATTTTTTTTTAAAATCCATCACTTATAAGCATATCTATTCTCTTCTGTGCTATAATATGCCTTACGTTGCTGACCAAGCTAATGGTAGACTTTCTTTTTTGGTGCTTGAAACATTCCCAAGTGGTTTCAGGGTCTCTTATTTTGATCACTCTTTAGACCAGAGATACCATTGTGAAAAACTACAATTATGACTTTATGGGACTTTTTAATTGCATTATTTCTTTGGACTCTTCCATTTGAGCTTCTTGGACTACAGCATGGTGCAAATTGATAAAAGCTATGAATTTGATCACTTAACCCAGGTCTCTCAAGACTCTTGACCTTATTTCTCTAGCCAGACTGTTTGCAAATGTGTACTGATGAGGTCAGAACTCATTTCTGCATCAAAAGTTTAATAGTGGAACCAAGATGGTCGAGTAGAAGCAGAGGAAACTTGAACCATCCTGAGAATCCTCTCCAATCAACCTTAAAATAATCCCTTAAAATGAATATTGAAGGGAAAGAATCAACAAGGGGATGGAGAGAAGCAACTTTCATGCAGAGAACCACTTGAAAGGTAGGCAGAGAGCATCGAGAAGAGGGCTACAACACAAATATGGCACAAGTCAATAGCACCCCTTCTTCCCACAGCTACTGTTCCAGATTCTGAATCTAGGCCCCAATCAGTCCAGACCTTGAGACTGCCTAAATCAACAGTAGTGCAACCACACCCACACCCCATAAATCTAGCAAAACAAAATATCTGGGAATCTACATGGCAAGACAAATCCAGGAATTGTATAAACACAATTACAAAACACTTTTCATACAAATAAAGTCAGATCTACACAAATGGAAATATTAATTTCTCATGGGTAGGCAAGGTAATACAATACAAATGACATTTTTAATTAATTAATTTGCTTATCCAGTGCCATACCAATCAAAACTCCAAATAATTATTTTATAGAACTACAGAACAAAATTCATCAAGAAGAACAAAAGGTCAAGAATATCAAGAAAACTAATAAAAAAAATGTGAAAGAAGGTGGTCTAGCAGTACCAGAGCTTAAATTGTTCTATAAAGGAGTGAGCATCAAACCAGTTTAGTACTGGCTAAGAAATAGAATGACAGATCAATGCAATAGAGTAGATATATAGTATATAAGGTTAATTGACCTTAGCAACCTAGTGTTTGATAAATACAAAGACCCTGGATTTTGGAATAAAAACTCACTTTAACAAAAACTGCTAGAAAAATTGGAAAATGGTCAGGCAGAAACTAGATATAGATCAGTATTTCACACCCTATACCAAGATAAGATCAAAATAGGTATATGGTTTATATATAAAGAGTGATACCATAACTTAATTAGGGAAACACAGAATAGTTTACCTGGCAGATATTTGGAGAAGGGAAGAATTTATGACCAAACGAGATAAAGAACATTGTAAGATATAAAATGAATAATTTTGATTATATTAAATTAAAAAGCTTTTATACAAACAAAATTAATGTAACTAAGGCCAGAAATGAAACTACAAATTAGAAAACATTTTTGCAACAATTTTTTTTGATAATGGCCTTCTCAAATTTATAGAGAAATTAATCAAGTTTATAATAATACAAGCCATTTCCCAATTGACACGTGGGCAAAGGATTCAAACAAGCAATTTTCAGATGAAGAAATCAAAGCCATCAATAAACATATAAAAATTTTCTAAATCTCTCTTGATTAGAGAAATGCAAATTAAAACAATACTAAGAAAAAGAAACTGATTGAATTAAGTAGGCAGTGAGGAAACTAAGCTATCACTCTTTGTTGATGACATGATGATGTACTTAGAGAATTAGAGAGAATCAACTAAAAAGCTAATTGAAATAAGAAGAAAGAGGTCTCCCATGAGGATGCAATAGCTTACTTAATGAGTAAAGTGCCTCTTTAGAGTCTTTCTCTCTCCCTCACCTCATTCCCCTTTCTTTCTTTTCTTGTTTCCAAAGCTAGTTTTTCTAATACAATATTAAGTGATAGTGGTAATAATGTGCATCCTTGCTCTACTCCTGATCTTATTTGGAAGGCTTCTAACTTATCCCCATTGCAGATGATACTTGCTGATGGTTTTATTTAACTCATACCCATCAGATTGGTCAATGTGGCAGCAAAGGAAAGTAATAAATGTTGGAGGGGGTGTGGCAAAATTGGGACACTACTACATTGCTGGTGAGTTGTGAACCGATCTAACCATTCCCAAAGGCAATTTGAAACTCTGTCCAAAGGGCTATGAAACTATGCATACTTTTTGATCCTATATAACAGTGCTGCATCTGTATCTTTTTTTTTTTAGCTTTTTAAACATTATTTTATTTGGTTATTTACAAACATTATTCATTGGAAACAATGATCATTATCTTTTCCTCCCGCCGCCCCCCTCCCACCACCTCTCCCATAGCCGGTGCACAATTCCACTGGGTTTCACATGTGTTCTTGGTTCGAACCCATTTCCATGTTGTTGGTATACAGTGTTCATTTAGAGTCTCTCCTCAGTCATTTCCTCTCAGCCCCTGTAGTCAAGCAGTTGCTTTTCATCAGTGTTTTTACTCCCACAGTTTATCCTCTGCTTGTGGATAGTGTTTTTTAGATCCCTGCAGATTGTTCAGGGACATTGCATTGACCCCAATGGAGAAGTCCATTACCTTTGATTGTACCACAGTGTATCAGTCTCTGTGTACAATGTTTTCCTGGTTCTGCTCCTTTCGCTCTGCATCACTTCCTGGAGGTTGTTCCAGTCTCCGTGGAATTCCTCTACTTTATTATTCCTTTTAGCACAATAGTGCATCTGTATCTTAAAGAAAAAAAAGGAAAGATCCCACTTATTAAAATATTTATAGGAACTCTTTTGTAGTGGCAAAGAATTGGAAATGGAGGAGATATCCATCAATTAGGGAATGACTGAAAAAATTATGGTATGTGTTGGTTACAGAATACTGTTGTGTTATAAGAAAATATAAGTAAGATGATTTCAGAAAAAGCTGGAAAGATCTGCAGGAACTGATGCAGAGCAAACCAAGCAGAACCAGGAGAACATTTTGCATGGTAACAGAAATATTGTATAATGATCAGCTGTGAAAACTTAACTACTCTCGGAAATTCAATGATCTGGGACAATGCTGAAAGATTTATAATGGGGAATGCTATACACCTCCAGAGAAAGAATTACTGGAGGTAGCTAGATGTGAATCAAAGCATCTTTCATGTCAGTGTATGTATGGCTTTATTTTGGGGTTTGGTTATGGATGAGTGTACTTTTACAACAATGACCAATACGGAAGTATGTTTTGCATGATAATAAAAATAAAATAAAATAAATTTAATAGCAAAGAATTCTAGGCTATTAAGAAGGAAGGGATGTTGGAGATGATCTAGGTGATCAGAGGTACTTAACTGGAGTTTGTGAACTTTTTTCTTCAAATAGTTTGAGAAATGTATTTCAATCTAATGTTTCTTTTTTAATCTTTTTTTTATTGCATGCATATCTATATGATATCCTGAGATTGGGTGCAAAGGTTTCACCAGATTGCTCAAGAGCCCATCACAGAAAAAAGTTAGTAATCTCTGATTTAGAACAATCTCCTATATCTTATTTAACAGAACACTGGAAATGTTAATTAACTTGCCTATGGGTGTCTGTGAATATAGGAAACAGGGCTGAAAGGATCATAGAGGTCATGAAATCTCTACCCTTTATTTTAATTCTAATACCCTGTTATTATAGTTATTTCACTTAAAGCTCCAAAATAATTGCCCCTAAGATCCACATAGTTCCTTTCTCTCTAGCATTAGGAAATTTATTTTATTTTATTTTTTAATTTTTTTGAAAATTCTATTTAATAGTCAATTTAGAATATTTTTCCTTGGTTACAAGAATCATGTTCTTTCCCTCCCCTCCTCCCACCCCTTCCCATAGCCGACTCACAATTTCATTGGGTTTTACATGTGTCCTTGATCAAAACCTATTTGCATATTGTTGATGTTTGCACTAGGGTGATCATTTAAGAGTCTATATCCCCAATTATATCCCTGTCAGTCCATGTGATCAAGCAGTTGTTTTTCTTCTGTGTTTGTACTTCCACAGTTTTTCCTCTGAATGTGGATAGTGTTCTTTCTCGTAAATTCTTACAAATTGTTCTGGATCACAGCATTGCTACTAATAGAGAAGTCCATTACATTTTATTGTACCACAGTGTATCAGTCTCTGTGTATAATGCTTTTCTGGTTCTGCTCCTGTCACTCCACATCAATTTCTGGAGGTTGTTCCAATTCACATGGAATTCCTCCAGTTCATTATTCCTTTGAGCACAATAGTATTCCATCACCAACAGATACCACAATTTCTTTAGCCATTCCCCAATTGATGGGCATCCCCTCATTTTACAATTTTTTGCCACCACAGAGAACGCAGCAATGAATATTCTTGTACATGTCTTTTTTCCTTATTATCTCTTTGGGGTACAAACCCGGCAGTACCAGGCTGAATCAAAGGGCAGACAGTTTTTTAGTGCCCTTTGGACATAATTCCAAATTGACCTGCATAATGGTTGGATCAATTCACAACTCCACCAGCAATGAATTAATGTCCCAATTTTGTCACATTCCCTCTAGCATTCATTATTTTCCTTTGCTGTCATGTTAGTCAATCTGCTAGGTGTGAGATGATACCTCAGAGTTGCTTTGATTTGTATCTCTCTGATTATAAGAGATTTAGAACACTTTTTCATGTGCTTATTAATAGTTTTGATTTCATTATCTGAAAATTGCCTCTTCATGTCCTTGCCCATTTATCAGTTGGTGAATGGCTTGATTTTTTTTGTACAATTGATTTAGTTCTTTATAAATTTGATTAATTAGACCTTTGTCAGAGGTTTTTGTTATGAAGATTTTTTCCCAGTTTGTTGCTTCCCTTCCAGTTTTGATTGTGTTGGTTTTGTTTTTACAAAACCTTTTTAATTTAATGTAATCAATATTATTTATTTTACATTTAATAATTATTTATAACTCTTGCTTGGTCTTAAAATCTTTCCTTTCCCAAAGATCTGACATGTATACTATTCTGTGTTCACCTAATTTACTTATAGTTTCCTTCATTATATTCAAGTAATTCACCCATTCTGAGTTTATCTTGTTGTAGGATGTGAGATGTTGATCCAACCCCGATCTCTTCTATACTGTCTTTCAATTTTCCCAGCAGTTTTTATCAAATAGTGGATTTTTGTCCCCAAAGTGGTGATCTTTGGGTTTATCATAGACTGCCTTGCTGAGGTCACTTACCCCAAGTCTATTCCACTGATCCTCCTTTCTGTCTCTTAGCCAGTACCATACTGTTTTGATGACCACTGCTTTATAGTATGGTTTGAGATCTGGTACTGTTAGGCCACCTTCCTTCATATTTTTTTCCCATTATTTCCCTGGATATCCTTGATCTTTTGTTCTTCCAAATGAATTTTGTTAATTTTTTTTTCTAATTCAGTGAAAAAGTTTTTTGGTAGTTCAATGGGTATGGTACTAAATAAATAAATAAGTTTGTGTGGGATTGTCATTTCATTATGTTAGATTATCCAACCCATGAGCAATTACTGTTTTTCCAATTATTTAGATCTAGTTTTAATTGTGTGGAAAGTGTTTTATAGTTGTGTTCATACAGTTCCTATTTTTGTCTTGGCAGATAGATTCCTAAGTATTTTATATTCTCTAGGGTGATTTTAAATGGAATTTCTCTTTCTAATTCTTGCTGCTGAGATGTGTTGAAAATATATAGAAATGCTGATGACTTATGTGGCTTTATTTTGAATCCTGCAACTTTGCTAAAGTAAATTGTTGATTATTTCCACTAGCTTTTTAGTTGATTCTCTAGGACTCTTTAAGTAAACCATCATATCATCTGCAAAGAGTGATAGCTTGGTCTCGTCATTGACTATTTTAATGCATTCAATTTCTTTTTCTTCTCTAATTGCTACTGCTATAGTGTTTGTAGTACAATGTTACATAGTAGAGATGATAATGGATATACTTGTTTCATTCCTGATCTTATTGGAATGCTTCTAGTTTATCCCTATAGCAGATGATGTTTGCTGATGGTTTAAGATATATACTGTTTATTATTTTTAGGAAAGGCCCTTCTATTCATTTGCTTTGTAGTGTTTTCATTAGGAATGGGTGTTGTATTTTTTCAAAGGCTTTTTCTGCATCTATTGAGATAATCATATGATTTTTGTTGGTTTGATTGTTGTTATGGTCAATTATGTGGATGGTTTTTCCCAATATTGAACCATCTTTGAATATATATTGTAGAAATCCCACCAGATCATAATGAATAACCCTCATGATTATTTGCTGGAGTCTTTTTGGTAGTATTCTATTTAAGATTTTTGCATCTATGTTCATTAGGGAGATTGGTCTATAGTTGTCTTTCTCTGTTTTTGACAGACCTGGCTTTGGAATCAGTACCATATTTGTGTTGTAAAGGGAATTTGATACAACTCCTTCTTTGCTTATTTTGTCAAATAGTTGGTATAATATTGGGATTAGTTGTTCTTTGAATGTTTAATAGAATTCATTTGTGAATCCACCTGATCCTGGAAATTTTTTCTTAGGGAGTTTTTGATGGCTTGTTCAATTTCCCTTTGTGATATGGGGTTATTTAGATATTCTATTTCTTCTTCTGTTAATCTAGGCAATTTATATTTTTGTAAATACTCATCCATATCACCTAGATTGTCATATTTATTTATACATAATTGGGCATAATAGTTTTTAATGATTCCTTAATTTCCTCTTCATTAGAGGTGAGGTCTCTCTTTTCATCTTAGATACTGTTAATTTGGTTTTCTTCTTTCCTTTTTTAAAATTAAATTGACCAGTACTTTGTGTATTTTATTTGTTTTTTCAAAGTACCAGCTTCTAGTCTTATTTATCAAATCAATAGTTCTTTGGCTTTTTATTTTATTGATTTCTCCTTCAATTTTTAGGATCTTTAATACAATCTTCTTTTGAGGATTTTTAATTTGTTCACTTTATAGGTTTTTAATGTTCATGGCCAATCCATTGATCTCTGCCCTCCCTAATTTGTTAATATATGAACTCAAGGATATAAAATTTCCCCTGAGTACTGCTTTGACTGTATCCCATAGACTTTGAAAGGATATCTCATCACTGTTATTTTCTTTAATGAAATTAATTATTTCTATGATTTTTTTCTTTAACCTATTTTGGAGAATCATATTATTTAATTTCCAATTAATTTTTTATTTGCCTCTCCATTTACCCTTTCTAATTGTTATTTTTATTGCATTATGATCTAAAAAGGTTGCATTTATTATTTCTGCTCTTTTGCACTTTTTTGTAATGCTATTATGCCATAGTACATGGTCAATCTTTATGAATATATCATATACTGCTGAAAAGAATGTGTATTCCTTTTTGTCCCTATTTGTTTTTCTCCATATATTTACTAACTCTAATTTTTCCAAGATTTCATTCACATCTCTTACCTCTTTTATTTTTTGGTTTGATTCATCTAGCTCTAATAGAGGAAGGTTCAGGTCTCCCACTAGTATAGTTTTACTATCTATTTCATCCTTGAGCTCTACTAATTTCTCCTTCAGAAATTTGGATGCTATGTCATTTGGTGCATACATGTTGAGTACTGATATTTCCTTATTTTCTATACTGCCTTTTTTCAGGATGTAATTACCTTCCCTATCTCTTTTAACTGGTTTTGTTTTTGCTTTGGCTTTGTCAGATATCATGATTGTGACTCCTGCCTTCTTTTTCTCAGTTGATGCCCAATAGATTTTGCTCCATCCTTTAACTTTTAGCCTCTGTGTCTACCTGCCTCACATGTGTTTCTTGTAGACAACATACATTAGGTTTTTAGTTTTTAAATCATTCTTCTATTTGCTTGCATTTTATGGGTAAGTTCATCCCATTCATGTTCAGAGTTATAATTACCTGCTGTGGATTCCTCAATATTTTTAATTCCTCTGCCCTTTTTTCTTTCACTATTTCCTTCTACACCAGTTTTATTGTTTTTAATCAATTGCCCTAATTCTCACCCTTATTTTACTTCCCTTTCTCCCACCCCTCCCTTCTTATTCCACTCTTATTTTATTTACAGTGTTTTTAAACTGTCCCCCCCACCCTTTCCCTCTCTTGTATTGCTTCCCTTGCCATCAATCCATTTGTTACCCTTCTACTTCTCTATAGGGCACAAATCAATTCTCTGCCCCAATGGATCTGATTGTTCTTCCCTCTTAGAGTCAATTTCATTGTACATAAGAAACAAGTATTTCCTGTCTCCATCCTCTTTGCCCGTCCATTGTATTGGTGTTCTCCCTTGCTCTCGCCATGCACATCCTTATGAAATATAAATTTACCCCATTTTGACTCTTCTCCCATTTCTCTTAGTATTATCGTCTTTTTAAAATCTAGTTTTATATATATTTATACATACCTACATACATATATATATGTATATCTATCTATCTATCTATCTATCTATCTATCTATCTATCTATCTATCTATCTATCTATCTATCTATATCTTGACATTTTGTCTTATACAGTTTGTTACTTTCCCCTCTATATATAATTTTTGTAGCTAGCCTGGTGATAATAACAATTTTTAAGCATTACCAGTATTATCTTTTCTTATAGGAGTACAAATAATTTGAACTGATTGGGTCCCCTAAAAAGAGCATTTCTCCTCCCCCCCCCCTTTTCTTAATTTCCTTTTGGTGATTCTCTTGAGTTCTGTGTTTGGGCATCAAATTTTCTGTTGAAGCGAGGTCTTTTCTTTATAAATGCTGGGAAGTCTTCTACTTTATTAAATGATCATTCTTTACCCTGCAAGAATATAGTCAGTTTTGTTGGGTGGTTGATTCTTGGTTGTAAACTCAGTTCCCTTGTTCTCTGGAATATCATATTCCATGCCTTCTGGTCTTTCAGTATAGATGCGACCAGATTCTGTCTTATCTTAATTGTGGTTCCATGGTATCTGAATGACTTCTTTTTAGCAGATTGTAATATTTTTTCCTTGGTCTGGTAGTTCTTGAATTTGGCTATAACATTCCTGGGTGTTGTCATTTGGGGATTAACTACAGAAGGTGATCTGTGGATTCTTTCAATCTCCACTTTTCCTTCTTGCTCTAGAATGTTGGGGCCATTTTCTTGGATAATTTCCTGTAGAATGATGTCCAGGATTTTCCTTTTGACATGTTCTTATAGTAATCTAATAATTTTTAAATTATCTCTACTGGCTCTGTTTTTAAGGTCTGTCATTTTGTGAATGAGGTTTGCATATTTTCCTCAATTTTTTCATTCTTTTGAGGTTGTTTTATAGATTTTTACTGACTTGTGAAGTCATTTGCTTCTAGTTGTTAGAGTCCAGTTTTTAAAGATTGAATTTCATCCCTGGATTTTTGGTAATCCTTCTCCTTCTGATCTTTCATTTTCTTTGCCTCATTTTCAAGCTGGTTAATTTTGGCTTTCAAGACACTGTTTCCTCATTTTAGTTCAAGGGCCTCTGTTTCCAGATGACATCTTTCTTTTTAAGTTCTTTTCTCAGTTGTCTTTAGCCTCTCTTAATTGTTTTTTGAATTGTATTTTGAGTTCTTCCAAAGCCTGTGTCCAATTCACTGGAATTTCTATGTTTTTGCTTGGTGTTCCTTGGTCCTCCTCTGTTCTATTTTCTCTTTGTCCATTTCCTGGATAGAAACTGTTGATTGTGATTTCTTTTTTTTTTTCTGTTGTTTACACATATTTCACTCCCTTCTTTCCCCCCCTATAATTGCCTGTAATCTTCCTCCTCTCATTTTGTGCTGGATCTGTAGGTTTGGACTGTTTTGCACTGAAGGGACTTCTCTGCTCTGTGGATTGATCAGGTTAGGCTGATGGTATTAATGAGCTCTGAGGTCAGATCTTCCCCAGCTGGCAGCAACAGTTGAAAAGGAACTGGGCTTCCCACCCTGTTATCAAGATTGTAGCCTGTAGTGGTTGCAGCTTTCCCTTTTGTCCTTGGAGGTTAGACAGGGAGGCTCTCAGAGACGTCTGGGGGAGGGGTGTTGGAGCTTGAGCTTCCCTGCCCTCTCAAGGCTTCTTATCTGCCCCATTGATAAGATTGAGCCAGGGTGGAGTTGATCTGCAGAGCATGTGCTCTGAGGCCAAAACCTAAAGAAGAGGGGGGTAGATGGAATGTCTTGGCTGTGAACTAAGCTGCCTTCTCTGCCCTTCTTCTCCAGGTGCCTCCCTGCTGCTTGTGTTCAACACACTCAGCCTGGTACAGTTGTGCCAGAAAGATACTCCCTATGGACTAGCTCCTTTGCCAGCCCACAGCTTCCAGCCACCACTAGAGACTCAGCACTGTAGGTGGGGAAGGGATCCTGGTATCTTCCTTCCAGTTAGACCCTCATGTTCTAGAATTTAGGGTTTTTGGGTGGTATACCTTTTAAGTTGAGTCCAGTAGGAGGGTTCTTTAGTGTGATGTTGAAACCTCTGTCCTGTTGTTAGATTTGGTTTTCAGTCCCCTCAAAGCATTGTGTTTTTGACTGGTGAGGAAGGGTTTGTGGAGGTCTGAACTTTTGCTGCCTCTAAGCTGCCATCTTGACTCCCTTTCTAGGAAAGTTATTTTAGATGAAATTATATATTCTCTAAAAAAATCACTCTAAGCTCCAAGTTAAGTTTCCTAACATTTAAGGAGACATTAGTCTCTTTGAACAACTTCACATTCATTCCTATCTCCAATTAATTATTAGCCTTTTTATGATTAAGGCAAAACACAGTTTACTCTAGATGTCTGAGTAATAAAACAAAAGACTAAATTATAGTGTCCATTATATTTTTAGATAAACAGGTACTAGGATGTGAAGATGAGAGGAGGGCTAATCTTTTCTTTCCTTTTCTCTTTCTTTTCTTTTTTTTTTTGGTAGCAAAATATAGTTTTTTAAACATTATTTTAATTCCAAAGTCCTTTTTTCTCTTCTCGTTTTCTCCCTCTCCCATTGAGAAGGCAAGAAATGCAACATTAACTACACACACACACACACATATACACACACACACAAAATACACATTCATGCCAAACATATTTCCACATTAGCTGTATTGTACAAGGGAAACAGAAGCAAGAAAATGAAATAAAATAGACTTTAATCTACATTCAGAATTCATCAATTCGTTCCTTGTAAATGGATAACTTTTCCCCATTGTGTGTTCTTTGAGATTGTTGTGGCTCATGGTATTATCAGAGTAGCTAATTCTTTCACAGTTGATTGTCATTACATTATTGTTGTCATTGTGTACAATATTCTCCTTGAGCTCATTTTACTTTGCATCAGACTGTTTAGTTTTTCCTAATTTTTTTCTGAAACCATCCTTTTTGTTGTTGTTGTTTTTTTATAGTACAATAGTATTCCATCACAATCATATAACTCACTTTGTTCAACCATTCCCTAGTTGATAGGCATCTTCTCAGTTTCTAATTGTTTGCAACCACAAAAGAATTGTTAAGAATATTTTTGTATATGGAACCATTTTCATTTTTTCTTTCATCTTGTTGGGATATAGACCTAGAAGTGTTATTGCTAGACCAATGGGTATTCATGATTTCATAGCCTTTTGCTCTTAGTTCCAAATTATTCACCAACAAGTTTTAACTGGTTCAAAGCTCTAACATCAGGGCATTAATGTACCTATTTTTTTTATGTCCCTTACAGCATTTGTCATTTTCCTTTTCACCAATTTAATGAGTGTGAAGTGGTACATCAGAGTTATTATATTTTGCATTTCCCTAACTCTTTGTGATTTAGAGCATTTTTATATGAGTATTTATAGTTATAACTTCTTTTGAAAACTGTCTGCTTATATCCTTTGACCATTTATGAACTGGGAAATGAGTCAATCTTTTCTTGAAACTTCTAATCTAGATCTCCTGCTTTTTAGATGACTGTAGAACCTATGACCTTTCTTGAGATCTCTCTCTTCTCTATCTTGGGTCAGTCTTCCTTTCATTCCTCAAAGGTGTGCAGGGAAGACACAGGTTCCAATTTTCTACAATGCTTCTCCTTTCTAGATAATGCAATGCTTTTATATAGGACTAATGGAATATAATAAAACCACCCAGCCAATTTTAACAGATCTCTTGTCTATCATCATTTCACTTAATCCAGTGGCTTTCAAAATTTTTCACACTTCATCTAAGGCTTTTTGATTGATTTATATGCATTCCTTTCTAGTTTAGGTTTTAGAACTAAAGTGAGGTTGGGATAGTTTCAATACCACCCTTTTGAAAAAATCCTTATCTTCCATTTTAGAATCTAGTGTATTTGTTTCAAGGCAGAAGAGTGGTAAGAGCTAGGCAAGGGGGTGTTAAATGACTTTGCCAGGTTCACACAGTTAGGAAGTGTCTGAGAGTAGATTTAAACCAGGATCCCCAATCTCTAGGTCCAACTCTCAATCCACTGAGCCATCTATTGCCTCTTCCCCACTCACAATCTTTTTATTACAACTAAAGATATAGCCTCAGAGGAGGGAATCAATTATAATCTGAAGGGACAGAAGAGACCATTTAGCTGATTTCCTTGATTTTCAGATGAGATCTAAGGACAAACTAGTCTCATAAGCTGTGTCAAAAGGCAGCATTTGATCACAAGACTGCTAACTTTAGAGTATATACTTTTCATTTTCATATAGAATATATCTCAAATCACATAGCATCTTCCTGATTCCTAATCTGGTGCATTAGTATAGTGTCTGAGAAAATTGGATATTACTCAAGCCCTTAAACTGAGAAAGAATTTTTACATGAATGATTTTGGTGGAAAGCCTGTCCCCTCCATCATGGTACCCATGATTCTGCCTTCTCATAGGAAGTATATGGAACACACTTTATCTTTTGCTCAAGTTAAGATGTGATATGAAAAACATGAGTTAAGAATCCTGCCTGGTATGTATATTCATATAATTGAGAGCTGAAAAATACCTGAGATAGAATCTAGTCCAAGAGGTTTCATAAGTTCATAGACTCATAGGAGTTAGAGTTGAAAAAGATCTAAGAAAGCATAAAGTTTAATGGCCTTATTTTTATGAATGAAGAACCTAAGACACCTAGAGGTTACATAAGTAGTAAAATTTAGCACTTGAGCCTTTGTCCTTTAACTCCAAATCTAGGGGTATTACTTTTACCATTTATAAGTATGTCATGTGGGACAGCTATGTGGTACAGTGCATAGAGTGTCAGGCTTAGAATCAGGAAGACACAAGTCCATGAGTTCAAATCTGGCATTTACTAGGTATGGAATCCTAGGCAAATCACTATCCATATTTGCCTCAGTTTCCTCATCTGTAAAATAAGCAGGAAAAGGAAATGGCAAATGAATCAAGTATTGTTGCCAGGAAAACCCCAAATAGGGGTCATAAAGAGTTTGATACAACTGAAATGATTGAAGAACAAATCACTAGATTTTTGTGAAGCTTAGTTTCCTCAGCTGTAAAATATGTTTTTGTAGTACCTATCTTACAGCACTGTAAGAAGAAAAAAAATACTTTATAAGCTTTAAAGATTCCCATAAGTTCAAAATATTCAACCATTCTCATTAAATGCCTGTTAAGTATCTATTATGTGTAAACATTAGAAATATAAAAATAAAATAATTTATAATCTTAAGGAACTTATATTATTTTAAAATATTTTTTCCAAATTACATGTCAATACAATTTTAATAATCATATTCTGACATTTTAAAATACATTCTCTCTCTTTTTCTCCATCTCATATCTCCTTTCTACCCCAGATGGCAGGTGATACAACATGGGTGGTACATGTGTTGTCATAGAATACATATTTATGTATTTATTACAATGCAGAAGAAGAAATATAGATCACTTCCACTAAGGAAAAATTAATGGAGGAAATGGAGTAAAGGATGGCATGCTTCAATTTGCATTCAGACCTTGTCAGTTCTTTATAGTCCGGTGAATAGATTTTTTTTCCTCCTGAGTTCCTTGGAATATTCTTATATCCTTGCATTGCTGATAATAGTTAATTCATTCACAGTTTATCATTATACTTTACTGTGAACATTCTCTAAGGAGTTTATATTCTAATGTGAATTAGTTAGTTAGTAGTCTCTCAGTAACTGAGGATGATGATTGTCTTTGTGTGTTTTCATCTATGATAGATGAGTGTGCACAATATGAACTTTTCTTTTAAACCCTTACCTTCCATCTTGGAATCAATACTGTGTATTGGTTCCAAAGCAGAAGAGTGGTAAGGGCTAGGCAATGACTTGCCCTGGTCACACAGCTAGGAACCTAGCACCTCCCATTTGTAGACTTGGCTCTCAATCCACTGAGCTACCCAGCTGCCCCCTAATATGAACTTTTATAAACATCAATTATCTTATTAGTCTATAACAACAATGGAGATGCTAAAGTCTACTGGGAGCATAGTCTCTTTTTCCTCATAGATATAGCCCAAACCGAACCATTTTCCGTACCATTCCTAATATTTCTTCTTCTTCTCTTGCTTCCAGACTTTAATGCTATTATAAGTATGACAAACTCTCCAGAAATACCTTTTCTCCTTTAAGCAGTGTAATTTGAGGTTGATTATATGCTACAGTTTGGGGAACCAGATAAACAATATTAATAGAATCTAATATTAAGAAAAAGAAAGAGACCTTCTATGAGAACTCGAGTTTACTTTATGAGTAAAGTGCAGCAGCTAGGCTGGGTGGAATATATATTTGCCCATTTAGGGGCCTCAGAGTCTTCCTCTGTAAAGTGATGGTAGTAGATGGTCCTTTCTAAAGTCCGCTCTAGTTTTAAATTTCATGTTTTTTTGGAAGGTAGATTCACAGGAAAGGTACTTTCATAAAGAGAAACAGAAAAGAAAGGTTGACTTCAGAATCAGGTGACATGAATAATTTGTTTCTTGTTCCTCTGAAAGATAACATCAGTGGAAATTGAAGTCTTTGGATTCCAGCCTTCCTAACAATCCTTAATAACATGGCCTCTCCACTATCTACTTAATTTGTAATATGAATTATTTAAAAACCTTTGCTTTTCTCAGAATAGGATTTTCTATATTTCATTGTGTTCATTGGTTTGAGCAGTCAAAGGAATGTATGGATCTCACTTTCATGCCTGGCCCTTGTTGCATAATGCTAGAGTGCTTAAAGTTTAGCCAAACTGAGTTCTAGGGAGAATCAGCCACTGAAACAATTCTGTAAGTCTGCTTATATGGCCCAGTTAAGACTCCATCTTCCTTATCTTTTTTTTTTAAACCCTTACCTTCCATCATAGAATCAATACTGTATATTGATTCCAAGGCAGAAGAGTATTAAGGGCTAGGCAATGGGGGTTAAGTGACTTGCCCAGAGTCACACAGCCAGGAAGTGTCTGAGGTCAGATTTGAAATGAGGACCTTCCATCTCTAGGCCTGGCTCTCAATCCATTGAGCCACCTATCTGCCCCTCCATCTTCCTTATGTTTTGGAAGAGCTCTCCACCTTGTGGTACAATCAGTCTTTAGAGAACTCTCTTTTCTATTAGTCCATGTTCCTTGCCCTCATTGCTCCACTGGTGATATGCTGGCTTCTCTGACAGGTCCTTTATCTGAAAAATCCCAGTAAATCTAAGCCCCTAGTGGTTTTGGATCTTTGAATGGAGAGCATAACCCACTGTAAGTCCAAACCATTAACCAATATTCTATCTAATGGCACAGTGGTGAAGTCATATGCAACAATATATTTGATGAAATCACTGTCCTGGGCTGTGCTTGACGCTGACCATCAAGAAATGATTCTGACTCATCCATGTGTTTTTGTGTGCCATTCCTTTAAACTCCGTTACAATTTTGCATGAAAAACTGTGGAAACAAGAATGGGGGTTCCAACACTTCAGCTAGGATGGGGAAAGTCTCTGGAAGAACAAGGACTTGGGCCCCATGCAGTGAGAAAAAGTCTCAGTGGGTTGAAGTGGCAGAGCAAGTAGGCCAACTGGGTATAGGGGTTCAATAGTCCTGGGAATTAGTCCTTCAGATCCCAACAACCACAAGTGTTGCATTGCTCAGGAGAAGGAGAGTAACCCAAAATTCCACAGAGATGTCATCCCATCTCTCTTTTCAACGATGTTGAAAGCCCTCCACAAGATTCAATAGCCAAATAGTGAAACTTCTACACACCACTGCTTATGAGTATAGAAACTCATCTTCAAAGTGGTAAGGATTGGACTGAAATGAGAAAATATCACTAGAAAGATCCTGTTAGACATACCTAGTAAAAGATATCAGTAAAAGGCTGGTGAAAGTCTGGAAGTGTAGTTCATGTGGATTATAGAAAGGGGACAAAGGATAGTCCCTTGATTAGGCAAGAGAGGATCACCAAGTTGGAAGTGCCCACAGGCACCTTGTAAAATAAAACTATTTTGACCCTGGATCAGCCTACCAAGGTTGCAACCTTATTAGAATGACTAATGGTGGCCATTTTTGTCACCTACTCCAAACAGGATAGATTCCCTGTTTCCCTGTGAAGTAATGATCAACCCTCAGAGGCAACCTTTATGTAGCAGCAACACATCATTTTCCTTTTACTAGAGGAGAGTCCTAGACAGATTAGCACCCTAATGATCTGATGATCATCTGGAAGACACTAAATGACTTGCTATTGACAAGTTCCCTCTCCTCCAAGTGGGCTGAGCCCTTATATTCCTGCCTCTACTTAGAGGGAATGTTCACCAGACTATGTTTAGCATGGTAAGTCTCACTCAGGCTCAAAAGAGGCAACTAAATGGTGCCTATTCCCCATAGCAATTCCTAATGACAGACAGGAAAGATTTCAGAGGCAGGTAACATCAGGAAGGGGGGTCTTTCCATGACCCCCATTCAGAATGATCCCTACTGGCTAGGGATCATAGACTGGATCATCATCCTTGGAGGATCTATCCTGTGAGGTGATATTTTTGTGATTGTTAGATCATGGAGTAGATAGGAAAGAAACTGGGACAGATACCCAACATTATAGTAGAAATAAAAGGATTCAGGCAGATCCTGCTCCTGCAAGTTTTATTGTGGGAATTGATCCTCAAAACAACCTAGAGAGTTAAGTAAGAGAAGGCCCCCAATTGGAAGACTGGGTCTTTTAGGTTGTATTATGTATCATTAGTTTGCCTCAGTGGTTCCTCTGACAAGGAAGAGGGTGAGATGGAGCTAGCTAGCTGGGTGTTTATTACCTTTGGCCTTTGACCACACTCCCTATCATGCCCTAAGAAGAGAATGAGAATGCCAAGGCTTGGCCTTCTACCCTATCTTTATTCCTTTTAAGGAAACCAAGCTAGACTAATCATAGAGCCCCGACCTCAGGCAAGTCCCTTCAAGGGATAGAAGACCTTATCATTCCCTCTAACTATGCAGTGGTCAATAAGGGATTCATTACTATCAGGGACTTTCAGACAATGGGGCTCAAATTACTATGGCTCTCAATGATTCTAATCCATGGGGCTGCTCTAGCCTGTCTTGTTTTGGACATGGAGTTGCCTTTATGGGGAGCCCAAGTCATTGCACAAGTGTGTCTTGTCCAACCAATGAAATGGACAATTGTGGGCACACCGACTTGTTGAACCAAACTATTGGTTCAGATCAGTATGAAGAATGGGCCTATTCTGAAAATATCATTTGCATCTTAGTTTTAACTATTGAATACATGGCTGCTTCTGAATGCCTGGCCCATTTCCCCGGCCTCTGCTGGCACTACAGTTGAGGCAATAAATATTTAATGGTAGATGGGGGTTTTCTCAGTTCAATAGCCACATCTGGTCTCTACAGAAGTCCAGTGGTTCTTGCCAATTGCCCTTGCCAGGGCCTGAACAAAGAAATTGATATTGTGACTCCAAATATCTCTGACATTATGATCATCACAGAGATATTGGTGGCTTTCCCTAGAGACTGGTATGTAGTGATCTACATAGGCCAATGTATTCTTTTAAATTCTCCTTCAAAGAGAGAACCAGGTTAGTTTGCCTCTTTACCTTGCAAGCCACATAATAAATTTCTGTAGTCCTTCCCAGGGATATTTTAATAGCCCTGAAGTTTGCCACCAGTTTGTGGAATGGACTTTTCAAATTTAAGTTTCCTGTTGCTATGAGGAAATCCTTTATATAAATGACATCATGTTGGTAGGCTCTAATAAGGAAGCAGTAAAATTATTCTTAAATATTAATTGACCAATTACAGGGGGTTGGGTAAACAACCTTGATGAATTTGGGCCCCCATCTTAAAAATAAAATTTCTGATGGGACATTTCTGAGGGACCTTCTTGCTAAAGTTAAGTAAAGATCCTGAACACCTGAAGCCAGGAAAAGGGAGGCCTGGTAGCAAATTAAGTTCTTTGGATTATTGGTGACAGCATATCCCCTAGCTGGATAAGCACTGCTAATCTCCAATGATCAAAGATAAAGGAAAGGAAGAAGATTGATTAGAGAGTAATTTCCAAGAGAAGTGGTGATCTTTTGCTTGGGTTGCCAGATTCTCTGAGAAGCTGAAGAATCAGGGTGCTAATCTATTACTGTATATACCTCTGACCCAGGTTATCAAATTATTACTTTTTGCAAAAAAGGAACCTTTTATCTATAATGTAGATTTAATGGGGATGGGGAGAACCTCCAAACGATCAATATCAGGAGACCTAAACTATAGTCTCAAACTATTTTGTTACTAATTTGTAATGTAATTTTTCTAAACCACTTGTGGGTTTTAATTTCTACATCTATAAAATGAAACTGATAATAGTATTATTGGGTAAGATGAGGTCAAATTCTTTTCTCATTATATACTTCCCACTTTTCCAGAAATAATGCTGGGCTTTGATTATTCATGGTAGAAGCAATAATGTTAAAAAGTCTCCAATTCTTAGCCTGTGTGTGGGATTGTGAGTAGGAGGACCAGTGCCATTTTAGCTTGGGTTTAATCCTAAAGAAAAGTTGTAAAGTTAATGAGGCAATGATATAGTGGAAAGAAATGACCAAAAGGCCAGAGGCAATCTGGGTTAAGTGCCTCATATGAGCTGTCCTACATAAGGGCAGTGGTAAAACAAGGGCCATGACTCAGCACCAAGGCAGCATGGGAACCAGAAAATGGAGCCAGGAAATGGGGAAGTAGATTTTGGTGAATATTAATTTTGGTGAACTCATCTGTATTATCACTATAATTAGAGAGGCCTCACACAGATGAGGCAAAATACTTTGAACAATTGTGTTATTGTTTTAGTGACAGGGAGGTGATGTAAGTTGGGGCACTGAAGGAGACAAAATGGCCATTACTGGTTGTTGGTGGATAATTCTGCTGGCTATGAGGTTAGAATTGCTTTTTAAGTGAATCCCTTTGTTGGTAGAGGAGAAGAATGCATAATTATCTGTGAATTACCTCCACAGCCATTTTTCTGATCATCAATTGACTTGCTCATTCATCTTAGTTCCATAAATCTCAATGCTTTTGAGATATCCTAGTATCTAGCCTGGCTTGACTTTTTAATTTATGCTTATTCTCTTACAATTTAGAACCCTGTCTCTTCTGTTCTATGTATGTTTCCCAGGTATTTCTACTTTAGTCCTTTTGTTGAACTTGGGTATTTGTTGGCCCCATCTTAGGGAGAATGTGGCTATGTGGCCTTATTGTCCAAGTTCCTAAATACAGAACTTTTCATGGACGTGACAGAGCTAACTACAGTAAACCTATCCCCTCAAGAGGGGACACCAGAGACTTCACAACAGTAATAACGTGGCTTCCTGCTCTTCTTTCTAAGTTGACATTGAAACTAAAGAAAAGAAAAATTATAAAACTTTTAAAAAATATACAGAAGAAAGTAAATATACATATCTGTGTATATATATATGTAATTAAAAATACATGAAAAAACAAAATGATTTTAGAGAGAGCACAAGGAGAAAGAGCTTTGCTACTACCATGTTCTATTTAATATACACTTAAAATTACTATATATAATCATTCCTGATTTCTCATAAGAAATCTTTTTTTGTATCAGAAAATCTTAGTTTGTTGATGATTGTTAAATTTATAATTAAAAAATTAAATTTTAATTAGTGGTTACTTTTGTGGTCTCATCATGAAATCTTTTCAATTCTAAATGATTTTATCATTGTCTAGCCTTCATCTCTATCTTTTCCTAAGAACTGTATTTGACTTCATCAAATGTTTTGCTAAAGTCTAAATTCTCTTTAATTCAACTTCAGTAACCCTGTGAAAGAGAAAATATGGTTCGTCTAGCATGACTTGTTCATGATGAAGCCATATTAGATCTTTGTGATTGTGGCCTTCCTTTCTAGATATTGCTATCCCTCAATATTGGTTCTAGAATTTTCCTAGGAACTGAAGACAAACTCATTGGTTTATAATCTATTTCTTCCACTCTCTTCCATATTGTTTCTTAAGTTGGGACAAAGGTTGTACTTCTCTAGTCTTGAGGTACCATTAATATTCTCTACAGTCTTTTAAAAATTGCTGGTGTGGCTCAGCAATCACATCTCATAGTAAACTCAATATCCTTATGTAGTTTGTTTAGGACTGGGCATTCGAACTCATTAATGCAGCTATCTTTCTATTTATCTTGGATATCAACTGTGTGTATTTTATGCTTTTAAGACCAAAACCAATACTTCTTGTCAGAGAAAATAGAAATGAAATAAGAATTAAGCAATCTGCCTTTATTCTATTATCAGTTAATGCCATCTTGCCCACTCCATGTGATATTTTTTTCTGCTTTAATCAGCTTCTTTTCCCCAATACAGTAAAATACAAAAACCAATAACAACCACAAACCCCACAAAACCCTGAAACCTTTATGTTTTCTACTCCTTACCAGTCTATGTTCATCCTAAATTTTAGCATTTCTTTTATTACTGTACCATGATTTCACCCACCTTTTGCACCCTCCTCTTTCTATCCTCCATCATGTTTAAAGGAAGTGAAAGGGATTATAAAGAAGTAGATTACTTTTTCGTTCCTTAAAGGGATGTGAAGTTCCTCAAATAAATTAAATGGAATTCTAGGGTGACTAACTAGCCAATGAATGCTCAGTCATGGCCCTGGTGTTATTTTGAAGACAAATTTAGCAAGTGTTCATGACTGAATGAACTCTCACTTGAAAGGGATTCAGGATGAGAGTAGTTCTAGAATAGTTCTAGAGAAGGAATCCTTCCTTACTTTTATCATTGTCACCATTTTGGAGATATGGGAAGAGGTTCCTTTAGATCACTCATATAAAGACACACAGGACAGACTGCTATAGTATCCTTGCAGAGAAAACACCTAGATCAGCTTGATGGAGAATTTGAGTTGGTTTACAATAGGAGCAGGATATGAGGAACCCAGAACAATAACCTGTCCAAAGAGAACAAAATGGAAATCAAAAGAAGAGAAATGACAACCTGATAGTCCAGCCATGGAGACTGAGAAGGAACAATCCTATAGGAAGTAGAAGATCTAGGAAAGTAGTAGCATGAAATTTTAGAAAGAACAGAGAGGAAGGGCATGATCAGCAGTGTCAAAAACTAAGGAGGAGGAAGACTGAGAAAATAGCAATGGCAACTTTATGGAGATACTTTTTCAGTACTATAATGAGATCAAGACATCAAACAACAGAATTAAGAAGGGAGAGACAGAAAGGAAGCAGAGGTGCTGATTGTAGACAGTCTTCTTAAGTTTATTGACAAAAATGAAGAGAGATGTGTGGAGATATATGATGATATCTAGTGAGGTATGGAAATATCAGATGACGATCAAAAGTAGTGTTAGACACATGAGTAGCTGTACACTTCTAAGCTGGGTGAGATAGAGAAGTAAGTTTAAAAAAATTCAAGGGCTAGGCAATTGGGATAAAGCAATTTGTCCAGGCTTACACAGCTAAGGCCAAATTTGAACCTAAGACCTTCCATCTCCAGTCCTAGCTCTATATCCACTGAACCATTTAGATAACCTGCTGCTAATTCGTGCCTTTAAAAATATATTTATTTGTTTCAGTTGCACATAGAAATAATTTTTGATAATCATTTTTCCATTTGAATAAGTTTTAGTCAATTTAGAACATTATTCCTTAGTTACAATAATCACATTATTTCCCTCCCTCCCCTCCACCCACTCTTCCCCTAGCCAACATGCAATTTCATTGGGTATTACTTGTGTCCTTGATCAGAACCTGTTTCCATGATGTTGTTTACACTAGGATGTTCATTTAGAGTCTTCATCACCGACCATGTCCCTTTGACCCATGTATTCAAGCAGTTGTTTTTCTTTGTCTTTTTAGTCCCATAGTGTTTCCTCTGGATGTGGATAGTGATTTTTCTCATAGATTCCTCCAAGTTGTTCAGGATCACTGCATTGCCACTAATGAATCCATTACATTCAGTTGTACAACAGTGTATCAGTCTCTGTGTACAATGTTTTCCTGGTTTTGCTCCTCTCACTCTGCATCACTTCCTGGAGGTCGTTCCACTTCACATGGAATCCCTCCACTTTATTATTCCTTTGAGCACAATAGTATTCCATCACCAACACATACCACAATTTGTTTAGCCATTCCCCAATTGAAGGGCATCCCCTCATTTTCCATTTTTTTTGCCACCATAAAGAGCACAGCTATGAATATTTTTGTACATGTCTTTTTCCTTATTATCTCTTTGGGGTACAAACCCAGCAGTGCTATGGTTGGATCAAAGGGCAGATGGTCTTTTATCACCCTTTGGGCATAGTTCCACATTGCCCTCCAGAATGGTTGGATCAATTCACAGCTCCACCAGCAATGAATTAATGTACCAACTTTGCCACATCCCATGTAGCATTCATTACTTTCCTTTGCTGTCATGTTAGCCAATCTGATAGGTGTGAGGTGATACCTCAGAGTTGTTTTGATTTGCATTTCTCTGATTAAAAGAGATTTAGAGCATTTTTTCATGTGCTTAATAATAATTTTGATTTCTTTAACTGAAAATTGCCTATTCATGTCCGTTGCCCATTTTTCAATTGGAGAATGGCTTGATTTTTTGTACAACTGTTTTAGCTCTTTATAAATTTGAGTAATTAGACATTTTGTTAGATGTTTTTGTAATGAAGATTGTTTCCCAATTTGTTGCTTCCCTTCTAATTTTGGATGCATTAGTTTTGTTTGTACAAAACTTTTAAAATTTCATGTAATCAAAGTTATTGATTTTACATTTTGTGATTTTTTTCTAGTTCTTGCTTGGTTTTAAAGTCTTTCCTTTCCCAAAGATCTGACAAGTATACTATTCTGTGTTCACCTAATTTGCTTATAGTTTCCTTCTTCATATTCAGGTCATTTACCCATTCTGAGTTTATCTTGGTATAGGGTGTGAGATGTTGATCTGAACCTGATCTCTTCCCATACTATCTTCCAATTTTCTCAGCAGTTTTTATAAAAAAAGTGGGTTTTGGTCCCCAAAACTGGGATCTTTGGGTTTAGCAGAGACTGTCCTGCTGAAGTCATTTACCCCAAGTCAATTCCACTCCTTTCTGTCTCTTAGCCAGTATCAAATTGTTTTGATAACCATGCTTTATAGTATAGTTTGAGATCTGGGACTACAAGTCCTCCTTCCTTTGCTTTTTTTTTCATTATTTCCCTGGATATCCTTGATCTTTTGTTATTCCAAATGAACTTTGTTATTTTTTTTTCTAATTCTGTAAAGAAATTTTTTGGTAGTTCAATGGGTATGGCACTAAATAAGTAAATTAATTTGGGTAGGATTGTAATTTTTATTATGTTAGCTCATCCCACCCATGAGCAATCAATGTTTTTCCATTTGTTTAGATCTAATTTTAATTGTGTGGAGAGTATTTTGCAGTTGTGTTCATATAGTTCCTGTGTTTGTCTCAGCAGATAGATTCCTAAGTATTTTATATTGTCTAGGGTGATTTTATTTAAATGGAATTTCTCTTTCTAGTTCTTGCTACTGAGATGTGTTGGAGATATATAGAAATGCTGATGACTTGTGTGGGTTTATTTTGTATCCTGCAACTTTGCTAAAGATGTTGATTATCTCGACTAGCTTTTTCTTTGATTCCCTAGGATTCTTTAAGTAAACCATCATATCATCTGCAAAGAGTGATAGCTTGGTCTCCTCATTGCCAATTTTAATACCTTCAATTTCTTTTTCTTCTCTAATTGCTACTGCTAGTGTTTCTAGTACAATGTTAAATAGTAGTAGTGGTAGTCTCTTGGTGACCGAGAATGACTATTGTCTTTGTGCATTATCATCTATTGATGTACTCTCATGTGGCTTTGGAGTCCAAAGGCTGAGGCGCACAGTTTGTGGCACATGGGGCATGGGATGCCAGTTGTTACGGGAGGTGCGGTTGTGACCTGGTGTCGGCGTTCATGCGCAGCGGCAAGACATCGACATCGCTCATCTTCAAAGGTGGTGGCGGCTTGGTTAATGTGGGTTCGCCAGCTGCTTCTGTCAGAGGAAGCGAGTTCTAGTTGCTTTGGTGTAATGCCAGCCCACTTCAAGTTGGACTTTAGCTGATCCTTGAATCTTCTCTTTGGTCGGCCTTGTTTCCTGAGTCCAGCTGACAGTTCACCATAGAATACCTGTCTTGGTATTCGCTGTGGGTCCATGCGGATGACGTGTCCAGACCATCGTAGCTGGGCTTTGAGGACCAGGACTTCGATGCTGGTGGAGTTGGCTCTGTCGAGGACTTCCTGGTTGGTGATTCGGTCCTGCCATCGGATCCTCATGATTGGTGGAATTGCTCCAACTGCTTCATGTGCTTCCGGTACAGTGTCCATGTCTCACAACCATACAGGAGCAAGCTGAGGACCACTGCCTGTACACTTTGAGCTTCGTTGCAGTGCTTACACTGCTGTGTTGGAGGACTTTGCAGTGAAGCCGCCTGAGTGCCTGGCTGGCCTTTTGGATCCTGGCATTAATCTTGTGGTCTAGGGACCCATCGTTGGCGATGGTGCTGCCCAGGTACTTGAAAGTGTTGACGTTAGAAATCTGCATGCCATAAATTGTAATGCATGGTGTGATAAGGAAATCAATTTTAAAAGACTGATATATATTAATTTAAGGTCACCAAGGAATTCAGCTATGTAATTCCTTAATGAAAACTCAAGTCAGTTGTCAACCTTTTATGGAGTTTTAATTACAAACAGGAGGAAGAAAGGAATTAGAGATAGAGAGATAGAGGGAGAGAGAAAGGGGAGAGAAGGGAATAGGGCTTAAATACCCCTTCTGTTTAGGCTGGGCCAAAAGGCCCAAGCCCTTAGATAGCTGGGGCAATGAAAGGAGATCAGTCCCTATTACTCACGTGACCAAAAATGGAGAAACAGTCTCCGGAGCCCCCACCTTCAGCTTCCTTCAGCGCAAGCTTCTCAGAGCACACCGCAATCACTCCGACAAACTCCTCAACCCCCTCAAGTCTTCAGACCACCCCTATCCTTAAGGAAACCATCCAAGTTCCCTCCCCTCAGTCGTCACATCTACCAATCACCTGTCCATCAATTTCCCTGTGCCAATGGAGGCTCTAGCTTAACCAGGACCGCCCAGAGGTCTCTGGCTTTGCACATGTCTGTTGAAGGTCATATTTTCAAATAATTAAATCTTTGATCCTTTGCTACAGCCCTTTCTAAATCCTGTTAACCTGAGTAGGGTAGAGATTGGAATAATTAAATTTTGATCTATGCTGCAGCCCTTACTCAATCCTGTTAGGACTGAATAGGGTGGAGATTTATTCCAAGTATCTCCATTGTATCAATTCTAAAATCAATCATGACTCAAAGAAATTCCTGTTCTATGCTTAAGCATAGGTCAAAGTCCTTTCCATTGTTCAGCAAAAGGTTTTTGTCCTAAAGTAATCTTAAGAAGGGAGGAGAAGGAACCTCCCATGCCAATGGGGTTCACATTCCAATAGTCAAGACCCACTATCAATAGGAAATTTTTCAAGTATGAAATTTCCCAATGGTGAAATTTCCAACATTTATAAGTCTAAGAAATTTTGAGGTTTACAATGGCTGGTTCTTTGGCCTCCCTGGTGCAGGTTGGAACAGCACCTCTGTTTTGCTGAGGCTGATAGTCAGGCCAAAAAGTTTTGTTGTGGTGGAGAACCTGTCCACAACAGTTTGGTGATGATTAATATACAATGTTAAATACCAGAGGTGATAATGGGCATCCTTGTTTCACTCCTGATCTTATTGGGAAGGCTTCTAGTTTATCCCAATTGCAGATGATGTTTGTTGATGGTTTCAGATATATATACTGTTTATTATTTTTAGGAAAGACCCTTCTATTCCTATACTTTCTAGTGTTTTCAATAGGAATAGGTTTGATAATCATTTTTGACATTTTGTGTTTTGGATTTTCTCCTTTTACAAGATGGTAAATTGTCTCATATAGTTTATATAAATGCTTTCATGCAATATATATATTTCCATATTTCTTGTGGCATGACAGAAGACACATATAATACACATAACAAAAAGTCATGAAGGAAATAAATTGGAAGATGATATACTTTGATCTGTAATTGGACCTCAACAGTTCCTTCTTTGGCTATATTTTTCATCATAGGTCCCTTTTGATATCTTGGAAACTTGATTTGCTGATAATAGTTTAATCTTTCATAGTTGATCATTGTATACCATTTCGCTTACTGTGTACATTGTTCTCTTGGCTCTACTCACTTCATTTTGCCTCAATTTATATGCCTTTCTCAATTCATACTGTTTGTAGTTTCTTATGGCATGATAATATTCCATTACAACCATATACCACAAATTGTTCAGTCATTTCCCAAAAGATGGACAACCCCCCAGTTTCCAATTCTTTGCCACTACAAAAAGAGTTTCTAAAAATATTTTGGTACAGGTATATAATTTTCCCCTTTCTTTGATCTCTTTGAGTGAGATACAGACCAAGTAGTGGTATTCTTTGGTCAAAGGATATGCATAGTTTTATAGTCCTTTGAGCCTGGTTTCATAATGCTCTACAGAATAGTTGTATCATTTTACAGTTACACCAACAGTTTATTAGTGCCCCCATTTCCCCACATCCTCTCCAATATTTAGCATTTTTTATTTTTGGTCATTTTAGCCAATTTGATAGGTGTGAAGTGGTATCTCAGAGTTATTTTAATTTGCAGTTTTCTTAGATGATTATTTGGAGCATTCTTTATATAACCATAAATTGTTTTAATTTCTTCCTTTGAGAACTGCCTGTTCATATTCTTTGACCATTTTTCAATTGGGAAATGCTTTATATTCTTATCCATTTTATTCAGGCCTCTAGATATTGGATGAATGAAGCTTTTTTCAGAGACACTTGCTTTAATTTTTTCCCTAACTTATTTCTGTTGTTTCCTTTTTAATCTTGCTTGCATTTATTTTGTTTGTACAAAACCCTTTTAATTTAAAGTAATCAAAATTGCCCATTTCATTTTTTTAATGTTCTCTATGTCCTGTTTAGTCATACATTCTTCTCTTATCCACACATCTGACATGTAAACTTTCCCATGTTCCCCTAACTTGTTTGTGATATTACCCTTTATTTCTAGATCAAGTATCTATTTTGACTTTATTCTGTTATGTGGTATAAATGTTTGTCTATGCCTAGTTTCTGTCATATTGTTTTCTTGTTTTCTCAAGAGGTTTTGTCAGATAGTAAATTCTTTCTTCAAAATCTTGGAACATTAATTGTTATGGATACTAACTACCATGAATTTTTACCTATTGTAAAGAGAAAATAGGTTTTGTACCTATTGAAATAACCATATAATTTTTAATTAGTTTTGTTATTAACGTGATCAATTATGCTGATGGCTTTTTCCTAACATTGAACTATCTCTTCATATCTCTTATAAAACCCACCTGACATGTTGTATGATCCTAGTGATAGTAGTAGTCTCTCGGTAACCGAGGATGACGATTGTCTTTGTGCGTTTTCATGTATGGTGTATAGATGAGTGTGCACAAAGACACTTGTGCGTGAAGGAGATTTAAGTCGGTGCACAGAGACAGTCCCACTCTCTCGGCGTTGGAAGCCTGGGTCCAGCGTCACGAAAAATCATTACATCTGGAGACTTCCTCAGCTGCATTGGATGGCCCTGTTGTCCTTTGTGCTCCAACAGGCCCTAAGCACTCCACAGTGCTTTGCTGCGTCACCCTCTCAGCCGTTGAACCTTCTTATTGGTTTCTTCCATCTATAATGCAATAAACTCCTTGCTGATATTTTACTTAATTTTTTTCATCAATGTTCATTATTAGGGAGATTGATTTCTAATTTTCTTTCTTTGTTTTACCTTTTCCAGGTTTAGGTATCAATATGATATTTGCGTCATAAAAAGAGTTTGTAAGTATTCCTTCTTCCTCTATTTTCCCAAATCATTTATGTAGTATTAGACTTAATTGTTCTTTGAATGTTTGATAGAATTCACTTGTGAATCCATCTGTTCCTGGGACCTTTTTTCTTAGGGGATTCTTTGATAATTTGTTCAATTTCTTTTTCTGTGATGTGGTTGTTTGAGTATTCGATTTCCTCTTTTGTTAATCAGAGCAGTTTATTTTTTAGTTTTGTAAATATTTATGTATTTTACACTGTTTGATTTATTGGCATATAACTAGGCCAAATAACTTCCAATAATTACATTAATATTTTCTTTTTTGGTTCTGATTTCTCACTTTTCATTTTGGATACTGTTAACTTGTTTTTCTTATGTCTTTCCACAGATACTCTTTTTCATTGCTCTGAAAGTGATAACGTTCTTGAATAACTTAAATACTTTAGGTTTCTTAAAACTTTAAGTATTTCAAGTATCATAGATATCTTAAATATTTCAATTATCAGATTTCCACATGTGACTGTACTCAATTCGAACTTATTGGAACTCCTAAATTTTCACTTGATCTTTTTATGCTTCTCTTAAATTGAATTTTCCTATCAAATTATCTTTGTAATTTTTTTTTTTTTTGGTTAAGAAAGCCTTAATTTGCTTTATTTAGCTTAACATCAATTTTTCCCCTGGAGGATTATGCTCAGTTTTGCTGGGCATGTCATTCTTTGTTTTGTCTTAGATCCTTTGACTTTTTCAACATAATATTCCATGTCTTCTGGTTCCTTTAATATAGATACTTCTAGGTCCTGTATAATCATGATTATGGCTCCATGGCATTTGAACTATTTTCTTCTGAATGTTTGTATTCCTTTTTACTTGGCTCAGGATGTAGGGGGTCTTAAATTTGACTATAATGGGTTCTGAGATATTTTATTTTGTGATCTCTTTCAGGAGGTGATCAGTAGATTCTTTCCATTTCTTATTTCCTTCTTAAGTGAGAATATCAGGTCAGTTTTCCCTAGTGATTTCTTGTAAAATGTTACATAGGGTCTTTTTTGATTGTGGCTATCGGGTATTCTGATTATTCTTCAAATCATCTCTCTTGGATCTTTTTTCCAGGTCAATTATTTTTCTAGTAAGGTATTTTGGAATTTTGTCCATTTTTTTCATTCTTTTGATTTTACCTTATTGTTTCCATGATGTCTTATGGATTCATTAGCTTCTATTTGCCCAATTCTAATTTCTATGGAGTTTTTTTCTTGAGCTTTTATGTTTTCTTTTCCATTTGGTCAGCCTTATTTTTCAAAATCTTGTTTTCTTCAGCGTTTTTTTTTTCTGACCTCTTTTCCCATTTGATCCATTCTATTCCTTAGGAGGTTTTTCTTCAATGTATTTTTTGTGCTCCTATTTTCTTTTGGTGTATTTTAGTTTTTAGTTAGTTGATTTCTTCAGTGAATTCCATCTCTACCCCCATCTCTCCAACCAAGTGTTTGAGTTTTTCCATCAATTCTTCTTATAATTTGATTTTTAAATTTCTTTTAAAGTTCTTCTATGGGTTCTTTTGGGACCTGATATTCTGTCACACTTTCCTTTGGGGCTTTTCATGTTTTATTTTAGGCATTGTTGTCCTCTTCTGAGCTCATATTTTGATCTTTCCTGTTACTTTCTAAGGTCAGGGTTTTTCCTCTGTCTTTTGCTCATTTTTCTACTTATTTTTTTCCAGTTTCTCATCTATCTGTTGAGGTAATTCACAAGCCTGATTCAGGTTTGCAAAGTACTCTTCTCTGGTACCTGCAGTAGTCTTGGCTGCCTTTATTTCCCATGGTGTTTCTATTGAGGGAATGTCCCTGCTGGTTTGGTCTTGGTTTGCAGCTCTTTTGTCATACTATATTCAGATCCCCAGGTTACCAGTTTTTCTGTTGTTTCATGGGTTTGGAAAGTTCCTGCTCTGTTGCTTTCTTGTCCACACCAAGTGTTCTTGCTATGGACAAGTTCTGTGTTCTGCTGCCTTAGGCATTCTGATACTTCACTGCTTCATGTCACAATGAATTTCAATGGTCTTCTCTCTGTGCTGCCTTCACTATCCATGCAGAGTGATTTAGACTGGCCCTATCCAACCTTCTGCTGCTTTGTTGCATAAGGCATTCTAGTATGCCTATAGGACGGGTGTTTTCCTGTCCTCTTGGCCTTTGCTACCTAGGATGAGTGGATTAGGCTAGGCTGTTCTCCCTACTCTGCCCTCTCTGCCTTCTAAACCTGCGTTGTTGGCCTGGGTTCATTCCTGTTCTGTAGCTTCAATGCCTCTGGTAAAGTAGCAGTATATTGGGCTGGTCCAAGTTCTACCAGTTCTCACAGATGTTGTGCTATCTAGGCTATGTTACATCAGTGAGATATATTTTTCCTGTTTTTATTTGTTTTGAGGCAATTTATTATTCATTTACTTATCATGTGGCATGTTTGGAGGGAGAGATTGTCCTTTACTCTCCCATCTTAGCTTATGCACTCTTAACCATTATTGTCTGATGCACCCTGTCCCTGGCTAACAATGTATTGTAACTATAGCTTAACAAGATCCACCCTATCTCAGCTAAAGATAAATAGGAATAGCATTTCCTGTCTTTCTAAGGGCAAAACTTCTTCTTTTTCCTAGCATTCATCTGTGGCAGCAGATAAGGCACATTAACTCAGTTGGAATTCATTGCCCATCAATTTTTATGTTAAAAACTATAATAATTCAGGAGAATAATAGTTTGGAAACAAAGCTTGTCTAACAGCTTGGGATGGAGAAATCACTTGTGTTTCTCTTTCTCTTCCCCTCATATCCTTACTAGCAGAAAGGAAACAGGAAATTATTATTCTTGGCTTCAGCTAAGTATAGGGGCCTTTGACTAAATTCCCTCTTGTGGGAAAGGGGAAGAAGAAAAGAGTGTGAGATATCTATTAGTATAACATCACTCAAAATATTCATCAACCTCAAGCTTCCTTTCACCATCATCTTTGACAAAATCTTGCTTAGCATTCAACGGTGGGGATTGTGGAGGGAGAGACAAAAAAGATAGGAAGGAGAATTGGAAAATCATTCTGACTTCCTCATTTCTCCTCCCTTCCCTCATCCTGAGCTATGTTGCCAAAACAAATGGATTCTCTGTGTACTTCTTCTTTCCATCCTATTCCAATGTCCAGTTCAATTATCCTTATAGCCTCTATTTCAAATCTAGTTGCTGTAGCTACTTCCTTTATCCCAAATCTCTCTGGTAACATTGACAAAATTGGAAATCCAAGGCTATGCTGATAATTATAAGATAAATCTTCTGATTCCCCAATGAATGAATTTCTTTATAGAAGGGAGATACTGCTATAATGGGATCTAAAAAGTAATATAAGGTATAAGAGAGAATCACAATTGGTTGATGGCTCATCCCTATTCTTCAAATGTCCATTGATTCAAAGTGAGGAATTTTGTAGCTTCTTAGAGTTATGAATGTACAGAGAATAGGCAGTGGTTACCTTGCTTTGTGGCTAAAGGTATGCTTATAGCTTATTTTACTGTGGCTAAAATACTATTGCTCCATTATTTTATCCCTCATCTCTTGGGAAAAAAAACAAAACAAAACAAAACAAACTGGCAGCCATTACACAGGTCTTCAGCCTTGAACCACAATCTCATACATTTAGAACTTCAGAACAAAAATATATATTTAGAATTTTAGGATCCTGTTCATCCTTTCATATTACAGACAAGGAAACTGAGGCCAAGAAAAAAAAAACTGCCTTACAGATTATCTTATTACAGAAAAAAACAAATATAAGATTTTGTGAGGACCTTAGAATTCATCACAACTGGCCTCTTCATCATAAAAAGGAGGAATCTGAAGGTCAGAGGTAGTAATTGACTTGTTTAATGTCAGAAAGATTATAAGACTAAGAGCTAGGATTCTAGCCTAGATCCTTAGATTTCAAGTTCAAGGCCCTTCACTCAGACATGTGCTAAAGTTTCACAATAGTTAAATTTTCAGTTCTAGTATTTATACTTTAAAAAACAGTAAAAGTTACAGGTGAAGACTTCATTTATTATTTTGTTGCTTCTCTAGACTTAAGAAAGTGAATAAAAATTTTAATAATTCTGATTAAACTTAGAGATATGTCTCATACATTCTCTGTCCTCATGCAGAGAACTGGTTCTTAAATGTTTACCAATACATCCCTGACTTCACCGATAGTCTAAACTGCTGATACTATGTTGAATAGTAAGCACTTTAGCCTAGTGAGAAAAAACTTTCACCCATGATCAAATGCACATTTATGTGTATGTTGAGCCCATAGAAATTGAGGAGTAGAAAAAAGGAAGTCACTAACAAAATATATGGGCTAAAAAAGAATATGTTGTGGCAATAGCAAGGGATGATGGATGCACTCTGTTGGTACCATCACAAAACTAAGGAAAATCACTATGTGAATAAGTATACTGATGCATTTGTTGTCAGCTTCTGGGAAAAAATGGACAAAAATTTCATTGGATGGTTAGCTATGGAGAGGCTTCAATCTGCATCCTTGAAGCTACTACTCCATGCATGAGATTATAAATAAGTCATTTGATCAAGTATATATCAAGCCTACTTTACTTTGTTAAGAGAATTTTATTAATTTCTCCTTTTTTATACTTAAGCCTAGATAATGGACTAAGAACTTGGGTTAGAAAGAAAAGAGCAAAAACAATCTCTGTCCCCAGGGAGCTCATAATCTAATGAGCAAAATTTTAAATAAGCAAGTAAAAATAAGATATCTACAGAATAGATGGGCATTTACTTTAGAGGGGAAGTCACTGGTAGCTGAGAGGGCTATTATCATTATTTTTATTAACCAAGGTAAGTATAATGGACTCCCCATTCAATTTGGGTATCATTTTGACTGAAGATTAAGCTAAAGAATAGTTCGGTCTAGGATAATATGATCAAGATGAAGTGGAAATTGTGGCAGTTATTTAGTTAATTTAAGTAAAAAATAGGCTCAATATTCTGGATATTTCTGTCAAGATGCCAAATAATTTGGAAAATTGCTTCCATCTGGCCTTATTATTAACAGTTTGCTACCTCCCCAGAGCATAAATGTGCTCAGGAACCAACACAGTTGGGTTTCAATGATTTTGGATTGAGATGATTTGAAAATCCTTCCAAATAGTTTAAAAGCTTAGAAAAAAAATAAGAAAATGATTTTGAAATTTTGTATAAATTTCCCCACTCCAACATCTAAATTTTGAGAATGATTTGAGAATTAGCTGATGGAAATACTTTTGTTTAAAAATCATTGCTTCAAAATATAGTTTTGATCCTGTGGGTCCTCAGAATAATAATAATCCCTTATATTTGCCTAACATTTTTATATTTAAAATATCCTTTCTTCATGCTTCCTTTATTCACTGTTAGATTGGAAGTATAATCATTATTGTACCCACTTTATAAATGAGGCATCAGGCCTTTAAAGAGTGAAGGGACTAGATTAGAACCCAGAGGTGAACTCAGGATATCAAACTCTTTCCATATCAATAAGCCATCTGTCAGAAAGAATTGATAATATAAAAATTATTTGAAACTGCTTCAAGACATCTTGTTTTCAAAATAATGCATTTTCCATGCAAAAATAAATCAGAAATGAATGCAAAAAATGAAACTTTACTGCTTTGAAATGAGTTAGAAATATTTCAACCCAATTTCTAAACTATTTGACAAAATTTAAAGTCATTTCCAAAATATATTGAAACATTCTCTGCTTGCTTGAAACCACATTGAGCACTTAAGGGATATTTTCAAACTGTTTTGAAAATTTGCCTTTGGTAGACAACATAGTGTATTGATTTGTAGTTGTCTGACATTCAATGAGCCAGCAAATATCAATCTGACCCTGTTTCATTTTTTTTCAATTAAATTGAATTCAACAAACTTTTTTTAGATACCTGCTATTTGAAAGATACCCTTTTGGACCACTAAAGGTACAGAGATGGAAAAGAACACATCTCCTGCTCTTTAAAAACCTATTCTGTAATAGGAAGTTTTGTACATAAATGATTAAGAACTTGATAGGAACAAAGATGGAACCCATGAAATGTTCTAAGAAATTTTGAAGAAACAGAAATCATAAGATTATAGATTAAGATTTGGAAGGAACCTTAGAATTCTTTTAGTGTAAGGAACTCATTTTACTGATAAGGAAATTCAGGTCTGGAGAGGTGAAAGGACTTCTTTTTGGTTCACAGAGTAAATTTTTTGCTAATTGCCTTCAATCTCTAAAAAATATACAACTTGATGACAAAGTTGGTCATTTTTTTTGGTTTCAAATAATATTTTATTTTACCCATCATTTACATGTGAGAACAATTTTCAATCTCATTAAAAAAAATTGAGCCAAATCTCTTTTTCCCTTCCTCTCCACTCCCTCTCTCCTGCTCATTTCCCCTCTCTGAGAAGGCAAGTGATCAGATTTTTTCAAACATTTTGTTTTTTAGGTTTGACTATAGTTAAAATGTCAATATCTTTTAGTCAAATAATGAACTTGCATTATTTGTCACCATATGTTAGTAAAATGATTGTTTTCACACCTGGAAATTGGAATTAAATTGATTTTGTAATTTTAGAAAAAAACAAAGAGTTAAATCAATTTTTCTGGGTCCCTATTATACATGTGAAAGGTACTGTATTCATCTTGTTTGATAGTTATTTCTATATGCTGTAGCATAATCAAATGCTCTAATTATATGATTGCATTATTATTTAAGGTAATTAAATAATTATGTGAAGTGCATGAAAATTGACTAATAATTACTTTGAAATCTGGGATGGCACTGGACTGGGAGCTCTTGTCCTGTTTCTACTAGGCTCTCATTTAGCTTTTTTTGTATGGAATTTCTCCATCTGTAAAAATAATTATAGCATTGGCTTCCTAAACTAAACAAATGAACATGTGCTGAAAAGGTGACCCTTACACAATTAGGAAAACAATAAGCAAAAGAAAACTGGGAAAATCTAAGTTTCATTCAAGAAAGAAAATGCAGTATTCATCAAAGAAGAGGTGATCTGTTTTGTTCTTTGTAAAGGAGAAGAAAAAAAATGTTAAAACATTATTTGTACCCTTAGATTGTTGAAATGGGTTCAATATCCAGGAAATTTAGAAAAAAACCCGGATTTAATGGAATCATAGTTTTAGAGCAAAAAGGTACTCCAAAAGAAGATATCTAGTTCCATTACTTGATTTTTCAAATGTAGAAACAGAGAATCAAAGAGTTGCAATGACTAGTCTAACATCCTAAAGTAGAGAGTAATGGAGTTAGGATTTGAACCTACATCCTTTAGCTGCCATATCTAATGCTCTTTTCACTCTACCAAACTGCCTCTCCTTAGAAGGAGAAAATACTCAAGCCTAGTATTCCAGAGCCTTGAGTTCTAATGGTGGGCCTACTATTAATTCTCAATCTTTTTTGTGAAAGCACATTTAATAATGCTGTACCTTTATTTCCTCAATTGTCTTTAAGGAGAGTTGAATTTCAGGAGTACTTTAAATAATTATAATACCAATCCTTCTGGGAACAGGGGAAGGAGATCATATTTTCTAGTACAGAGAGCACTTGATAGGGAATCACCAATTGAAATTCCAGTTTTCTAGTCATAGTTTTTACTTAGAAAAGTTATTTCATTTCTAACTTCACTTTACCATTTATCAGTTGTGTAATCAGTTGGCTAAAATTAAATTAGTCAATGAGCATTTATTAAATTCCTAATATGTACAATGAACTGTGCTAAATATTGGAAATGAAAAGAAACATAAAAGACAGTCTTTTGTCAAGGAGCTCACAATCTAACGAAGGAGACAACAAGCAAATAAAAACAACAACAACATATGGTCAAAATGTATATCCAGGAGAAAGATGAAATAACTAATAGCAGAAAGACTAGAATTAGGACAGACTAGGAAAGACTTCCTATAGAAGGTGACACTTCAATCTTCAACCAAGACTTGTAAGAATTAAGGGAAACCAGAGGGAGCTGAGGGGGAACTGAGGAAGAAGAATTTTCTATGCATGGGGAATAGCCAGAGAAAATTCTCAGAGCTGAGAGATGGAATTTCTCTTTAATGGAAAAGCAGGAGAGCAATGTCACTGGATTGAAAAGTTTAAGGTGGGATAAGAGATTAGAAAGGTATGTGGAAGGTTGGTTTGGTAGGCCTTTGAATGCCAAACAGAAGATTTTCATCCTGGGAGGGATAAGAAGCCACTGGAGTTTATTGAGTATGAAGGTAACAGGGATAGATCAATGTTTTAGGAAAATTATCTTGACCACTGACTGGAGGATGGATTGGAATGGTGAGACTTGTTTGTGGTAGGAAGATCAACCAATAGGCTATTGCAGTAGTTCAAGCATAAGGTAATAATGGCTTTCCACCAGGGTGACAGTATTGAAGAAGAGAAGGAGGTATATTGAAGAGATATTGCAAAGGTAAAATTGACAGACCTTGGCAACTGATTGGATATGGGTAGGGGGAGAAATAGTGGATAATTGAGGATTACATGTAGATTGCCAGTCTGGGGTTTTGGGAGGATGGTGATAAGAGGGAATTGCAAAGGTGAAGAAAGTTTAGGAGAAACGATAATAACTTAAGATTTTAGATGTGCTGATATTAAGATGTCTACTGGATGTCCAGTTTAAGATGTTTGAAAGATAACTGGAAATGAGAGACTGGAGGTCAGTAAAGAAATTAGAGCTAGATAAGTATATTTAAGAATCAGCATACAGAGATGATAATTAAATTCTTTGAAGCTGATGAGATCCTCAGGTTAGGTAGTATAGAGGGAGAAGAGAGGAGGGCACAAGGCAGATTCCTGTGGGATATCCATAGCTAGTAGGCATCATCTAGGTGAAGATCCAACAAAGAAGACTATGAAGGAATATTCAGATAGTTAGGCGGAGAATCTGGAGAGAGTGTTATCTCAGAAACCTAGAGAAAAGAGAGTCTCAAAGAAAAGAAGGTGATTGATAGTGTCAAGTGATAGCTTCTGAGAGGTATAGAAAAAGAAATATTGATATGAAGACATTGGATTTGACAATTAGAATAACTTTGACAACTTTGGAAAGAACAATTTTGGTTGAATGACAAAGCTGGAAATTGGATAGTAGGTACATATATTCAAATGTAATTCATAATAATAGGTAAATACATTTTATTCCAGGTAATATGTCCATCGATGGTGAGGTTGTTACTTTTACTTTTTTTTCATTTTTAAAATCTTCCAGCTCCTCTTCCTACTAAAAATAAGTTCAGGCTACCTTGCAGGCAACGATATTAACTTTTGTGATATTGGACAAAGCCTTAAACCATATGGGCTTCACTTTTCTCATTTGTAAAAATGAAAGCAATGAACTATATGGCCTCTGAAGAACCTCCAGATCTATGGTCTGTGCCCCTATGATTTGAGGTTATGATAAGTCATATCATAAAAACCTTAGAGCTGGAAATCACCTAGGTGCACTCTTCTCATTCCAAGAGTCAGGAAATTGGCACTTACATGTCTTCACTTTGCTAAGGATCACAGAGTGAAATAGTATTAGAAAAGAGATAAAGACCAGTTACCTAGGCCTAATTATCTTAGGGAATATCCTGATTTGGAAGAGATAGGATTTCTCAATTGTAAATTCAACAGTGAAATTCAGAGTAAAGGAAGTAATTTGAAATGTCTGGATGACCCATTCTTTGAAGAGATTAAAATGCTCAACTGAAGAGCTTCTAATATCCTAGAATCAATAGGAAGTCCTTGATGAGTCTTGAGCATAGCCTGCCTTGGTCAAAGGGACCAAGAGTCTTGACAAATAGAAACAGATTATCTCTAATCTTTCAAATTCTTCACATTGACCTGCTCCCCCAAACACTACTTTTTAGCCTACTGTCCTATTTGCTACTCCTGGAATTTATGTCTTTGACAAGACTAATCTGTGTGTCTGAAATATATGACCTTCTTCTTTCTCTCTACCTTACAGTATCCTTCACTTCTCCCTTTCCTTCAAAGATCATCTCAAAAGCTACCTCTTGTGATGCTTTCCTATTTCTCCCAGTTAGTTCTCTCTTCAACTTATCTTGCATTTCCTTATGGGTCTATGTCATAATTCTTAGTACAATCTAATTTCCTCAAGGATGAGAATAATTTTTCTACTTGTCTTTGTATTCTCAGTGCCTAGTATGGTGTTTTCAACACAGTAGGTGTTTTAGAAATGCCTGTCAAATTGAATTGAGTCAAATGCTTTTGTGGAAATATTTTGTCAAATGAAGACATGATGTCAAACTTTCTTGACATTTTAAGACAAAGAATTCATTATTTGGAAAATCAATCAATGCTTTGGAATGAAAATCTCTTGCAGCAAAATGTCAAAGGAGGTATTTTAAAAGTGTTTATTAGTTGAATAGCTTGTGATATCTTTCTATTTAATTGCTTTTCAAATTGCTATCAGCAAGAAATCATTTCACAATAATATTTTTAATTAAAAAAAACTAGTGGTTCCCCATTGACCATATGATAAAATATAAATTTCCTAGCTTGACACTGAAGGGCTTCTAATTTTTCTATCTGCCTTTATATGTATATATTTGTGTACAATTTCTCTGATAATCTTTGCTTTATAATGTTAAAGGATTTTTCTTAATCTCTCCCCCCATCCCTTTAAGAGGCAGAGGAGCAGAAACATTTCTTAGTAACAGTCAGTTTCACAGTAAGACAGCCTCTGTGAAAGGGAGCAGAAAGTTTTGTTATCTAGGAGACAAAGGAGGTTTATAAGTAAAGTGACAGTTGGAAGTGGGCTTTTGTCTCTGGGTTTCATAAAGAGGAGTCTGTCTTTGTGTCTCTGAGACTGTGAGTTGAGACTAACTGACAATTGGGGATAGAGAAAACAAATTTAAGGCCTTAACAGCCTGTATTGATTAGCTTTAGGTAGGTAGTTAGATAGACAGTGGTTAAATTCTTAGATAGTCAGTGTAGGCAGAGTAGGCTGGGACTGACCCTGGCAAAAGAAACTGCCCTCGAAGGCAGATTGAGAGATTTTTAGAAATTTTTAGTTAGGATTCTAAAGTTATAAGATTACTCTCACTTTCCTCCTTTCTATCTCCTATCTGAACTTTCCTCAAAATGAACAAATTATTTTGTGTTTTATCAAACCGCTCTCCTGAACTTTGTTCAAACTCCTACCAAAAATTTTAGCCCTTCACAATACACAATGTGTCCTATTAGCCATTTTCTAAAGTGGATACTCTATTTCTCACCTTTGTCTTTTTGCACAAGATATTTCCAGACCAGAAATGCAGAAATTACTGGATATTTCAGTTTCCTCCATTTTTCTCTTGTCTTAGGATGCTAACAATCTAGTATAAGACCTTGAATATAATTGGTTCTGTTCACTAAAGTACTTGAGTCAATGGTTAAATTAAGAAGCCACTCAGCTATTGTCTTGCAGGATGTTTATTCCAAGGAGAATAATGATGAACAGAAATGACATGTGTGTGTATATATATACATATAGATATATATGTATGTATGTATATTTCCAGCAGAATTTTTTGTACTAGCAAAGAATTGGAAATAAAGTTAATGCTCATTGATTGGGAAAGGGTAAAGAAGCTGTTGTACATGAATATGATAGAATATTCTTGTATCTTAAGGAATGCTGAAAAGGATGAATATAAAGAAACATTGGAAGATATAAGAATTGATTAAAAGTGAGGCAATAAGGACCAGGAAAATAATATACACAACGACTACAGCAACATAAATGAAAACAAGCAAAATAAAACTAATCAAAATTGATTAATTTGAAATATAATGATCTAGCTTGGCCCTGAAGAAGCAATAAGAAAAGAAATATTCCTCTGCATCTTTAAAGAGGCAAAAGACTATGAATGAGTATCTTTGCAAACAATTCTATACTTTTTTGATATGTCTGTTAATTTTACTGACCTATTTATACATATTTTAAATTTTTATTTATGCTATTTGGGCATGGGGCGACAGGGTGAAAACATCGCTACTATAAAAACAAGAAGTATCCCTAAAGAATTATTTTAAGAGAAATTAAAGGAGTTATTTTGTGTTGTATACTGAGGACATTTTTCAGTCGTGTATTTCATTCCAAATATAGAAATATTAGGAAGAAAATTCAGAAGTCATACTTAATATCTTCCAGTTATACAACTGTTTTTTATACATTTATGTATTTGTGTGGAAATAGAATTCCTTAATGTGGATTTGTGTTTAATTCAGTGACAAAATACATGATTTGGGCAAGTGATTTCAAATAAATTCTAATTATTCTAATTCTAATGGTAGCAGTCCTGTTGAGGGGAAATAATTCAGTTTCACATAATTTTATTGGACTGAGACAGGCGCTGAGCAGAAATTTCTTGGATGAAGGTAAGTCAAGCATGTGAGAACAGCAGGGGTGAATAAGAGTAATCAGTAACAGTATTATTACAATGGCCACAGTATCAGTTATGGAAGTAACCAAGAACATTTGAACCAAGCAGAGGATGGAAGCTATGATTCGTAGAAATATAATGAATAGGGGGCTAGAGAGGAGATGGCTCTACCGGGATCTTTTCTAAAGTTCCTGCTCCCCCCTTCTACTAGTACTCCTATTCAAGATGTGAGTTTTTTTCTGTGGGGACAAAGATTGAACCCCCTGGAAGGAATGAAGGAAAGAGCCCTCCTCCCTTGCTAACAAAGGCTACAAGGTGAGTGAGTGAGTGACAATTATTTTCTCAGACATTTTGTAATATATATGATTTATATTTACCTAATAGAATGTCTTAGAAATTTTACAAATTTGGGATTCCTAGAGAAACATTCTCACATGAGTCCAAATATGAATTATATGAACTATCTGAGACAAGTTACCCGAGATTGAACTCAGTTTGTCAAACACAGAGAGGTGCATTTGTCCCACTGGACACTTAGGCTGCATTTTGAATTTTTATTATATCAGCTATGTAATATTGGCAGTCTAACTTTGAAAATTTAGGCATTTTACCCAGTACAGTACTAAATATTTAATTGGAAGGGCCATGGTGGAAGAGACTATATAGCCTAAAGCAGTGATAGTAAACCTTTTAGAGATGAGTGCTGGACCCTGCCCCCACCCCAGACCACAGAGACTGCATGCTGTGCACTCCCCTGTGAAGGAGTTCAAGGGGCACCCTGCCCCACCCCACCCTTACCTCACACTGGGGAAGGAGGAAGCACTCCCATTGAGCTACTGGCTGGAAGAAGTGAGGAATGTCCTCAGTGAGTAGAAGGGGGAGAGTGTGGCCTGAAATCTCCACTCTCCTCTAGTTCTGCCACCTGTGAGACACCCATCTTACCCTTGTGTGCTCCCTTTGGGCTGCTGGCAGAAGGGTGGAGATATGAAAAAATGTTATCAGATGCAGTGGAGAGGGGGAACAGAGCATCTCTGCCCAAGTCCCTCTACCTTTCTGGTAATGAACTCTGGTGGGGGGTGTTTGTGGGGAGAGTGGCCATGTGTCCACAGAGAACTCTCTGTGTGCCATCTTTGGCACCCATGCCATAGGTTCACCATCACTGGCCTATAGTATGGAGCACTCTATTTGATTCAAATGATTAGATTGGAGTTTCAAGTATGGCTTTAGCACCTTGGATAAGTCATTATATCATCCCAATAATTAAATTCCTCTTCTATAAAGTGGATTTAGTGATATTTGCATTTCTAATCTCAGAGTCATGATGTAAAGAAAGTGCTCTGACAATTATAAAACTCTAGAGAAACCTGAGCTGGTATTAGGCATTATGTACTCATGAGTATGTGATTCTAATTGCCCTGTAACCATCATAGAGCTTTTATGAAATTAAAGTCCAGCTCCCAAATTCCATAGCACTCTACATAGAGTTAGAAAGATCCAAATTCAAATCTTTGCTCAGACCCTCACTAAACATGTGACCCTGGGAAATTCGTTTAATTGCTCTCTGCCTCAGTTTCTTCAATTATAAAAAAAGGGATAATGATAGCAGCTACCTCATGTGGTTGTTGAGAAGATCAAATGACCTAATATTTGTAGAGCACTTAGTACTGTGCCCATCAAAGTAGGTACTTAAATGCTTATCTCCCCAACTCTGTGTTGATAAGTAATCAAATAGAGAAACTACCTTAACTCCTCAGCTCACTGAACTATTTATTAAATCATGGCTTTTTTTCACTTTAAGAAGGCCTTAGGCAACTGAATCATGTGCAAAATATATAAATATATCAAATAAAAAGTGATTCTTTTTTTTAATAACCCCTACTTCCTACCTTCTCATTAATTCTAAGACAGAAAAGCAGCAAGGCATCAGTAATGCAGTTAAGTAACTTGTGTAAGCATTAAAATGTGGTTTGCCAAGACTGTGAATTGTCAAAACTGTAAAGGTTTCAGCCAAACTGTAAAGATAATTTTTAGTGTCTTGATTTAAAATCTAAAATTAAGTGGTCACCATGGGAAAATCCTCAAATATGAAAATACCCAAGTCAGCTGGGTTTTATGGAGATTTTAATTAATACAAATGAAGGAATTAAGGGAAGGGAGAGAGAGGGAGAAAAAGAAAATAGTAGAAAGGGCCTAGGCCATGAGCCTAAGGGAAAGTGAGTCAGTCTTCATCACTCACCACAAGATCATCTTCAAGCTGGGTTCTTCCACTCTGAACTGAAATTAGCCTCCGAACTAAATTCAAATTTTAACTGAATTCACTTGCCCTGAACTTGTTCCTTCCCTTCCTCTTAAAGAGATTTTTCTCTTTGTCACCTCCCCTAAATTTTCACGTCTACCAATCACAGTAGATGCTTTTTCCCAGGACTGTCCATTCTTAGTTCACATCTTCTTTTGTTATCACCTTCTCTGGGTAGATTATATCTTCTGAGTAATTCACACCTATTTTGTTAAGCTTGCCTTCTGTAAGTTGCTTGACCTTTTAGTGATTAATTTAACCTTTATAGGTACTTAGCGCCCTTTTGTATTAGATCTAGAAATAGACCACCTAGCTTATGGTTTTGGCTTTACTATAAGTATGAGTTGGGGACTTTCATTGTTCCATCAGGAGTTTACAACTTTATCTTCTCCTAAGGCACTGTCTGAGCAGGGTGGTGTAATTTTAAAGTTCCCAATACATTCCTGACCAAGTACCTCCATTTGTTACAATATGGGGAATAGCTTAACCAAATCTTCTGAAGTAGAGTCTGAGCAGTTTTAAGATTCACACTTGCCCAGGCTCACACAGCTAGGAAGTGTTTAAAGCCATTAGAGATGAATCTTAAATTAAAAAAAAAAAGATTGAAAGCTCTCCTAGTGAATTTTAAATACAGTTATCCCTTGCTATATCACAATTCACTTATCCTGGCTTAACTGTATGGCAGGTTTTTAAAAAAAAATTCTAATTCTGTATCATGGAGTTACACTTATTGTGGCACACTATTGGCTGATGGAATGAAAGGTGACCAATGATAGCACTGTGTTCTGTATCCCGGAAGCTGATTGGCTTAGTGACTATAGGTTAAGAAGAGTATGGAAAAGCTTGATAGGAAGATGGGAAGGGTTTATAAAGCCGTAAGATAAATAAACATATATGTAAAAAACATATATGTATCATAAAACAAATACAAAACTGCTACTTCACAGATTTTCACCTATCATGGGGTTCTCTGGAACATAACTCCCACGATAGGCGAGAGATCACATTCTATTTCAGACTAGTTCAATCTACATATAAATTTTAGAAACATTATATAAAGAAAAGTATAACTCTATTCATGTTGATAGATATAGAGCTAGAAGGGACTCTGGTTTCTGTTGTTCAGTCATTTTCAGTTGTGTTTGTGTGATCCTATTGGGGTTTTATTGGCAAAGATGCTGGAGTGGTTTGCCATTTCCCTTTCAAGTTTATTTTACAGATGAAGAAACTGAGGCAAACAGAGTTACACAGGTGCTGTTTGAGGCTATATTTGAAATCAGGAAGGTGAGTTTTCCTGAGTCCATGCTCAGTGTTCTATCCACTACATCACTCCACAGGTCAGACTAGTTCAAGCTCTACATCTTAAAGATAAAGAATTGGAACACAGAGTGATTAAGTAAGTTGTCCAATGTCACTAAGAAGTAAGAAAGTGTGACAAGGAAATCACTTTTAAAAGACTGATATATATTAATTTAAGGTCGCCAAGGAATTCAGCTATGTAATTCCTAAATGAAAACTCAAGTCAGCAGTCAACCTTTTATGGAGTTTAATTACAAACAGGAGGAAGAAAGGAATTAGAGATAGAGAGATAGAGGGAGAGAGAAAGGGGAGAGAAGGGAATAGGGCTTAAATAACCCTTCTGTTTAGGCTGGGCCAAAAGGCCCAAGCCCTTAGATAGCTGGGGCAAAGAAAAGAGATCAGTCCCTATTACTCATGTGACCAAAATGGAGAAACAGTCTCAGGGCCCCCACCTTCAGCTTCCTTCAGAGCAAGCTTCTCAGAGCACACTCCAACCACACAGACCAACTCCTCAACCCCCCTGAGTCTTCAGACCCCTCTCTCTTTAAGGAAACCATCCAAGTTCCCTCCCCTCAGTTCTCACTTCGACCAATCACTGTCCATCAATTTCCCTATGCCAATGGAGGCTCTAGCTTAACCCAGGACCGCCCAGAGGTCTCTGGCTTTGCACATGTCTGTTGAAGGTCATATTTTCAAATAATTAAATCTTTGATCCTTTGCTACAGCCCTTCCTAAATCCTGTTAACCTGAGTAGGGTAGAGATTGGAATAATTAAATTTTGATCTATGCTGCAGCCCTTCCTCAATCCTGTTAGGACTGAGTAGGGTGGAGATTGATTCCAAGTATCTCCATTGTATCAATTCTAAAATCAATCATGACTCAAAGAAATTCCTGTTCTATGCTTAAGCATAGGTCAAAGCCCTTTCCATTGTTCAGCAAAAGGTTTCTGTCCTAAAGTAATCTTAAGAAGGGAGGAGGAGGAACCTCCCATGCCAATGGGGTTCCCATTCCAATAGACTATCAGTAAGAAATTTTCCAAGTATGAAATTTCCCAATGGTGAAATTTCCAACATTTATAAGTCTAAGGAACTTTAAGGTTTACAAAAGGTAGGATTTGAATCTGGTTCTCTGACCCCAGATCCAACACTCCTTCCATGTCTTTTCTCATACGTGCCATGTTGCCAGGACATCTGACACAGACTTGGCTGAGTGACTAAGAAAATGTCTTTTAATGAAATGTCAAGAGTTCTGTTTTGTTTGTCTTTAGTGACTATTAAGTGAATAATATCTATTGCTAACTTTGATATGGCCATTATCCATCTCTGTGGTCTTTCCTGTGCCCAAGACCTCTGGTAGCCCATTCCACAGTACAACACATAGAACTGCCACAGGAACACAGACGAATAAGGCAAGTCAGATGCTTCTAGTCACACCTGCTCTGCCATGAAGAGGTCTTACAGGCTTCTTTTCTCCTTTTTCTTCCCCAGACTGTCAGCTTGGAACTCTGTAATAAGCTTTATCCCCAAAGTTCTGGTTCATCCTGCTTTTATCTGATGCTGGCAATCTTCTCCTGTGAAAAAGTAATACAATCAACCAAGCAATTGTTCTGAACTGCTGTTTGCCACACTGAACCTCAGTTGAGCTTACTTTATTAATATTGGTAAACATGCTATTTGATGCCTCTGTGCTATTCTTCATTCCAATTTGATAACTTTCTCCTTTATTTCATTAAAAAAAAAACCACCCTAAAGTATATCTGAAAGAAATTGCAAAGAAAAGCTATCTTGAGTGCCCTCTTAATTCATGTTCTTGCCGCGGAGTGAGTGCCCTTGGAATGTTGCATTAATGATGGGCTAGAGTGATTTGGCTCTGTTAGATGTCTATGGAGGCCTAAATGATATTGAAGATTTGTGATTTGGACAATAGATTCACTTCTTTCAAAATTACAGCAGTGATGTAAGGGCAATTCAAAGCATGGTGGTAGCAAAATAATTGAGTTTTTCTCATGACAACAGAAAATTATACCTTGATATTTTTAGGAAGATAAATGTTTCTAAAGGTCAATTGATGAATGGTGGTTCACAGTGCAGCTTATAAATCAAAGGAAAAGTTGGAGAATAAAATAGTTTTTATGAAATGTAATGTCAAAAGTATATTGTTAAATTTGCTGTTGAAATGGAATTCCAAGTTGCGAGCATTCTTTTCTTTCAAAGTTTTATCACACAGTTATCCTCAGTCACAGAAATAGACAGACAGACAGACAGACAGACAGATAGATAGATAGATAGATAGATAAACAGATAGATAGATAGATAAACAAGCAGACAGAAAGATAGAGATAGAGGAACAGAGACAGAGAGGCAGAGACAAAGAAAAAACATAAGATGATCATGGTCTAAGTGGTGGAAATCCCTTCTTTTTGCAGGTGTAGAAACTAAGAACTAGAGAGATTAAATGGATTTAGCAACTTGAACAAAGAAGCATAGAATCTAACCTAGGATCCAGATCTAGGTTCTCTGGCTCCAAATATTGTTATCTTTCCCTAACACTATACTATCCCACGTGGTATATAGCTCTATGCCTTCCTTATACAATCATTGTGAGGATTTATTGCTTCTAGTAACTCACTTTTATATAACAGTGTAAGGATACAAGGCTATTTCTCAAAACAATCCAATGAGTTATATATTACAAGTATTATTATGAAACCATCTTCACTTTATTTCCTTCATGAGTTTTTTAAAATATGTGATATGTATCTTCTTTTACAACATGATGAATATGGAAATATGTATTTCATAATAGCATATGAATAACCTATATAATATTGCCTGTTGCCTCATAGGAGTGAGAGGAAGAAGGGAGGGAAAGAGAGAATATATATTGCAAAAGAGTCAGAAAATGATTATTAAAAATTGCATCTTTATGAAATTGTGGAAAAACATAATAAAAAGCAAGCATTATCATCATTCTCATTTTATAGATGGATAAACTGGCTCTCAGCAAGGTTAATGATATATTTTTAGCCACTGTTTATTGATATCAGAGTTAGAGTGCAAATGCAAATTTCCTAACTCCATTTTACATTCTTTTTCTATTATACCATGTTCTTTCCAAGGAGATTCCACCTACATAAACACACACACATCTGTACATATATACACATAAATAGTGTATATATATATATATATATATATATGTTGAAAAATTAGAAAGAACTACAGACTTGTAAGGTTAATAAAAAGATTAGTCTTCAAGGTCAGTGGGCCAGCTCTTGAATGTAAATCTGTTAATGACTTCCTTCATTTTGAAAGTGACTTGAGAAAATGACTAGTTTAAAATCTGAACAGAATTAGCTCGTTCTATATTGAGAGAGATATTATACATCTACTTAAAACAAGTATGTGAATGACTGTGATTTCATCACAACATCTAAAATACCTTATTTTTTGATAGATGACATCAATAAAATCAGTAATTCTTAGCAGCCATTGTGAAAGTGGAATAGACCTAATTGTCTCTAGTTAGATAACTTTGGTCAAGCCACTTTGCATCTCTATATCCCAATTTCTTCAATTAGAAATGAGGTTAAACATGATGGTCTCCCTTCTAGCTCTAAAACTTGTGACAAATAAAAAAGGGTAGGAGACATCCATTGCACAAGAGAGCATGATGTTCCCTGATCTCAGCTTACTACTTTAGAATTCTGAATCACTTCCATGAATAGTAGAGAGAATTCTGGGAAGGCCTCCTCTATCCTCCTATAGTAATAACTCTGTCTCTATTTTTCTATCACAATCATTTTTTTTCCTCAAAGGAATTTCTCATATTAAAGTCAGTGATTAGATGGTCTCTGAGGTCTTTTTGAACTTTGAGTTTTTGGGATTCTTTGGTCCCCCTTCTTTTCTGCTTGTGACCTGGAAAATTGGCTAGGTTATTGAATCAGCCTGAAGTTTCCTCCATATAGTAATGGTGCCAGGCAACCAAATGAATGCATGCCAGTAGGACATGAAGGGACATGAATGTCCAAGGTCACAGAAATGAGAATGTGACTTGGGAAACCTTAACTGGGGATCAGCTGATGATCAAATTAGAAACTTTAGAATAATAGCTGTTCTAATTTGATAAAATTAGAACTTCTTGAGGACATTCAAAAATGTCTCTCTCTCTAACTTTAAGTATCTGGAAAGTCTATATATAGAATATTGCCATATTAAAGGGGAAGGTGACTACTTTCCCTATTATTGTTCTTCATTCATTTCAGTTCTGCCCAACTCTTTGTGACCCCATTTGGAGTTTTTTGGCTGAGATAATTGTGTGGTTTGCAATAGTAAACCAGTTCATTTTACAGATGAGGAAACTGAGGTAAACAGGGTTAAGTGATGAAATGTCAGAACTCTAGAGAAACAAGAAAGCTTAAGTGAAGGGAAGCAAATGGAGCCAAATATTGATTTCTTCCCTAAGAGATCCATTTACTACAGGAGAAATGAATGAATGCCCATCATCATTGCCTGTTTCATTGCTTTTGCTCTAGCTCCATGGGTCTTTGATAGCCTTTGTATTGAAGTTATCTTTTCAGGTGATCTACAATAATGATTCTAGAACTAGAACTAAAGTGTCTCAACACCCAAGCTCTATGCTTCAGTCCATCACTCCACTTTATTCCTTTCTTTAAGTCTTTTTTCCTGTTCTTCTTTGTGAGATGGCTGTGAGGACTCTCACTATGAGACCCGAGTGATTACTGAAATGATTTCCCTTTGGTGTGGGCTGGTAGTTACAATCTGGTACATCTCTGAACATAGGAATATCAGAGTCGAGAGCCTGGTGCTGAGAGCATTATGCATAGGAACTAAAAAGAAACAAATGAAAGAACTGGGAAAAGAAACCAAGGGTCTGATTGCATTATGTCTGCCTCCCTGCTATCATTCTAGGTGCCCACCTTCTTTTGCTTTCAGACAAGGATGAGGATAAGGTGTCTCACATTTTTCTTTTCCTTTTTTGAAGGTGTATAACTATGGGCTATGGAGGTAAGTAACAGAACCCTTAAGAAAATCCCTAGCTTGCAGATCCTTCTAAGAAGTAATTCCTATTTATTCTTTCTAAAACCAATGGGCTCTGGGCTAAGGCTAATTCCTTCTCTGTAGAAACAAAACAAAACAATACCCAGAGGAACTGAATGTGACAATACTTCATTCTGCGTCAGGTTTTTCAGCTGCCTGGAGCCCTCTGTCATGCTTGCCTTTGGGAAGAGCAGGAATATTGAAAGGAGAGAATTTTTAAGGGATACCCATTTGAAATAATCTCCTACCTCTTTGGCCCAGGTTACTTAGCATTTCTTTGTGGGGAGAACCAGCTCTTCTCCATCACTCCTTTCCCTATTTCAAGCTTTAAGAATGAATAAACTCACTAATCAACTTAATGGTTTTGATGTTTTACTGGATATCTATCGCTGTCCAAAGAAGGGAACTCACAGACTTAATACTTCTTGCCCTTACTGATACCCAAGATTTGACATGAACATTACATCCATGAATTAAAAAAACAAAACAAAACAAAAAAACTCCTAGCTTTTTTGAACTGATCAGGCGGGGTAACTACCCAGGTATCATGTGGTCACAGTTATGGAAAAAAGTACATAGAGGTGTCAAGAGCACATGAGTTCAAATCCTACCTCATATACTTATTAGCTATGTGGCAAGTCATTTAAGTTCTGCTTACTTTGGTTTCCTTAACTGTAAAATGGGAATAATAGTTACACCTAGTTTCATGGTTGTAGTGAAGAAAAAAAATGAGGTAATATTTGTAAGTCCCATCACACAGTGCCTGGCACATAGTAGTCAAAATAGGACCATACCTGTTCTTCCCCCTGGAGGAGCAGTGACAGCATTTGGGGCCAAGACTACATGATTATGAACCTTTCTCTGTGTGGCTAGCAATGACCTTGTGTACTTTGGATGACAGCAATAATTCCAAAAATGAAGGTAGTTAAGTAGTGAGAGTGGCTTTTGACACTAAATCCTGCAAGAGAGCCATCGACCCTCAAGTGCCCTTTTCCCATTTAAACAAATCTACATGGATTTTATTCTTCTACAAGACTGAAAATATTCAAAAGGAAGGATACATACATAACAAATAGATATGCCTCAGCCTTCTAGGATACTAAGTTCTGTCTAAAGAAACAGAATCTTAAGAAGTGCTTAAAAATGAAATTTAGGAAGTAGGATTTGAGGATGAAAAAGGCTTCCAAGAATTCTAGACTACAGCACACAGATGTAAGGAGGGCAGAGAGGAGGCAATAACGTGATTACTTCAATCACCTATTTCTATGGATGTGTGGTCCTTTGTGTTCTTTTAAAGGAATTCTTCATTAAAAAAGTAAGTTTTCAAGGAGAAAACTTTTTATTTCCCCTAGCAGTTCATCTTTTGGGGGTAAGAAAGGAACCAGGAAGCTGTTTAATGGAAAGAAAAGAATAAGAGTCACAGGATTATTTGGCTCATTGATAATATAGATCTGAAAATGATGATGGCTTTCTTTCACCGACTTAAATAATTATATTTTAAATACAATTTCATTTTCCTTTCGGCTCTAAATTATGTCTCCCACTTCCCTATCCTCCACAACAACAACACCCAACAAGAAAATAAAGCCAGTACAAATCTTAGAATCCCTTTACCTTTTTAAAAATCTCTTGCATATAGAGACCTAGAAGGGGTATTTCTGGGTCAGAGAGTATGATCAGTTTAATAGCTTTCTAGCCATAGTTCTGGTTTGTTTTCTAGAAGGACTGGAGTAGTTCACATCCCCACCAATTTGATGTATTAATGTATTTATATTTTGGACAACCCCTCTAGTATTTGTCATTTGTCATTTTTCCAACTTTGTCAATGAGTATGAAGTGGTACTTCAAATTATTTAAATTTTCATGTTTCCAATTAATAATGATTTCAAGAAATTGTATGGCCATTGATAATTTGAATATTTAATAGATCCTTGGGTCTGTCAAACACAAATCTACCATGTTAATTTGCTTCTCGAAATTGTATAATCCTAATCTGTTTCACTGATTAACATTACTTTATCTTATACAGTATTGAATTGTTATATCATAATATAGTATGAAATATGAAATTTCTGGGCCCCCTTCCTTCTACTTTTCTCCATTAATTTCCTTGATATTCTTTATTATTTCTTCCTCCAGAAGAATTTTTTTTTCTAACTCTACAAAGTAATCCTTAGGTAGTAAGATTTGTAGTCTACCAATTAATTAAATCAATTTGGGTAGAATAGTAATTTTTTACTCTATTGGCTTAATTTCCTATGAATAATTAATAGCTCTCTAATTATTTTAGATATCTCATTATTTGTGTAAAAACTTACTTATGATTATGTTTGTATAATTCCCCATGTGTATCTTTGCAGCTAACCTCCCCTTTAATATTACACTGTATTTGTTTTGTCTCTGTTTTCTATATAGCTATATAATATAGGTAGCATATACATGCATCCATTTTCTCCCTTTCTCTGTCTTTCTCCATACACACACATATATATGTATATGCAGATATATGTAATATATTTCAAACACATATAATACTGTTTCTTCCATTAAAATGGAAGCTTCTTGAGGGCAACTACTGATTTCTTTCTTTTTCTTTGTATCTCCAGTGTTTTACACAGTTCCTGACACATAGCACATGATTCATAAATAATTATTAATTGATTGAGT